>NC_135819.1:50538241-51138241 GCF_964213995.1 Mustelus asterias
GTGTTCCATTATTCTGCTTTGCCCAAGCGTCAGAAACCAATCTACTGCACCACTGGGCTGGCCTGCAGACTGTTGGTTGAGGAAATTATCTACCCTCATGCTTCAGGATTACAAAAAAATCAATGCATTTCATGATAGACATTGATAAATGCAACAGCAAAGAAAGGATTGATGTATAGTGATGTCATGTCAGATTAATTCTTCACCTGAATTGTTTGCTTTATTCTTTATTCATTCTTAACTCCCTACTTTTTATTAATCTTGAGCACTCCCTAATCAGTCACCCTTCAGGATTATTTGTTCACATTGCTTTTATTGTCATATGTAATTGATAATAAAGTCACCACTTAGTTTCCAGCCCAGTGTGGTGCTTCAAGCTTTGAATTCCAGGCCCTGGTTTTATCTCCAGTTTTTTTCTAGGGGGATGGTAAGGTCAGTTGGAAACATACCAGCCGCTGCTGAAATCAGGTCAAGTCCATTCTAGCTATAATAAAACCAGAAAGTGCTGGGAAACCTCAGCAGCAGAGCTGAGAGAGATGGCCTTGACATCAAGGCAGCATCTGACCGAGTGTGGCATCAAGGAGCCCCAGCAAAACTGGAATCAATGGGAATCGGGGTTTGGGGGGGGGGGGGGGGGGGGGGACTCTCTGCTGGTTTGAGTCATGCCTAGCATAAAGAGCAATGGTTGTGATTGTTGGAGGTCAATCATGTCAGGTCCAGGACACCACTGTAGATGTTCATCAGGGCAATGTCCTAGGCCCATCTTCAGCTGCTTCATCGATGACCTTCCTTCGTTCCATTATAAATTCAGAACTGGGGACCTTTGCTGGTGATTACACAATGTTCTGCACCATTTGCTACTCCTCTGAGTAGCAGTCCATGTCAAAACGCAGCAAGACTTGGACAATATCTAAGTTTGAGCTGACAAGTGGCCAGTAACATTCACACCGCACAAGTCCCAGACAATGACCATCTCCAACGAGAGAGAATCTAACCATTGCCCCTTGACATTCAATGGTATTACCATCACTGAATCCCCCATAATCAACTTCCTACCATTGACTAGAAACGGAACAGGACTAGCCATATAAATACTGTGGCTACAAGAGCAGGTCAGAGGCTAGGAATCTTGTGGCAGGTAACTCAACTCCTGACTCCTCAAAGTCTGTCTGGCACAAATCAGCAGTGTAATGGGATACCCTCTATTTGTGCGGATGAGTGCAGCTCCAACAACACTCAAGAAGTTCAACCCAATCCAGGACAAAGCAGCTTGCTTGATTGGCATCCCATCCACAAACATTCACTCCCTCCACCAACAGCGAACAGTGACAGAAGTGTGTACTAGCTACACGATGCACTGCAGCAACGCTCAAAATGCTCCTTTGGCAGCACCTTCCAAGCCCATGACTGCTGCTATCCAGAAGGACAATGGCACCAGATACATGGGAACATGACCACTAGGAAAGTCCCCTCCAAGCCATTCACTTGGAAATATATCGCCGTTCCTTTCACAGTTGCTGCATCAAAATCCTGGGAGCCCTCTCCCAGCAGCACTGTGGGTGTATCTATACCACATGGACTGCAGCGGTTCAAGAAGGCAGCTCAGCATCACCTTCTCACGGGCTATTAGGGTTTAGGGATAGACACTAAATACCAGCCTAGCCAGCAATGACATCCTGCAATTGAATAAAAAAAAAGGTCTGGCAGCACTTGAAGTCAGAACAGCTTCCCAAACACCAAGGACTCTAGGCAAGCCACCAACAGCAGATTCACCCCTTTCAGAAAGGCAAGACCTTGCTTTCAGAAGACCAGCAGAATTTCCAAAACCAGATAGAGAGAGACTTCTTTTCAGCTTGATGCCCTTTCTAAAACTGAAACTCAAACTAAACAGTAGCTCAAACTGAAAACAAAGAACTCTTATCACCTGACCTGCCAACCAGTTTTTCTCCTAGCAATGCAGTCATAAACATCCCAGTAAAAATGAACAAACCCCCGTTTAAGCAGGAATAAAAAGATTCCTCCAGACAAACCACTGCCATAATGAGTGAACAACTGAGGCTAAAAAGGCCTGCTTACAACTGCAGGAAACATGGTTTAGAAAAAAAATCTCTTAAAGGTACACTAACATCACAAGAGGGACCTGATTGAGGTGTAATTGTGAGGGACATAGATAGGGTAGACAGAAAGGAATGCTTCTCCTTAGTAGAGGGGTCAATAACCAGGGGGCATAGATTTAAAATAAGGTAGCAAGAGATTTAGAGGGGATTTGAGGAAAACCTTATTCACTCAGAGGGTGGTGAGAATCTGAAACACACTAACTGAAAAGGTGGTAGAGGCGGCAACCTTCACAACATTTAAGAAGAATTTAGATGAGCACTTGAAATGCTATGGAAGCATACAAGGCTACGGACCAAGTACTGGAAAACAATTTGAATAAATAGGTGCTTGATGGCTGTTGCAGACACAATGGGCCAAAGGGCCTCTTTTTGCATTGTAAAACTCAATGGAGATGATCTTACCAAAAAAATTCAAATTTCCGAATGAGCATGAGAACAGGAGAGAATTGCACCCATTTTTTGGACGAGCTCTCAAATGTTACCTTTTATGGCACTTAGAAAAACAAATGAGGCAAAGTGTGATTCTCACCAGTAGGGGGAGTGGATGGAGTCTATTCATACCAGGAAGATGGCTGCTGACTGCTAAAGGGTGCTATTGTGCATGTACCTGATCTCCCAATATGCAACCCCACTCCCCGGGACATCACCTTCTTACCCCCCTCAATCATGGCTTGCCCCTGATCGCTGTCCCTGATCGCTGCCCCCATCCGATTTCCTCTCCCCGGTCAATTGCCACCCCCATTCGCCTCCTAGTTGATTAACGCCCCTTTTCAACCTCCCCGGTCGAACACTGCCTCCATTCACAACCCTGATCCATCACTGCCCTGTTTACCCCTCCGCAGACAATCACTGTCCCCATTCACCCCACCCCTGGCTGATTGCTGCCCCGGTTCACCCTCCTCTCCCCCCAGTTGACTGTGTTGGTTCACGCCCCCCTCGCAGCTGATCACTGCCCCTGTTCACCCCTCCCCACTGGCAATCCTTGTGATCCATGATTGCAGAGTATGCAGCTCTGCACACACTGCCTCCTCTTCTGGCCCCAAGGGGCACTGCCCACCACTGCCCCCGACCACCCCGGGGGGCCACAATGTCCTTCGGTCCCACTGACAAAGCCATCACGTCAGATCTCTGTTGGTTGGGATCATATGTGATCCTCACCGGTGAGGACCTCGACTGGTGAGGCCATTACGGTAAGTGAACGCGGTACAGAACTGGCTTGGCCATAGAAGTCATGATGTGGAGATGCCGGCGTTGGACTGGGGTAAACACAGTAAGAAGTCTCACAACACCAGGTTAAAGTCCAACAGGTTTATTTGGTAGCAAAAGCCACTAGCTTTTGGAGTGCTTGCTGCCCCTTCGTCAGGTGAGTGGACTCACCAAAGGCACTCACCTGATGAAGGGGCAGCGAGCGCTCCGAAAGCTAGTGGCTTTTGCTACCAAATAAACCTGTTGGACTTTAACCTGGTGTTGTGAGACTTCTTACTGTGATGGCCATGGAAGGCAGAGGGTAACAGTGGAGGGGTCTTTTTCTGATTGGAGGTCTGTGACTAGTGGTGTTCCGCAGGGCTCTGTACAGGGACCTCTGCTGTTTGTGATATATATAAATGATTTGGAAGAAGATGTAGCTGGTCTGATTAGTAAGTTTGCGGACGACACAAAGATTGCTGGAGTTGTGGATAGTGATGAACATTGTCAGAGAATACAACAGGGTATAGATAGGCTGGAACATTGGGCGGAGAAATGGCAGATGGAATTTAATCCAGATAAATGCGAAGTGATGCATTTTGGTAGATCTAATGTAAGGGGGAGCTATACAATAAATGGCAGAACCATCAGGAGTATAAACACACAGAGGGGTCTGGGTGTACAAGTCCACAGATCCTTAAAGGTGGCAGCACAGGTGGAAAAGGTGGTGAAGAAGGCATATGGCATGCTTGCCTTTATTGGACGGGGCATAGAGTATAAAAGTTGGCATATGATGTTGCAGTTATATAGAACGTTGGTTAGACCTCATTTGGAATACTGCATCCAGTTCTGGTCGCCACACTACCAGAAGGACGTGGAGGCTTTGTAAAGAGTGCAGAAAAGGTTTACCAGGATGTTGCCTGGTATGGAGGGTATTCGCTATGAGGTGAGATTGAGTAAACTAGGGTTGTTCTCCCTGGAAAGACGGAGGTTGAGGGGTGACCTAATAGAAATTTATAAAATTATGAAGGGCATAGATAGGGTGAACAGTTGGAAGCTTTTTCCCAGGTCAGAAATGACAAACACAAGGGGTCACAAGTTCAAGGTAAGGGGGGCAAGGTTCAACACAGATATGCGGGGGACGTATTTTACACAGAGGGTGGTGGGGGCCTGGAATGCACTGACAAGCAAGGTGGTTGAGGCAGACACGCTAGGATCATTTAAGACTTATCTGGATAGCCACATGAACAGACTGGGAATAGAGGGATACAAATGGATGGTCTAGTTAGGAACACATGATCGGTGCAGGCTTGGAGGACCGAAGGGCCTGTTCCTGTGCTGTATTGTTCTTTGTCTTTGTCTTTGACTGCGTCCGGGGCTTATTAACATATTAAAATGAGCTAACTGATATTAAAATTAGCCTTGCGTCCTTTCCCGGCACGAGGCTGATTACACCAGTGCCGCTATCATCATCAAAGGCGAGAAATCGGGTGTGACCGCGGTTTTTCACCTCTCTTGCGATCTTACCAGCTTGCCACGCCGTCGATCGGCATGCTGAGCCAGTAAGATCACGCCCCCCCCATGACACTATGAGCCCCCCCCCGCCTCATACCTACCCCAGTCCATTAAAGAGACAACATTTATCAACACGTACATTTGTGGTCATCTTAATTTACATTGTTTTCCGATTTATGTTGTTCATTATGTTAGGTGCAAGCAAGGATGTTAAATAGGTAGGTCTGTATAGCATTGGCACACCATATCATTATGCATCCGTGCAATTCACAATGTTTTTATGCTTTTGTACCTAGAAAGTGGTTACTGGCTATATAAAAGTCACTGCACTCCAAAGGTAATTCATTGTGTGAAACGTTTTGAAACATAACTGCGAGATCTGTCAAGGCATGTTGTAAATGTAAATCTTTATTACAGTGCACTTACATTGCATGTTCTGTGCTTCTCCTGCTGAATGGTGTAATAGTTAGAGAAAAACATTTCCAAAGGGAAAGGATGTAAGTGCAATAGGAAATCTGTTACCTCAGGCTTGGTCCAATTATCATCACTACTAAATGACCCCCACCCTATAATGAAATACGTTGCAATACCTGCTTAATTTAATATTTGACTCTGTTAAGATTACAACTTTAGGTGCAGTCTATAGGGAAGACATTCATTCAGCAGCACTGAATTGAGAGGTATCTTAATTAAGTCAGAATATGTGGTGAGACCAGTTATTAGAAATGATTTTAAATGTGAATTAATGCTTCATCCCATTGAATCCTATTTTCTTTCTTTTGATGTTCAATAATTAGTTTTTAGGGACAGTCAATGCAAACTCTGGCAACAGAAAATAGAAGCTGACATTAAGCAGATGATGCAGAATTATAATTAGGCAATAATAATAGGTTAGAGGGGAAATAACTGTTTTACTAGCTAATCCCCGACGGCATTAATTACTGACAAACATTATAAAAGCTGTATCTCCTAGCTCCAGCACAGTTTCTGCTTTACTTTTTAGGATTGGGAAAATGTTTCAGTCCCATTGCTAAACAGGCAGGACTTGGAGGCCCATAGAGAATCATAGAATAGAATCATAGAATCCCTACAGTGCAGAAGGAGGCCATTCGGCCCATTGAGCCTGATCGTCAACAATCCCACCCAGGCCCTATTCCTGTAACCCCACGTATTTACTCTACTAGTCCCCCGACTAAGGGTCAATTTAGCATGGCCAATTCACCTAACCAGCACATCTTTGGACTGTGGGAGGAAACCAGAGCACCCAGAGGAAACACTCGCAGACACAGGGAAAATGTGCAAACTCTGCACAGACGGTCACCGCAGGCCAGAATTGAACACCTGCCTGGTGCTATGAGGCAGCAGTACTAACCACTGTGCCACCGTGCCACCTTTAGAACATGCTTAGTACAAAGGACAGAAGCCAAGTGTACTGTATTATCCATAATTAGCTTTACCAAATATCCACAAGAACACTTGCATTGCTGAACAGGTTCGATGTGGGAGCTGCTTGTTGGAGAGTGGGTCATTACAGGTCATTAAAAGGACCCTCATGAACTGCTCCATTTTCCAATGCTCCTTCAAAGACCCTCTTGTGGAAAGTGTGGCTTAAGGACCTGGCACATATAAGTTTATTGTGACTCTGCATACTGTACCATCCACACAGTGGTGTATGAGGGCACATGACCTGCACCCAGGTTCAGTTGAGTGTTGGACAGAGCTGTGTATGCAAGCAAGCATGGAGGCAGCTCCCGGCTTGTACACCTTACTCTATATTTGTAAATAGTTCTATGAGTCAATAAACATAGAAACAATGACATATAGAAGATAGGAGCAGGAGGATGCCATTTTGGCCCTTCGAGTCTGCTCCGCCACTCATCGCGATCATGGCTGATCAGCCAACTCAATAGCCTAATCTTGCTTTCTCCACATAACCTTTGATCCCATTCGCCCCTAGTGCTATACCTAACTGCCTTTTGAATACATTCAATGTTTTGGCATCAACTCTTCCTGTGGTAATGACTTCCACAGGCTCACCACTCTTTGCGTGAAGAACTGTCTCCTCATCTCCATCCTAAATGGTCTACCCTGTATCCTCAGACTGTGAACCCTGGTTCTGGACACCCCCTTCATCGGGAACACCTTCCTGCATCTACCCTGTCTCGTCCTCTTGCTGTTAATCAGAATATGACTATGGAGACTTCTTCAGACCTACCAAATTGTAACCGCCTGCTTGTGGTAAGACCCAAAACCTCGCAGAAAACGCAGACAAAATCTAAAATGCAGGAAGATGGAAAAACTTTAACAAAGCATTCTGAGTTGAAAAGAAGCTGCAGAAGCAGAGAAGAGTCTGGGAGGGATCACCAAGAAAAAGCTCAAAAGAAAGGCTTGGAAGCTGAAGGCAGAGATTTAAAATTCCTTACTGCAACAGAAGATTCCATTGCATCTCCTTTGGAAGTCCAAAATCAAATCCCAGAGCACACAGTCAGCAGACCTAGCAAGGGTGAGCTAAATCTTTTAAAATTCCAGCCCACAGCAAGTCCTGATTTTTAAAAAAACGTTTCAGATGTAAAAATGCAGACTGACAAAAAACAGTTGATCCAAACCCATTACCCGAGTCAGCTCATTAACATGAGCTCAGTCCAAAAGAAAAATTATAAATAATTAATTGAATACATTGGGAGAATCATTACTTTTAAAATCCAGGTAAGGGCAAGCAAAAGCCAGGTTAAATGAATTTGTCACTTTAAACATAAGTTCTGAGCAATAAATCCTTCAGGCTGCCATTCCGGATAACCATTATTGAGACCATAGAGAATCATAGAATAGAATCATAGAATCCATACAGTGCAGAAGGAGGCCATTCGGCGCATTGAGCCTGCATCGACAACAATCCCACCCAGGCCCTATCCCTGTAACCCCATGTATTTACTCTACGAGTCCCCCGACACTAAGGGTCAATTTAGCATAGCCAATTCACCTAACGAGCACATCTTTGGACTGTGGGAGGAACACAGTAAGAAGTCTCACAACACCAGGTTAAAGTCCAACAGGTTTATTTGGTAGCAAATACCATAAGCTTTCGGAGCACTGCTCCTTCGTCAGATGGAGTGGATATCTGCTCTCAAACAGTGCACAGACACAGAAATCAAGTTACAGAATACTGATTGGAATGCGAATCCCTACAGCCAGCCAGGTCTTAAAGGTACAGACAATGTGGGTGGGGGGAGCATTAAGCACCGGTTAAAGAGATGTGTATTGTCTCCAGACAGGACAGCCTGCAAGTCCAGGAGGCAAGCTGTGGGGGTGACAGATCATGTGACATAAATCCAACATCCCGGTTTAGGCCGTCCTCATGTGTGCGGAACCTGGCTATCAGTTTCTGCTCAGCGACTCTGTGTTGTCATGTGTCGTGAAGGCCACCTTGGAGAACGCTTACCTGAAGATCCGAGGCTGAATGCCCCCTGGACTTGCAGGCTGTCCTGTCTGGAGACAATACACATCTCTTTAACCTGTGCTTAATGCTCCCTCCACCCACATTGTCTGTATCTTTAAGATCTGGTTGGCTGTAGGGATTCGCATTCTAATCAGTATTCTGTAACTTGATTTTGTGTCTCTGTGCACTGTTGGAGAGCACATTTCCACTCCATCTGACGAAGGAGCAGCGCTCCGAAAGCTTATGGTATTTGCTACCAAATAAATCTGTTGGACTTTAACTTGGTGTTGTTCTTACTGTGTTCACCCCAGTCCAATGCCGGCATCTCCACATCATGACTACTGTGGGAGGAAACCAGAGCACTCAGAGGAAACACTCGCAGACACAGGGAAAATGTGCAAACTCTGCACAGACAGTCACTGCAGGCCAGAGTTGAACACCTGCCTGTGCTGTAAGGCAGCAGTGCTAACCACTGTGCCTCTGTGCCACCTTTAGAACATGCTCAGTACAAAGGACAGAGGCCAAGTGTCCTGTATTATCCATAATTAGCTTTACCAAATATCCACAAGAACACTTCCATTGCTGAACAGGTTCGATGTGGGAGCTGCCTGTTGGAGAGCGGGTCATTACAGCTCGTTAAAAGGACCCTCATGAACTGCTCCATTTTCCAATGCTCCTTCAAAGACCCTCTTGTGGAAAGTGTAGCATAAGGACCTGGCACATATAAGTTTATTGTGACTCTGCAAACTGAGTGCAGTCACTATTGTAGCGAGTCCACCAAAACTGGCAAGCGTGGGAAACCCCTTTGTCTCCAAGTGAATGGTGATGCTATCTTGAAATTCAGAAGCCTTCTAAACTGCATACGGGTGGCATGATGGCTAGCAATGCCAGGTTATGCGTCTGATTCCCAGCCTGAGTCATTGTCTGTGCAGAGTTTGCATGTTCTTCCCGTGTCTGCGTGGGTTTCCTTCGGGTTCTCCGGTTTCCTACCATGTCCAAACGACGTGTTGGTTAGGTGCATTGACCATGCTAAATTCTCCCTCAGTGTACCCGAACAGACGCCAGAGTGTTGCATTTAGAGGATTTTCACAGTAACTTCATTGCAGTGTTAATGTGAGCCTACTTGTGACACTAATAAGTAAATAGACCCTACATTTAATTTAAAAAAATTACCATGTCTCAGAACTCCATACTTCCAAATCAATTTGGACTAATCACAAAATTTGAAACTTCGGAGGAAAAGACTCCAAAGATACAGCATCACTTCATGTTCGGACATAAGGTCAGAAGCAGAGCAGGGCAACATACTGATTTAAAGTTCAGAATAAAAGCAAAACAGTGCAGATGCTGGAAATCTGAAATAAAAGCAGAAGATGTTGGAAAAACTCAACAAGTCTGGCAACATCTGTGGGGAGAGAAGTAGAGTGAACAACTTGAGTCCGTATAACCTTTCTGCAGAGCTAAAGAGAGGGAGAAATGTGAAGGATTTTATACTGTTTAAGAAGGGGTGGAGCAACTGGAGCAAGATAGGTCAGTGATAGGTGGGAGCTCAGGAACGATTGCAACAGAGATGTGCACGGCACAAGACATATACAATCCATCACATTTCTCCCTCTCTTTAACACTGAAGAACAATCATATAGACACAAAGGGCCCGATTTTACCATTTTCATTCTAAGTGCCGAATCTGGTCATAGTACAGATCCGACTTAGAAATCTGCTTTCAGGTGCCCCCATACGCTCTCAGCCAAAGAATATAGAACATAGAAAAAATACAGCACAAACAGGCCCTTCGGCCCACAAGTTGCGCCAGTCATGTCCCTACCTACCTAGGCTTATATATCGGCTTACCTATAACCCTCAATCCTATTAAGTCCCATGTACTCATCCAGAAGTCTCTTAAAAGACCCTATTGAGTTTGCCTCCACCACCACTGATGGCAGCCGATTCCACTCACCCACCACCCTCTGAGTGAAAAACTTACCCCTGACATCTCCTCTGTACCTACTCCCCAGCACCTTAAACCTGTGTCCTCTTGTAGAAGCCATTTCAGCCCTGGGAAAAAGCCTCCGAGAATCCACCCATCTCCAGTCCCATTCACACTGTGGGCGGGGCTTAGCGCTGCCAGAATGATCGGACCTCTGAACTGCACATGCGCAGTTAGAAAAAAATGGGAAAAAGCGCGCCCATGTCGGATTGCTCCCAAGCCGCAGAAAGCAGAGAAAGCGGCCCAGGAGTGACAAGCGGGAGCAAGGGTGTATTTTGGGGTGAGGAAGGGGGGGCGCAGATGGATCTCTGGTGGGGGGAGGCAGATGGATGTCTGGTGGAGGTGGGGGGGGGTGGAGGGGAGTCTGCTGCCACTCTGCGGGTGATCGGTGGGGGTGAGGAAGGGGGGCAGGGGTGGCGATCGGTCTGGGTAGCGGGTGGTGGTGGATTAGGGGGACAGTGATGTGTGTGTGTGTCCCTTATTTACCCCCCCACTACCCAGACCGATCGCCACCCCTGCCCCCTCCCCCCCACCAATCGCCTGCAGAGTGGCAGTGGACCCCCCTGCCCCCCCACCAGAGATCCATCTGCTCCCACCCCACAAGAGATCCATCTGCCCCCCCCTCCCCGAGATACATCTTACCCGCCTCCCTCCTCCCCCCCCGCAAGACAACGATCTGGCCTCACTCCCTCCCCCCCCCCCACAGAGAATGGTCTGGCCTCACACTCCCCCCCCATACAATGATCTGGCCTCACTCCCCCCCCCCCCACCAGACGACGATCTGGCCTCACTCTCCCCGCCCCCCCCACCCCAGATGACGATCTGGCCTCACTTCCCCCCTCCCCAACAACAAACTTGCCTCACTCCCCCCCCCCCCCCACCCCCATCCAGAGAATCGTCTGGCCTCACTCCCCCTCCCCTCCAGAGGAACATCTGACCCGCCTTCCCCCCCCCCACCACCAGACAACGATCAGCCCTCCCCCCACCAGACAACAATCGGCCCTCCCCCACCCCCCCCTCCCCTCCCCACCAGAGATACATCTGACCCGCCTCTTCCTCCTCCCCCCCCCAACCAGACAACAATCTGACCTCACACCCCTCCTCCCCCCTCCAACCAGAGAATGATCTGACCTGCCTCCCTCCTCCCCCCCACCATTGATCTGAGTCAGAGAGTGTTGGAAGCTCTGAACGTGCCCTTCAGAGGCTGGAGCCCGACTCAGACTTTTATTCAGCAGGTCCCTAAAAGCACGGTTCCAGACTGGTAAACGCAGTGGTAAAGGGGGAAACGCATATAGAGTTGGGCGGGCAGTTCATTAATTCAATTTAAATGCATGCAAATGCATTTAAATCGTCGTTGCGCCCGATTTGGGCGCGAAACGGATCCTCGCCATTCGCGGGTCTCGGTAAAGTGACGATCTGAGCGGACGTGGGTGCAGATCGCGATGAAGGCCTCACACCCAACTTTATCGCGATTTCGTGCCCGAAAATGGGCGCAAATTATTGGTAAAATCGGGCCCAAAATGTCAACTCTGTTTCTCTCTCCACAGATGCTGCCATACCTGCTGAGATTTTCCAGCATTTTCTGTTTTTATTTGTGCTGGCTTTATTCGGTAAGCCCGATTGCAGATGACATTATTGCAAGACAAGGAATCAATTAATCATCTGTTACATTTGAAATAGTGCAGAAATCTTTCAATGTTTCTTTCAATCTGAGAAGCAATAAAATACTCGAAAGAGCTAAATTTAACAAGCGAGCCCGGCAGCCAGGAGAATGTATTGAATCATTTATCAATGATCTGTTCAGGATGGCAGATGTTTGCAAATGTAGAGACTTAAAATATGAACTTAACAGAGACAAAATAATGGTCGGAGTAATGGGCAAAGCATTCTCTGACCTCCTGCAAACAAAGGAAGATTTAACCCTGGAAAAGGCAATCCAGATAGTTAGGCAGATAGAACTCCCTCAGATAAAAGCAAATTACTGCAGATGCTGGAATCTGAAACCAAAAGAGAAAATGCTGGAAAATCTCAGCAGGTCTGGCAGCATCTGTAAGGAGAGAAAAGAGCTGACGTTTCGAGTCCAGATGACCCTTTGTCAAAGCTGACAATCAGCTTTGACAAAGGGTCATCTGGACTCGAAATGTCAGCTCTCTCCTCTCCTTACAGATGCTGCCAGACCTGCTGAGATTTTCCAGCATTTTCTCTCTTGGTTTCAGAACTCTGTCAGAGGCATGTTAAGGGGAGAAAATAAATCATAGTGCAGAGACCAACTCTCACTTCATCTGGTTAAGCAACAACGACACAGGGACACTCCAGCTAGGGAAAACAATACCCGAAACAGCCAAAAGAGCAACCATGCCAAAATGGTGGAGCAGAGCGCCCCCACAGGCAAGATCAACATCCTGCAATTTCAGCCCAATGCTTTCAGTGCAACAGGATCAGGCGCTATGCCAAAATGTCTGGGTCTACGTTAATCAAGACCTATGGTTTGCACATAGCTTTCTCTGTGTGACTGAGATTTAGCTTGCAGCTTATGTGATTTTTAAACTTCTATGATTATTAACTCTTTTACTAACCATTTACAAATGTTATTTAAGAGCAGACATTGCTGGAGCTACTCTCTGAGATATTTCACACTCATCTTCTCTCAGTGAGTGAGGTCCCTTCCTTGCACATGCTCAGTAGCTATCATTGGAATTAACCCTTTACTCTCCAGGAGAGGTGGGGAGTGAACAATTTTAACTGAACAAGCACTAGCTACATGAACTACTTGTCTAAATTTGTGAAATATGTTTCAACCATATACAGATAGTATTTTTGATATCATGTACTAAAAGGGCTTTAGCACAGGGAAGAAATTGCACCCATAGTTGTTGGGTTGGTACAGATGGGAAAGTTTATTATCCAGTCCAATACATAGATGTGGAAAGGATTCTTAACACATTGGTCCTATTTTACCATTGCAAACGGGCGCGGAAACGTGGTAAAGTCGGGTGTCAGGCCATTAATGCGATCCGCGCCCGCGTCCATGCAGGTGACCACTTTACTGAGACCTGGGAATGGCCGTGATCCGATTCATGCCTGAAACGGGCACAACGGCGATTTAAATGCATTTGCATGCATTCCAGCTGCTGAAGAGGTGAGTCCAGCGCTTCCAACGGCTCTCTGACTCAGATCGGTGGTGGGGGGGGAGGAGGGAGGTGGATTAGATGTATCTCAGTGGGGGGAGAGGCCCAATCGCTCACTGGTGGGTTGCAGATAGATCTCTGGTGGGGGGGGGGGGGTCTGCTGCCACTCTGCGGGCATTCGGTGTGGGGGAAGGGGGGAGGGGGTCACGATTGGTCTGGGTAGCAGGGGGGTGGCTAAGGGGGACAGTGATGTCTGTGGGGGGCCATCACTCCCGCTTTTCGCTCCTGGACCGCTTTCTCCGCTTTCTGCAGCCCAGAAGCGAACTGACATGGGTGCGCTTTTTCAAATTTTTTTCTAACTGCGCATGCGCAGTTCAGAGCTCTGATCATTTTGGGCACGCTAAGCCCCGCCCACAGCATGATTCAGACGCGCGATTTTTTTTTTCAGGCTGAGTGCGTATGGGGGTGCCTGAAAGCAGATTTCTAAGTCGGATCTGAATTGCGCCCAGATTCAGCACTTAGAATGAAAATGGTAAAATCAGGCCCATTGGGTACATAGGGAACATAACAGTCAGTTATCCAGGTGGAAACATATGACAATTAGGATTGGGGGAAGTGTATTGAGATGGATAGAAAACTGGTTGGCAGAGAGGAAACAAAGAGTAGGAATTAATGGGTGCTTTTCAAATTGGCAGGCAGTGACTAGTGGGGTGCCACAGGGATCAGTGCTGGGACCCCAGCTATTCACAATATATATTAATGATTTGGATGAGGAAGAAAGTGTAACATCTCAAAGTTTGCAGATGATACCAAGTTGGGTGGGAGGGTGAACTGTGACGAGAATGCAGAGATCCTTCAGCATGATCTGGACAGGTTGAGTGAGTGGACAAATCAATGGCAGATGCCGTATAATTTGGATAAGTGTAAGGTTATTCACTTTGGAAGCAAAAACAAGAAGGCAGATTACTACCTGAATGGCTGTAAATTGGGAGAGGGGAGTGTGCAGTGGGACCTGGGTGTCCTTGTGCACCAATCACTGAAGGTAAGCATGCAGGTGCAGCAGGCAGTAAAGAGGCAAATGGCATGTTGGCCTTCATTGCGAGAGGTTTTGAGTACAGGAGCAGGGATGTGTTGTTGCAATGATACAGGGCCTTGGTGAGGCCACACCGAGAATATTGTGTGCAGTTTTGGTCTCCTTTTTTGAGGAAGGATGTTCTTGCCCTCGAGGGAGTGCAGCGAAGGTTTACCAGGCTGATTCCAGGGATGGCGGGACTGATGTATGAGGAGAGGTTGAGTAGGTTAGGATTGTTTTCGCTGGAGTTCAGATGAATCAGGAGGGATCTCATAGAGACTTATAAAATTCTAACAGCACTCGACAGGGTAGATGCAGGGAAGATGTTCCCAATGGTGGGGGAGTCCAGAACCAAGGGTCAGAGTCTGAGGATTCGGGGTAAACAATGTAGGACGGAGGTGAGGAGACATTTCTTCACCCAAAGGTTGGTGAGCCTGTGGAATTCATTACTACATGAAGTAGTTGATGCCAAAACATTCTATGTATTCGGGAGACAGCTAGATAAAGCACTTGGGGCGAATGGGGTCAAAGGTTATGGGAAGAAGACAGGTCCACCCCTCGCCCACTACGATTGAGTTGGATGATCAGCCATGATCTTAATGAATGACAGAGCAGGCTCAAAGGGCCAAATGGCCTCCTCCAGCTCCTATCTTCTATGTTTCTATGTCTAATTCTTGCTCAGGAAAATATTGTGTCAACTGATATACTTGACATCTTAGAACAAGCCAGAAGCAAAAATAAAGTTAACAACCCTGATGACCTTGGCAACCATGAACTGTTTCAAACCTGCAGTGAAAGTTAGCTGGAAGTTAGTTACCATGAGTTGACATAAATTTATCATGGGTGGGATTTTCTGGCCGCACTCACCCCAAGGTGAATGGAACATACCATGGTCCACCCCTCACTCACTACGATTCCCATGGCGGGCGGAAAAGGAAAATTCACCCCCATGTCTTTTTCAACATGTGAAGATATTCTACCAGTTGCTAAGACAGTTGTTTTGGACACCTGTAGTACAGGCTTGTGAATCATAGTGAGCTCTGACCGATTGGTCCAGATTTTGCGCTGCAAATAATGGGGAGGCGAACAGCACTCCCTGTTATTATAGTGAAAATTGGACAGTAACTTCTGGAGTTGGCATGTGCACAACTAAATGTGTAAATCCTTGAACTGTGTTCTGAATTAGCTTCCTCCTCCACAGCCTGTGACATAATAGTATTTTACTGATAGAGCTTGCACTGAAGTACATGCAACGGTGGGAAGTTGTGGTATTTATTCATTAGTTATACACTAAAGATGCCAGTAAAAGTTTAGCCTGGTTCATTCATGTATAAGAGAACTTTTAACAGCATGATAGGTCATAATTGTTGGCAAACAATCTCTCTGGCACTAAAAAAAAATCAAATTTACAAGTGTGGATTATCATGCCTTCAGAATTTCGCTAATATTGGATGAATTGAAAATACATATTTTTTCTTTTTCTATCTATTTATCTCACTCTCTTAATTCCATCTATTTTTGCACTCTATCCACTTTCTGCATATTATTTAAATCTAATTTATGCTTCCTGATTTAGATCCTGCAAGCCTCACTGGGCATCCATCAATCTGATTGTTTGAAGAGCCACACTGTTACTTGACACGCTCACAGATTCCATAGATCACCAGTAGAGGTGTCATGGCTGCCTGATGTCAGATAGGCCTCTGTCCAAAAGCCTGCCAATGGATTTTCCAAATGTTCGCACCGTATGCAGTTTTTTTCTGCCATTTAAAAATAAATAATGCCAAAAAAATCTTTTTCCATTTATTTTCCCCTCACACATTTTCAATCAATCTTTGCCTTCCAGGCTGTTTTCTGAGTTGTCAAACTCCTCTCCTCACCTGCTAAAATGGCCTTTAATATATCTTTCCATTAAGCTGCTCACTTTCTTCCAATTGCAATCTGTTGATCTGCAATTTTGAAAAAGAATGCTAAACCTAATGAAATGGCAATTAAATTCCCTTTGGAAATGTCCCCAAAATGCAATGAAGTATTTTCAGTTATTGAGGTATGGTTTTTTACCTCTTAGTTTCTTAGTTGTCAGGTGTGACACATCAACAATAGTTCTGAAGGAAAGAAGTTACAATGCGCAAAGTACTTTGTACATTTCTTTCATTTTCACTGAATGAGTGGGTGGCATGGTGGCACAGTGGTTAGCAATGCTGCCTCACAGCACCAGTGACCCAAATTCGATTCCTGGCTTGGGTCACTGTCTGTGCGGAGTCTGCGCGTTCTCCCCGTGTCTGCGCGTGTTTCCTCCGGGTGCTCCGGTCTCCTCTCGCAGTCCGAAAGACATGCTGGTTAGGTGAATTGGCCTTACTAAGTTCTCCCTCAGTGTACCTGAACAGGCGTCGGAGTGTGGCGACTGGGGGATTTTCACAATAACATTATTGCAGTGTTAATATAAGCCTACTTGTGACACTAATAAATAAACTTTAAACTAATGCAAAAACTATTCCTGTGTAATCCTGCATTGCTTCTCGTAAAACAGTTTTTTTCTGTGAAGGACATGAAGCAGTGATAGCCCAAGAAGATGGACATAACAATACAATAAACGTATTTTCCTCATTTCCAAACCTTATGAAACCACGCACCTTTCTGCAGTTTCAACTTAATCTTGCAGAAATCAGACCATTATTAAAACTGACAAAATGTGCTAATCTATAGTTTCTAGAATAGTTCCCTGCAGTATTAAAAATTTAAATTACCATCAACAATGAATATATGGCTCTGCTACATTTTTTATGAAAGTTGCATACAAAATGACTTGTTCAGTCATTCTTAACTTGTCAGTCCAATTGCCTCCCAGTGTTCACGGAAGTGAATAAATAAATAATTGCGCTTTTGCATTTCCAGAATCAGAATGAAAGGCTGGAATCCTGCTCTATGAAGTAGCTCCACACACCATAAATAAAATTAATAAATCTAATTAAATATTAACCAGGGTCTGGTATCCAAACTTTGAGGTTGATGCAAAGACTGGCCGCCAAATTCACTATGTTTTGCAGACTACGTGAAATCTTATGGTTATAACATATAGTGATACTTTAAACAAAAGGAAATGTAAACATATAGTGAAATAATGGATTCAACAAAAAAATGAATACTGTTTATATTTATTAACTCTTTAGTTTTCTTTAAATGGGAAAGAAAGGAATTGGTTAATTATATATCAATTGTATTTAACTATATATGCAGGTGGATAGCATAAATTAGAGTTTCACTTCATTCGTAAGTAAGGAAGTTAGCAAGGAAGATTGGATCCAGTATCACCCTTAAACAAATGGCATCCTGGAATAGATCATGTAGTTTTACTCTTTTACGTTTATGGTTGAGTACGAAATGGATTCATGGCACAAGTTATTTTTCTTAAATCTTTTCCTGTCTATTGTTAAGAATCCCACTGATGTTAGGTGCGAGGATATCCCAAAACCCAGAAGAGAAAAATGGAACCCCTGTTCTTAATTATTTCTTTTGCAATTTATTATAATGTATAGAAAGATACGCAAACCAGTGAGGAAAGTTCCAGTCCTGTGGTAATCATTCAAATAAAAGGATGTTTATTAAATTGCAAAACACACAAGAAAGGCAACAATACAGAACAGAATTACAATTAGCTACAATAATGACTACACACATAATGTACCCTGTTCCAAATTTAGCTACTTTCCTAAAGTCTGAGTATATTCTTTTCTCATAACAACATCCCATAAGTTTTACCACTGTGAGCCAAATCTAGCAAATAATTACCGCACACGACTTGTATCTCTATTTTGGGAAACCCTTCTTCTAGTTCAGCGTAGAATCTATACGGTTTAAAAGTAGCTTTTCTGCACAGGAGCTTGCTTTCGCGACTTAAGTAAGTATCTGTTAACCCTGCTGCTAGGCTAATCCACATATCAAAAGTCCTCAGTGCAAACAAAACTTTATAATATCCTTTTTTATCCCAATAAAACCTTTATTTCATCCAAGCTTCTTAACACCATTTTGATGAGAAAATGTATTTAAGGACCATGACCCAAACTATAGTTACTGCCAAGGCTGCAAAGAGCAAAATAAATTAAATCAAGCAGCACAAATTAAGTTATATCACAATCATGGTACAGTAAATCAGAATAAACTGTTTCTAGTGGTTAAAGGGTCAGTAGCCAGAGGGCACAGAATTAAGATTTCACTGGCAAGATAGGACCAGAAGCAGCATTATGTATTTTTTCTAAATGTAGTGAGTTGCCATGATCTGCTATGATGGTAGAAGCAGATTCAATATTAACATTCAAAAGTGAATTAGATAAATATCTGAACAGAAATAAAAGGATAAAGACTTGGGGAGAGGGAACTGATAGAATACCTTTGCCAACAGGTTAAAAAGCCCCGTTCTTGCCATATAAATCTTTGATATAGGGAAAAAGTGACAGCTAAGGAGTCCACATTTTAAGACCTAATATTGGGTAGGAAACGGTGTAACTAAATATTGACTTCAGCATAATGGCAATGGAGGGTGGAGGAAGAATATGTGTAACCTTAATCAATGTTTTTTTTGAGAATCAGGGAAGAGATGTAGTGAGAAGGGAAGCAGGATGAATCTAAAATGAATTAATGGCCTGAATATATTGGAAAAACTTCTTTTGCGTTTACAACTTCTTCCCAAGGGTGACTCGTAAGGCTGACTGAACAGAAAATTTAAACATATATATTTTACTGCTTTGCCCTTAGAGGCAAGTGGCCTTAGCTGTTAGCATGGCTCAGCTGTACTGCACTTGGGAGAGAGCGATTGTCGCTGGTGGTGGTGGACTGATGGGTTGCTCGGGAGCGGCAAGGAAAAGGAGAGAGGGGGGAAAGGGGAGGGATAAAACTACACATGTGAAAACCTGAAATAAAAAGCAAAATCTTCACAAAATGCAAATGTAAGCCCAACTTTACTCTCAACAGAAGCTGATGAATCTGCAAGTATTTGATTTTAATCCAGTACATGATTTATTTTCTTTTGGATCCCCCCTGCATGGTGGGCTGCACAGTTTGCAGAAATATTTTTACAAGGGGTATGGCCAACATATCTCTTTATTAGCTGAAGTCATACTTCATTGCTTAGAATTCATTCACAGGTGACTGGGGGGTGGGATTTTCTGGCTATGCTTGCCCCAAAACCGGAAAATCTCGCACGGGGTCAACCGACCTTTGCATAGTCCACCCCCCACCCGCTACGATTCCCGTGGCGGGCAGGATGGGAAAACTCCCCCTGAAGAAATGAACACCCATTTAAAAAAGTTATTATTGTGATCAATCCACAAATTTTCAGAGGTTAAAATTGAAGTACTTCTCAACTATTGCTGAAGAGCTTTGCTTCTACTATTAACACTTTTTTCCCCCCAAAGAACTTTACAATATTGGTTTTGTTGTGTTCTTAATGTTTTTCATTCTGTCCCTCCCATTTCTTCCATGTTGATTTACTCCTCTAGTTGCTAGGCATCTTACAGGAGCTCAGGTAGATTATTTTCACCTCGGCATTTAACAAAGGGTGGGCACGGTGGCATAGTGGTTAGCACTGCTCCCTCACAGCACCAGGGACCCGGGTTTGATTTCTGCCTTGGAGTGTGGAGTTTACACATTGTCTGCATGGGTTTCCTCCAAGTGCTCTGTATCATGTTGTAAAGGATGGACCAAGGGTAACTTTCCTTCGTGTTTGCCCTTCATTGGAGCAAGCACCTAGTGTGTCTTGCTGTCTTTTTTTCATTCATTCATCGGACATGGGGCATCACTGGCTGGCCAGCATTTATTGCCCATCCCTAGTTGCCCTTGAGAAGGTGGTAGTGAGCTACCTTCTTGGAACTCTGCAGTCCAGCGCCTACGTCAATGCTAAGTGGTCCATCCAGCTTTGTTTCTTTTGTTGAGACTTTGTAGAGATTGATACAACTGAGTGGCTTGCTAGGCCATTTCAGAGGGCAGTTGACAGTCAACCACATTGCTGTGGCTCTGGAGTCATATGTAGGCCAGACCGGGTGAAGACGGCAGATTTCTTTCCGGAAAGGACAGTGGTGAACCGGATGGGTATTTCCAACAATTGACCATGGTTTCATGGTCATCGATAAATTTTTAATTTCAGATTATTTTTATTGAATTCAAATTCCACCACCTGTCATGGCGGGATTCAAACCCGGGTCGCCGGAACATTAGCTAAGTTTTTGGATTAATACCACGAGGCCATCGCCTCCCCCTGATGGCATGATTGTATTTCGGAGCACTGAACTGACCATATGCCTGTGATTAGAAATTCCATGCAGAAAAGTATCTGCAGTGAGGAATAATGATCGTTACGCTTGAAAACAGCAGAAAGCCAATACTCAATACACTTACACTTTCCTCCCAGTCAATTAAGTGTTCTAAAAGGCAGATTCTGAAATCTATCCACTGCTCAGACTGCTTCTGAGGTTAGCACCCTTTGGTAGTCACATAGTCAGCACATCAGGCAAGTCATGTTGAATCAAAAGAAAGTGTCAACATTACAATAGTTGACACTCTCTCCTTTCACCACATATATTAAGGGCATACCAGTGGCAGATTATTCAAGTTCTCTGGTGGGTAACACCGTGCTGTGCTCATTAATCCACCAAGTCCAATTACCCAGTTCTTATTGCCACTTTAAATAATGCTGACTGACAACTGACACATTAATTGCCTGTGAAACAATGCACCTTTGAAACACAGTAATTTAAAGCCTCTTTCCTTTGTAAGGAGCTCATTTATGGCTTCATCAATCAGCATTGTGACATCTATATGACATAACTCCCATTCTTTCCTTTTTTTATAAATCCTATTTAACCTCCAAAGTGTTTTTTTCCCCCCTCCACAGACATTCTGAGCTACCTTAAAAAATAGTAACTGCCTGATGATTTGTGCTTTGTGTAAGGTCATACGTTTATTATCTTCTTTCAACAATTAAGTGCTATTTATATTGTGAGTTAAGCACATTAGAAAGCATAATTATATTTTACCGTTAATGATCGTAATGATTTGATCAGAATCTGTAACTTGTAAGTCTCAATTGAAAGTTGGCATACAACCTTGCTCTGTGAATTTTAATCTGTCAAACACTCCTGCTTAGTAAATTCTATTTATAGCAAAACGAGTCACAATTTTCACCATTCCATTTACATTGCTCTGGCTGTAACACAATACCTTTTTTAGTTTTCATTCCATTTTCCATAGAATTCCGATGGCTTATACCATTATTTTATCCATTAAGACAATGGAATGGTTTAAATATTTACCAAAATATTTACCGGAATTCATTACCACAGGGAGTAGTTGATGTCAAAATATTGAATGTAGTCAAGAGGTGGTTAGATATAGCACTTGGGCGAATGGGATCAAAGGTTATGGGGAAAAAGCAGGATTAGGCGATTGAGTTGACAATCAGCCATGATCGTAATGAATGGCGGAGCAGGCTCGAAGAAGCAAATGGCCTCCTCCTGCTCCTATCTTCTATGCTTTTATGTTTTTTTGAAACTTTGCTACCGTTCATGTTGGCTGGATCTTACGGCCCTACCAATGGCCCACACCCGTGTGGGTTTCCCGGCAGCAAAGGGTGCATTGAATGGGAAATCCTGTTGGCAATGGTGGGACCATAAGGTGCTGCTGCCAGCGAGCAGCACACTACCTCCCGCTTAAACATGCTGTGGAGAGGGAGAATAATCCCACTCATTGTGTAAAAAATATTCTATAAATGGTGACTGGATAGATATGGAATATGATAAAAATGCAAAAAATGTAGTCATTCTTTGGAGAGATGACAAGGCTGCTTTCTGATTGACAGCTATAAAAGCATTTTAGTTTTGTAGCAGTGAGCACATATTTGCTTCGCTGCCCCAAGATATTACCACCGCAGAGTCTGATCCACAGATGTTTTTTGCATTGTACCATCAAATAAAGATACTCAGATATCGACTGGTGTTGCATTGCAATTAACTACCCAAACAAGCAAATAATCAGGCACCTGAGTAAACCTTTACTGAGGGCTCTGTGAATCTTTTTAAAACCAGCTTTACATAACATGGCCCTCATTATCAAGGAATCATAGACAAGAGGTCAGTAATGGCCCACACGTTGGGTGGAAAACTTGTTGGGAGATTGGATAGTGACAAAGCACAATCTCCATGAATAAAATAACCACAACAGTTGATCAAAAAAGATTTCAAGATGCAAGGAAAACCACAAAAATGTTGGCAACTGACAAACTAAGAGAGCAACTGATAGAGAAAAGCAGCAAATATGAATTAATAATGTGACACATTCTATGGAATAAATGATTTATTTTGTGTAAAATAAATAAAGTCTATTAATTTAATAAAGGGAAGAAATTAATTTTATTTTTTATATAAAACAGTAATTTAAACTTTGCTACACATTGTTTCGTCAAGACCTAAGCACAAACTTGGCATAAAGGTCATGATATTCCCCTACCCAAAGGCAAATTGGAAATGTTAGTTTGGCATCAGAAAGCTAATACAAACATGCAAATTAGTAGCAGGAGTAGGCCACTCAGCCCCCAAGCCTGCTCCGCCATTCAATAAGATCAAAGCTTATCTGACTGAAACCTCAACCCCACATTCCCCTTTCACCCCTTTGTTCATCAAGAATCTATTTAACTCTGCCTTAAAAATATTTCAAAGACTCAACTTCCATTGCCTCTTGAGAAAGAGAGTTCCAGCGATTCATTATGTTCTGAGAGAAAAAGATTCTCCTCATCTCTGTCTTAAATGAGCGACCCCTTATTTTTAAACAGTGACCCCTAGTTTTAGATTCTCTGACAAGTGACTGTGTCAAGACATGCTCATTTGAGATTCTTTGGTTTCTGATACAACCACCCCAGATATTAGAGCTTGAAATAGGTCAGCAGAGGCTGGTATCCATTCACTAGATTCCCTTTTATTTACAAACTCTATTGTAGTTCATATAATGCTACAAGCTCTGTCTCAGCATCTAGGGTACCAGGAGACCTGTGCTCCCAGTTATATATGCAGAAAAGGCTCCTTGATTGGACAAGCAATAATGAGCTCAATCGGGGAGTTCATATTCCAACAGGCCAACTTCAATGGCCTCGTTGAAGTCATTACAATCCTTTCCACATCCACGCTGCCTAGACCTACCAAGCCACCTCTTGCTCTTCTAAACTCAAGTGGATACAAACCTAACTTGTCCAAACTTTCCTTATAAGGCAACCTGCCCATTCCTGCTATTAGTCCAGTAAACATTATCTGAACTGTTTCGAATGTATTTCCATCTTTCCTTTAATCAGGAATTAATTCAGTCATGTTACCGTGGTGAAAAAGGCACTCTCAGTAATGGAGTAAAAATTAGGCTGGAAGCTTACCTTGGGATCAAATGTGACACCAAGGTTACTTGTTTGGCCTCAGATTATTGCCAGAGATCCTAGGGAATGGGAACCAAAATCATTGACTTGCAGTCTTTCCAATATTTAATTGGAGGCAATGACTGTGCATCCTTTTCACTGGGCGTGCATGCATTTGAGAATGCAGACACATGACATCCTCTGATAGTTTCCCAGTAGCTGAGCCTCTATTGTGGGAGCATAAACTGGCAATGTTCCTTCTGTATCAGAGTTTGGAGAGTACAAGTGATGTTGTAACATGTTGGCCATAGTTCATAGGCCTTATTAAGGTATTTGTAATCTTAGGTAGTTCAACAGTAAATATTTATTAACTAACAGAAACAACATACGTAGATACATTAAAGATCCAAGCCAGGAGCTTTCTCGATGTTGCTTCTATACACGCTATGTCCAACACTACACTGACCCCTAGATGCAGGCCATGTGTTCTATATATCACTGTATAGGTGAGACTGCACTCAGTACCATGTTAACGCTTTATGTGCCAGACCCTTATAGAACATAGAACCGTACAGCACAGAACAGGCCCTTCGGCCCACGATGTTGTGCCGAGCTTTATCTGAAACCAAGATCAAGCTATCCCACTCCCTATCATCCTGGTGTGCTCCATGTGCATATCCAATAGCCGCTTAAATGTTCCTAAAGTGTCTGACTCCATTATCACTGCAGGCAGTCCATTCCACACCCCAACCACTCTCTGCTTAAAGAACCTACCTCTGATATCCTTCCTATATCTCCCACCACGAACCCTATAGTTATGCCCCCTTGTAATAGCTCCATCCACCCGAGGAAATAGTCTTTGAACGTTCACTCTATCTATCCCCTTCATCATTTTATAAACCTCTATTAAGTCTCCCCTCAGCCTCCTCCGCTCCAGAGAGAACAGCCCTAGCTCCCTCAACCTTTCCTCATAAGACCTATCCTCCAAACCAGGCAGCATCCTGGTAAATCTCCTCTGCACTCTTTCCAGCACTTCCACATCCTTATACTACACTTCCCCCAAGTCTTTATCTAACATACTTACAAGTAATCCCAGTTTACCCTATGTATTATTGTATCATTGCTACGACCCCATCTGCACCTCCCCCTCAGACACCCTTAATTTTCTGAGTTCGTAGGTTCAGGTTGTCTGTAGGTCATAAGAATCTTCCATATCTAGTTCTGGCGGAGGAGAGGTAGACTCTGTTGCTACAGGTCAACTTTGTTGAGTTAGAGGTTGTTCTGGCCCCTGGGTATCTTCCGCAATTTCTCTCCAGGAGAGATCCTTTGAAGGAGGAGGAGCCTCCTCCTGTTCCTCCTCACCATACCCTCTGAGGTGCCAACCACATATAACTTGGGTTGGTCACCATCTTTCCAGATGATCATGCCCTCTCTCTTGGGGTCTTTCATCCAGATTTTGTCATCCTTTTGTAGACATGGCAAGTGCCTGATGTGGTACCTTTTGTTGTAGGTTTCTGCTGTCGGACTGCTCTCCATCTTGGATATCCTGGTAATCCTTGGTTTTCAACCCTGGTATTAGTTTCTTTGGTTGAATTGGGACTTCTGTGTGGAGATTGCTGCCCATCATTATAATGGAACGAATCTGTATGTTAACAGTGTTGTTTGTAAGTCTTTGTTCTTTTTTAGGAGGGCTTTTCTAGTGCGGACCCCTGTTTTGGCCTTCCCGTTTGACTGTGGCTATCTTGGGGAGCTGGAATGGTGGTGAAAGACAGATGTGATGGAAAGTTTTCAAATATATTATTTGAAAATTCTGGGTCGTTATTGGACACAACTTCATCACAGATGCCATGACTTGCCAACATCTTTTTTACTGCATCTGTGGTTGTCGTGTACAATTGCTTCACCTCAACCCATCTGGAAGTGTAATGAATGATTGGTTGAAGATAAATAAATCGATGCCCAGCCTCTCCCATGGAAATGTGCGAGGATAGTCCTGCTTGTGCAGTGCACACACCTGACAGTTCACTGCCATGTCCTCGATTCCCCTGGAAATGCTTGGTCATCAGAGTGTGCATTGAGCCCATGCTCCACACTTAATGGTGCCCAGATGGCCATGGAGTATTTTTTGAATGATCTCCAGTCGAAGGGAAACTAGGATGACCGGCTGCTCATTGTAGACCAAGAGATCATCAATGCAATAAAAGTGTTTTTGTTGTTCAAACCAAGCATTCATGGTGCCATCCTTTGCTCTGTTGGCACAGTGGTTAGCACTGCTGCCTCACAGTGTCAGGGACCTGGGTTCGATTCCCAGTCACTGTCTGTACGAAGCATGCATGTTCTCCTCGTGTCTGCGTGGGTTTCCTCCGGGTGCTCTAGTTTCCTCTGCCTACTCCTCATGACGTTCACCTAGGCAGCAGTATACATCCGGGACAAAAACTAAACAACAGCGGACACATTTCCAAGGCCATAGCAGACCTTCCAACAAAACAGGATGTCAATTGAATCTAGGAGCTTGCAAGCCCAGGCCAAATGGTGGGGGTTACAGCTAGTGTAACATGAACCCAAGATCCCAGTTGCGGCCATTCTCATGCGTGCGGAGCTTGGCTATCAGTATCTGCTCGATGATTCTGCATTGTCATGTGTCTTGAAGACTCCCTTGGAGAATGCTTACCTGAAGATCGGACGCTGAATTCCCTTGACTGTTGAAGTGTTCCCTGATAGGAAGGGAACACTCCTGCCTGGTGATTGTCATGCGGTGTCCATTCATCTGTTGTCATAGCGTCTGCATGGTCTCGCCGATGTACCATGCCACTGCCACCATATTGGAAGGCGTTAGACTTTGTTTGGTAGGTCTTATTAAATTACTTGTATTCTTAGATAGTTCGACAATGAGCATTTAGTAACTACTACAAAATATATACATAGTCATGTATATTGCTTCTACACACAGCTCTGTCCAGCACTACACAGGCCCCTAAGTGTGGTTCATGTGCTCTCTTACATCACTGTCTTGGAAGTTCTGTATGTGGCCCCATGATAACCCTTTATGTGCTAGACCCTTACATTACAGATACCTCCCTCTTATAGACTGTGGGTCTCTGGGGTTAATTTTGGTTTCTGGTTATAATAGCCTGTTAAACAAAGCTTAATTTCCATTAGAAGCTTATCACTGTGGTATGTTATGTCTGCCATTACAGCATAACATTAGAGTTTTAATACATTTATAATCTCCAGTCTTGTTATTTTTCTTCATAGAATGTTAAAAACATTGTCACTTTTTGAATAAAGATTATAGGGCAGCACAGTGGCACTGCTGCTTCACAGCACCAGGAACTCAGGTTCAATTCGGCCTTAGGTGGCTGTGTGGAGTTTGCACATTCTCCCCGCGTCTGCGTGGGTTTCCTCTGGGTGCTCCAGTTTCCTCCCACAATCCAAAGATGTACAGGTTAGGTGGATTGACCATGCTAAATTGCCTCTTAGTGTGCCAACATTTGTAGATTAGGTGGGTTTGCCGTGGTAAATGCGCAGGGTTACGGGGATGGGCCTGGATAAGATGCTCGGAGAGTCGGTGCAGACTTGACGGGCCGAATAGCCTTCTTCTGCACTGTGGGGATTACCTGATATCTTTACTAGACAACTTGCATCTTTGAGCACCACTAAAGTAATACAAAACCCTGAGAACTTTTATATCAGAGAGCAACAGTATCAATGTTGGGAACATTACTGCAGACATAGTCAAAAAGATGGATTTGTTAGAAGTTTTAGTTATCTATTTGTTTATTCTTATATTTGTGTCCTCTACTTTTGGACTCCCCCACAACTAGAAACATCTTCCCTACATCCACTCCATCAAACACCTTTATAGTTTTAAAGGCCTCTATTAGACCACCCCCTCAGTCTTGTTTTTTTTTCTGGAGAAAAGAAATGTTTGCAGCTTCTAGGATATCTCTATCATATTGGACTGAAACTAACTTTTGACGAATCAACATTCGTAGCACAGTGCTTCATATGGCTGGAGGGCATGTTGGGCCTTCAAGCACTGAAGTTAGATTTACGATCGATTAGTCACTGTGGATTGAAAACCATGGCGGTTCCACGTGCTTAAATTTCCAATGCTAAACAGTGTCACTTGCACTCATTTGGAAATTATAAACCACTCTGGGAGGCCGAACCAGCCTTAGAATCTATGTTCTATAGCTCCTGCATACACCCTAAAATCTTATTCTTTTTGTTACTGCTGCTTCAATCTGGACAAGTGGTCATGAAGATCAAACAAAGATCCTCCCCGCCCCCCCCCCAGATTTCTCTCCTTTGCTGAGAACTATTTTATTATTTATTTTACATTCACACTGCTTATTAGCGAAGCCTATTATCGTGCATATTTTGCCTCTATCATTTGACAGCTCTCCCATTTTATCCACATTTTTCTGTACGTGCTCCGTCTGTTACTCATTATTTGTAACTCCCTGACTCACATACCGAGTTCTGTATCATCTCCAAAATTAGGTAGCTTTTTTTCTCCCCCAGAACCAACTGACAAAGCATCTGCATAAACTGTTAACAATAATGTCCCAACGCTGGCCCTTGAGGCACTCTGCTAATTGTTTGCCTTTATTCTGATGCTGCTACTTTTACAATTACTTTTTTGCTTCCTTGATTGTGCCAATTACTGAGCCACTCCAGAAGCCTTCCTGTCACACTGTGCTTTCTGACATTGTGAATTAATTTCTTGTGCGATGCTACATCCAAAGCTTAGTTAAAGTTTAAATGAAATGGCCACTGAAATACCTCATATTGAGTCGTCCTCTTTTTTTATTCCTCAGAGATGTCTAAAAGATTTCTCAGACATGAGCTCCATGTTAATTGATTGGAAATTCATGTTGAAGTACTTCCATCACTGGCGTAGTGTCTGTTTTCTCTTTCAGAATAAACTTGAGCACAACTGATTCGAAGTTAATACTCCTTTATTTAAGCGTCTTTTATAAGCATTTTACGGAAAGTGAAATAAGGATTACTTAAGATAGAGAGAGAGAAAAAGCAGCAAAAGCCAGCCAGCATTGTGCTGGTCAAAAACTCAAAACATAGTCTGGATCGAACTAACTAAACATCGATCTGTGTCTACAATATAACTGAATACTTATCTCATGTTATTAAAGAGTTGGTACAAGCAGTCTCCAACTGCATCAAAACACTCGCATCTATGGCCCTGAAAGCTTCTGTTTACCTTACATTGTACTTTCAGAGAATGTAGCTAAGTTTCTAGGCTGGGCCCAGAATTCCAAGCTGATGTGGCCAAATTATCATAAATTAGCTTAAAGCATAGCAGAATTAGTTACATTAGGCAGAAATAGCTTAAAAAGCCTTTTAACTGGGCAAACCATGCATAGGATCCCACAGCTGGGAAACTCTGTGAATGGCTGGGACCCAGAAAATTGTCAACTCACTTCCATTTTGTCTACCCGTTGCTTCAATTCCCGTGCGTAGTTACTTAGAACATAGAACATTACAGCGCAGAACAGGCCCTTCGGCCCACGATGTTGCACCGACCAGTTAAAAAAAAAACTGTGACCCTCCAACCTAAACCAATTTCTTTTCGTCCATGAACCTATCTACGGATCTCTTAAACGCCCCCAAACTAGGCGCATTTACTACTGATGCTGGCAGGGCATTCCAATCCCTCACCACCCTCTGGGTAAAGAACCTACCCCTGACATCGGTTCTATAACTACCCCCCCTCAATTTAAAGCCATGCCCCCTCGTGCTGGATTTCTCCATCAGAGGAAAAAGGCTATCACTATCCACCCTATCTAAACCTCTAATCATCTTATATGTTTCAATAAGATCCCCTCTTAGCCGCCGCCTTTCCAGCGAAAACAATCCCAAATCCCTCAGCCTCTCCTCATAGGATCTCCCCTCCATACCAGGCAACATCCTGGTAAACCTCCTCTGCACCCTCTCCAAAGCCTCCACATCCTTCCTGTAATGTGGGGACCAGAACTGCACACAGTACTCCAAGTGCGGCCGCACCAGAGTTGTGTACAGTTGCAACATAACGCTACGACTCCTAAATTCAATCCCCCTACCAATAAACGCCAAGACACCATATGCCTTCTTAACAACCTTATCTACTTGATTCCCAACTTTCAGGGATCTATGCACACATACACCTAGATCCCTCTGCTCCTCCACACTATTCAAAGTCCTCCCGTTAGCCCTATACTCAACACATCTGTTATTCCTACCAAAGTGAATTACCTCACACTTCTCCGCATTAAACTCCATCCGCCACCTCTCGGCCCAACTTTGCAACCTGTCTAAGTCTTCCTGCAAACTACGACACCCTTCCTCACTGTCTACCACACCACCGACTTTGGTGTCATCAGCAAATTTGCTAATCCACCCAACTATACCCTCATCCAGATCATTAATAAATATTACAAACAGCAGTGGCCCCAAAACAGATCCCTGAGGTACACCACTTGTAACCGCACTCCATGATGAATATTTACTATCAACCACCACCCTCTGTTTCCTATCCGCTAGCCAATTCCTGATCCAATTTCCTAGATCACCCCCAATCCCATACATCTGCATTTTCTGCAGAAGCCTACTTGTGTGAGAGTGTCACGATACTTTTACGTCTGATACAAAATAATTGTTCATGGGGTCCCACAGATGTTTCTGGTTTCAGGCCCTGCATAGATTTACCCTGCCCATTTCCAAAGGTGCTAATGTTGGCAGCTGCTGTCCTCTTTAGCAGCTCCTCTGGTCATGTCTACTTCCTACTCTACAATTGAAAACAATGTCGATGGAAGAAGAGGAGAGACAGGAATGTCAGGGATGTCAAATTTCAATGGAAGGCAGGTTGTGCCCAGTGGACCTGCAATCAATGTTCACCACAAGGACAACACTGCCAACAGCGACCAAGGTGACCATGGCCCAAAATTTTTATGGCTCCAGTTCCTTTGAGTCTAGCGCAGTATCAGTTAATTTGCTATCCATAAATGTGTTAAATAGGTGAGTGATTATTTTATTATTCAGTTGGGTCAACACTTCAATTTCCTTTCTCGCTGAATTGCAACAGCAACATGACAGGGTTTCAATGCATTGTTAGACTTTTGAAAATCTTGGGGGGGTGGGTGGGTTACTGATAGCATTCATAGAATCCCTACAGTTCAGAAAGAGGCCATTTGGCAATTCAGGCCTGCACCAAAAACAATCCCCCCGTAATCCCACGTATCTACTCTGCTAATCTCCCTGACACTCAGGGGCAATTAAGCATGGGCAATCAACCTAACCTACACATCAAAGAACCATAGAATCCTACAGTGCAGAAGGAGGCCATTTGGCCCATCGAGTCTGCACTGCCCACAATCCCACCCAGGCCCTATCCGTATAACCCAACACATTTTTCCCAGCTCGTCGCCCTGACACTAAGGGGTAATTTAGCGTGGCCAATCCACCTACCCTGCACATTTTTGGCCTGTGGGAGGAAACCGGAGCACCCGGAGGAAATCTACGCAGTCACGGGGAGAATGTGCAAACTCCACACAGACAGTGACCCAAGCCATCAAGGTGGCCATCTGAGACTCAAAAGAGTTCACACTGCACAGGTCACTTGTTTAAATCAGAATTATTGACAGTAAACAGTCTACAGGTGTTGGCAGCAAAAACAATCACTTTGATTATTTTACAACTATATTTTGCCCATTCAGGAATTTCTCAGCAGCTAATTCATGTTTCCCAAAGTGGTTCATTATTCCCTCCTTCACAGCCACCTTGTAGAGAGACAAGAGCCAGGCAGACTGTTTCATCCAGAATCTTTTTGACCATATCCCAGAGATACATCAGAAGATGTGCTGGGAGACTCCTTACAAGTCCCAATGTAAAGTCTCTGTGGGAATTGCCCCAGGAAGTTTCAACTTCCATTGGGCAATTACCCCTCCAAAACTCTGAAGTGGAGTCAGAGATTTTGGATGGTTCCAGCTCGTTTACCAGAATAGTTACTCGGGAAAAGTTAGAAGTGTTTAAAACCAGTTTTAAAACCTAGGTAACTCTACTACTGATTGCCTGATGTCTCACTGAACCTCCAACTGGACCTCAAACCATTCAACTAACCCGCTGAACCTCAACTAAACCCCCCAACCACCTGATTATTCCCCTGATTACCTCCACACTCAGCTACCGTTCCTATCTACCTCTCCGACCCCACCCTCCCTGCAAACATCCACCTACCCCCACCCCCACCCCCCCCCACCAACCACCCACCTACCGACTGACCTCCTGACTAACCCATAGGCCATAAGATAAAGGAGCAGAATTAGGCCATTCGGCCCATTGAGTCTGCTCCACCATTCAATCATGATTGATACATTTCTCAACCCCACCCTCCCACCTTTTCCATATAAGCTTTGATCCCCTTACCAATCAAGAATCTATCTATCTCTGTCTTGAATACACTCAATGACCTGGTCTCCACAGCCTTCTGTGGTGATGAATTCCACAGATTCACCACCCTCTGGCTGAAGAAATTTCTCCTCATTCCTGTTCTAAAGGCTTGTCCCTTTATTCTGAGGCTGTGCCCACCCTAACCTACTCTACCCACTCAACCACTTATCTTACACACTTGGCTTCTCTCAGTAGCTTGACAAAATGGCTTTGGATTATTAAAGTTACTGGAATATGGCAGTTATAACCAAAGGGGGGCCCTGGCTTGGCTTCCCCCTGACACTCCTGCCCTATGAAGGAAGGACTCCAGGAGCATGTGCACTCCATATTTCTCAGGAGATCTAGTTCAGAAGTCTGGGTGAGAAATGGGGCGCTCCGGTGCAAGATAAGTAGGAACAAAGTGGCAATTTGACAGTGGCTGCTATCATGGAAGATTGGACCCATTGAATGTTACAGTCCAGAAGCAGAACTCCTTGATCCATTGTGATCCAGTGACTCCGTTTTGTCTCATTTCCTTCCTTTTCCCTTTATCTTTTCAATTTTTTATTTTTAAATCATTTAGTTTTTAAAAAATTGTACCAAAAGTCTATAAAAAACCTTATTCCTTTTCACTATTTTAATAAATTCCTATGCTTGTCTCAGTATTCAATCAGTATTCAATGGGTGGCACAGTGGCACAGTGGTCAGCACTGCTGCCTCACAGCACGAGGGACCAGGGTTTGATTCCCGGTTGGGTCATTGTCTGTGTGGAGTCTGCATGTTCTCCCCGTGTCTGCGTGGGTTTGCTCTGGTTTCTTACCATAGTCCAAAAGACGTGCTGGCATTGACCATGCTCAATTCTCCCTCTGTGTACCCGAACAGGTGCCGGAGTGTGGTGACTCGGGGATTTTCACAGTAATTTCATTGCAGTGTTAATGTAAGCCTACTTGTGACACTAATAAATATATATATTTTTAAACTCAATCTCTTGGAACCCATACACACCTTGAATAGTTTCTTTTCACACAAACTATTGATTTTGATTTGATTTGATTCAATTTATTAGTGTCACATGTATTGGGATACAATGAAAAGTATTGTTACTTGCGCTATACAGACAAAACATACAGTTCATAGAATACATAGAGGAGAAGGAAAGGAGAGGGTGCAAAATGTAGTGTTACAGCCATAGCTAGGGTGCAGAGAAGGATCTACTTAATATAAGGTAGGTCCATTCAAAATTCTCATGACAGCAGGGAAGAAGCTGTTCTTGAGTCGGTTGGTATGTGACCTCAGACTTTTGTATCTTTTTCCCAATGGAAGAAGGTGGAAGAGAGAATGTCCAGGGTGCGTGGGGTCCTTGATCATGCTGGCTGCTTTTATGAGGCAGCGGGAAATGTAGACGGAGACAGTGGATGGGAGCTGGTTTGCAAGATGGACCGGGCTTCGTTCACAACCCTTTGTAGTTTCTTGTGGTTTTGGTCAGAGCAGGAGCCATACCCAGCTGTGATACATCCAGAAAGGATGCACCCTATGGTGCATTTGTAAAAATTGGTGAGTCTAGCAAACACGTCGAATGAGTCAAACTATTGCTCCTTCAAGTCCTCACCCATAATTAGAGCTGATCCAATATCAGACCTTTAAGTTGTGAGGCCATGATATCAGCCCTTTCTAATGAACAGGAGGCAAAACAAAGGCACTCAACTTAAATACAGCTAATACCAACCGTACCTTAATGGAAAATAATTTGCCTGTAACACATGGCATTAGAATGAGTCTGGACATTGACCGATTTCCAGAAGGATATGATAAATATCTTAAACAAAGATACATGATACTGGGCAAGAAATCATTAGTTACTGATTATTTTTAATTACAAAATGCCAATTGCTTTTGCAAATGCCAAAGTACTCTCCTGATATTCCCCTTCTCTTGTAATTATGATAATTTATTTAAAGAAGGGCTACAGAAGATGCGAAGAATTGAAGTGGGTTCAGTCTCAGTCAATGTCCTGGTCATTTGGGGATAATATTTGCCACTGAGATGGTCAAAATACGGAGATGTCCAATCTGTTCTTTCAAGAATTATGTTTGTCATAATTAGACTCAAGTAGTTAACATGCTAGACTTTTCCATTTGTCAGGTGGACTGGAATTTCCGCCCGCTAACTTCTTCCAGTCCCATTACTTTCCGAGATACCTCTTATCCTGGGTTCATGAACATCCTCCATATTAACCATTCCACCACTGATGGCCATGCCTTGAGCTAGCTCAATCTTATGCTCTGGAATTCCCTCCATAGCCTCTTTGTCTCTCTGCCTCATTTCCCTTTTAAAATGCTCATTAAAACCCTCCCCCAAGCTTTTGGGCTAATAAGTAAGTCCTAATATCCACTTTTGTGGCGAGGTGTCACATTTCATCTTATTGTGCTGTGGGATGGTTTATGAGAAGGTACTATTGGTATCACACCATCAGGAACCAACCAAAATTTCCTCCGTCACCTTCATTAAATATTCATGGTGGACTCCTTGCAACATGTATGTCAGTTATGGCTCAGAGGATTGCACTTTTGTATCTTAGTCAAAAGGTCATGGGTACAAATTCCACTTGAGAGATATGAGTACGAAAATCTAGGTTTATAGTTCACTACTCAAGGAGTGCTATACTGTCTGAGGTGCCAACCTTTGAATCCATAGAATCCATAGGCTCCCTACAGCACAGAAAGAGGACATTCAGCCCATCGAGCTTGCACCGACAATAATACCACCCAGTCCCTATCCCTGTAACCCCATGCATTTACCCTACTAATCCCGTGACACTAAGGGGCAATTTAGCATGGCCAATCAACCTAACTCGAACATCTTTGGACTGTGGGGGGAAATTGAAGCACCCAGAGGAAACCCCAAGCAGACATGGGGAGAATGTGCAAAGTCCACGCAATCACTCAAGGCTGGCATTGAACCTGGGTCCTTGGCACTGTGAAGTAGCAGTGCTAACCACTATGCCACTGTGCCACCCCTTTTGATGAGTCATTAAACCAAAGTCCTGTTTACCCTCTCAGGCACATATAAAAGATTCCATAGCACAATGTTAATGAAGATCATGGTAGTCATCCCTCATGTCCTGCTTGCAGTATATAGATTGGCTGCTGTCTTTCCTACATTACAACTGTGACTACAATCCAAAACTTTCATTGAGTGTAAAGTGTGTTGGGATCACCTGAGTTAGGTGCTCTATGAATGTAAGTCTTTCCTTCTTTCTGTAAGCACTCTCAAAAGTGAGTCCACCTTAGCTAGATGGATTGCCGGGACTGTTGCAGCAATTAAAAGGATGACCTAGGGTTATTTTTTTGACCATAATAAAATGTTTCTCTGCAGTTTCTCAGCCTGGTGCCTTATCTGGTAATCATGAAAAGCAAAATCCTATTTTTTGACCCAGAGATGTTCGTAAAGGAAGTGACACAGTATTTGCAGTGAGTGCCAACTCTTTTCATCTCCACATAATTTTCTCAGGAGGCTAAGGAATTTGACATGTCAGCTACGACTTTCACCAACTTTTACAGATGCACCATAAAAAGCTTTCTTTCTGGTTGTATCACAGCTTGGTATGGCTCCTATTCTGTCCAAGACCACAAGGAACTACAAAGGGTCGGAAACAAAGTCCAGTCCATCACTCAAACCAGCCTCCCATCCATTGACACTGTCTACACTTTCCATTATCTCGGAAAAGCAGCCAGCATAATCAAGGACCCCGGACATACTCTCTTCCACCTTCTTCCATCAGGAAAAAGATATAAAAGTCTGAGGTCACGTACCAACCGTCTCAAGTACAGCTTCTTCCCTGCTGCCATCAGACTTTTGAATGGACCTATCTCGTATTAAGTTGATCTCTCTCTACACTCCAGCCATGACTGTAACACTACATTCTGCAACCTCTCTTCTCCTTCTCTATGAACGGTATGCTTTATCTGTAGAGGACGCAAGAAACAATGCTTTTCACTATATACACTAATACATGTGACAATAATAAATCAAATCAAACCAAGTTAACTGACCTGGGGCAGCCAAGTCACACTTGTTGCACTGTAAGAAGCATCTTTTACAGCCGCACAAACTTGGCTGTGGATAACTGAACACCAACTGCAGTTTAACAACAAACAGGATGTGTCAGATTACTCTCTACAACCCTCCTTTTTCCAGCAAGTGTTCCATTACTCGCAGATGATCAAATAGAGTATCAGACTAACAAGCTAGACATTTCATCATATCTGTCCTCACATTCCTTCAGTGGCAACCTTGGCTTGGTGGTGTTTAGCTTCAAGCTGTGGGTTCAAACCTTGCCCAGAGGCTTGAGCAAATCTAAACTGACATTTCAGTGCCTTGCTGAGGGACTGCTGCATTATCAGAGGTGGCATCTTTTGGATGAAACTGGGGCACTGTCTGCCAGCTCAGATGGATGTAAAAGATCCCATGCTACTAATTAGCAAGGGACAGGGGGTTATTCCAGTGCCTTGGCCAACATTTGCCATTCGAGCAATACCACTAAAAACAGATTATCTGTTCATTTATCTCTTACCACTTGTGTACAGCCTTGCCAAAGGAGGGTTTTAAAGGGTAATCCTATTTGTTGGGAAACTTCAACTGGTGTTCAGTTATCCAGGGGCAAGTTCTTGCAGCTGAAAAAGATGTTTCTTACAGTACAATAGGTATAAGTTGGCTGCCCCAGGTCAGCTACCTTCTTCTGATATTAGTTTAATTTAGTTTAGTTTCGTTTATATATTTGTTGGTGTCACAAGTATGCTTACATTAACACTGCAATAAAGTTACTGTGAAAATCCCCTCGTCGCCATGCTTTGGCACCCATTTGGGTACACTGAGGGAGAATTTAGCATGGCCAATCCACCTAACCACGTTTTTGGACTGTGGAAGGAAACTGGAGCATCCGGAGGAAATCCACGCAGACACGGGGAGAACGTGCAGGCTCCACACAGACAGTGACTCAAGCCGGGAATCAATCCCGGGTCCCTGGCTCTGTGAGGCGGCAGTGCTAACCACTGTGTCACCATGCCGCTATAATTATGTAATTATGTGGAGATTAAAAGAGTTGGCATTCACTTCAAAAGCATTGTCATCTCCTTTATGGACAAGAAATAGGACTTTGTCTTGTATGATTACCAGCCTCAGATATTGCAGTGAAACATTTTATTACAGTTAAAAGAATAAGCCTGTGTTGTCCTTTTAATTGTTGCAACAGTACCAACTATTCCACCCAGCTGATGTAGACTCACGATGGAGAGCACTTACAGAAAGAATTAAAGAGTTGCATTTATATAGCACCTTACACTACCTCAGCTGTTTTCCCAATATTCCAACAGCGATTACATGTCAAACATACTTAATTGTTGCTCACATACCATAGCGCACAAATAAAAACATTGGAATAGAGAAGCAAGTAATGTAATCCTGCAGAACCGAAGAGTTTTAACATAAATTAGCATGAAAGGATATTGGAGAAAACAGCCTTTATATGTTCAAGTCACAATTGGATGCATTTCAGGAGACTGAAGAAATTATGAGGTAACCACTTATCTTTTTGCATGATTGGTTAAAAGGGATGTTAAATATTATGCACAGTGTCAGTTGAATGTTTCTATTCTTGTCAGTTGTGTATTTCTGAGTCTTGCTAGCTATATTGATGTGTGAGAGTCTTGATGTTGAAATTTGTCTGAGGGGATAACATAAAACGGATGGTATCACATTTGCAGTTGCGATGGCTTTAACGCGGTTATTTTCATGGGTAGTTGAGATGCCTACTTGGATCAAGTGGAAGCCTGTATATTTACGTAAATTTGGAGTGCTAAACTTTCCTTTATGGGGTCAGGGGAAGCAAGAGTGGGTGGCACGGTGGCACAGTGGTTAGCATTACTGCCTCACAGTGTCAGTGACCCGGGTTCGATTTCCAGCTTGGGTCACTGCCTGTGTGGAGTTTGTATGTTCTCCCCGTGTTTGCGTGAGTTTCCTTCAGGAACTCCGGTTTCCTCCCACAGTACAAAGATGTGTGGGTTAGGTGGATTGGCAATGCTAAATTGCCCCTTAGTGTCAGGGGAACTAGCTAGGGTAAATGCATGGGGATATGGGAATTTGGCCTGGGTAGGATTGTGGTCGGTGTAGACTCGATGGGCAATGGTAGATTCTATTCTATTCTATTCTCTTCTAAGAGTTGATGGGCAGTTAGTTGACCTGGTGTAACTAATACCAGTTATTAACATCACTAGGTTTACCACTAATTTTCCAAATCATTTACACAACAGGCTTCATCCCAGGAGTTAATGTTCTATCAATTTTCTTTTCTAATATATCAAGGAGAGAGGTGAAAATTGAATTAAGTAAGGCTTGTTTACAATAACACCTTTGTATCTAATGTCAATAGAATTAAGCTATTTAACAATTCATATTGACACCATCAGGCCAAGTGCGTTTCAGTGGATCTACTGAAAGATTGTAGAAGGGCACCAGAGGCAAATGTGGAAAGCATAATACACAGCTTAATTCATGGGGAGAGGCTGGTGTTCATTGAATCATAGGGTCCCTGCAGTGCAGATGGAGGCCATTCAGCCCATCAAGCCACCACCAACAAAAATCCCACCCCTGACCCCACATATTTACCCTGCTACCCCTGGAACTAAGACTCAGTTTAGCATGGTCAATCAACCTAACCCGCACATCTTTGGAGTGTGAGAGGAAACTGGAGCACCCAAAGGGAACCCGTGCAAACATGGGGAGAACGTGCAAACTCTGAACAGTCACCTGAGGCCGGAATTGAACCCGGGTTCCTGGCGCTGTGAAGCAGCAGTGCCATCGTGCCTCCTGTCCTTCCAGTTACATTTTACTAAAAGTCTGCACTTCAGGCGCATTCATAAACTTGGTAAATGCTTGGTTCATTTATTAGAGTGCCATAGCTGGACCAAAGAGAATATCTAAGGTAGAGAAGTATTTACAACAGTGCGCTGCAAGATCTTTCAGGCCGAATGAATGAAGTAAAATGGGCTGAATGGCCTTTCTTTTCCCTCTTTATCTTAGAAACAGTGCTATGTGGCAGAGTTCCATGTTCTAACCGTCCTGTCGATAAGGACATTTGCCAACTGTTCCTTTATTTGGCTTTGTGATTAGATTCTTCTGCATTTGCTGACATTTCCACAATTTTCAATAAGAATTGACAATAGATATTTACTATGTTCACATATATCGACTAGTTTGAGACATGGTTAACATCCTGAAGTTACAACTGTTGAGGACCTTGTTCTTAGCGCATTCCCCGACACCAGTATTTTTTTTTAATTTGTGGGATCCTGAATCATATTCTTCCCTAAATCATTCATAGAAACATAGAAACAATAGAAACCCTACAGTGCAGAAGGAGGCCATTCGGCCCATCGAGTCTGCACCGACCACAATCCCACCCAGGCCCTACCCCCACATATTTACCCGCTAATCCCTCTAACTACACATCTCGGGGACAATTTTTAACCTGGCCAATCAACCTAACCCGCACATCTTTGGACTGTGGGAGGAAACCGGAGCACCCGGAGGAAACCCACGCAGACACGAGGAGAATGTGCAAATTCCACACAGACAGTGACCCGAGCCGGGAATCGAACCCAGGACCCTGGAGCTGTGAAGCAGCAGTGCTAACCACTGTGCTACCGTGCCGCCCTATTCATTTTGTCATTGGCTATAATTGTTGGTTGCCCCTCATGTCTTCTTTCATATACCCTGGATCCCAACCAATGTGCTCTTTACCCGGGCACCTGAATATCAATTGAGGCTCATTTACAAAGTGTTATAATTTTGAGTTTTAGAAGATTGTTATATTTGGGGACTGTGTCTTTAATTTAAGGTAAAATGAAGGTGACCAATGTGGTCTGTCCTGAATTCTGTCTGACAGCGAGCCTGGGTGGTTTGTTTGCTAGAGATTAAAGTGGGCTCAGATTCTTTTACAAGGAAGAAGGAGCAAGGTGTTTACACTTAGAGTCAAAGCAGCAGCCTTCGTGCTAACAGTGGATAGCCTGCGAGTCCCAGAAAGGTGTTGAGAATGTTGGGTTGTAAATAGCTGTGCTTTAAACTGTCCATTTGGTTCTGAAAGGGCATTGGGCTCTCAAGGATCATTCATCAGCATTTCTGCCTAGATGTATGGCCCATGTGATTCATGTTACCATGGAACTGGACTTTGAGGTGGGGGGGGAGGGGGGCGGAAAGGTTTTCAAGGTATTCCTGAAAACTCACACACAGACAAGATTAATCTTCCAGGATGCGAGAGAGGGATAGCAGCTATGGACAAAAAGATGCTATGATTCACCACCCAAGAATGTGAGTGGGAGCTCATATTCAGATTAAAAGGAAAACTGAATTCATGTTGAGTTGTAATGAGGATGAAAGATTTGTCTAGCTTGCACTAGAGTAGGACTCTCGAAGGGAACAAAACCACACCATGAAAGACAGTTCTTAGATTAAAAGCTGAGAAAATAAAAGAACAGAAGTAAACCCTCGGGAGATAGGAATCACCTGAGATGGGTTCCTGGAAATTTAATATCTGCCTCAAGGAGAATGTAAATATTCTGTGAAGTGGTTTTGTTAGCTGCGTTAAAACTTAGGAAAAATTATTTTTAGCAGCTAACGAACATCTAAGTTTCAAAAGACATTGGTACTCAAAAAGATCAATCTGCTTCTCTGTGATGTGTGCCAGTAGCAAACACTTCTTTTGGCTTTTATTTTATTGTTGCTCACTGTTGTTGTGACTCGTTTACTTTGGTTTAAAGGATAAGTTGCCCACAAAGTTAGTGGCCCAGATTTAATGCTACGAAGGAGAGCCTCTCAATCCTAGCAAAAATTGTGGAACTGTCCAAAATTCGTCAATCCTGCCCCTGAACAGGGGACATCCCATTTCACAGGGGTGAGAATGGGAAGTGGTTCACGTTTCATGCATGTGCAGCTTGCAAAGGCAGCTGGCCATAAAGCCATCAGCTGCTTCCACTGAAGTTGGATTTTGGTAGCCCTGGCGGGGAGTGAAAGTCATAGTGTGCAGAGTAAACCAGGTATGAGCAGGTCTGAGGTTTGTGGATCTGTTTGTGTAACCAGGGTATCCCTTTGTAGAGATAAGGCACCCCTTTAAATCTGATCCCAGGATGCCTTTGGTGAAGTCATGTGCTCTTAGGGAGGTCGAGTGCCTCTTGAACGTGTTAAATGTTGGCATGAATGTGTGTAAAAGTGCACAAAATAATTAACTGGCAAGTCCAATGGAACTGTCAATAGACCTGTCAAAGTCAACTCTTAAAACGGTCAAAAACACCTGTGAAAGTGAGCTGTTAAGGCATTTAAAAGTCCTGCCCTTTAAACCTTTGAAAAAATGTCTACAGTGTTCCAAAGCAACCATTGCTTGCTTTTTCACTCTGTCTGATGACAGAAACCTGAGGGGTTGCCATTACTGGATTAGTGTTACATGACTGATTTCACAACCATCGATTATCACGATGTGGAGATGTCAGCTTTGGCCTGGGGTAGGCACAGTAAGAAGTCTCACAACACCAGGTTAAAGCCCAACAGGTTTATTTGGAAACATGAGCGTTGCTCCTCCATCAGGTGAGTTGTGAGACTTCTTATCGATTATTACAGTCGGGTACCTGCCATTTCACAGTTTGATTGAGAGCTACAATTGGCAAAAGTCTCTTTGAAGTGGGGCTCTGAATGCCAATTCTTGCTATTATAAGGAATTGTGATGGAGGGGGTTGGGGTGGAGTAGATAGGTATTTTTATGCCACTCCACTGGCATATTTGAAGGTCAGTGGGGCACATAAAATAAAATGGATGCCTAGCCCACCAACCTCCTGCGCGCCCTGAGATGTCTCCCATATTATAGTGAGTTAGTAAGATGTCAGACAGCCCGCTCAACCTTAAGCCTATTGAAGCCCTTAAATTGTCAATGAAAGATTATTTAAGGGCCTGTTTCCCCCTCTGCTATCATTATAGGATGGGCGGGAAAAGATGGGGCAAACTTGGGGTAAAGGGCAGAAAGGGTTCATTTTTCCCATCAGGGCCTTTCCCCCCACCCCCACCATTTGTGCGTCCCTTTATGGCCTCTCAAAACTGACCCCCCGCCCTCCTCCACTTATCGCCAGGGCCCCTAACCTCTGTCGCTGAGGGATAGAAGCCCCGTTATTGTCTTGTTAAGATTGTTCTCGGTGTATTATCGCGGTGGGACAATAATTTTTAAAGTCGATGAGCTGCTGACCCACTTTTCTGCAGGGGTGGGGTGGTGGTGGTGCAGCGTAATACACTGCGAGAAGTCTGTGGACAATAAACATTGTACGTATCCGGTCTGGAATCTTGAAGGACACTGTTTCACCCTTTCTCATGTGTTATAAACTGTTCTTTATTTTTACCTTTCAGAAAGCTTTCTAACTTCTGATTAAGATGATCTGAATTTAACAGAGAGTGTGGCATTGATTAATTTGTAAAAACCATTTTACGTCACATACTTAAACATTTATTTTTTTGAAAAAACATGCACCATTTGAGGGGTATAGACAGGGTGAGTTGGGAACAGTTGTTCCCCTTAGTTGAGGGGTTAAACATGAGACGGCATAGTTTTAGGGTAAGGGGCAGGAGACTCAGAGGGGATTTGAGAAAAAACTTTTTCATTCAGAGGGTTGTGTTTAGTGGAGACTCGATGGGCTCAAGGGCCTTTTCTGCATGTACAACTCGAAGGCCGTGATTCTCCCATTCTTCTGCGCTAATGTTTTTAGCGCAGCGGGCCGGGGAAATCCCATGCTGGTTGATTTGTGGGGTTTGCGTGAGCATACGCACTCCACTTGCATCTGCTCCGTGCCAGAAATTGGTGGGGAGACGCACAGACCATTTAAGTAGTCATTTCAACATAACTTGAAAGTGATTAGCAGGCCCGGGAATGAAGTCTCTGGACCCGTTAGCGTCTCCCACCCCACCAGAGTATTTCACTTTCGGGGGGCAAGTGGCCTGACCCTGATGTAGTGAAGGGGGGAGGCAATCAAGGCCCTCAAGAGGGTTGGGCAGTGAGGGGCGTGCCCCCAGGGCATTGGCACCCTGGCAGTGCCAGCCTGTGCTCCCCTGCATGCCCAAGAGGCAAAGTACTAATGCCCAGGGGGCACCTTGGCACTGCCCATCAGGCATCGGTCAGTGCCAAAGGGGCAGGGCCTATGGCGGGGCAGGGCCTAGGGAGCGGGGCCTGATTTGGCAGGGCCTAGGGGCGATCAGTGGGGTGGGGAATCCCGCTGCCACCCTGCAGTCGGGATCGGTAGGGGAAGGAGGGAGGCAAACGATTGGGGCAGGCTGGGGGTGGGGCGTTAGCCAGGGGTGGGGGTGCAGTCAGTCTGCTGGGGGGATTGGCATGGCAGGGGTGTTTACTGTCGGTGGAGGGATGGGGGGCCGCGGGATGGTTGCTGGAGACTACAGCAGACCGGGTGAGCAGGTCAGGGCTGAGCTCAGGAATGGTCGGGGGAGCCAGCAATCGGGCTGTGGGGGGGCGGGAGGGGGGGTGGAGAGCTGTCAGTGTGGGGTTGCGGGGATGGCCAGCAATCGGGAGGCCATCAGTACGGGGCTACTGTTCAAGCGCTGATCTCGGCGCTGACAGATTGGTGCATGTGCAGTGACCAGCTCAGCGCTATGCAGCTGGCCTCTCCAGAGGGAATAGGCTCCAGCCCCTGAAATTTAATGATATTCATGGTGGTGTCCTCTGCAGTGCAGAGTGTGGGAGATTCTTCTCTGAACTCACACTGAAAAATGAACAGCGTGAATTGCTCCAGTTTTCACGCAAATTCAACACTTATATTTTTTGTGGGGAGAATTCCATCCTGTGACTCTGTTTGCTTAAAATGCAGATTTATCACTGAATTAACCAAAATGCTTATTTTATTACCTGGTGAAGACACTTGGAAAATGACATTTATGTCCACAGCCATACTCTTCCCTTGTTCCTTTTAAACTCAACGATTTTAATTCTGCCCCCTCCCCTGCCACCACTGCTAACAGCTTTGACTCCATGTGAGGTACAATTATGTGATCAACCATTGCCGCTTCCAGCATCAATCATGCCAAGGTGGCCACTGCATGTAAGGCTCGGCAGTGAATGTGTCAGCAGGTTATCCTTGAACAGAAGATGTCAAGAGAGAAGGCCAATTTAGCACAGGCTGGAAATTAAACTTGGAGCTTTCCTGGTCTAGCTGCTTTCAGCCCCTTTCCTGGATAAACTCACTTGAGCTATTGGAGGAACCAATTAAATGTGGCATTTGATTTTCTGACAAGCACAATGAGAGCCTGGCCTCCTCTCTGTGTTATTTTTTGCTCTGGTAATTTGTCATTTTTGCCATCATGTCAGCATTTTCAAATTTGAAAGTTAAATCACAGTGAACTGTCATTTCGATAGTTCACACAGCGAGGCAAACATATTTGCGAGATTGTTTTCTAAATGGTTTGTTTGAAAAATATTTTCTGCTCAGTTGAGAATTTCACTGCAGGCGTTCCTCATGTAAATGTATTAAAAAGATCTCGATTTATATTTTCTCATGAAATAATTTGCTCGGAAGTAGCATTGCTCAAAGTTGAAGTATCTGACTGCAGGAAGACAAGTTTTCAGATTGTTGATTGCTATACCGGGAGCAGAGCACACAAGCAGGTTTTCAACCAGTTGCTATTTAAAATGCCCATCAAAGTATTGTTTATGTCAAATTATTTCTCCTCTTTTTTTATCTCTGCTTCCTTTGCCAACAGTCTCAAGTCTGTATCCTCTAGTTGCTGACCTTTCTGTGGAATAATCTCCTTCTTTACTCCATCAAAAACTTCCCATCATTTGACTGCTCTGTTCTATATCATCTCATCCATTTTAAACCATAATTACAGCAATCAAAGCACCATTGTTCAATGAAAACATGCCCAATGTATATAATTTTCATAATCTAATCAGGCCACCCCCTTGATCAATCTTGCTGGCCTCCTCCGTATGCTCAGTAGCACCAGTCCATCACACAAGCCGGCCTCCCATACATTGATTCTGTCTTCACTACCCGCTGCCTTGAAAAAGCAGCCAGCATGATCGAGGACCCCATGCACACTGGACATACTCTCTTCCATCTTCTACCGTCGGGAAAAAGATACAAGAGTCTGAGATCACGCACCAACTCACTCAAGAACAGCTTCTTCCCTGTTGCCATCAGATTTTTGAATGGACCCACCTCATAACGGTCTGACAAAGGGTCATCGAGAAACGTTGGCCGCAATTCTCCCGAAAGTGCTGAATTGGTGGGAGAACTGTTCTAAATCCCAACTGTTTTCTCAGTTCAGCTTCTCACCTGAATCTCCGCACTCTGTGCCCTGCAGAGGTTCCAGTCGTGAATATCATTAAAAGTCCAGGGGCCTATTCGCACCAGAGTCTGACAGTTCTGGAACTCTGCGCATGCGCAGTGGTCCCGATCTGTCAGACCACCCGTTTGCTGCCAGCTCAATTGCTGGCCAACCCAGGACCCCCACAGTGCTGCCCCTCCAGCCCTCCCCCCCATGGCCCGATCGTGACCCCAACAACAATTCCCGAGCCAGCCCTGATCCTACTCCCTGGCCCCGGAGCGCCCTATTGCACAGCCCCCCCACCCCCCCCCCCCACCCCACAGTGGCGATCCCCCACCCCCCCCTATTCCTGGCAAACCCCCTCCTGACCCCCCTGGGGTCAGACCCCTTCCCTGGCAGACCACCACCCCCCCAGCCTGCCCCAATTGCTGTCCTCCCTCCATCCCAGACCGATCCTGTCTGCAGAGTGGCAGCAGGACCCCCCAGCCCCACTGATTACCCCTAGGCCCCGCCCACAGTAGGCACAGGGGGCAACTTGGCACTGCCCAATGCCAGTGGGCAGTGCCAAGGTGCCCATGGGCATGTGCACTTTGCCCTTTGGGCAGTGTCGGGGGCACAGGCTGACACTGCCAGGGTGCCCACGCCCAGAGGGCACCACCCCTCCGCCGCCCGACCTCCTGGGGGACCCGATTGCTCCCCCTTCATTCCGGCGGGGTCTCCTGCTAGTTCCCGGAACGTGAGGAGCTAGTCTGAACCCTGCCGGAATGGAATACTCCGGGCGGGGTGGGAGATTCAATTGGAACCGGAAAGTTCCTGATAATTAACTAATATACATATTTAAAACAGATTAAAAACAGTTTAAATGACTTACCTGCCTTCCCGCCTGTTTCCAGCGTGATCTGACCGGCGACTGTTCGCCGGTTCTGGGAGATGTGCATGCGTTCCCGGCGCATGCACAAATCCCTGTTCAAGGCCGGCGACGCGCATCTCCCACTGCGACCCAACAGCAGGTCGCAATGGGAGAATCGTGGCCATTATCTCTATCCTCTCCCCACAGCTGCTATCAGAGCAGCTGAGATTTCCAGCATTTTCTGTTTGTGCTGTGATGCAAGATTAAATCACTCGGGAGGCTGGATCATACCCGGGAAATAAAGGCTTTTATTAGTAACAAGAATGGAGCATACTGCTTAACAATACAATCCCAGACTAAAGGGTCACCAGGCAGTGCAGTGATCTTTATACTCCTACAGGTAGGCGGAGCCAACCGAGTGTACCACAGAACAATACCAACAGGTAGAACACCCCAACCCTAACCCCAACAGTGACAACAGTAACATATGTACAAGTACCCATAGTGCTAACCATCTATGGTTCAGTACCCATAGTGCTAACCATCTATGGTTCACCACATTCACCCCATCTTTAAAACAAAGGCCGGTGTGGCAAAAAAAACAGAACGAACTGTCCATATATTCACAAGTTCAGTCGTATTGGAGGACCGCACCGTCTCTGCGGCCTCCTCAACACTGGCGGTAGCGCCAGTTCTGGTGACCGTGATGACCCTCTCTCCAAGGCGGTGTCCAGTGACTCCTCCAGTTCCTCACAGACAGGTGGACCACGAGGTGGCGACAATCTCCTGGACTCGAGCACGCCCCGAGGTGGCGACAATCTCCTGGACTCAGGCAAGCTGTACACGGGAGTAAGAGGATTAAGTGGTGGTCCCGATACGGCCCGCGCCATGTCAGGAGGGGAGATAAAGGTCAAGGGGTCCCTAACGAGGGGTGCGGGAGTGACAGGGGTTTCCAAGTCCCCTGCAGGCGCCAGATCTCGAATAGAGACCGTGTCCTCTCGCCCGTCAGGATATGCCACATAGGCATATTGAGGGTTGGCGTGGAGGAGATGGACCTGTTCAACCAAAGGGTCGGACTTGCGGGTCCTAACATGCCGCCGCAGGAGGACAGGTCCTGAGTACATCAACCAAGACGGCAGTGAGGTCCCAGAGGAAGACTTCCTAGGGAAGGTAAACATTCTCTCATGTGGGGTAGCGTTGGTTGTCGTACACAGGAGGGACCGGATTGAATGGAGCGCATCAGTAAGTACCTCTTGCCAACGGGAGACTGGAAGACCCTTAGACCTCAACGCCAGTAAGACAGCCTTCCAGACTGTAGCATTTTCTCTTTCAACCTGCCCGTTACCCCTGGGGTTGTAACTCGTAGTTCTACTTGAGGTAATCCCTTTTGAGAGCAGGTATTGCCTCAAGTCGTCACTCATAAACGACGAGCCCCTATCACTGTGGATATAGTTGAGGTAACCGAACAGGGTGAAAAGATCCCGCAATGCTTTGATAACCGTGGCAGCGGTCATGTCTGAACAGGGAATGGCAAAAGGGAATCGTGAGTACTTGTCAATCACGTTGAGGAAGTACACATTCCAATCTGTCAAAGGAAGGGGGCCCTTGAAATCCACACTCAGTCTTTCAAAAGGGCGAGTGGCTTTAATGAGGTGTGCCCTGTCAGGTCGATAGAAGTGCGTTTTGCATTCAGCACATACCTGGCAGCTTCGGGTTATTGACCTGACATCTTCTACTGAGTAGGGTAGATTCCGGGCCTTTACAAAATGGAAGAGCCGAGTGATCCCCGGATGGCAGAGATCATTGTGGAGGGCCTGTAACCGATCCTCCTGCACACTGGCACATGTTCCACGCGACAGGGCGTCTGAGGGCTCATTGAGCTTCCCCGGACGGTACATGATATCATAGTTGTAGGTGGAGAGTTTGATTCTCCACCTCAAGATTTTATCATTTTTGATCTTACCACGTAACGTGTTGTTGAACATGAACGCCACGGACCGCTGGTCCGTGAGCAGGGTGAATCGTTTTCCAGTCAAGTAATGGCGCCAATGCTGGACGGCCTCCACAATGGCCTGAGCCTCTTTTTCCACGGTGGAGTCCCGAATTTCAGGGCCTTGGAGGGTGCGAGAGAAAAAGGCGACGGGCCTGCCCGCCTGGTTAAGTGTGGCGGCCAGGGCGAAATCAGATGCATCACTCTCCACCTGAAAGGGGATGGACTCATCGACAGCATGCATCGTGGCTTTCGCGATGTCAGCTTTTATCCCTTCAAAGGCTAAGCGAGCCTCTGCTGCCAGGGGAAAAGAGGTAGACTTTATGAGCGGACGGGCTTTGTCCGCATAATTGGGAACCCACTGTGCGTAATACGAAAAGAAGCCTAAGCATCTTCTCAGTGCTTTGATGCTAGTGGGTAGGGGAAGTTCAAGGAGGGGACGCATACGGTCTGGATCAGGGCCAAGGACCCCGTTTTCCACCACGTATCCGAGAATTGCTAGGCGGTGCTTGCTAAATCCAATCTTCTCCCTGTTGTAGGTCAGATTCAGGCGAGACGCAGTGCGTAAAAATTTAAGGAGATTGGCATTGTGGTCCTGCTGGTCATGGCCGCAGATAGTGACGTTGTCCAGGTACGGGAAGGTAGCCCGTAGCCCGTTTTGGTCCACCATTCGGTCCATTGCACGCTGGAAGACCGAGACCCCATTCGTGACGCCAAAGGGGACCCTTAAAAAGTGGTAGAGACGACCATCCGCCTCAAAGGCCGTATATCTTCGGTCCTCTGGGCGAATGGGGAGCTGGTGGTAAGCTGACTTCAAGTCAATGGTGGAGAACACCTGGTACTGCGCAATCTGGTTGACCATGTCAGATATGCGCGGGAGAGGATACGCGTCCAGCTGCGTGTATCTATTAATGGTCTGACTATAGTCTATGACCATCTGGCGTTTGTTTCCAGTTTTAACCACCACGACTTGCGCTCTCCATGGACTAGTGCTAGGTTGAATGATCCCTTCCCTGAGGAGCCGCTGAACCTCAGATCGAATAAAGATCCGATCCTCAGCGCTGTAACGCCTGCTCTTAGTTGCGATGGGCTTGCAGCCTGGCACGAGATTCTCGAATAAAGATGGCGGGGTGATTCTGAGTGTCGAGAGACTGCACGTGGAGCGTGCTGGGCAATTTGGAGGCTGCTGTTCTCCCACTGAAAGTGGAGGGAGTGGCCCATCGTACTGCAGGGTCACACTCCTCAGGTGGACCATAAAGTCTAGTCCCAGGAGTATCGGAGCACAAAGGTGCGGTAACACGAGGAGCCTGAAGTTCTCATAAACTGTGCCCTGCACCGTTAGGTTGACCACGCAGCTCCCAAGAACGGTAACAGATCGGGACCTTGACGCCATAGAAATTGTCTGTCTGACAGTCTGTACTCGGAGACCGCACCGTTTCACGGTGTCGGGATGAATGAAACTCTCCGTGCTCCCGCTGTCAAACAGACAATGTATTAGGCGTCCATTTACCTCTATGCCCATCATGGACTTGTCGAGTCTGTGAGGCTTGGCCTGGTCCAGGATGATTGACGCCACCATTGGGTCTTGAGTGCAACTGCAGGCAGCTGAGATGGTTGATGATGATGATCCCTGCTGGTCGTCTGCGGTTGGTGCCGACCAAAAAGGCTGCGCCCATGGATCGCACGTGGTCGGTGGCGCTAAAAGTGGCGGCCCCTGCAGGTCGCACGTGTCTTGCATCTTCGTCGTCAGGAATGGCGGCGCTCATGAATCGCACGTGGTGGAAGACCTCGATGAAGCCGGAGACAAGGAGACAGGTTCTGGATAATCACACGCCGCGCTGCTAAGCTTCGAGGGTGGTTTAGCTCTGCATACTTTGGCATAGTGCCCTTTCTTCCCACACGTGGAGCAAAATACCGTTCTGGCCGGACATCGCTGCCGAGGGTGTTTTGCCAATCCACAGAAATAGCACCGCGGGCCTCCTGGAGCTGCCGCCGTCGTCAGGTCCGAGGTTGAAAGCACAATCGCGCAGTTTTTCGGAGCCGCTGGGTAGAGTTGAGTCGGTGGCTGTACTTGCCACGATGTTCCCATGTGGTCAGTGGGGTAAGTTTCTAGACTTCTGGAGGCCGTTTCCATCGTGTCAGCCAATTCCACCGTCTTAGCTAGGTCTAGGTTACCTTGCTCTAGCAGCCGCAGGCGAATATAGGATGAGCCGATTCCCGCCACGAACGCATCTCGGATCAAGTCGTTAGTATACTGGGCCGCCGACACTGGCTTGCAATTGCAGGCTCTGGCTAGCTGCTGAAGTTCGCGCAGGTACTGTCCCGTCGTTTCACCGGGCTGCCGCCGTCGAGTGGCTAGAAGGTGTCGAGCATGAAACTCGTTTGGCGGTTTGTTGTACAGTTTCTTAAGTAGTTCGATGGCCCCTTTGTAGTCTTGGGCATCGCGGATTGATGAGTATACAGTGTCGCTTACCCTTGCGTGGAGGACCCGCAGTCTATCGGCGTCGTTTTGAATGGCTGTTGAGGCATCGATATAGTCTTGAAAACACTTCAACCAATGGTCGAAAGTGTTCGACGCTCCAGCTGCACGTGGATCTAAGGTAAGCCGATCGGGTTTTAACATTTGCTCCATGGTTTTTGTTTTACCAAAATTTGTTACTAATAAAATTGATGCGCGATTAAATCACTCGGGAAGCTAGATCGGACCCGGGAAATAAAAGCTTTTATTAGTAACAAGAATGGAGCATACTGCATAATAATACAATTCCAGACTAAAGGGTCACCAGGCAGTGCAGTGACCTTTATACTCCTACAGGTAGGCGGAGCCAACCGGAGTGTACCACAGAACAATACCAACAGGTAGAACACCCAACCCTAACCCCAACAGTGACAACAGTAACATATGTACAAGTACCCATAGTGCTAACCATCTATGGTTCAGTACCCATAGTGCTAACCATCTATGGTTCAGTACCCATAGTGGTAACCATCTATGGTTCACCACATGCTGCATATGGACAAACCGCTTCAGTATCTGAAGAGTTACGAATGGTACTTAACATTGCAAAATCATCAGTGAGCATCTCCACTTTTGACCTTACGATGGAGGGAAGGTCATTGATGAAGCAGCCGAAGATAGTTGGCCGAGGACACTGAAGCTGATTGTGTTAATAATGTAGTAGTTCACACAAAGACAATCCAGACACAACATAAATCAATAATTTGATCATTTTGAAATATTAAATATAAATTTCCTTTGGGGCAAGCGAGTGAAATATAAAATCAGACTGAAGATTAAGTTGTATTTCAAATGTTTATCTCTAATCCATTATTCACTATCCTGAATTTGCGTTAACTTGGAGTGTGAAGGACATTGCTGAACATCTAAATAGTAATGCTATCAGAACAACACACTTTTCAACTCAGGAAAGAGTAATCTGACCCATTGTTCTGGTGTTAATGGAAATAATTTGAAATGATTTATAACTTATTTGGATAACATTCTTTTTGAAAGGTTACATGCAATTTCGATTTCTGGCATTTAGACGCTGACCAAACTTAGACCATTGGGAAATTTGTATTCCATGTCATTCTGAAAACATGACATCTAAAGTATATATATTTTCAAAATATCAACAGATTTCAATGTACCCTGCCAGGTAGGATGGAAGTTGTGCTTATGATTTCTTCAATGTAACATTCTTGATTTCAGTTTAGACATCGGAAAGCTGCTGAGCAGAGACTTAGGGTGTGATTTTCCAGCCATGTTCGCCCCAAACCGGAAAATCCCACCCAAGGTCAACAGAATTTTGCATGGTCCATGTTCCGTCCGCTACGATTCCGTGGCAGACAGGATGGGAATATTTGACCCCAAGGGTTGATTCAGAGAGAAAACCAATAGATTCTTCACAAACGTTCTTACGCACCTTCTTACTGGGAGAGGTTCCAGAGAACATTTTTAGGAGGCATGCCTTTGACCCCCATTACAGATTAAATGATTAATAGAGAGAGGAATAGAATTGGAGAAAGTGACTGCAGCCAGGGTTCCATGATGATGCATTGGCGAGGACGTGGCAAAGACTGGAAGGCTCACACAGTCTTTGTTAAGTTGATTTCTGCCGGATGGCTGGTGGGGACACAATGATGAAGTGAACAAGAGAGGCGGCTGAGAGGGTGGACCAGAATTTGGCATTGACTCTTCTGGAAAGTGCGTGCATGTTTGGATGTTGAATGGACTTGTCTTGGCGTGATGCCTTTTCAAGTTTGGGAGGCTCAAATGTGAAGAGTGGCCATTTTGGAAATTGCCTTTAGAAGCATCCCTCAGTCTAAATCACTGTTCAGGGATGAAATATATTTTGCCCACATCCTCCAGTTAATGCCACCCAGCCACCAAGCATTTTGTTAACGGTTTAGTCTTTTTGATGTGTTTTAAATGTGATCTGATGAGACCTGATAACTTAATTTCCTGAGTAAAACTGCCTTTCCTTTGTCAAAGCTAGTCCATTCCACCACACAACGTGCAAGTGCAGACAGTAGCAAGATATTCAAACTGCAGACATGCTTTTAGAATTGTTTGTCACCTCATCAATCCTCAATAGTTACTCTTTAATATTAATTATTCTCCTGTCACATTTGAATTGAAGGTTCAGCTGATTAAGTATTTATTCACTTTTCAACAAAGAATATTTTATTTATAATCATTTGGTGATACAGAACTTGAGTATTGCTGGAATAAAGATACATGTCAAAGCTTTTCACCTTGCACTCATCAAGACACTACACAAGAATATTAGTATGAGGGGAAAACAACAATTTATACTGTCTGAGAAGAGAATGCTGATTGTTTAGCAAGTTTTTAAAAATTCATTTTATGGGATTTAGGTGTCATTGGCTAGACCAGCATTTATTGCCCAGCTGCAGTCCTGAGGTGTAGGTACATCCAGTATTGTTAGGGAGGGAGTTCCAGGATTTTGACAGTGAAAGAATGGCAATACATTTCGAAGTCAGGATGGTGAGTGACTTGGAGGGGAACCTCCAGGTGGTGGTGTTCCCAGGTATTTGCAGCTCTTGTCCTTCCAGATGATCATGGGTTTGGAAGGTGGACTCTGATTGGCCTGCCATGGAGAATGCACCAGTTGATGGTGACTGACCAATAAGTGCCAAGCATTGTTTGAATTTTAAACCAGACAGTGTGGTAAACCACTGTTAGCTTATTGCCTGTGTGTGTGACATGTCTGGACACATCCCTGCCGGCCCTGCCTGGGACTCCTCCCCCCCTGGTCCAGGTATAAAGGTGACTGCTCCCCACCCCCTGCCTCAGTGTCTGGACCAGTTCACCGGCATGGGTGTGCTCCAAGTCTTTTGCTAATAAAGGCCCATTTGTTCTTGCGTACAAACTAGTCTTTGCTTGATTGATGGTGCATCAGACAGCTTGACTGTGATTAGTCAAAGCATTGCCCTGGGGAATAAATCAGCGAGTGCCTGTCACTTACATTTTTTTTTAAGCTGAAACAGGCTGAATGTGTGCACGCATTCTTTCAGTCTGAAAACAACAGGGCCCTGCATATTAATATATGTAGCTTCCAGTACACGTAAATGCGACACACTGCCAGCATGACTGTCAATCTTAAATTGGTGGTCAGCATATTTCTTCGCACATTGAGGATTATTTTGCAAGTGTTCTCCCATCATGGAATCATATCTAATGTTGAATACTGTGTTTTGAGTTTTGCACGCACGGAGTTGTTGGGTACACTTTCCCATTGTGAACAGTGGCTGGGTCATGCTGTTTAACCCAATCCACCATACCTAGCATCACAAGTAGAAGCAGGGGTTGTAGGTATGTAGGCTGTACTTCCCAAAGACAGGTGGATCATATCCAACAGTATATACCCCAACTGCTAAGTAAGGTACAGACCGCACCCAATGGGCAAGGTACAAACTGTATCCGACAAATCCATACTTGCAAAACTCAAAACACAATGTCCAACAGATTCCACAATTGGACAACATTTGCTGTGTAATCCTCAATGTGCTAAGAATTATGCTGACCATCAGATTAAGATTGTCACCTAGGCTCACGGTCTAACACATTTGCATGTACTGGAAGCTACATATGTTAATACACTCGTAAAGAGTGCCTTTGGTACATTGGCCTTTATAAATCGGAGTATCGAGTATAAAAGTTGGAGTGTTATGGTAAGGTTATATAAGGCATTGGTGAGGCCGAATTTGGAGTACTGTGTACAGTTTTGGTCACCTAGTTGCAGGAAGGATGTAAATAAGATTGAAAGAGTGCAGAGAAGGTTCACAAGGATGTTGCCGGGACTTGAGAAGCTGAGTTACAGAGAGAGATTGAATAGTTTGGGACTTTATTCCCTGGAGCGTAGAAGATTGAGGGGAGATTTGATAGAGGTGTATAAGATTTTGATGGGTATAGATAGAGTGAATGCAAGCAGGCTTTTTCCGCTGAGGCTAGGGGAGAAAAAAACCAGAGGGCATGGGTTAAGGGTGAAAGGAGAAAAGTTTAGAGGGAATATTAGGGGGGGCTTCTTCACGCAGAGAGTGGTGGGAGTGTGGAATGAGCTGCCGGATAAAGTGGTAAATGCCACTTTTAACATTTAAGAAAAACTTGGACAGGTTCATGGATGAGAGGGGTGTGGAGGGATATGGTCCAAGTGCAGGTCAGTGGGACTAGGCATAAAATGGTTCGGCACAGACAAGAAGGGCCAACAGGCCTGTTTCTGAGCTGTAATTTTCTATGGTTCTATGGTTCTACAGGGCTCTGTTCTTTGCAGACAGAAAGAACATGAACACACATTGTGCCTGTTTCAGCTAAACAAAATAAATGACAGTCATTCGCTTATTCATTCCCCAGGGCAATGCATTGACTAACCAGGGTCAAACTGACTGGTTTAAATTTCAAACAATGCTTGGCAGTTTTCTGTCAATCGTCATCAACTGGTGCATTCTTCATGACAATGCCTCTACAAATCAGAGTCCACCTGCCAACCAATCAGCATTCTCTTCTCACACAGCATGAATTGCTGTTTTCCCTGATATTGGTATTCTTATGGCGTGTCCTGATGAGTGCAAGACACAAAGCTTCGACATGTCTCTTTTTTCAGCTTGTATTTTATGGTGGTTAAGTTCAATAGCTCATTATCTTGTCTCTGTGAAAAAACGGAAGAAGAATTCTACTTTGAAAGTGATATAAAATGGACGTTGCTAGGTAAGGGCTGTTCCTTGTATATCACACCCAGTTTTAGTCTCCTTTGGAATCAGTGAATAAGAAGATCAGTTGGGTGTTTAGCCGTCTTGTTGATTCCCCTGTTGCAACTCCTCACCCTCGCCAGAGCAGAATTTCACTCCAATATTTCAGCGATTGATTTAAACATTTATAATAAACAACAACATGTATCGATGTTTCAGTTGTTCATCAGCTCTGGCAAAGTCATGAAGACTTATAATACTTATTGCTGTGTCTAAAAAGGCAGGACAATTTATACAGAGGAGTTCAAGTGTGGCTAAGTAGAGGAAAATGCAATAATATGTTGAACCCATTATATCAGCAGTACTCTTTTTTTCAATTTGAGCAGCAGTGCAGCAGAATTTGTGCAAATAGCAATGATTTTGCTTGGATAAATGTAATCCCATTTGTACTGGTTTATCAATCTGAGACATTTTAATCATTCTGGTTGACACATACCACAAGGATATTGGCACACTATCAAAATAAGTTACCATACACCCCATTGTTTCGCAAACTGGTGTCGCAGGCTCTCAAGTACTGTTGTGGGACTGATTTTGTGATCTGTTTGTCAAACAGTGCCATAAACTGGTAAGACTCTGAGCTCACAAATAGTTTTGTTGGGGGGGGGGGGGGGGGGGGGGGGGGTGGAGGATAGTATGTAAGAGTGCATACAGGATTCTCCACCTCTATTTTTGATGGGTGTGAAAGCTGGTGGGGGCAGAGAACCCAACAGGATTCCCAAATGACGTAATGGGGCTCCTGCAATAAAAGTTCAGTAACCTCATCACCATTTGGGGCGACACAGTAGCACAGTGGTTAGCACTGCTGCTTCACAGATCCAGGGACCTGGGTTCGATTCCCGGCTTGGGACACTGTCTGTGTGGAATTTGCACATTCTCCTCATGTCTGCGTGGGTTTCCTCCGGGTGCTCCGGTTTCCTCCCACAGTCCAAAGATGTGCGGGTTAGGTTGATTGGCCATGCTAAAAATTGCCCTTAGTGTCCTGAGATGTGTAGGTTAGAGGGATTAGTGGGTAAATATGTAGGGATATGAGAGTAGGGCCTGGGTGGGATTGTGGTCGGTGCAGACTCAATGGGCTGAATGGCCTTTCTGTACTGTAGGGTTTCTATGATACCTCGCACTAAGTTGATCTTTCTCTACACCCGAGCTATGACTGTAATACTGCATTCTGCACTCTCTCCTTTCCTTCTCTAAGAACTGTATGCTTTGTCTGTATAGCGCGCAAGAAACAATACTTTTCACTGTATGCTAATGCATGTGACAATAATAAATCAAATCAAATACATTGACATCTCATTAGCTGGCTTTGCTGCTGTATCGTCCACCCCCACCCCTTCCCCCCTCCCCCTGCCTCCACCACCACAGAGGGATTTTCCTTCCCAGGGATCACTGCCATGGAGGGGAGCCTTCCATTGGGGAGGTCCGTGGTCGGGGGTTCCCGGTTGCCTATATCTCTGAAGTTTAGAGATAGCACACTGGTAGCATCATGGGTCAATGATCAGACAATGCTGCTGCAGAAGCTCTGATAGTGCAAACAAAGAAAGGTGACCTGACTCAGTGAATCAACATTGATCAGAGAGCGACAGCTCACTGCGCCCTACGGGATGATCTGATGCTGTTGATTCCGTATGATGAACGCTGATCTTGCAATAGGGATTGCCTGTGGAGCCACCTCAACCTCCGGCCTTCCCCACTGGTCTTCCTGAGCAGCCTTGACACTGACCCCCCTCCCATGCCTTCCTGGTTACCTTGCCTGAGCAGTCTTGGCACAGAGACGGAGCAGCAGTCAGTGCAGTGTAGTCAAAGATGGGTGAGGGCTGCGCGTTCAAACCATAAGATCACGGGTGAAGTGTAACTGTCAGGTGCATGTCACTAAGAATCATAGAATCCCTACAGTGCAGAAGGAGACCATTCGGCCCATTGAGCCTGCACCGACAACAATCCCACCCAGGCCCTATCCCCAATCTCTATGTATTTACCCTGCTAATCCCCCTGACACAATTCAGCTTTGCCAACCAACCCAACCTATACATCTTTGGAGGATACTGGAGCACCCGACAGAAACCCACGCAGGCACGGGGAGGATGTCCACATTCCACACAGTCAGTCACCTGAGGCTTGAATCGAACCCAGGTCCTGGGGGGCAGCAGTGCGAACCACTGTGCCATCGTGCCGGCTATATCTGGCTGTGATTCACGGCAGTCTACTTTGCCCCTTACGTGGCCATTTGATCAGGAAGGGGGAGGTCATGATTCTGGCACAATGGGTTTTTAATGAGTATTCGTGATATTCAAAAGCCTTCATTCCTGACATGGTGCGGTGGGCTACGTAAGCCACCATGAAAGTCGGGAACATAAAATTTCAAACTATTTTTACGCCGGTGGAAAAATGACTACTAGCCGCACTCCAAATTTTCCCATCCCACCCGTCATGACACCTGCCGCTGGTGGGATTGGAAATTCCCGCCTGGAATGTTTTAGGGCTGACTAGTCTGGTGTTAAAAACAAATGAATCATTGATGATTGTGAGATGTTTTCATTGTTCAAAGTATTGGTGAAGTATTGTGTCATTAGGAGTATTCCAGCCATCTGCTCTGGTAATGCACTTCTATTTTTTTTAATAATGTTTTTATTGAGAGTTTTCAACTTTATATTCAGTGTGAGATGCAACAAATTCCCAGGATTCAGCACAGTACAAAACGATTATCATTTCACATATATACACGGAGGAGACCAGCAAAGATCAATACAAATAATTCAAAGAATCAGACATCATAGTCTCTGTCATTGTAGTCAGTGCTTCCTCCTGTACGGATATTGAAAGGATAACAGCAAAAGTGTGTGGGGAATCAGGACAACAGGATAAGGCCATGAAAACATGGCACTACGGTGCACCCCTTTAACAGACCAACAAAATGGAAACTGGAAACTCAAAGACCTATCAACTGCACTGGGGCGTGCACTACCACACACCTCCCCCACACTCCCACCAACCAGAAATGCCAACGGCAAGGCAAAGAAGTCCAGTCCACTGCAGGGTACTTAGTCTGTCTGCCCCACACGAAACCTCTGTGGCAACACAATGGCACAGTGGTTAGCACTGCCTCACAGCGCCTGGGACCTGGGTTCAATTCCCAGCTTGGGTCACTGCCTGTGTGAAGTTTGCACATTCTCCCCGTGTCTGCATGGGTTTCCCCCTGGTGCTGTGGTTTCCTCCCACAGTCCAAAAACGTGCGGGTTAGGTTGATTGGCCATGCTAACTTGACCTTTAGTGTCAGGGGAATTAGCTAGAGTAAATGCATGGGGTTATGGGGGATAGGGCCTAGGTGGGATTGTGGTCGGTGCAGATTTGGTGGGCCAAATGGCCTCTTTCTGCACTGTAGGATTCTATGACTCTCTTTCAACTGTCTGCACCACCATAGTATATGCACAAGGTTTCTTAGACCCAGAATAACTCACAAAAAAACACAACACCAATAGGATAGGGGGGGGGGGGGGGTACTTTCCTGGCCTAAAATGCCAACTTAAGATCGCACCAACTACTTCGACAACTATCCGTTTACCCACCCCCTTCTATAGTGCTACTCATCTTTTCCAGGACTAAAGTGCAGGGCACTGCAAAAGAATGTGCTCCTTTTGTGCAAACGCAAGTATTACAGCGCATTAAAAAAACAATTAAATATGCAATGCATGACCTTTAAGACATATGACCCACTCAGAATGCTCCTTGACAAGATAAAAGAAGGAATAGGGCCCCCAGCCAGAGAGGTAAGGCCCCTCCACTCTCCCATTGCTGGAAAAGCCATCAGCAAGGATATAAAAGATAGTGATCCCGAATTTACAGGATAACGGGCCAGGCAAAATAAAATAATTCCAAGCATTTATGCTCAACTTATTCCCTTATCAGGATAAAAGACAACACCACATTGTCAGGAATAAAATCACAAGGGAGTAAAGTTCAGGATTAACATTGAACTGCAGGATTACAAGCTATCCATGGAGTGAGAAAAGGCTGAAGCCATAATCGGATCATCGAGGAACATCCAGGACTCAAGATTCGCAGCCCTCAAATTGAGATTGTGAAAGCATGGCAGTCAGTTCTCCAAATCAGCCAGGAATCTCACCGCAGTTCTTCCTCTTCCCAGGCGGAATAGTTTATGCGCAGTCCTTGTCCAGCCATGTTGCTTCGATATACCATGCAACAGGAACTCCAAGGATCAAGGTGAGCCTTCACTGAGGAAACCTCTTTCTCAAATGAAAGGATTATTATCTCCACACCATTGATTTTTTGTAGAACATCCCACAGTTTGTCATGGTGAGCACACATAATCTACACTGGGAAGAAGGAGACGTCTTCTACATTTTCCTTCATAAAAGTGGTCTTCACCTTGGTGCCAAAAGCACCATTCGAGCATGGGCCTGCTCACCACTGATGTCGCCACTTGGGTCCCACCCAAGTCAGCTCCGACCGCATCACACAAACAAGGGTTTCTTCAACTTAATTCGGATCCCTGCAGTCAAAAACACCAGGATGATCAACAAACATTGCACAGATATATATATCGTGTCTGGGTGCATGTGTACGTGTGTGTGCACATATGTGTGCATGAGTGTGTGTATATTTGCATGTGTGCGTATGTATGTGTTTGTGTGCACGTGTGTGTGTGTGTATGTGTGTGAGAGAGATCTTGCAGTGTAATATATTGGTATTCTTTGTGCATCTTTTTGAACTTGAAGCATCTGCTGCTATCACCCCTTTCAACTCTGTTAGAATTTCTGGTGATATCAGGAGATTTTTGACTTTGTTAAAAGCATTTTGCTGGTCCACATTCCAGGCATCATTAACCTTGTCACAACAGCTGTCCCAACATCTCATTGAATTCGGCCAAGTTTGGTAGGAGCATGCCCATTTAGTTGATCATTCTAAGAAATCTTTTAATTCTGGTTTTCTGTGGGTTGACCCTAATTCCCAAAGCTTGCACAAAGTGGCCCCAAAAGTTTATCAAAGGCTTTGCAAATTCACATTTGTCGTTTAATATCAAAGCTGCTTCATGCTCCTCGAGAACAGGTCTCACTCAATAGCCTTGATTTTCCTTTGATGAACCATGTATGAGAATGTCATCTATATGGCATATTACCCGTTCCATGCCTACCATGGTCTGGGACATCATTCTTTGGAATCCTTACAATGCAGAAGGAGGCCATTCGGCCCATCGGGTCTGCACCGATTCTCCGAATGCTGTGGAACGGTTAACAGCCTCGATTTCTTTTTTAATTCCCCATTGCACTTCAGCAAGTGGTCAGATGCTGGTGTGCTTGGTCCATTGTCCGCACACTCCATTTTGTCTCCAGACTGGTTTATGGCAATCATTTTGCAAACATTTTCGAAGAATATCTCAGGTGCAGAAACAATTCTGAATTGTCTTCCATTGTCTTTTTTTCCATAGAATCCATAGAATCCCTACAGTGCAGAAGGAGGCCATTCTGCCCATCGAGTTTGCACCGACCACAATTCCACCCAGGCCTATTCCCGCAACCCCACATATTTACCCTGCTAATCCCCCTGACACTAGGATCAATTTAGCATGGCCAATCAACCTAACCCGCACATCTTTGGACTGTGTGATGAAATGGGAGCATCCGGAGGAAACCCATGCAGACACGGGGAGAATGTGCAAACTCCACACAGACAGTGACCCGAGGCCAGAATTGAACTTGGATCCCTGGCGCTGTGTGTCACCGTGCTGCCCAGTATTCTCAAACTCCATTCCACTGAATGCTTTTAACCTATTAAAGCAATAATGACCAAAGAGGGTGATAAATACCGTTAGCAATCTGGATTTTTTGTCCAGGGACAGCTGCCAAAAGATGCTGAGAGTGTCCAATTTTGTGAAGGGAGTGTTTTTTGCTAATTTGGTGAGACTTTCATCTGCTGATACCCTCAAGTGAAGTTCGCGGTCTACTGACTTGCATAATTAAGTCAAGTCCACGCTGATAATAATGGAACTGTTAGACTTTGTAACTGTTCCGGAACACCACTATGTCAGTATGGTTACTGGTGAATTGATCCCGTGTTGTAACATGTGTTTAATCTCGCCCTTGACTTTGTCCAAGAGTGGGTGAGGGACCTCCTTCACTGTGAAGAGACACATAGGCTAAGCATTTGCCCTTGGGGTTATGTGATATTCTATTTTCAGATTTCCTAAGCCTGAGAATCGGGATGGAAATTCATTCCTGAATATATTACTGAACCTCTCTCAGTAATTTCATCAACCTTTTAAATAAGCCTCAGCTGCAAAGTACTTTCCTGCACAGTGATGATGCCTCCTGGTTCTTTTTCACAGATCATAGGGGTTTCACAATTTCTTTACCCTTCTATCTAATAATCTTCCCAAGTGTTGGCCTATTACTTTTAGTGTTTTCCTTCCTGAACCTTGTAACTGGATGGAGGATGGTTATAATGTGATATTTTTGAGCTATTTTACTTCATTGCATAACACTGAGACACCTGCCCCTGTATCTAGCTTGAATTATGAGGGGGTAACCATCAGCTTCTAAATTAATGTTCCAATAATTGCTGCCTTACAGGCCCAAGGACTCGGGTTCGATTCCCAGCTTGGGTCACTGTCACTGTCACTGCGCGTTCTCTCCATGTCTACGTGAGTTTCCTTCGGGGGCTGCGTTTCCTCCCACTGTCCAAAAGACGTGCTGGGTAGGTGCACTGGCCATGCTAAATTCTCCCTCAGTGTACCTGAACAGGCGCCAGAGTGTGGTGACTAGGGGACTTTCATAGTAACTTCATTGCAGTGTTAACGTAAGCCTACTTTTGACACTAATAAATAAAATTACTTTGTGTTATGTCAACTTCTCCTAAGAAGGCTAAGAACATAAGAACATAAGAAATAGGAGCAGGAGTAGGCCATCTAGCCCCTCGAGCCTGCCCCACCATTCAATAAGATCATTGCTGATCTGAAGTGGATCAGTTCCACCTACCCGCCTGATCCCTATAACCCCTAATTCCCTTACCGATCAGGAATCCATCTATCCGTGATTTAAACATATTCAACGAGGTAGCCTCCGCCACTTCAGTGGGCAGAGAATTCCAGAGATTCACCACCCTCTGAGAGAAGAAGTTCCTCCTCAACTCTGTCCTAAACTGACCCCCCTTTATTTTGAGGCTGTGCCCTCTAGTTCTAGTTTCCTTTCTAAGTGGAAACAATCTCTCCATCTCTACCCTATCCAGCCCCTTCATTATCTTATAGGTCTCTATAAGATCCCCCCTCAGCCTTCTAAATTCCAACCAATACAAACCCAATCTGCTCAGTCTCTCCTCATAATCAACACCCCTCATCTCTGGTATCAACCAGTTGAACCTTCTCTGCACTCCCTCCAAGGCCAATATGTCCTTCCGCAAATAAGGGGACCAATACTGCACACAGTATTCCAGCTGCGGCCTCACCAATGCCCTGTACAGATGCAGCAAGACATCACTGCTTTTATATTCTATCCCCCTTGCGATATAGGCCAACATCCCATTTGCCTTCTTGATCACCTGTTGCACCTGCAGACTGGGTTTTTGCGTCTCATGCACAAGGACTCCCAGGTCCCTCTGCACAGCAGCATGTTGTAATTTCTTTCCATTTAGATAATAATCCAATTTGCTATTATTTCTTCCAAAGTGAATAACCTCGCATTTGTTAACGTTATACTCCATCTGCCAGATCCTCGCCCACTCACTCAGCCTGTCCAAATCTCTCTGCAGACCTTCTACGCCCTCCACACAATTCACTTTTCCACTTATCTTTGTGTCGTCTGCAAACTTTGTTACCCTACACTCAGTCCCCTCCTCCAGATCGTCTATATAAATGGTAAATAGTTGAGGCCCCAGTACCGATCCCTGCGGCACGCCACTAGTTACCATCTGCCAACCAGAAAAGCACCCATTTATTCCGACTCTCTGCTTCCTGTCGGATAGCCAATCCCCAATCCACGCTAACACCCTACCCCCAACTCCGTGTGACCCAATCTTCTTCAGCAACCTTTTGTGAGGCACCTTATCAAACGCCTTTTGGAAATCTAAAAACACCGCATCCACCGGTTCCCCTCCGTCAACTGCACTAGTCACATCTTCATAAAAATCCAACAAGTTCGTCAAGCACGACTTTCCCCTCATGAATCCATGCTGCGTCTGCTTAATCGAACCATTCTTATCCAGATGGCCTGCCATTTCTTCTTTAATGATGGATTCCAGCATTTTCCCAACTACAGACGTTAAGCTAACCGGCCTGTAGTTACCCACCTTTTGTCTATTTCCTTTTTTAAACAGCAGCGTAACATTAGCCATTTTCCAATCCGCCGGCACTACCCCAGAATCCAACGAATTTTGATAAATAACCACTAACGCATCCACTATTACCTCTGACATTTCTTTCAGTACCCTGGGATGCATTCCATCCGAGCCCGGGGACTTGTCCACCTTCAGGCCCGTTAGTCTACCAAGCACTGCCTCCCTGGTAACATTAATTGTATTGAGTACCTCTCCTCCTACCAACCCTCTATCGTTAATATTCGGTAAACTATTTGTGTCTTCCACCGTGAAGACCGACACAAAAAACTTATTTAAAGTATCAGCCATTTCCTCATTTCCCACTATTAAATCCCCCCTCTCGTTCTCCAAGGGTCCAACATTCACTCTTGCCACTCTATTCCTTTTTATATATTTGTAAAAGCTTTTACTATCATTTTTTATATTTAGAGCTAGCCTAGCTTCATAACCTATCTTTCCTTTCTTTATCGCTTTCTTAGTCGTTCTTTGTTGTTTCTTAAAGTTTTCCCAATCTTCCGATTCTCCACTCTTTGGCCACTCTGTACGCATCGGTCTTTAATTTAATACTCTTCTTAATTTCCTTCGTTATCCATGGCTGGTTATCCCTTTTCTTACAGCCCTTCTTTATCACCGGAATATATTGTTGCTGAGTACTGAAAAGGATCTCCTTAAAAATCCTCCACTGTTCCTCAGCTGTCCTACCTACCAGTCTGCTCTCCCAGTCCACCTACGCCAATTCAGCCCTCACCCTATCGTACTTCCCTCTGTTCAAACAGAGGACAGTGGTATGGGACCCTACTTTCTCCTCTTCCATTTGTATCAGAAATTCGACCATATTGTGATCACTTGACCCAAGAGGGCCCTTCACAAGAACATTCTTAATTCTACCTTCCTCGTTACACATTATCAGATCTAAGATAACTTGTTCCCTCGTCGGTTCTGTAACATACTGTTCAAGGTAACTATCCCGACAGCATTCTAAGAACTCTTCCTCCATCCCACCCCTTCCAACTTGAGTCAGCCAATCAATATGCAGGTTGAAGTCCCCCATGACTATTGCCGTTCCGTTTTTGCACGCATCCATTATTTGCTTGTTTATAGCCCTCCCCACCTCAACATTATTAGTTGGGGGCCTATAGACCACGCCTACTAGTGTCTTTCTCCCCCTACTATTCCTTATCTCTACCCATAACGATTCCACGTTTTGTTCCTTAGAGACTATGTCATCCCTCACTACTACCCTGATATTATCTTTTATTAACAGAGCTACCCCACCACCTTTTCCTTCCTGTCTATTCTTCCTAAATGCCTGATACCCCTGGATATTCATCTCCCAGTCCTGGTCTCCGTGCAGCCACGTTTCTGTAATGGCCACTCGATCATACCCATTAGTGCTGATTTGCACCATCAACTCATTAACTTTGTTCCGAAATCTTCATGCATTCAGGCAAAGTGTCTTTATTCCAGCTTTTATCTGGACCCGATTTGATGAAACGCTATCAACCTCTCCCTCGCCCTCTACTCCTTTAACTACTTGAATGCCCTCATTCACTTGCACTTGCTCCCTCTCCTCTACCATTGATTTCGTAATTCCTCTTACCTCTGCACCCTCCCCCCCATAAATTAGTTTAAAGCCCTATCTACAGCCCTAGTGATACGATTCGCTAGGACCCTGGTCCCAGCACGGTTCAAATGGAGACCATCCCATCTATACAGATCCCATCTGCCCAAATACTGGTGCCAATGCCCCATGAATTCGAACCCATTCCTCCCACACCAATCCTTGAGCCACGCATTCGTCTCCTTAATCCTATTAACCCTGCGCCAATTTGCGCGTGGCTCAGGTAGTAATCCAGAGATTACCACCTTGTTGGTTCTGCTTTTTAATTTGTTCCCCAGCTCTTCGTACTCCCTCTGCAGATCCTTAGTTCCTGTTTTGTCTATGTCATTGGCACCTACATGGACCACGACAACTGGATTTTCACCCTCCCACTCCAGATTCCTCTGCAGCCCAGATGATACATCCTGGACCCGAGCACCAGGCAGGCAACACAACCTACGGTATTGCTTCTCCTGGTCACAGAGAACAGTGTCTATGCCTTTAACTACACTATCCCCAATTACTACTACATTTCTCTTTGATTTCTCCGTTGCAGCAGCACCCTGCACCCTGGTACTGCCGACAGTTTGCTCGTCCTTCTCGCAGTCATTTTTCCCATCTACACTGGTGGCAAGAACCTCAAATCTGTTACAAAGATTTAAGGGCTGAGGTTCTTGGGACTTTACCTCCCGCAAACTACTTCCCTTCTTCCCCCCACTGCTCGCCTCACCCGCAGCCACTCCCTGTTGTCCCTGACCCCCAGCTAAGTTAGTCAGTCTAAGGGGCGTGACTTTCTCTTTATACACATTATCCAGATAGCTCTCCCCTTCCCTGATCAGCCTCAGTGTCTGTAGCTCAGAGTCCAGTTCATCTATCTTGAGCTGGAGATCCTCCAGCAACCAGCACTTACTGCAGACATGGTCCCTGGGGTTCACCTTGGGGTCCACTTGCTCCCACATCATGCAGGAACAGCACATTACATATCCCTCCATACCAATTTACCGTGTATGAGTTGGTGTAATTTAAAAGTGAAACCCTACCCTGCCTCTGCCTGTCCTCACCGAAGCCCTGTGAGCCAAAGCCAGTTCACACTCTACTCCCCACTCACTCTGCTGCCCACTCCCGACGCTGCCCGCTGTATAGAGTGACTTTTATACTAAAAAAACACAATCTCCCAGAATCCCCTGCGGCCTACTCCCACTTCTCTTAGTTTAAACCCTTGAAAAAAGCCCGCGAAAAAAATGGATTAATTAAATAAATAAATCACAGCACTTTACTCACCCTCAGCACTGCTGCTGAGAATCTCTCCCTCTGTCCTGCTCCAGTCGAACAAATGAGGTTATTTGTTCTTTCTGTGGGTCTTCCGCTTCTTGGAATCTAGAACCATAGAATCTCTACAGTGCAGAGGGAGACCATTCAGGCCATCGAGTCTGCACTGATTCACTGAATATTGTGGATTTTAGATCCACATTGCATTTCAGCACATGGTCAGATGCTGGTGTGCTTGGTCCATTGTCTGCACACTCCATTTTGTGGTTCCAGATTGGTTTATTACAGTCATTTTTGCAAACAATTCCCTTTTCCTGCATTGGGCTTGAAATAGGATGCCAAGTGATGGAGCTTTATTCAATGCACTGAGTATTGCCACACCCCAACTTTACCTTTAAATTTCACTCGGAGAACAATTTACTGTGCCCCTATTAGCATACCGCTCTTCCCAAGGCCAAATTTGTGGAGCTATAGATAATTGTGCTATTTAACTCATAGTGGAAAATTGTGTGCAATGAGCACATCACATTTCTGTCCAGTTCGCCATTCTTTACCAGGTCTTTAGAGCTCAAATAGTGGGAGAAGGGAACTTTGGCGCTTTTGTTCAAAAGCATTGGAAAACAGAGAGGAAGAAGGTAAAGAAAAGGGAGGGGAAACAACAGCTGGACGTTTTGAGCACAGACAGCTTCATCACCGTAACTCAGGGACAGCAAATAGATTTTGCAATTGACATTTTAAAATCTGAAATCGGGTGAATCATCTACAGGAACTATTTGAATTACGTTGTAAAAATACATCAGAAAAATAAACACTGGGCAAAGCTACTCCAAGAGGGAAGTCATAGGGCCCGATTTTACCAAAACTTCGCGCCTGTTTTCGGGCGCGAAATCGCGGTAAAGTTGGGCGTCGGGCCTATACCGCGATCTGCACCCGATGCCGAGCAGATCGCGGCTTTACCGACACCCGGATCCGGCAGTTGCATGCATTTAAATCGACTTAATGAACCGCACTCCCAACCCTGCCGCCAAATCCCACTTTACCGTCTTCTGGCCCGTTCTGCATCCGCGCTGTAAGCAACCTGCAAAATAAAAGTCTGAAGTCGTCGCTGCAGCTTCCGAAGAGCGGGGTCAGAGCCTCCAACGGCTCTCTGACCCAGGTCATCCTCTGGTTTGGGAGGGGGGGGGAGGGGGGAGGGGGGAGGGGGGGGAGGGGGGTGGGGACCCAGATCATCCTCTGGTCGGGGGTGGGTTCTGCTGCCAGTCTGCGGCCGATCGGTGGGGAGGGAGGGGGCAGGGGGTTCCGCCGCCACTCTGCGGGCGATCCCTCCTCCCCACCGGAGGAACGAATCCCTCCTCTCTGGAGTGGACGTGCGGCCATGTCATCCCACAAAACCTTCAGGATGAAGCGATTCCTTGCTAAGAAGATGAAGCAGAATCGGCCGATTCCACAGTGGATCCGCATGAAAACCGGCAACAAGATCAGTACAAGTCCAAGAGGAGGCACTGGAGAAGGACCAAGCTGGGCCGGCAAAGGGATACACCATCACAGGTACACTACCAGCCATAGCCATCTCTCCTGCTCTCTTGCCCCTGCAGGGAAGAGTAATCTCCCCCCGACCAGAGGATGATCTGGGTCCCACTCCCCCTCTCCCACCCCGCATCCCCCCTCTCCCACCCCGCATCCCCCCCCCACCCCCCCTGACCGGAGGATGATCGTCAGAGAGCCACTCTCACTGCATTCTGCTTCTTTTTCCTTTCGTGCCCGGGCGCGCTCTGTCAGATTTTTTTCGAACGGCACATGCGCAGTTCAGAGCTCCGATCGGTCCGCCAGCGCTAAGCCCCACCCACAGCGCGAATCGGACCGGAGCCGGCAAAACGCATATGGGCGCGCTGGAAAGAGGATTCCAGGCGCGAATCTATTTGACGCCCGGAGTCGGCACTTAGACTCAAAATGGTAAAATCAGGCCCATAGTGGTGAATTTAAATGGGAGACACTGCAGAGAAAGGTAGGAAACTGCTCAGGAGTAGATGCATAGTTCTGAGCTTCCTGCCTTATTGTCCTGACAGTGGCTTCCATTTATATCCACTACTTCATCTTCCATTGTCTTTTATTCTCAAACTTAAATGTTTATAATCTTGCTGTGCATGCATAATTCTATTTTTATCTATAAAAAGATTAATATGCTTGAAGTTTCTTTGATCTGCACTATTTTCACTTTTGTTGGTAAGGTTTTTTTATTGATAAAGTTATAATAGACGTTAGATGTTAATAATGATTAAATTACAATTACAGAACTGGACATCTAATCGTGATAAAATGCAGTCATTTTGAAGCTGACTTCAAAAGGCTTTGCTTTCTTTTGTTTTATGTCTTGGACATTGACTTACCTGCCCTCTCATTATGGGCCAAAGAAATGGATTGAAAGCGCTGGGTTGGCCTGAGCCAGTGACTAATCAGTCAGCGCAAGTGAGAAATTTGATTCAAAGGGATGATGGTGCATAAGCAATGACAAACATTTCAATAAATAATTCATTATTCTCAACAAGTATCCATTGCCCTGAGGAATAAAATCCCATGGGAAAAGTGGTACAACCACAGCTAACTAGAGATGTTAATGATAGTATTAGATTAAAGGAAGAGTTATAAACCAGTTAACTGATTTGACAAAAAGTTGACATATAAAGCAGAATTTTCCCATTCCGCCCACCAGGGGAATCGTAGTGAGCAGGACACGGACCATGCAAAGGTCCATTGACCTTGGGCGGGACTTTCTGGTCTTGGAGCGAGCGCAGCCGGAAAATCACACCCATGGAGTGTAATGTGGGGAACTGTGAAATTATCCATTGTGGTGGGAAGAATGGAAAATAATGTTCAAGTACGTTTCCAATAATGTGCAGAATATCTTTTAAGTGTCGAAATCTTAGTGAATGCTGGTATGCAATAGGATTTAGATGTCCTTGTACATAAATTACAGAAGGTTAACATGCAGCTACAAGAAATTAGCAAGGTAAATTAGATGCTATTCTTTATTGCAAAGGAGTTACACCATAGGAATAGGAATTTGTACTACAATTATTTGGCATTTTGTTGAAACCACACATTGAGTGTGTACAGCTTTGGTCTTCTTATCTAAGGATGGATATATTTGTCTTGCTGGCTGTGCATTGAGGGCACACTGGATTGATTCCTGGGATGAGAGGACTTTCCCTAAGGAGAAATTGAGTAGAATTGGCCCATTTGTTAGATTATCTTATTTAGAAGGATGAATGGTGATCTTCTTGAATGTTATAAAATTATGAGAAGGTTTGATAGATAAGCTGAGAGGCTTTGCTTGAAATCTTAGAGCTCGGGTTTTAGAAGTAAGCTAAAGTGTCGGCTATTTAGGATTGAGATAAGGAGTTTCTTCACTCAGAGGATTGTGAATCTTTGGGATTGGCTACCCTGTAGACCTGTGAATATTCAGTTGATCTGTACGCTCAAAAGTGTGATCAATTGATTTTTGAGCACCATGGATTTGAGGGATTTTGGACAGAGGAGGAAAGTAGAGTTGGTACAGCAGATTCTTCTGAACGCCTAAACATGCTCGAGGGTTTGCCTTGGTCTACGCCTGCTATTATTTCTTATGATCTATGTCACCTTGTCTCATATGGTTTCTCTCTTGCCTCTGAGTTGGAAAGTTGTGGGTTCCAGCTGCCCTTATACCGAGATGTTGGGTTGACATTCTAGTGCAGTCCTAAATGGGTGCTGCATTCGTTGTAATGGTGTCTATTGGAGGAGATGATAAATGGATGGTTCCTAGTTAGGATGTTAAAATCTGGCTGGGTCATTTGTTGAAACCACAATTGAGTGTGTACAGCTTTGGCCTTCTTATCCAAAATTAAGGCACTTTCCCGATGTCCCGTTCAATAATTTTGCCAAAGCCAACTTCACCAAGATAAAAGCAAATGACTGTGGATGCTGGAATCTGAAACAACAACAGAAAATCTCAGCAGGTCTGACAGCATCCGTGGAGAGAGAATAGAGCCAACGTTTTGAGTCAGGACGACCCATCGTCAGAGCTGAAGACAAGGAAATTTGAAGAAGATTTATACTGTGAGGGTGGGGGTGTGAGGTAATTGATCGGAATGACATAGACAAAAAGACAAAGGGAATGTAAGTGGTGATGATAAAGGTAGAAAAGGTGCTAAGAGTATCCATTAAGAGATTGGAATGAGTAAATGGCAGAACAAAGATGCAGAGCGTAGGAATGCGATAAGTTGCCCTAGTGGGGTGGGGGGAAGGAGGATATTTCATCTTCCATCCGCTTTCCATCTTGTTTCACATCCTCCTCACCCACCACCCCTCCCCCCGGACCCCTACCTCACCCTCACAGTATAAATTTTCCCTGTCTTCAGGTCTGATGAAGGATCATCCAGACTCGAAACGTTGGCTCTATTCTCTCTCCACAGATGCTGTCAGACCCACTGAGATTTTCCAGCATTTTCTGTTGTTGTTCCAACTTCACCAAGAGCTGAATAACTGGTTATTTATTTCATTACTCCTGGTGGGATCTTGCTGTTTGCAAGATGATTGTTATGTTTTCCTACAGAACAGCAATTACAGTCAGTCTACTTCAAAGTAGTTGACTGCATGTCAAGTACTTCCAGAGATTTACATACAAATCCTTACAAAAAGTAGGCTTGTTTCAATCAGCTCAACTGAGCCAACAAGACTGATTTTATCAAGGAACCTTGTCCACTGGGAAGATATGTGGAAACCATTTGGCGGCACGGTGGCACAGTGGTTAGCACTGCTGCCTCACAGCGCCAGGGGCCTGGGTTCGATTTCCGTCTTGGGTCACTGTCTGTGTGGAGTTCGCACATTGTCCCCGTGTCTGCATGGGTTTCCTCCGGGTGCTCCCACAGTCTAAAGATGTGTGGGTCAGGTTGATTGGCCATGCTAAATCAACCTTAGTGTCAGGGGGATTAGCAGAGTAAATATGAGGGGTTACGGGAATAGAACCGGGGGGGGGGATTGTAGTCGGTGCAGACTCAATGGGCTGAATGGCCTCCTTCTGCACTGTAGGGATTCTATGGCCCACTCACCATGATTTTCACACATTAAAATTAATGGACAGAAAGTCAAGGAAGATATGTCCATGGTTCCATGATATACGTGCTTAGAGTAAAAGAGCAAGCATTTGTCATCGATGCTTAATTCGATGAGGATGCTGATTTGAAAGCTGTGTTGATAGGTGGTGGTAAACTGTTAACTATATTATGATCATCACACTTTGAAAAGTTGATCTATTAGGGAGCTATGAGCAATATGCGTGTCACAGAGTGCCATTGTAAAGGGATTATATGACATCAATAATTAAATCTTGATAATCATATTACAGTAATAAAATGCTATAAAATGTTACAACTGGATAAAGATATGTTCAAAGTGAACATTTATAATTTAAGAGATGGAACTATGTACTTTAGTTGTAAATTTAATCTGAATTGCATGCGGATTACTGTACGTAGATGTGAAAATATTGAACTGCAGCAAGTAGAAGGAGAGTAACGGTCCATTCCTATCATCAATATACTGATGTCTGTTCAATGGGTGACTAATATTCAAACTGGAACAGTGAGTAATCAGGTAATCTGCAGTACTGGAAGAATCTTATGAACTATTTATATGATCAATAATCTTGAATATATAAGAGTCATAAGAACACTTCTGGCATTTTTTGAGAAGATTTATAATTGCTTCACAAAACTGTTACTACAAAAAGGGGAAATGATTTTCAGACTGGTTCATGTTATTTTGAAATAACGCTTTGTTAAAAAAAAATTAGTATCGGACCAGCATAGATCAATTATTCATTATTCCATTTTCAGTGCAACTCTGTGTTAAAGAGATTGAGGCAAAGTTCCGGACTGTGTGATTATGTCCCCGCCTTGGGACAGCGGTGGGAGGAGGATGATTGACCTAGAGGCCTAGCTGATTTTCCTGATCTGATGAAAGACCATCGACCTGAAATGTTGTGGGGAATTTTCCCAGGCCTTTTGGAAGTGGGTTTTGGAGGCAGTGGAGCTCGGAAAATTGGCAAAACAGCCCATTGGGCTAATGTCATACGATGGCCTTCCATCTTTCCCATGAGTGAGAGTATAGTCAGCAACCTATGTGGCAGGATTAAAAGATTTTTTTAAAAGTTTATTTATTAGCGTCACAAGTAGTGTCACATTTTACCAGGATGTTGCCTGGTATGGCGGGCGTTAGCAATGAGGAGAGGTTGGAGAAACTTTGTTTGTTCTCACTGGAACGATGGAGGTTGAGGGGCGACCTGATAGGAATCTACAAGATTATGAGGAGCATGGACAGAGTGGATAGTCAGAAGCTTTTTCCCAAAGTGGAAGAGTCAATTACTAGGGGGCACAGGTTTAAGGTGCGAGGGGCAAGGTTTAAAGGAGATGTACGAAGCAAGTTTTTTACACAGAGGGTGGTGGGTGCCTGGAACTCGCTGCCGGGGAAGGTAGTGGAAGCAGATACAATAGTGAGTTTTAAGGGGCGTCTTGTCAAATACATGAATAGGATGGGAATAGAGGGATATGGTCCCCGGAAGGGTAGGGGGTTTTAGTTAAGTCGGGCAGCATGGTTGGTGCAGGCTTGGAGGGCCAAAGGGCCTGTTCCTGTGCTGTAATTTTCTTTGTTCTTTGTTCCTTGTTCCTTCTTCTCGGCTTACATTAACGCTGCAATGAAGTTATTGTGAAAATCCCCCAGTCACCACACACCGGTGCCTGTTCAGGTATGCTGAGGGAGAATTTAGTATGGCCAATGCACCTAACCCGCATGTCTTTAAGCAGACAATTGAGAGAAATTTGCAACTGCAATGGTCATTTGTCATGACATGAACCAGCCCTAGAATCATTTACCTACTCTTCAGCATCATTTTTGCGAAGCAACTATAGATCTTGGTCAGGAATAGCCAGAAAAGCTATTATGATTTTTATCTATTCAGAGTTATTGCTAACAGCGGGCAGGTCACATACAGTGTCTGGAACACGGCAGCTAAGAGCAGATGAGTGCACAGTGGGAGGTCAAACTGACATGCACTCAGTATGATAAAGGGAGAAGGTGGCAAATTTGAGGTCAACACTTGTGATGACAGGAGAAGGTCATTGAGTCTGATTTTAATGAAAGTTGTCATGGAAGTAAATTGCAGGCAGCTCCTGCAGGAGACTTTCACAACTGACTGGGGCTACAGAACTTACCCACCTCTCTTCTATTTTCTTCAGAAATAGCTCCTCCAAGTCGCCACACCCCAAATCTCTGTGTGATTACAGTGAAGACTGGCCACAGCTTTTTTCAATCCCTGTGCATTCAGTTGTGATCCTGACTTGTCATCCTGTCCGCCGCCATCTCTAACTGAATCATAGAATCTACAGTGCAAAAGGAGGCCATTCAGCCCATCAAGCCTGCACCAACAATAATCACACCCAGGCCCTATCCCCTTAAACTCATGTATTTACCCTTCTAATCCCTGGGACACTAAGGGTCAATTTAGCATGGCCAATCCACCTAATCCGCACACCTTTGGACTGTGGGAGGAAACCAGAACGCCTGGAGGAAACCCGCACAGACACGGGGAGAATGTGCAAATGCCACACAGACAGTGACCCAAGGCTGGAATTGAACCCGGGTCCCTGGCGCTGTGAGGCAACAGTGCTAACCACTCTGCCACTGTGCCACCCTGGATAGCAATTCCATAGGTGAATTTCTAGTTTGATGTCTTCTGGGGAATTCAACACCAAGGCTCACTCATAATTACTGAGACGTTAAGGTATCCAAGTCAGAAATCACCGTGCCATTTGTGTGAAACTTCAGGCAGGAAGGTTCCGCCTGTCAATTCTGTTTCTTTCTCCACCAACGATGCCTGACCTGCTGAGTATTTCCAGCATTTTCTGTTTTTACTATAATCGTCCTCCGATATCAGGATGGTACATGCAATGATATCTAAAGTGTTGCTTAAAAAAAAACTAAAATTGATCCACAAATTAAAATTTTAAAAAATAGCTACTTGTTACATTCATAGCATAAGTAATGTCACTGGAATTACTGTTAGAATTCTGCAAGTACCACAGCACGATGCTCACAACTGTACGTGTGTACATTGCTAAAGAAGGAAGACAAAGTCTGCACAAAATAATAGCACACTTTGAAATCAATTATTCTTGTCCAGTATTCACAAGCTTGGGGATTAATCAGAAAATAACCATGGCATTCTTGCACAGACTTGTTCTTCATTTCTGCCTTGTCCTTTGGGATTATTGGATAATACATGATATGAAAATATCATGAGTTTTCAGTCATGCATAGTAATGTCAGTGACATTCTGAATATTTGACGCTGTGTAATCCCAAGATATTGAAATAAATACTTCAGTGCAATTGACAATGGAAATGTACTGTAGCTACGTACTATATTGGAATAAGAAATAATTTCATGACATTTTATTGCAATAATGTTTGGCTATTTGGTATTTGTTATACCTTCATTAAGCATCTTGTACCAAACAAGATTAAGGCTACCTTGCAAGCCTTGTGAGTGTATTGTTCTAGTCATTTACCATGTGTGTCTGTTGCAATAATAGGTGTACTTTGATGCCTAACGGTAAGAGATGAACTGATCAAACTAAATTTAGTAAACCGATTGCATGAAAATATTCTAAGGAAAATTATTTTCGTGTTACTGCAGTCAGTCATATGAAAGGTAAGGTCGCTACAGTCCCAGATGACCATAGGGGGCGGCGGCTCTCCCCTTTGACGGGAAAGCTGACTGGTGGTGATTTAACCTGAGGATCATCACACCTCAGGTGAGGGGCAAGGTGGAGAAGGCACGGCCTTCATGAGTAACCTCAGCTGGCACAGGAACTGAACCAGCTGTCTAGCCAACTGAGCTATCCTACTCCCAACAGTCACACTTGTGTTTAAATACATACGTATGAATTTGGAATGTAAAACAATGCAATTAATTAATAGCATACATTGAAACATCTTGTCAGGTTAGCAATAACAAAAGTCTCCATCAGTACTGCTCCCGAACCAAGAAAAATAATGGGGGCAATTCTTGGACCTCTTCAGAAGGCCGGTGGGAATCCTAATGCCCCGGTGAATGAAGCATTGACCGGAAATCGGGATTCCCAACGGGTGTGAGAGCACTCTGGTACCACCCGACACACTGGCCCTGATCAGATTCCTGCCCAGAGGGGGCGGCAACCCGGTAATTATGCAAACCTGCTAATTTGAATGTCATTAGCGAGTTTGACAGCCAGTTCAGCAGCCTCCCGGCATTCATCCAGCCCGCTAGTGGGAACGACACCAGGCGGACATTACAGTTGCTACCCACATGGCATGCTGGATCTCAAGGGTCCAGGGGAGCACCACCAACCTGTCAGAAAAGGGGGCATCCTTCTCCCTCAACACTCAATCATGGGTTACCCCCCAACACACCACACAGGCATGAGGGTAACCTGACCCCCCTTACTCCCCTCAGATCACCCACTCAGGCTCCCCCTCCACCCAGACCTCCCACTCAGCCCCTGTCCCCTTAGAGCCCCCAATAAGTCTTCCTACAGACCAGGTGCCTTGGCACTGCCAACAGTGCACTGCCCACTGGCACCGACACCCTAGCCTGGTGTCTAGGGCCCCGAGGGGTCTTGAGGTGGTAGATGCAGTGGTTATTTGCCATATTGCTGCTGCTAGGCTGCAGGGGAAGGGTCCTAGGTGTTGAGTGGGCTTGGGTTGGGGGAAAGGTGCTGACCTCGGCACTCTCCACCAGGATGCAGGTGTTGTGGCTGGACTGCCCCTTCAAGCCCTGGCAGACCTGAAGAACACTGGCTGGCTCTGTTGTTAAGCAGGGAGGAACAAAGAGGACTAGAGCAATAGTTATAGGGGACTCTTTAGTTAAGGGTGAAGATCGGTGCTTCTGTGGACATGAAAGAGACTCCAGGATGGTAAGTTGCCTCCCTGGTGCCAGGGTCCAGGATGTCTCTGAACAGGCAGAAAGCATTCCGAAGGGAGAGGGTGAACAGCCAGAGGTCATGGTACATATTGGTACTAAAGACATAGGTAGGAAGAATGATGAGGTCCTGCAGCAGCAGTTTAGGGAGTTAGGTAGAAAGTTAAAAGGCAGGACCTCTAGGGTTGTAATCTCAGGATTACTCCTTGTGCCACGTGCCAGTGAGGCTAGGAATAGGCAGATAGTGCAGCTCAACACGTGGCTAAACAGCTGGTGTAGGAGGGAGGGTTTCAGATATCTGGATCAATGGGGTCTCTTCTGGGGCAGGTGGGACCTGTACAAGAAGGACAGGTTGCATCTAAACTGGAGGAGCATAAATATTCTGGCCGGGGGGTTTGCTAGTATCACACGGGAGGATTTAAACTAGTTTGGCAGGGGGTTGGGAACCAAAGCAAAGGTGAATTGGCTGAAGGGGAACCAGAGAATAGGGCCAGTAAGACTCAGAGAAACAGCAGGCAGGGTAAGACTGCGAATCAAAGAGGGTCTGGTGGACTGAAGTGCATTTGTTTCAATGCGAGAAATGTAACAGGTAAGGCAGATGAATTCAAGCTTGGATTAATACTAGGAACTATGATGTTGTTGCCATTACAGAGACTTGGTTAAGGGAAGGACAGAATTGGCAGCTTAACATTCCAGGATATGGGTGTTTCAGGCGGGATAGAGGGGGATGTAAAAGGGGTGGGGGAGTTGCACTACTGGTTAAGGAGAATATCACAGCTGTACTGCGGGAGGACATCTCGGAGGGCTCATACAGCGAGGCAATATGGGTAGAGCACAGGAATAGGAAGGGTGTAGTCACAATGTTGGGGGTTTACTATAGGCCACCCAACTGCCAGTGGGAGATAGAGGAATAGATATGTAGGCAGATTTTGGCAAGGTGTAAAAGTAACAGCGTTGTTGTGGTGGGAGATTTTAACTTTCCCTATATTGACTGGGACTCACTTAGTGCTAGGGGCGTGGATGGGACAGAGTTTGCAAGGAGCATCCAGGAGGGCTTCTTGAAACTGTATGCAGATAGTCCAATTAGGAAAGGGGCCATACTGGACCTGGTATTGGGGAATGGCCTTGCCAGGTGGTCGATATTTTAGGAGGGGAGCAGTTCGGGAACAGTGACCACAATTCAGTAAGCTTTAAGGTATTGATGGATAAAGATAAGTGTAGTCCTCAAGTTAAGGTGCTAAATTGGGAGAAGACTAATTACAACAATATTAGGCAGGAACTGAAGAATGTAGATTGAGGACAGATGTTTGAGGGCAAATCAATATCTGACATGTGGGAGGCTTTCAAGTGTAAATTGATAGGGATTCAGGACCGGCACATTCCTGTAAGTATGAAGGATAAGTATGACAAGTTTTGGGAATCTTGGATTAGAAGAGGTATTGTGAGCCTGGTCAAAGAGGAAAAGGAAGCATTTGTCAAAGCTAGGAGGCTGGGAACACACAAAGCAAGTGTGGAATACAAGGAAAGTTGAAAGAAACTTAAGTAAGGAGGGCTAAAAGGGGTCACGAAAAAGCATTGGCCGGTCGGATTAAGGAAAATCCCAAGGCTTTTTATGCATCTATAAAGAGCAAGAGGGTAGTCAGGGAGAGCGTTGGCCCACTCAAGGACAGGGGAAGGAATATATACGTGGAGCCAGAGGAAATGGGTGAGGTACTAAATGAGTACTTTGCGTTAATATTCACCAAAGAGAAAGACTTGGTGGATGATGAGTCTGGGAAAGGGTGTGTAGATAGTTTGAGTCATGTTGAGATCAAAAAGGAGGAGGTATTAGGGTTCTTGAGAAACATTAAGGTGGACAAGTCCCCAGGGTCTGATGGGATATACCCCAGAATACTGAGAGAGGCAAGGGAGGAAATTGCTGGGGCCTTGAGAGAAATCTTTGTATCCTCAGTGGCTACAGGGGAGGTCCCAGAGGATTGGAGAATAGCCAATGTTGTTCCTTTGTTTAAGAAGGGTAGCAAGAATAATCCAGGTAATTACAGGCGGGTAAGCCTTACATCAGTGGCAGGGAAATTATTGGAGAGGATTCTTAGAGACAGGATTTATTCCTACTTGGAAATAAGTGGACACATTAGTGAGAGGCAACATGGTTTTGTGAAGGGGAGGTCGTGTCTCACTAACTTGATTAAGTTTTTCGAGGAAGTGATGAAGATGATTGATGAGGGTAGGGCAGTGGATGTTGTCTACATGGACTTCAGTAAGGCCTTTGACAAGGTCCCTCATGGCAGACTGGTGCAGAAGGTGAAGTTGCATGGGATCAGAGGTGAGCTGGCAAGGTGGATAAAAAACTGGCTCGGTCAAAGACGACAGAGTGTAGCAGTGGAAGGGTGTGTTTCTGAATGGAGGGCTGTGACAAGTGATGTTCCTCAGGGATCAGTGCTGGGACCTTTGATGTTTGTAATATATATAAATGATTTGGAAGAAAATGTAACTGGTTTGATTAGTAAGTTTGTGGACGACACAAAGATTGGTGGATTTGCGGATAGCGATGAGGACCACCAAGGATACAGCAGGATATAGATCGGGTTGGAGACTTGGATGGAGAGTTGGCAGGTAGCTTTCAATCCAGACAAATGTGAGGTAATGCATTTTGAAAGGTCTAATACAGATAGGAAATATACAGTAAATGGCAGAACCCTTCAGAATATTGATCTGGGTGTACAGGTACACAGGTCACTGAAAGTGGCAGTGCAGGTGGAGAAGGTAGTCAAGAAGGCATACGGCATGGTTGCCTTCATCGGCCGGGGCATTGAGTTTAAAAATTGGCAAGTCATGTTGCAGCTTTATAGAACCTTAGTTAGGTCACACTTGGAATATAGTGTTCAATTCTGGTCGCCACACTACCAGAAGGATGTGGAGGCTTTGGAGAGGGTACAGAAAAGATTTACCAGGATATTGCCTGGTATGGAGGGCATTAGCTATGAGGAGAGGTTGGAGAAACTTGATTTGTTTTCACTGGAACGACGGAGGTTGAGGGGAGACCTGATAGAAGTCTACAAGATTATGAGGGGCATGGACAGAGTGCATAGTCAGAAGCTTTTTCCCAGGGTGGAAGAGTCAATTACTAGGGGGCACAGGTTTAAGGTGCAAGGGGCAAGGTTTAAAGGAGATGTACGAGGCAGGCTTTTTACACAGAGGGTGGTGGATGCCTGGAACTCGTTGCCAGGGGAGGTAGTGGAAGCAGATATGGTGGTGACTTTTAAGGGGCATCTTGACAAATACATGAGTAGGATGGGAATAGAGGGATATGGTCCCTGGAAGGATAGGAGGTTTTAGTTAAGTCGGGCAGCATGGTCAGTGCAGGCTTGGAGGGCTGAAGCGCCTGTTGCTGTGCTGTAATTTTCTTTGTTCTTTGTTCTAACACTGCTGGCATGGCGATTTCAGGCAGCTCTGTGATCAATATCTGCTTTCCTGCCTGTCAGCTGTGAAAATTCTGAAATGGCCAGGTCAGTTTAATCTTCATGCCCCGCCTGGTCACCTGGCAGGAGTTTAAATTATTGCAGCATTCCATTCTGCAGCAGAGATTTTCCTTTCTGTCTGTCAGAAGCTGCAGGTGTGTGCAGACTCCTTTGAAGTCCTCTGACAGGAGATGGCAATTTCATCTGTTTTGGTGGGGGTGGGGGGGGGGGTCCATTTGACACAACAATGCACTCAGCCCCAATGTATGAACACAGCCTTGATTTGAGGTTTCTGTGGCTTCCGAGCAAGTTGAAATTGTTGAAACCTTCTCAATTCCTATGGAAACCTTTGATAACAAATTCAATATGCAGTACCTTGAAAAAGACTTCCATTGACATGCCAATGGATTCCTATCGTCCTCCAGCCACCTGTGTTTATTTTTATTTCCCTTCACGGTTGAATGCACCTCAGATACCCCATTGATCCTGACCATAATATTGACAGAGTCTAAGGTTAATCGATAGCCTGTGGTTTCACTTCCCCTTTTGCAAACCACAATTGTTTTAAAAATGGTGGCCTGGTCTCCGAACAGCAGAGCTGGCTGGCGGGTAGCTCAAAATGAGCTCATCTGCATCTTTCAGGTGGCTGAACAGACGATGTCAACCCCAGGGGGTAAGATTCCTGTTTTCTCACCAGCGGGAGCACTTAGTCTCAAGACAGGACAATTGGGCCCAGTGATTTAAAAAACAGATAATCGTATGTTTTAAACTCTTTCTCACTCAAGTTGCTTGAGAATTGTTGCTGAGGGCAGAATTTAAATTATTTGTTTATTTTTGCGTGTCTGTCTCACTTGCAGGACAGGCTTCAGAGCATTGTGGGAGTACCATCCATAATAGTTCAAGTGGGAGGCCCACCACCATCTTCTTAAGGACAGCTAGGATTGGGCAATAAATACCAGCCTTGTCAGTGCTGTCCATATCCCAAGAACCAATCTGAAATAATCATTGGACAATACCCTTGCCCATTCTAAGAAAACTGAGAATTGTTGCATGGAGTTGGATATTAATGTGCGTCAGTTTGGGTGCAGATGGAAGATTAAAATTGACAAAATGACCGCACATCAGGAAGCTGCTCCAACCTGTTGACCTCCAGGTTTCACTGAAGCGCATTTAGGCAGTGTGCGACCAATCGCCCTTGGGCAGGTGGGTTGTCACTGAACAGATGTTCATGTTTCAATCCACTCCATGTTGACAATTACTTGTTTTAACTTTGGGTGCATGTGTTTCCTGGGATTCCTGGAACTTGCTAGTGAAAGCAAGGCAAGTAGAGTTTGATTTGATTTGATTTATTACTGTCAGATGTATTAGTATACAGTGAAAAAGTATTGTTTCTTCTGCACTATGCAGACAAAGCATACCATTCATAGAGAAGGAAATAAGTGAGTGCAGAATGTGCTGTTACAGTCATAGCTAGGAAGTAGAGAAAGATCAACTTTGCTAGTTAGGTCCATTCAAAAGTCTGATGGCAGCTGTTCTTGAGTCGGTTGGTATGTGACCTCACACTTTTGTATCTTGTTTCCGACGGAAGAAGATGGAAGAGAGAATGTCTGGGGTGCGTGGGGTTCTTAATTATGCTGACTGCTTTGCTGAGGCAGCGGGAAGTGCAGACAGAGTCAATGGATGGGAGGTTGGTTTGCGTGATGGACTTGGCTTCATTCACAACCTTTTGTAGTTTCTTGCGGTCTTGGGCAGAGCAGGAGCCATACCAAGCTGTGATAGCAATCTTCGGGAAATATATCAATAAAAACTCAGTCCTTGAAAGTGCTCATCCGCTCGTGAGAAAGGGTTTGCTCACGGTACTTTTGTTGAGAGGTTACGTTACACGTTATGGAGATTTGTCAACACTCTGACCTGCATTTAAAGCTTCGATCTATCAGATCAGCAATGGTGTAATTTAGGCTGTCTTAGATTGAACTTCAGATGAGGACCAAGCTGAGCAGGAAAACACCCAGATGATACCAATCAGAAAAGCACGCTGACATTTGCAGCTCTAGCTGACCTTTGACAGATGCAGCGCGAAGGAATCTGTGTAAAAAAATATAGCCATCATTAAGGGTTATAAAGAATAATTTTCTGAGAAACAACAGCTTAATGAATTAATAAGGATTTGTTTTTTTTATTAAAAAAAGGTCAATGCCAAATTATATATCCTCACACGGGTATTTTTACAGATTCTAGAATTAGAGGTAACTGTGTAAAATAATGGGGGTGCAAATTTAAGAAAGATGAGGAGAATTATTTTTCTCTCATCGCATTGAGTCTCTGGAATTCTCTTCCACAACAGTCAGTATGAACAGAGGCTTTGAATATTTATAAGCCAGAGCTAAATAGATAAGAGCAAATTACTGCGAATGCTGGAATCTGAAACCAAAGAAAATGCTGGAAAATCTCAGCAGGTCTGGCAGCATCTGTAGATAGATAGATTCTTGACTAACAAGGGGGTGGAAGGTTATCGTGGGTACGCAGGAATGTGGGGTTAAGGTTACAATCAGATCAGCCCTGATTGTATTGAATGGTGGAGCAGGCTCGAGGGGCCACTTGGCCTACTCCTGCACCTGATTCATATGTTTGTATGTATGTTCATATGTGCAGTCAAAGGAGAATCCCTGAGTAGAAAGGAACACACTCAATATCTGCACAACTGCATATTTGTTTTTGAACCCTGTCAGGAAAAACAGCACAACAGCCCTTATGGGGCCAGACCACACACCCCCCCCTCAAAGTCATGCCAATGGCAGCCCCTCACAGGACTGCCTTCCAGCCCCAACCCCACCTATGAACATGGCCTTCACCCACTGTGCTAGCCCAGTGCCTGCCCCGCCCAGTGCCAGCAACTTCCTGGATCAGGATTCCCTCTCAGGACTCCATTTAGCCACCGCACCCGCAATGGTGCCTTGAACCTGGCTGCTGCTGCCTTCCCCTGATGAGCTATCTCCCCCAACAGTATCCAAAACAGTATATCTGTTTTGGAGAGAGATGACCGCAAGGAACCCCTGCACTGTCTTCCTACTCTTCCTCTGTCTGTTGGCCACCCATTCCCCATCTCCCTCAGTAATTTTTATCTGCGGTCTGACCAACTCACTGAACGTGCTATTCACAAATTCCTCAGCATCGTGGATGCTCCAAAGTGAACCCATCCACATAAAATACATGAATTAGAACTGTCAATGTAAGAATGTTTGATGTGATCATTATGGGCATGAATATGACTCGCTCCCATCATCTGACAACAATGACCTGCTGACTCCAACCTTGTCTTACCTGACTATCCCTGACTCACCTGAATACTCTTCCTGACACTCCCATCTCCTCCTGATGTGACCTGACCTGATCTCACCACCATTTACCATTGCATCAGCTACCATCCTACCCCTTACCCACTTACTTCACTCACCCTAATTCCCTTATCCCTTTACCCTCCCTATCCCCTTACCCACCCTTACCCACTTACTTCACTCACCCAACCCCCTTACTCCCATACCCACTCTACCCCCTTACCCCCATACCCACTCTACCGCCTTATCCCTATAGACACTCTACCCCCTTACCCACTCTACCCCCTTACCCCCATAACCTCCCTACCCCCTTAACCAAACTTACCCACTTACTTCACCCACCCTATCCCTTTACCCCCATATCCACCCTACTTCCATACCCACCGTACCCATTTACCCCTATATCCACCCTACCCCCATAGCCACCCTTCCCCCTTATCCCCATACCCACCCTACCCCCTTGCCCCCATACCCACCCGACCCCTTCACCATTTATTTAACCTACCCTTCTCCCTTACCCCATATCCACCCTATCCCCTTTGACCATTCACTTCACTCACCCTACTCCTTGACCCACCTGACTCCATTTTGCAGTTAACTTTCTCTGTAGCTTTTCAAAGAAACTTTGGGACTGTAAACTCGTTTACTTATCACAATGTAACAGACGCTGCCACTTAAAGGCAGTGTGTTGCTGTGCTTCCAGCTTTCCTGCGCTGAGTCATTTTGGAAAGATCCTTCATTGGGAGATTTCCCAGAAAAATTGGAGGAAAGTGTGTATTTTGTTTGTCTGATCAGGATCGGAAACATTCCAATCATGAAAGGAGGATTTGGGCTGTTATTGGGCACACTATCCCCCATCATTCACCCCATTGAGCTCCTTGCACAGCCTTGGATTCAAATCCAACCCATTGTTTCCCACCTTTTTTTTCCATTTCATTCTGCCTCTTGAACAATTAATAACAATTGAAATAATCCTTGAGGTTTAGGGAGGTTTAGGTTAAGGTGTCAGGAATTAACCCCCTTGCATGTTGACAATTTGATTCTTCGGAATGATTGAGATTTGTTCACCACTTAAACTAGCTTTCCCATAGCTTGAAGTGAGGTTGTGAGTTTTCCAGAGGCAGCAGATGTCCTACTACTGGGATCAGAAACAGTCACTAGGAATGGAGAGATGCAGGGTGGTGACCCCAGTTTAGAAGGCAGCAGGATCCAGTGCCACATTTTACAGGTGGCAGCCAAGTAAGTGGCTGCTGCCAGGCCCACTGTCCTAATACGCATGGAGGCCTGTCTCCAAGAGCTACCAGACCAATCAATGGGCTGGGAGCTCTGTCAGCTCAGCTTGGCTGAGACTGTAGGAAGCCTTGGGCCTAAAGTAGGCGGCCAAAGATAGAAGTTAAAATAATCAATGGGGACGTTTACGTTTATTGATTGGTGTCACAAGTAGGCTTACATTAACACTGCAATGAAGTTACTGTGAAAATGCCCTGGTCGCCGCACTCCAACGCCTGTTCGGGTACACTGAGGGAGAATTTAACATGGCCAATGCACCTAACCAGCACATCTTTCGAATTGTGAGAGGAAACCGAAACACCTGGAGGAAACCCATGCAGACTATGAAGAGAACATGCAGACTCCACACAGACAGTGACCCAAGTTGGGAATCAAACCCGGGTCCCTGGCACTGTGAGGCAGCATGGCTAACCACTGTACCAGGTAAGTGCTGGAGAAAATCTCTGCCGGAATATCATTGAGGTTATGGGGGCTGCCTTCCCTCTCTGTAACTCTCTCTTGGTTACGTGAAACCTTGACCCCGGGTTGCCACTGGGAGACTGTCTCTGTTTATCTGGCAGCCTCTCACATGGCAGGGTATTTGATGTTCTGCTCTCGGCAAGATGCCAACAGTGCTGTTAAATGGTCTCTAATTGGGCTTTTAAGTATGTAAATCAGTTGCCTATCTCATTGGGCTGAGCTTACTGACTGCCTTCGATCCCATTGGTGGTTAAATGCCCCAAAGGTGGCAGTATATTGGGAAGCTGATCCAACCTGGCTACAGAGGGTGCCTCAAAACTGGCAACATCGGACTGAGTCCGTGCCGGATTTCGGATCTTGTTGATGCTTAGACAATGACTCTGTGACTTTTCACAGTGCACAGATTAAGAACAGTGTTCACTTTGTGTCACTGGAGCACTGGAGGAACACTGGAGATGGAAGGTATGTAGAGAAATGCAAATCTTTCTGAGTGGTGTCGGGGGGGGTCAAAGGTCTCTCTGGCCACTTGGAGCTCAGGAAACGACAGGTGCACAGAACGGATAACTACTCGGCACGCCAACCCTGTTGATGCAGCAACTCCTCGAACAAGGCAGTAAATTTTTTTTTTTCACTCATTTAATAGCACTTAACATTCTTGCATGACCCACTTTTAGAAAGTGTCCAGTTTTTGGAGTTGGCCAGGTTGCAGATAGCTGGACCTGTTATTTGACAAGTTCCCACATCTTCTATCCCCTTCTCCTGGGTGCCTGTGAAATCTAGCCCTGAGTCATTTCCAATTTCATGGCAAAATATTCATCTCCTTTTTTATGACTATAGACAGGAATCTGTTGTTTTGAAAGGCTTCCAGAAAAGGAGTGTTCTCCGCAGAGGTAAGCTATTTTATAAAGCTCTCTTTTTGACGAATATTGATAGTTGAAGGCAGTGGGAGGAGAAAACAATGTCTTTGCCATGACGAACATCTTTAGGAAATTCAGTTTTCTTTCTCTTTGACCCATCTGATTGGAAAATGAAGCTGAATGAGATAGTATATTCCATCATGTTCAAATGCAATAAAGGCCTGAGGGATGAATATTACATGAATATAGCTGAGGGATGAATATTACATGAATATAGCTGAGGAGGACACTGGGTTGCAAGGGAGTAGAATAGACAGTATTACAGTTGATAAGGAGGATGTGCAGGATATTCTGGAGGGTCTGAAAATAGATAAATCCCCTGGTCCGGATGGGATTTATCCAAGGATTCTCTGGGAGGCAAGAGAAGTGATTGCAGAGCCTCTGGCTCTGATCTTCAGGTCGTCGTTGGCCTCTGGTATAGTACCAGAAGATTGGAGGTTAGCGAATGTTGTCCCATTGTTTAAGAAGGGGAACAGAGACTTCCCCGGGAATTATAGACCGGTGAGTCTCACTTCTGTTGTCGGCAAGATGTTGGAAAAAATTATAAGGGATAGGATTTATAGTTATTTGGAGAGTAATGAATTGATAGGTGATAGTCAGCATGGTTTTGTGGCAGGTAGGTCGTGCCTTACTAACCTTATTGAGTTTTTTGAGAAAGTGACCAAGGAGGTGGATGGGGGCAGGGCAGTGGACGTGGTATATATGGATTTTAGTAAGGCGTTTGATAAGGTTCACCATGGTAGGCTTCTGCAGAAAATGCAGATGTATGGGATTGGGGGTGATCTAGGAAATTGGATCAGGAATTGGCTAGCGGATAGGAAACAGAGGGTGGTGGTTGATAGTAAATATTCATCATGGAGTGCGGTTACAAGTGGTGTACCTCAGGGATCTGTTTTGGGGCCACTGCTGTTTGTAATATTTATTAATGATCTGGATGAGGGTATAGTTGGGTGGATTAGCAAATTTGCTGATGACACCAAAGTCGGTGGTGTGGTAGACAGTGAGGAAGGGTGTCGTAGTTTGCAGGAAGACTTAGACAGGTTGCAAAGTTGGGCCGAGAGGTGGCGGATGGAGTTTAATGCGGAGAAGTGTGAGGTAATTCACTTTGGTAGGAATAACAGATGTGTTGAGTATAGGGCTAACGGGAGGACTTTGAATAGTGTGGAGGAGCAGAGGGATCTAGGTATATGTGTGCATAGATCCCTGAAAGTTGGGAATCAAGTAGATAAGGTTGTTAAGAAGGCATATGGTGTCTTGGCGTTTATTGGTAGGGGGATTGAATTTAGGAGTCGTAGCGTTATGTTGCAACTGTACACAACTCTGGTGCGGCCGCACTTGGAGTACTGTGTGCAGTTCTGGTCCCCACATTACAGGAAGGATGTGGAGGCTTTGGAGAGGGTGCAGAGGAGGTTTACCAGGATGTTGCCTGGTATGGAGGGGAGATCCTATGAGGAGAGGCTGAGGGATTTGGGATTGTTTTCGCTGGAAAGGCGGCGGCTAAGAGGGGATCTTATTGAAACATATAAGATGATTAGAGGTTTAGATAGGGTGGATAGTGATAGCCTTTTTCCTCTGATGGAGAAATCCAGCACGAGGGGGCATGGCTTTAAATTGAGGGGGGGTAGTTATAGAACCGATGTCAGGGGTAGGTTCTTTACCCAGAGGGTGGTGAGGGATTGGAATGCCCTGCCAGCATCAGTAGTAAATGCGCCTAGTTTGGGGGCGTTTAAGAGATCCGTAGATAGGTTCATGGACGAAATGAAATTGGTTTAGGTTGGAGGGTCACAGTTTTTTTTTTAACTGGTCGGTGCAACATCGTGGGCCGAAGGGCCTGTTCTGCGCTGTAATGTTCTATGTTCTATGTTCTACAGCTTCCCAAACATCAAAATTGGAAAGGTTCTTGGAAGTAACTGCCAAAGACTCTTATCAGGAGAGTACATTATATAATTTTCTAGCTAACTAACTTGTCTTTGGTCTCAATCTTCTATTTTTTTTTCTGAGATAGAGAATTGTGTATTGCAAATTTCTCATAAACATGGCAGAACATATGTAAGAACAGCAAATTAGTTTAATAGAATGCCAGATTGAAATTCGCTCAGCCAAGAATTCTAAACTGATTTCACATAATACTGAGCAAATCCTGCACACAGGTGACCAGAGAATCCAAAATAAAATAATGGAAGCAAAGGTTCAGGATTATGGTATTGTTCATTTATTCTGGGAGTAAATTCATTTCTGAGCAAATCTAGAGTGAGATCAAATCATGAGATTCCCAAACGGAAGGGGGAGTAATTAATATATCAAAGTCACCCTATTGCTCATCCATATTGTGCAGTGGGTGTATATACTCGACTTAAAGGATGTTTGAGGAACGGGATTTCAAGATATAGGTTCTGAGGTTGATTTCCAGGGATATACAACAAGTAACAGACCAGACTCTCAATTCTACAACTGTCTTTGGCGACCACATCAGTGAAGCTTTTTCTTTCTTGCAGAGGATCCCCAGCCAGAGACCACCAACACCTTCACAGAAAGACAAATTGCAGAATGCTATATGATACAGAAATACAAGTGTAAATCTGGCTTCCGGACCATGGGTGACTCTGGAACCCGGGGGGGGGGGGGGGGGGGGGGGCGGGTTTCCGGATCTGATAGATGCCACTAAACCCTGCATCTTGCTGATATCTGGGACCGCATATTTAAGTCTCACTGGGACAGCAATGGCTGTAGTTCACCTGCCTGATCACTTATTAGCGTTCCAACAACAAAGGACCACAGAAATGGGTGGCACGGTGGCCCAATGGTTAGCACTGCTGTCTCACAGTGTCAGGGACCGGGGTTCGATTCTGGCCTTGGGTGACTCTCTGTGTGGAGTTTGCATGTTCTCCCATGTCTGCGAGGGTTTCCTCCGAGTGCTCTGGTTTCCTCCCACAGTCTGAAAATGTGCAGATTAGGTGAACTGGTCATGATAAATTGCCCCTTACTGTCCCAAGGTTAGGGGGATTAGTGGGGTAAATGTGTGGGGCTACGTGGATAGGCCTGGGTGGAATGCTCTGTCGGAGAGTCAGTGCAGATTCGATGGACCGAAAGGCCTCCTTCTGCACTGTGTATGAGGTGAAACCAGGTTTTATGTCAGGAGATACAGCCAGGAGCAGCTTCACACCAGGAGCCATTCTCATGGGAGCAAGAGATTTGCTTTACATTCCAGAAGGCATCTATTGATTAGATTCTCTTCCATGAAGTGGTCAGAACAGGCTGATTGATGAAGGGTAAGGGGGTCCTGATAGCTTCCTGCACATTGGGCATTGACACGGAGGATCTTATTGCTGTTAACCTCCAATTAGACATTGAGAGAGTAGAGCCCCTTACTGCTCATGTAGCTGAGTGGGTGCGAAATGAGTGCTGTCCATTGTGTCCCGGACTTTACAAAAGAAAGGAATCTGACAAAATTGTATGGTCTCATCTCTCTCTGCTGTCTTGCAATAATATCAGAGGTTATAACTTGGGCTAATGTTAAGTAAAGTCAGTAACTTGACAAGTGCATGCCCATATCTTTTCCTGCCTAACGTTACAGAGATTCCCTGTGGCTGACTAAGATGACCCTCTGCCATAAACGTTGAGGACCGTGGGTAAGTTCACAGCCACGGAAAGGTAATGTCGGCAGATGCATGTCTCAATAGGTCTTCTTGCAGCATCTCACAGATATGTTGTACTTCTTCCCAGGTAGTTCACACAGTTATTATGTAAAACTCCTCAGAGAGGTCCTTGCACTATCTGTGGCGCCTATATATTATATACGGGGAGGGACGGGGTGTTGGCGGTAGGGTAGGGGGTTAATGTGTGGCAGACTGCGTTCCCCTCAAATGGTTCTTGAATCTCTTTAGTTCCGTTTTCTGCTGTTGCTTCTCCTACATGACAAAATACATACATATAGAATCAGAGAATCCCTATAGTGCAGAAGGAGGCCATTCAGCCCATTGAGTCTGCACCGACAACAATCCCGTTTAGGCCCTATCCCTCTAACCTCACATATTTACCCCATTAATCCCTTTAACCTACGCATCCCAGGACATTAAGGGGCAATTTATCATGGCCAATGCACCTAACCCGCACATCTTTGGACTGTGGGAGGAAACCAGAGTACCCGGAGGAAACCACGCAGACACGAGGAGAATGTGCAAACTGCACACAGACAGTGACCCAAGCTGGGAATCGAGCCCAGGTCCCTGGGGGCTCTGAGGCAGCAGTGCCAACCGCTGTGCCACCATGTTGCCCTCAAAGGAAAAGTCAAATCTGTTCTGAAACTGCCCTATTTCGTAACTCAGTCAAATTTGATCAGTTGGCACTAGTTGTTCTTAAATATGCAATTGGACCAGTCGTGACTCAGGAGATAGACGGCAGGAAGGCTTGGAAAGAAAGACTTGCATTAATATCGCACTTTTCATGACCAGCGGACATCTCAAAGCAATTTATAGCCAATGAAGTACTTTTGAAGTGTGATCACTGTTGTAATGTGGGAAAAAAAGCAGTCAAGTTGAGCAGAGAAAACGCCTACAGACAGCAATCTGATAATCACCAGATGATTTAACTTTGCATAAGTTGATTGAGGGATAACATTTGCCAAGATGCTGGAGATAACTCCCCCTTCTTTTCTTCAGAATCAATCTGTGGGTCTATTTGCATCCACCTGAGCAGGCTTACAGCTGAAAATTTATCGGCCCGCCCACAACAGGAATCAGAAAAGGTGAGGGGCGGACAATGGAAAAGTCCGTTGACCTTGGGCGGGATTTTACAATTTCGGGATGAGCGAGGCCATAAAATCCTGCCCATGTTGTCATGATTTAATGTTGCAACTGAAAGCCAGCATTTCCAACATTGCGGCACTCCCACGGTACTGCACTGGAGTGACTTCTGCATTCAAACTCTGGAGCGGGGCTTGAACTCAGAGGCAATGGTGGTTCCAGCTGAGCCACAGCTGAGAAAGTGGAAGCAAACTCACAAAAAGCATTTTTAAGGGATGGGTGGAGGTGATCTCCACATATCTTTCTCATTCAGAAATGTTAATACCATTTATACACCACTAATGCACTGAAAACAGTGGACACATTCATCTCCAGAAGATGACAGACAGGGGAGACTGGGCCTCTATTCTCTAGGGTGTCAAAGAATGAGAGATGATCTCATTGAAACCTACAAAATAGCGAAAGGGATAGAGAGGGTAGAAGCAGGTGAGATGTTTACCATGGTTGGGGATCAGGAGACACAATTTCAAACTAAGGGGGAAGTCATTTGGGTTCAGATGAGGAGAATGTTTTTTCACTCTGGAATTCTCTTCCCCAGAGGACTGTGAAAGCTCAGTTATTGAGGGTGTTTAAAGCAGATATTGATAAATTTCTAAATATCAATGATATAAAGTGATATTGGGATAATGTAATTGTATTGTATTGAATGGCAGGGCAGACTTGATGGGCTGAATGGCCTGCTCCTGTTCCGATTTTCCTAAGTCGATTTCCAAGTACACGCTGGTAGCAAACTGTTTTGTCCACAATTGGCATACTTGAGAAGGTTGTGGGATTTTTTATCTCCAATGATTTGTTTATTTAACTTCAATGGCTGGGATAAAAGGAAGAAGCTTCCCACTATCACTAAATATCTTGGAAATGTAGGCAATAAAGCGACCACTACAAGTGATGCAAGTAACTGTTATGATGCAGAAAGGACATTTATTATTAGTCTATGCTGGTAGCACAACATCGGCTCGTAATGAATTGACAGTCTGTCAGGGTATTCTGGAAAGGAGCAGAATATAGTTCATCAGATCAGTATTAAATACTGATATATAACAACCAGAGTCACACTGGAGTCTTCATTCGAACTGTTCACAGAAGAAGGAGAGGGATATGCTAAAATATTCTTTATTGCAGCGTCTTACAGAAATGATTGGATCAGTACTTCAAAGCCAGAATCCACTTACCATGAAAAGTGGAAAGATATTTAAATCTAATGTAAAACCAAGTGAAGTGGAGTCAAGCGGAAATGATCCCACTTCATTTCACCTCACTTTACATGTATACTTGGTTCTTATAAGCTACAGTTAGTCACATGAAATTGGGGATGATAAAATCACTCAAAATAGACAAACCATTTTTAATGAATTTTTAACATCTTAGCTTTATTATGCTTCACTCTTCTTTCTGCCTGTTTTGGTGGTGGTATGTTCCGATCACTCAGGGAGCCCAAGGTGCTGTGGTAACATGCACTCTTACATGCATGTAATGGAGCTATGGATAGTGATGGTCAAGGCTCCAACTTCCTTCCCATTACTTGGCTCATCAGGAACTTGGTACACGTTGGCAGAATTTGAAGGATAATACACATTCTGTTTGGCCACATCATGAACACAGCTTCCTTAGTCCTCAAGTCCTGAGGTGGGATTTGTCCCAGAGCTTCTGGCTCAGAGGTAGGGACACTACCAACCATGCCAAAAGACAACCTCCTCCTATACATTAGAAACTGGCTATGACCAATTTTCTGGCACATTATCACTGGTACACAAACAGTATGTGGCGCATCCAGGGCAAAGGGGGCTCATACAAAATCGAGCCTGGGCCTTATAATAAATTTCCACAGGCAACTTGCTCCTCTTTGCTTAAGGTTTGTGCCTAGCTTAACCTCAGGGAAATCAGACAACCACAACATCCAAGATGATAGATTGGTAATCTGAACTCTGGTGAGATTAATATATAACTTAATATGAGAGAAGCAAATCAACAGGTATATTGAGACCTTTACCATGCCCAAAGTATTTCAGTGTTGATTGGCTGGGTTGTGTTACATCTTCAAGACCCCACTTTGAGAGTTGGTGGCAGATGCCACTCAGTCAATATTCTTCCAAGTTATCCTCAGATTCCCACCAGACGATTGTCACATGAGTGTTTCCAAACTCCACTCTCAAAAAGGCATGGTTTAAACCTTCTTTCAAACAATGCCTTCCTCAGCTGATTTCATCAAGGATCTGCCTTCAGATTTTCCAACTCTCCTTCCAGTATTTCCTTTATCTTGAATTGCCACAACATCCAAACTTCTACATAAAAATTGAGGTAGTCAGTCTCCAACAGAATACTATTGTTTCCAAAGGCTAGAAATAAGGAAACCAAAACTTACAATTGCTTCCAATCTTTGGCTTTTCTCTAGTCAATCTGCCCCTTCCAGGTCTGCCTTTAACTTCAATGAACAGTACTCCGCCCAATTTATAGTTCATCAGTTGTTCCTTTTTACTTCAATTTTCCTGGACCTTCTTTCCATTCCCTGGTTTCTAGAACTAACTGTCCTTTAGCTTCTCTATACTTGCTTTCTTGCTCATTATTCCATTGTATGGCTTTTCTTCTAGCAAAGCAATGAGAGACGTTTCCTCTCTCCCTGCTAAGCTTCTTCTACCCTGGATTTCAGTTAAAACTAAACTCAAAAAGCTATTTTTCCTAAAAGGTGGCCTCTGGTTGCAAAGTAACATTTCATTCTTTCTCCAAGCTATTATTTACTTTACACATCATAAACTCTTTCAGAGCAATAGCAACACAGTTTGAAATGAAACCAAACACCCCAATACATGCAATTTGTTTAGCATGACTCTAATGAGAGTTGTACCCTTTCCTAAATTAATTAGACCCACTAAAATCTATACCTTATTTCTAATATTTAACAATACAAATATAGATCACTTAGGACTACATTTGTTCCCAGGCATAACTAAGCTCCTGATTAGTGGCCTTGGAATTTCTGTCTGTTGCTTAGCAAAGCAGTTGAAAATGCCAAAATATGGTCATTTGAAGCAGGGTATTACAATAAGAAATAAATAGGCTTCCATAAATCTTCCGGGGTTCTGAGGGATCATGGTGCAGTCCTTCAATCTGTCAGGATGATGGAGAAAAGACATGGAATTAAGCACAACATACTGGACGTTAAATAAGACTTGAGTTTTTTTTTAATGGGTACACAAGCCACTGGTTGAATTGCTGCAGGTTGATTCTCTAAATGACAATGGAACCCCACCCTGTTACCAAACAAGATACTTCTAAAAGCATCTAGAATTCAATTGCCATCTCTGGTGAAGACAAAGGGACATAATGGCCATCTCATCAAGAGATTCCCTGCGTAATGCCCAGACGGGTTTTTGTGGATTCACCTTCCCACTTGGAAGATATGAGGAATGGGGTAAAGGCAGGCTGAAAAACTGCTCCAGTTGTCCGTGTGTGGTCTGTGAGAACAAGTGCTGGAGACTTTGACACAGAAGCGAAAGCCATTTTGTAGGAATATCTTTCACTCTCAGACTGTGGAGGTCAGTCAAGTTAGCAAGACCGCAGCTAAAAGGAGAACTGGGAAACTTTTCCACCAAACTAAAGGACATTGGAAATGCAAATCCAACTATTCGGATACTGAACTCAAACCCATTGGAATCTTAAAACTGATTGTGCACTACTGAACTCAATGCTATTGGAAAACAACAACCACAATGCTCGATCATCTATGGCTCATGAGTCAAGGACTGTGTCACATTTCTTCAAGCTTACTTACTCTGAATCCAGTTCTCCCTTCTGATTTGTATGCATGCATATCATGTGTTTTACCATTTTCTTGCCTTCATAAACTCACTCTATCTTTAACTCAAGAAGGCTGAGTTAAATTGACTTATGGGAGGCACGGTGGCACAGTAGTTAGCACTGCTGCTTCAGAGCGCCAGGGACCCGGGTTTGGTTCCCGGCTTGGGTCACTGACTGTGCGGAGTTTGAACATTCTCCCCATGTCTGTGTGGGTTTCCTCCGGGTGCTCCGATTTCCTCCCACAGTCCAAAAGATATGCTGGTTCGGTGCATTGGCCCTGCTAAAGTCTCCCTCAATGTACCCGAACAGGCGCTGGGGTTTGGCAGGCTGGAGGAATTTCACAGTAACATCATTGTGGTGTTAATGTAAGTCTACTTGTGACACTAATAAATAAATAAACTTTAAAACATAACTATGGGGTTTGGGCAAAGGGTATCCACGAAAAGGAATCCTTTTTTTTGATTAAATCTTGTTGCGATCAACAGAAGGGGCTAACTAACGACAGGGAGACAGTGCACCCTCCCCCCCCCCCCCCCAACTGAGTTTCTAATGATTTGAGGATATCCCAGTGGGATGGAGACAAATTGAGGAGTCTCACCTGGATCAACAACTTTGGGGAACCTCACCTGGGGTGGGTCGTAACAAATGCCAAAGTTTCTTGAGACACGGCTCCACTTGGCATTTCTCATGAGGAGGATCTAACCTGAGTTTAATGTTAGGACAAAGCAGGAATCACTTTTTCTCGATGCCAAACCTGCCATATAAATGTCTGAGGGAAGGAAAATAGGGCTCCCTGAACACAGACCTGCTCGCACTTAATCAACAGCATACAACGGGTTTAATTTTGAAGAATTGCATGCTGAAGACCTGGGTTTATTGTGAGCCGATCGTAGCTGGAACTGACAGGAAGAAAATAACAATACTTTCTGGGATCAATCTATTCAGGCGAGATGAGTGGATCGACTTGTCAAATTTTCATCTGTTTGTATGCTCCTGAAGCTAGTCAATCAAATCAGTGTTGTAAAGAATATGCCACCAATCCTCAGAAGAATTTCATAAAGCCGCAGCTTGCCACAGCTCAATCTTTATTCAAAATAATCAATTTGATACATCAAATAATGAAGATGGTCCACACTGAATAAAAAAAAGTAGTTTAGACACACTTGTGTAAATGTGTACTGATTGCATGGTACTGAGACCTTTGGTACGTATACACATAAATAAGCAAAAAACTCAGCAAAGTGGCATACCTTTCATAATAGGTTGAATTTTTAAATGGTGGCATTCTGTATTCAGCATCCGAGATGAATTCATGCATATTATTTGCTTCTTCTAAATGCATCCAGTATTATATATTCTTCTTACCACCTCTTGAGCTGCCTGGCCTTGAGCACAATATATCAATAGTAAATTAAGTAATTCTGGATAAATTCAAGACTCATTTATTTCAGTCAGAGTTTTATGGTTAGAAATGCAGCTTGGGCTGTTACACAAAATAGATGGTATCACCTCATCTGCATGTTATGCCCCTCCCCATTATCCAGCCAAATTATTACTGGCAATGAAATGGAACACAATGGGTGGCACAGTGTTTAGCACCGCTGCCCCACAGCACCAGGGACCTGAGTTCGATTCCCAGCTTGAGTGACTGTCTTTGCGGAGTCTGCACCTTCTGCCTGTGTCTGCATGAGTTTCCTCCGGATGCTCTGGTTTCCTCTCTGTGGTGAACCATTGTTGGTTCCCACCAGGTAGTGCTGAGCCATGGTCTGGTCAGTACTATGAGTCTGTATATATGTTACTGTTGGGGTTAGGGTTGGGCTGTCCTACCTGTTAATATAGTTGTTATGGTACACCCCAGTCGGCTCCGCCTCCTGGGAGAGGTATAAAGGTCACTGCTCTGCCTGGTGACCCTTTAGTCTGGGATCGTGTACTGTATATGGTAGCTCTGTTATTGTTGGCAATAAAAGCCTTTATTTCCCGAGTACATCCAGCCTCTCGTGTGTTATATCGCGCATCAATTTTATTGCCAACAAGTAAATTCTTTTTTTTAAAAAAAATGACAAAGAAAACATGGAGCAAATGCTTAAACCCGAACGGCTTACGTTGGACCCACATGCGGCGGGAGCATCGAACACTTTCGACCACTGGTTGAAGTGTTTCCAGGATTACCTCGACGCCTCCACAGCGGTCACCGATGACGCCGACAGACTCCGGGTCCTCCACGCGAGGGTAAGCGACGCTGTATACCTAGCGATCCATGGGGCCACCGACTACAAAGGGGCCCTCGAGCTTCTCAAGAAGTGATACAACAAACCGCCGAATGAGATGCATGCTCGATACCTTCTAGCCACTCGACGGCGGCAGCCCGGCGAAACGACGGAACAATACGCGTGCGAGCTTCAACAGCTAGCCAGAGCCTGCAACTGCAAGGCAGTGTCGGCAGACCAGTACATGAACGACCTAGCCCGAGATGCGTTCGTGGCGGGAATAGGCTCATCGTACATCTGCCTTCGGCTGTTGGAGCAAGGTAACCTCGATCTCACTAAATCCATAGAGTTAGCTGACGCTCTAGAAACGGCATCCAAAAGTCTGGCGATGTACCCCGACAACCACGTGGAGACAGCGTGGCAGGGGCAGTCACAGACCCCACTTCATTCAGCGGGACCGAAAAACTGCGCGATTGCGTTCTTAGCCTCGGACCTGACGACGGCAGCAGCTCCAGGTGGCCCGCGGTGTTACTTCTGTGGGGGGGTGAAACACCCTCGGCAGCGATGTCCAGCTAAAGCGGTGTTGTGCTCCGCCTGCGGCAAGAAGGGGCACTATTCCAAGGTATGCCGGTCCAAACTTCCATCCAAGAACAGCAGTGCGGCGTGTGACTCCCCGGAGCCGGCCCCCTTGTCTTCTGCATCTTCAAGGTCTTCTACCACGTGCGATTCCAGGACGTCGCCATTCCGAACGACGGAGTCGCAAGACACGTGCGACCTGCAGGGGCCGCAGGTTTTGGCGCCATCGTCCACGTGCGACCTATGGGGGCAGCCATGTTGGTCAGCACCGACCGCGAATGACCAGCAAGGGTCGTCATCAACCATCTCAGCTGCCTGCAGTTGCGCCCACAAACCAACGGTGGCGTCAATCATCCTGGACCAGGCAAAGCCTCACAGACTCGACAAGTCCATGATGGACATACAGGTAAACAAACGCCCGATTTATTGTTTGTTTGACAGCGGGAGCACGGAGAGCTTCATTCATCCAGACACCATGAAGCGGTGTGGTCTCCAGATTCGGACTGTCAAGTAGACAATTTCGATGGCGTCAAGGTCCCGGTCTGTCACCGTGCTAGGGAGTTGCGTGGTCAATCTGACGGTGCAGGACGCAGTCTACGAGAACTTCAAGCTCCTTGTGTTACCGCACCTTTGCGCGCCAATACTCCTAGGACTAGATTTTATGGTCCACTTGAAGAGTGTAACCCTGCAGTATGGTGGGCCACTCCCTCCGCTTTCAGTGGGAGACCCGCAGCCTCTAAATTGCCCAACGCGCTCCACATGTAGTCTCTCAACGCTTAGGATTACTACACCCTCCCTATTCCAGAATCTCGTGCCAGGCTGCAAGCCCATCGCAACAAAGAGCAGGCATTACAGCGCTGAAGATCGGATCTTCATTCGATCTGAAGTTCAGTGGCTCCTCAAGGAAGGGATCATCCAACTTAGCGCGAGTCCTTGGAGAGCGCAAGTCGTGGTGGTTAAGAATGGGAACAAACCCCGGATGGTCATAGGCTATAGTCAGACCATTAACAGATACACGCAGCTGGATGCGTATCCCCTCCCGCGCATATCTGACATGGTCAATCAGATTGCGCAGTACCGGGTGTTCTCCACCATCGACCTAAAGTCTGCTTACCACCAGCTCCCCATTCGCCCAGAGGACTGACAATACACGGCTTTTGAGGCGGAGGGTCGCTTGTACCATTTTCTAAGGATTCCTTTTGGTGTCACCAATGGGGTCTCGGTCTTCCAGCGTGCTATGGACCGAATGGTGGACCAGAACGGACTGCGGGCTACCTTCCCGTACCTGGATAACATCACCATCAGCAGGACCACGATACCAACCTTCTTAGATTCCTACGCACTGCATCTCGCCTGAATCTGACCTACAACAGGGAGAAGTGTGTATTTCGCACGCGCCGCCTAGCTATCCTCGGATACGTGGTGGAAAACGGGGTCATTGGCCCTGATCCAGACCGTATGCGTCCCCTCCTCGAACTTCCCCCGCCCACTAGCGTCAAAGCACTGAGAAGATGCTTAGGCTTCTTCTCTTACTACGCACAGTGGGTTCCCAATTACGCGGACAAAGCCCGTCCGCTCATCAAGTCTACCTCTTTTCCCCTAGCACCAGAGGCTCGTTTGGCCTTTGGAAAACTAAAAGCCGACATCGGGAAAGCCACGATGCACGCTATCGATGAGTCCATCCCCTTCCAGATGGAGAGCGATGCATCTGATTTCACCCTGGCCGCCACACTTAACCAGGCGGGCAGGCCCGTCGCCTTTTTTTCTCGCATCCTCCAAGGCCCCGAAATTCGACATTCAGCGGTGGAAAAGGAGGCCCAGGCCATTGTGGAGGCCGTCCGGCATTGGCGCCATTACTTGGCGGGAAAACGGTTCACCCTGATCACGGACCAGCGGTCCGTGGCGTTCATGTTCAATAACACGTTACGGGGCAAGATCAAGAACGATAAGATCTTGAGGTGGAGAATCGAACTCTCCACCTATAATTACGACATCATGTATCATCCAGGGAAACTCAACGAGCCCTCGGATGCCCTGTCGCGTGGAACATGCACCAGTATGCAGGAGAATCGTTTGCAGGCTCTCCACAATGACCTCTGCCATCCAGGGGTCACTCGGCTCTACCACTTCGTAAAAGCCTGGAATCTACCCTACTCGGTGGAGGATATCAGGTCCATAACCAGAAGCTGCCGGGTATGCGCGGAATGCAAACCGCACTTTTACCGACCTGACAGGGCACTACTCGTTAAGGCCACTCGTCCCTTCGAAAGACTGAGTGTGGACTTTAAGGGCCCCCTTCCCTCGACAGATCGGAATGTGTACTTCCTCAATATCATTGATGAGTACTCACGATTCCCTATTGTCATTCCCTGTTCTGATACATCCGCTGGCACGGTTATCAAGGCATTTCGTGATCTTTTCAACCTGTTCGCGTACCCCTGTTACATCCACAGCGATAGGGGCTCGTCGTTCATGAGCGATGACTTGAGGCAATACCTGCTCTCATACGGGATTGCCTCTAGTAGAACCACGAGCTACAACCCTAGGGGTAACGGACAGGTGGAACGTGAGAATGCTACAGTCTGGAAGGCTGTCTTACTGGCGTTGAAGTCAAAAAGCCTTCCAGTCTCCCGTTGGGAAGAGGTGCTCCCAGATGCGCTGCACTCCATACGTTCACTCCTGTGTACGGCAACCAACGCTACTCCCCATGAGAGACTGTTTTCATTCTCTCGGAAGTCTTCCTCTGGGACCTCATTACCGTCTTGGTTGACGTACTCAGGACCTGTCCTCCTGCGGCGACATGTTAGGGCCCGTAAGTCCGACCCTTTGGTTGAACAGGTCCATCTCCTCCACGCCAACCCTCAGTATGCCTATGTGGCATACCCTGACGGGCGAGAGGACACGGTCTCGATTCGAGACCTGGCGCCAGCAGGGGGCTTGGAAACCCCTGTCGCTCCCATACCTCCTGTTAGAGACCCCCCAACTATTGTTTCCCCTCCTGACACGGCGCGGGCAGCATCGGGACCATCACTTAACCCTTTTACTCCCGTGTACAGATTGCCTGAGTCCAGGAGATGGTCGCCACTTCAAGGCGTGTCCGAGTTCAGCGGATTGTCACCACCTCGGGGTCAACTGGCCCGTGAGACATTGGAGGAGCCATTGGACACCGCCTTGGGGAGAACGCCACCGCGAGTGCCTACTCCGGTGTCATCGCCGGTGTTGAGGAGGTCACAACGACGGTGCGGTCCCCCTGACCGTCTGAACTTATAGACTGATGACCAATTGTTCTGTGTTTTGTTTTGTACCCCGCCGGCCTTTGTCTTCAAAGGAGGGATGAATGTATTGAACCATCGTTGGTTCCCACCAGGTAGTACTGAGCCAGGGTCTGGCCAGTACTATGAGTCTGTATATATGTTACTGTTGGGGTTAGGGTTGGGCTGTTCTACATGTTACTGTTGGGGTTAGGGTTGGGCTGTTCTACCTGTAATATAGTTATTATGGTACATCCCAGTCGGGCTCCGCCTCCTGGGCAAGGTATAAAGGTCACTGCTCTGTCTGAGACCCCTCAGTCTGGGATCGTGTATTATATATGGTAGCTCTATTGTAGTAGTTAATAAAAGCCTTTATTTCCTCGAGCATCTCTAGCCTCGTGAGTTATATCGCGCATCACTCTCTCAGTCCGTGCTGGTTAGGTGCATCGGACATGCTAAATTCTCCCTCAGTGTACCCAAACAGGCGCCGGAGTGTGGTAACTTCATTGCAGTGTTAATGTGAGCCTACTTGTGACCCTAATAAATAATTTTTTAAAAACTTACATGATGAGGAGTACAACAGGTCAGTGATACAACCCTACCCATTTTGCCCTTATGTTCAGTGTGAATTTCTGCATAATTTTTTTTCTTAAAGTTATTAAATTGTTTTATGGATGTTCTTTGGTTAAACTAATGAATTATTGCAGGTCAGTAATAACATAATAACCCCTTTGATTGGAGATTCATAGATATATGGTGCCAGTGTAGTTTTCTTACGCTTTTACTAATATATTCCTCATCTCTACAGAGCAGTCATCTGCCACCAACTCTCCTGCGTTAATTCATGAGGCCGTAATCACTTTGAATGATTGATGCAGCAACTTAGATCATGAAAGGTTATAAATTAAGTAAACTCCTCAAATGTCACCAAACACTTGTCACCCAAGAGCTAGGGTGGGATTTTCCGACCGCTCTTGCCCCAGTACCGGAAAATTCCCGCCCAAGGCCAACGGATTTTCACATGGTCCGTGTCCTACCCACTATGATTCCCGTAGCAGGTGGGATGGGAAAATTCCATCCCAAGAGCCCACTTTGCACTACCACTAAACGTTGTCAGAAAACTTAGTGGGCCAACAAATCTGTCAGCCATATGTCGTAATGATAGTCTTTCTGTAGTATGAGCAAGTTAAATCTGGTAAATATCTTCAAACTAAATACATGGCTCAAATGATCAAATATCAAAGGTCTTTTGCAGAATAATAATTAACACTTGGAAAGGACATGAAGGGAGTCGTGAAGTTGAGAATGAGAATCATTTAAGAACAAACTGGAGGCCATAATGGATGATTCCAAGGGCTTTCTGGAATGAACTGAGATTAGCAAAATAATGTTTCTCATTTGTAATTATAGATCGACATATCTTGTTATAATAATGTCTTTTTAATTAGTTAACATTGAAATTTGATTTCACAACTTATTTAACAGTGGTTAGCACTGCTGCTCCACAGCTCTAATGACTTGGGTTCAATTCCTGGCTTGGGTCAATGTCTGTGCGGAGCTTGGACTTTCTCCCCGTGTCTGCATGGGTTTCCTTCGGGTGCTCTGGTTTCCTCCCACAGTACGAAGATGTGCGCATTAGGTGGATTGGCCATGCTAAATTGCCCCTTAGTGTCAGGGAGATTCGCAGGGGTTACAGGGATAGGGCCTGGGTGGGATTGTTGTCGGTGCAGGCTCGATGGGCTGAATGGCCTCCTTCTGTACTGTTGGGATTAGAATCCCATAGAATCCCTATAGTGCAGACGGAGGCCATTCAGCCCATCAAGTCTGCACTGACCACAATCCCACCCAGGCGCTATTCCCATAACCACACATATTTACCCTACTAATCTCCTGACACTAGGGTCAATTTAGCATGGCCAATCAACCTAACCCATACCTCTTTGGAGTCTAGGAAGAAACCGGAGCATCCGGAGGAAACCCATGCAGACACGGGGAGAATGTGCAAACTCCACACAGACAGTGACCCGAGGCCGGAATTGAACCTGTGTCCCTGGCGCTGTGAGGCAGCAGTGCTAACCACTGTGCCACCGTGCCGCCCCAAATGATTCTATCATTTGAACCCCATCTATCACTGACTCTCCTGGCTGACTTTCCATCTTACACCCTGTGGTGAACCATTGTTGGTTCCCACCAGGTAGTGCTGAGCCATGGTCTGGCCAGTACTATGAGTCTGTATATATGTTACTGTTGGGGTTAGGGTTGGGCTGTTCTACCTGTTAATATAGTTGTTATGGTACACCCCAGTCGGCTCCGCCTCCTGGGAGAGGTATAAAAGTCACTGCTCTGCCTGGTGACCCTTTAGTCTGGGATCGTGTACTGTATATGGTAGCTCTGTTATTGTTGGCAATAAAAGCCTTTATTTCCCGAGTACATCACGCCTCTCGTGTGTTATATCGCGCATCACACCCTCTGTAAATTTGAGCTAATTTAAAGCTGTATTGTCCACATCCTAACTCATACAAAATCCCATTCACAAATCAAACCCATGCTCACTGAGCTAAACCTTGGCTCCCGGAACAACAAAACCTCAATTTGAATATTTTCATCCTTGTTTTAAAATCCCACCATGTCCTCCCTGTTCCCTATCTCTGTAATCTCCTCCAGCCCTACAACCCTCCAAGATTTCACGGTGGCACGGTGGCACTGTGGTTAGCACTGATGCCTCACAGCGCCAGGGACCTGGGTTCAATTCCAGCCTCAGGTCACTGTCTGTGTGGAGTTTGCACATTCTCCCCATTCTGCGTGGGTTTCCTCCGGGTGCTCCGATTTCCTCCCATCGCCCAAAGATGTGCAGGTTAGGTGGATTTGCCATGTTAAATTGCCCCTTAGTGTCAGGGGGACTAGCTAGGGTAAATGCATGGGTTTGTGGGGGTGGGGCCTCAGTGGGATTGTGATCGGTGCAGACTCGATGGGCCAAATGGCCTCCTTCTGTACTGTAGGATTCTATGATCTATGATTTCGGAGCTCCAGCAGAGCCTGGACTTTGTTTGCTCCATCATTGGCGGTCATGCCTGCAGTTCCATAACCCTAAGCACTGGAAATCTGTCCCTAAACCTCTGTGCATTTCACGCCTACTGTGAGATGCTCTTTAAAACTTGCCTCTTTGATTAAGCTTTTGACCATTTGTCCTGAAATCTCCTTGCGTTGTGCAGGCTCAGATTGTGTTTGTTGGTTCCTCCTGTGAAAGCTTGGGATATTTCTCTCCATCAAAGGCACTATATAAATGAAAGTTTGCTGTTATCTGCATATAAAGTTGATTATCTTGATCAAAGTTCGGAAAAATTCCTTTTAATTATTATTAATACATTTTAGGATGGAGGCAAAATGCAGAGTAGTGGTATAAGTGTTAGGAATGGGTTAACAGTTATCTTCCACTTAAGTCCTAAATTGGATGTTAATAGTTTAATAGAAGTCATTGGGATATATAAAGAGGTTACAAGTGACACTGGGTGTTCGATGTGTATAAAGAAAGTTTATTTCTTCGTCACAAGTAGGCTTACATTCACACTGTAATAAAGTTACTTTGAAAATCCCCTAGTCGCCACACTTCGGCGCCTGTTCGGGTACACTGATAGAGAATTTAGCATAGCCAATGGACCTAACCAGCATGTCTTTCGGATTGTGGGAGGAAACCGGAGCACCCAGAGGAAACCCACGCAGACACAGGGCGAACGTGCAAACTCCACACAGTCAGTGACCCAAGCCAGTTATCGAACCGGGTCCCTGGCGCTGTGAGGCAGCAGTGCTAACCACTGTGCCGCCCCTTTATGTGAAGTTGAATCAGAAAATAAAGTGAGTTTATGAGGAAGCAGTACTTGCGTTTCCTTTACTGGATTGCAACTGAGAGGCTCAAATAATAAATAGACAAAATGTACATTACCTTTCGATATTTGGCTTGTTCCCACATTTACTGACATCTGCCTTTCTCTTTCTCGGAATGAATCTGCTGAGTAAAATGTGGCCTTCGAAATTCAGATCATTAATCGTGGTTAGGTTTGATTCCCATGACTTTGAAATATATCCTTGCAAAATTAATGCTTCAAACTTTTCACTTTAAGACAGAGTTTCAAAAATGTTCAAACCAAAGTGGTTTTTCCCAGGGGAAAAAAAGAACTGTTTTATTCGGGTAGCTTTTATGAAAATGTCACAAATGTTTGAAGGCTATGTAAATACCATCTCCAGCTACAGGATCAAAAATGACAATGTAAGTCCTTTTAAAGGCAGGATGCTAAATCTCCGTTACTGCAGTGGGATTAATAAAAAGAGTTTGTCAGTCCCTTGAGTTCAGCCATCTTGAATGGCTTAATAATAAATGCAATCCAACTTCTTTGTTAGGTGTATCTGACAAAACAGTTTGCATTTTAAATCTTGTTGAATTTTGTGTTGAGATAATATAGAGCAGACAGAGACAAAGTACATCAGACATGGTTGTTAGAATTAGGTGAGAGCTATGCTTTCAGTTTCCACTTTTAGGAGAGTTTCTCGATGGATAGTACAAGCAGATTGATCACTTATATTACTGAATATGGCAGCGAAAAAGTAAAGAGAAAGGCAAAAGTGTATTTTGACTGTACATGCAATCAGGGACTTTATCAAAATGCTATTCAGTCACTCCACGTTACTATTAGAATGATTCCACTGTTACAACTCATCCATGTTTTACAGTACCTTGTGAATTTTATTTCCAATCTTCCATGGCACTCAAGCTTTAACACACACAGCAGGCTCATAAAAGTGACTCACACAGCTGCAAATGTGCCTAATTCAATGGGAGATTTATCTGCCGAGGTGTTTAAGGACTATCTCCTGACCTCTTTTCGAGAGAATCCTTGACTTGCATTATTCTAAAAGCCTCTCTTGCTGGGCAGTAGTCACTTCTTCAAAGTGCTCCTATTATAATCTTCAGGCTAAGGTCAAAGGTGAAAATGTACAACATTAAGCCGCAATAATCCTAGATCCTATTATATTCAGACTCGTTTTACATTAAAAGCAACTCCTCACAATGAACATTCGAATATTGTAGAATAAAAGACATGACAGTTCACCCTTAGTTGAAAATTTGTTCAAGTTCATTTTACACGTAAATTAAACCATTTAATTCAGGTCACAAAACAATGCCACCTTAAGCTTGAATTACTGGTATAATTCGCCATTAACGTAGAGTTCTTGAATAAATCTGACTTCCTATACAAAATGTTATCTGCCCAAATAATGCATCATCTTGATATGGAAACAAATACACTTGGAAAACTCAAGCAGCTGGCAGGCTTAGAATTGATCTCTGGCACTCCAGAAAACTAACGTGATGAGAATCATATCAGAACATGTACTCTCTGCATTGATTTGTCCGAATTTGTTGATGAATTGAAACAGATACCCAAATCAGAAAATAAATAAGTGTTCCGAGTATTAGCAAAGCTCAGAGACTCATTTGGATGGGATTTTCCAGTCCCACTTTCGGTCACTCTCAAATTTTCCCGTCCTACCCTCGACGATATTCGCTGCGAGCAGGGCTGGAAAATCTAGACCATATTTCAGTGAATGAATATTTGTATGAAAAAAAAGATAATATATCTTCTATTTCACTAGAATCATGCAGCATAGAAGGAAGCCACTTATTCTATTATATCTATGCCGGCTCTTTTGAGAGACATCCTATCAATCCCACTCAATTACTTTTTTCCCAAAGTCCTGCAAATTTCTCCTTTTCATCTTAATGTCCAATTTTCTCCTCAAAGCTACAACTAAATCTACTTCTGCGACTCTTTCAAGTAATGCATTCCAGATCATAACAACTCACTGCGTGAAAAGAAAATCTCCACACTAACTTTTATTCCAAAATATCTCACCGATGATCTGACTTAGCCAATTATCTTTTTGCCGAGCCGCTTGCCAATGGAAACCGTTTCTCCCTCTATGCTCTGTCAAAGCTCTCTCATAATTTTCTACACAATTATGCATGTCATTTGTCCTTTAGAAATATTTATGACTAGAATTAAATCACAGCTGTGCATTCAGAAAGATCAGAAGGTTTTAATGAACTGAAATGCTTATGCGTCGTAAATTTATGAAGGTTCAAGTCAGACGGTCTTTAAATATTGGAGCCCTTTGATACATCCACTGGTTTGGCCATCTCCGCTGAGGTTGATAGGATCATTGTCAAGGTTATTATAGCTAAGCCTTAAATAGAACGTATCTATAAAACCTTTTGTCACTTGTTTTATATTTTCGCAGTTTAGTAACTTGGCATCACCTTCACACTTAGAGTACATTCATAATTGTTACACCTTTAAAATTAAGTATTAAACCTAATGTTTTCCAACATATAATTTTTAGTTATGTTCAATGGAGATTATAAGAAGTGTAGTGTGTTGTTTAATGTGCCCCATTGTGCTATGTGGGCAGCTTCTTAGCTGACTGGTGGTCATCTTGAAAATCCTATGAGTGGAGATTAAGGGCTGCATTTTTTAGGTAAGGTGGTCTGCTTCCTCCCACCACCCTACTCGAAACAAAGTCAGGCATAATCTGACTCATTGCGTGCCAGCCTGCCCCATAGCCATAACGTGCCGCACAAAGGTTAAGTTGGTGAACAGTAGGACACCTGCCCCTCATTCAGTGGGAAGCAGCACTGTTGGGAGCTGTGAGGTAAACCGACTGACCAGCAGCCCCATTACTTTTGGCAGCATCAGGGCTCATGAGTGGGCATTGCTGTAAGAAGAACTGAAGAGGAACGCGAACCCCCTCCCCCAACCCCACCGCCCTCCCTCCCCCGATGAGGCATGTCCCAGAGTCATAGTGTGGAGATATTCCCACTCACCTGAAGAAGGGGCTTAGAGCTTCGAAAGCTTGTGTGGCTTTTGCTACCAAATAAACCTGTTGGACTTTAACCTGGTGTTGTTAAACTTCTTCCAGAGTCATAGAGCAGGGAGAGATCCCTGAGCCCAGAGAGGGGGCATGGGAGGACGGGTTCTGTTGAGCCATTGTGGTGGAAAGAATGGGGTGGAAGGGGGGCGGGGGGCAGGGTGGTTGACATCATGCCCCTGATGTACAGAGGGCATGCACTGGATGAGGTACTCCTCTTCCTTCCTGCCTTCCATGCAGGCCATTAAAAATGGTCTACTCACTTCCACCCAAATGCTCATGCCAATGCTGTTATGGTATGGTCAGCGTATTATTACTCTGGTCAATTTGTTAATAAGCCTAAATGACCCTTAATCATTTATTTATGGCAATAGACTAACAACTGATGAACCAAAGGTGTTCTGCAAAGTGGTCAGCCAGTCTCCGATATAGAGTAGAGCATATTGGGAGCAACAAATTCAATAGACCAGAATAAAGGAGATGCACGTAAAGGGCTGCTTCACCTGAAAAGAGTGTTTGGGCCCTGGGATGGTGTTGTGGGAAAAATGCCACTTTGTGAGTCAGGCTTGAAGGTTTCAACAATACAGTTTTATTTAACGAAGCTTCGTGGAGAAAAGGCACTAACAAACAGCAAAACCTTCTCTCAATGAGACAATAGGAGTGGTCCATCTTTATACCCTTTGCACAATAGATGGACCAGACATTATCACATCATTGTAATCAAGTAGGTGATCGATCGTTGAACACATCGTTATAGACAAATACAGACAGATACAGACATAAGCATGTTAGCATCGCATTGTTCTATGAATGGATACATTTCCTACGTCAGTGACTATCAATGACTTTAGTTTCGGTCTATTCATACAGTAGTTTACAGTAATTGGTTTTCCTGCAGTTATGTATTCCCGATCTCCCCTGTAATTAATCTCATTATCTATCCCTATCGTCCTTATCTTTAAGCCCTGGCTGGCTTCCTGTAGGATTTGATTCCTGCATGTTTAACTTTGGATAGCTGTCTGTCCTTTATGTTTTAATCTCAGGTGGCTGTTTGTACTGAAAGTCAGTGTCCGTTTAATGTCTCTTTCCCAGGTGACTGTTTGTGTGCCAGGCAACCATCTTATGTGTACCCATCTGTATATTTTTCCTCCTTCAGATGGTGAGCAGGGAGGAGGTAAAGGGGCAGGTGGAGCACCTTCTATGATTGCATGGGAAGGTGCTGTGGGTGGAGGTTGAGGTAATGGGTTTGATGGAGGAGTAGATCAGGGTATCCCAGAGGGAATGGTCCCTGCGGAATACTGCCAGGGGGAGTGAGGGGAAGATATTTTGTGTAGTGGCATCATGCTGGAGTTGACGGAAATGACGGAGGATGATGCTTTGAATGCAGAGGCTGGTTGGGTGAAAAATTAGGACAAGGGGGCCCTATCATGGTTCTAGGAGGGAGGGGAGGGGGTGAGAGCAGAGGTGCGGGAGATAGGTCGGGCCACCTTTGGTCTGTCCGAAAGCAGGACCCAGATCTTCCTGTCACTTGCCATTTCAAAGCACCATCCTGCTCTCATGCCCATGTGTCCATCCTTGGCCTGCAATGTTCCTGTGAAGCCCAACAGAAACTAAAGGAACAGCACCTGATCTTCCAATTAGGTACTTAATAGCCTTCTGGATTGAACATTGAGTTCAACAACTTCAGAGCATGAACTCTCCCCTCCGCCTCCACTCCATCTCCATTTATTTTATTGTATTTCATTTTTAAAATCTTATTAATCCATTTTTAGCATTTTATATTATAATTAGGTATTTAAATTTTTAATTTCTTCCATTGTTTCATTTGTCCACTTCTAAATCTCGCTTTCCACCTTGATCCACCATGCCCCCACCACCCCCCTCCCCCCGACCTCACTAGGGCCATCTGCCACATTCCCCATTCAACACTCTGTACCTTTGTTCTGCCGTTTAAACATTCTGATCACTTATTGGATGCTATTAGCACCATTCTCAGCCTTTATCACCACCATTTACATTCCCTTTGTCTTTTTGTCTATGACATCTTGGTCAATTACTAACCCATCAGCAACATCCCCCCGCCTCCCCCAAAATCTTGGAAACTTATAGTATAAATCTCATCCTATTTTCTTTGTCTTTAGCTCTGATAAAGGGTCATCCAGACTTGAAATGGTGGCTATATTCTCTCTCCAAAGATGCTGTTGGACCTGCTGAGATTTTCCCACATTTTCTGTTTTGGTTTCTGATTCCAGCATCGGCAGTATTTTGCTTTTATCATGTTGCATGCATGCTGCTGACGTGCATACAGATTGTACATCTCTGTCACAGGACAAGTGGTCAGCAGATAGCTTTTGTTGTCGAGTAGCCACCCTCTGGTTTTTTTGAAGTGGCTCAAATGCTGATAGTACAGCAGACTGGTGCAGAATAAAGCCAAGAGTGCTGCCAAGATAATGTGACAGACCTGCATGATGCGGTGAGTACGGTTCGGTATGAGCAAGTGGAACACTTCACGGTCAGAGTACACCTCTGAATTCACACGTGGCATCCACAAAGCACCATGTAACATTAATGCACTGTGCACTATACTTCTCTGGTAAACCTGTGTGTTTTCCCCATCTGCTTCTCTTCGCAAAGAGAGACAATATACTCCTCTCTCTTTGCAAACAGAGCACCAATTGGGACTTCCCATATACAACAGTAGACAGTGAATTGCAAGATGTGAGAGATGTCATTTGCTCCAGCCTGGAAGTGACAAATGTTATTATTTTTGTATATCTAAAGAGGTATGAGTTAAATATTTTGTGCGTAAGATAAATACGCTCGGAAAAGTTTCTGCTATCAAATTTTATTGAATAAAGCTCAGTCTTCAACCAAGACAACGTGAAAACTTTAGTGTTAGTTCATCCACTTTGTTACAATAATTTAGCTGCATCCCAATACTTACAAATGAAGATATGTTCAGATGTACAAAACTTGGGTATCTGTCGATGGCCTTCACCGTAGCAAGTTATCTATTTATTTTTCCTTTGTTCACATCTGCCCCCTTCAGTCATTGAACATTAAAATCACTATGGAACAGAAAATTGTTGGAGGGGCACAGGTCATGTGTAAGCAGATCCATTCGACTTGGCCAGCCTTTGTTTTTGCTCCCAGAGGAAAGAACATAATGAAGCAAGCAAAACATATTTTTTTCAAAATTTATGGACATTAAGCATCTATGAAGGCTCAGTCGGCTTATAATGGTTGGAATGGGTGGCACGGTGGCACAGTGGTTAGCACTGCTGCCTCACAGTGCCAGGGACCCGGGTTCGATTCCGGCCTTCGGTCACTGTCTGTGTAGAGTTTGCACGTTCTCCCTGTGTCTGCGTGGGTTTCCTCCGGGTGCTCCGGTTTCCTCCCACAGTCCAAAGATTTGCAAGTTAGGTTGATTGGCAGGGTAAATACATGGGGTTACAGGGCTAGGGCCTGGATAGGATTGTTGTCAGTGCAGACTTGATGGACCAAATGATCTTCTTCTGTACTGTAGGGATTCTAAATTTGTCTGTTGGCTACATTCACATTGGAGTAGGGCTTTTGTTCTGCATTTTCTTTGTGCTTTGAGATCACAGCTTGCTAGGCAGAAAGCAAGGTAAGAAATGGGAATAAATATTGTCCATTATATTTGAGATCTGCAGGATACTGGTTTGGATTAATCTAATGATGAGACAGATTGAACCATTGTTGATCCAGTCTGGAGTTTGGCTGAGTTATATACCCAGCAGATGAGAAATGAATATGACAAGAGCTTGCCTTATGCATTGCTTTCAGGCCCAAGGGACAACTGAGTCAAGTCAGATCCTGCTACTCAGAAACATAGAAAATAGGAGCAGGAGTAGGCCGTTCAGCCCCTAAGGCCTTCTCTCCTCTGTATTCTATGAGCAGTATGCTTTGTTTGTATAGCGTGCAAGAAACAATACATTTCACTGTACAACATGTGACAATAATAAATCAAATCAAATTCGAATGAAAGAATTTCTGATCACTGTTACTCTCCTATTCTTGCGCAACACTCTGTACCTTCATTCTGCCATTTACACATTCTGATCTCTTAATGGATGCTATGACATCTTGGTCAATTACATAACCCATCACCAGCCCCCCCCGAGCCTCATGCAGCTGAGCCATTCGTGATACCACGAACTTGGTACCTGGTGCAATGAAGAAATTAATATTCCCTTTCTGATTTAGTTCACTCTGGTGACATGAGAGATAACTAAAATAATTTTATTTAATCTAATTCCTATGTATTAAAAATATTTTGTCAGTTTTCCCTCCTAAATCAGTGGAATGAAATTCCATGAAGAGTAAATCTTTGCTGTGCAGCATCTCAAATGTGCCAAGTGTTACAACACGGAGGTTGACCCCTTTTTAGAAGTAATGCTGAATCCCACAAAGAGGAATATCTCACCTTGTAATTTGTTAAAAGTATGTGAGAAGGTGTGGTTAGTGGTTAACTAACAGAAATACCGGAAACTCACTTTAAAATGAACGCTTAACAATTTATTTATTTAACTAACAGGTAATTTGGTCTAAACAAGTAACATATCAAATAAAATTCTGATAGAATGCTGTTCAAATAAATACAATACTTATTTATTAACCAAAAAATATATAATAATGGAATTCAGTCGCTCTCAAAAATACAACCAGGTTTGTGGCTTTTGGAATCTTTTGGAGTTCTTCTGTTGAATCCTCTGTCTGAAAGTTCTTTCTGATTTGATATCTTTTGCGACTTAGATGGCTCGTTCTCTTAAGAGATATCTGAAGTTGGCAGAGTTGAGAGCTGTTCTCTCCCGCTCGAGGCTTGATAGGTGGCAGTTCTTCTGTTGCTCTCCTCTTTTTCCCCCCTGCACTCTCTTTTATACCTCTGATGACCTATCAATTTTCCTACAATAGGATTGGTCTGATGTTGTCAACACCAGCAAATTCAAATTTTATAGGTTCCTGGTAGCTGAGTGCCTGCTTTAAATTGGGCTAAATTTAAAAAAACAGGTTGTCTTGTCAAGATTACTGCTTGGCATTTTGATACAAATGTTTCAGCTTAGGCTCTGTATGTACTTGCATTTTAAACCTCCAAGCACTAAAACAAAGCACCAACTTTTAAAGGGACACCGTAATGTATTTTTCCTCTCGCATTTTTACAATTTTTTACATCTTTTACCAACATCAAATTCCAACTTCACAAACTCAACTTCACAACACAAGTAAATGTAAATATGTACAATCCACATTTAAATAATTACTATCGCAATCACTTGCACTGTCTGTTTTCCTATTGACTGAATGAGAAAACGTATGAGCAACGTCTTATTGAATGAACTGTGCTTACAGAATAAGTTATCATATTAATGCATGTCAGGACATTTCAGAAAGGATCATTGAACTTAATTACATTTGCATAAAATAAAAGTGTTGCAATCAAATTATAAAATATTTTCTTGCTGAATAGAAAACAATAGCTTGAAATGTGTGGCCACAAATGTAAATAGTTTCACAAAGATTACTGCAGATATAAAACACTTTGATCTGACTGGTTGTCATCAGACACTTGTTATGGAGCTTCTCTATAACAAGCAAGTTTTAAAAAATTGTCATAGGAAGTCATAGAAACCCTACAGTGCAGAAACAGGCCATTCGGCCCATCGAGTCTGCACCGACCACAATCCCACCCAGGCTCTACTCCCATATCCCAACATATTTACCCGCCAATCCCTCTAACCTACACATCTCAGGACATTAAGGGGCAATTTAGCATGGCCAATCAACCTAACCCGCACATCTTTGGACTGTGGGAGGAAACCGGAGCACCCGGAGGAAACCCATGCAGACACGAGGAGAATGTGCAAACTCCACACAGACAGTGACCCAAGCCGGGAATCGAACCCAGGTCCCTGGAACTGTGAAGCAGCAGTGCTAACCACTGTGCTACCGTGCTGCCCCAATAAATTGTTCATGGGATGTGGGCGTCCTTGCTGAGCCAGCATTTATTGTCTATCCCTGAGGGTCAACCACATTGCTGTGGGTCTGGAGTCACATGCAGGCCAGACCAAGTAAGGGCGGCAGATTTCCTTCCTTATTTTTATTCATTCGTGGGACATGGGTGTCGCTGGCTGGCCAGCATTTATTACCTGTCCCGACTTACCCTTGAGAAGGTGGTGGTGAGCTGCCTTCTTGAAACGCTGCACGTGCCGTGGGTTGCCCCACAATGGGCCCGATTTTACCAAAAATAAATCGCGGTAACGTTGGGCGTCGGGCCTATACCGCGATCTGCACCCGATTCCGAGTAGATCGCGGCTTTACCGACACCCGATTCGGGCGCGGGTCCGGCCCGTGCCCGAATCGGGCGGCCCGACGATTTAAATGCATTAGCATGCATTTAAATCGACTTAATGAACCATGCGCCCAACTCTACCGCCAAATCCCACTTTACCGTCTTCTGGCCCTTTCCAGATCCGCGCTTTTGGCGACCTGCAGAATAAAAATCCGAAGTCGATTTCTATTCTGCAGGGGAACCTCCGAAGCCCTCTCTGCCCTTGTGAAGTCACCATCCTCCTCGACCATCCTTCGCGGACCCCCCCCGCTAACCACCCTGGGAGCCCCCCCCCCCCCCCCCCCCCCCACCACCGGATCAGAACCCCCCGGGAGGCAAGCCTCCCCCAGCAGATCCCACCCCCTCCCCGGCCGGGATCAGACCCCCCGGGAGGCAGGCCCCCCTTGGCAGAGCACACCCCGAACCTACCTCGATCGCTGGTCTCCCTCCACCATCCTTCCGTTAGCAAGATAAGCTGTATGTTCCTCAGCTAGATCCACTTTGGTCAACACATAGATGGTCCTTCTGCCTTGTGGGTCCATCTGGCTCACCAAGTCAGTTACAATACTGCGTTCAGCATCTACTGAACCATCTTGGATACAAATGATAATGAATGGTACTGGTCGATCTTCCTGGTGTTATCAGTACTGTAACATCAGGAATGGCTGCCGACACCAAGGATATAATTTTCAGCATAAGCAAGGCTTACATGCAGAACCCTAATGCCATTATCCTTTGTATCCAAGATGGTTCAGTAGATGCTGAACGCAGTATTGTAACAGGCTTGGTGAGCCAGATGGGCCCGTCACACCCCCTCTCCTCCTCCCACCCCCCACTCCCCCCCCAGAGGGTGATCTGGGTCCCGCCCCCTCTCCTCCTCCCACCACCCCCCACCCCCCTCCACCCCCCCAGAGGGTGATCCGGGTCCCGTCCCCTCTCCTCCTCCCATCCCACCCCCCCATCCCAGATGATCTGGGTCAGAGAGCCGCTCTCTCTGCTTTTCTCTCCCCACCTGGGCGCGCTGCTTCGGATTTGTTTTGAACTGCGCATGCGCAGTTCAGAGCTCCGATCGTTCCGGCAGCGCTAAGCCCCGCCCACAGTGCGAATCGGACCGGAGCCGGCAAAAAGCGTATGGGCGCGCTGGAAAGAGGATTCCGGGCTCGGATCTATTTGACGCCCAGATCCTGCACTTCGACTCAAAATGGTAAATCAGGCCCAATGCCTTTCGGGAGGGAATTCCAGGATTTTGACCAAGCGACTGCGAAGGAACGGCGATATATTTTCAAGTCAGGATGGTGAGTTCGGAGATTAGTGTGAACCAGATGGGTTTTTATGACAATCAACAACTGTTTCATGATCACCATTAGACTTTTAATTCCAGATTTTTATTGAATTCAAATTTTTCCATCTGCCATGGTGGGATTCAAACCCAGTTCCCCGGAGCATTACCCTGGGTCTCTCAATTAATAGTCCGGCGACAATGCCACTACACCACTGCCTAGTTTAAAATGAACATCGTCAATTGAAAAGTGAACAGGGGGTCTATTGAATAGACTGAGATTTTAATGAAAGGAAAACAAAACTGGAAGTGAGAGAAGCAGCTCACTGAACAGAATATCTTAAAGAAAATCAAAGAATCACCTTGATTGCTGACTGGTTCAATATTAGGCTTAATACTTACATGTTAATTTTTTCAAACAGAATAAAAGCTGATTATTCCAGGAATCTGACATGTTGGTTTTATTTATCTCGCAGTGTCTATGGAGAGAGAAACAGAGGCCAGAATCTTCTGCTCTCCCCACTGGTGATATCGGTGGTGAAGTGTGTGGAGAGGGGTTGATAATTTAATCAGGTTAGAGGGTGACAGTGGAGACCTCACCACCTTCCCGTCTCCTCTTTAATAAGCCCATGGCCGGATGGCCTTCCCACCCTGCCACCAATTGAGGCCCTGAAGTGCCAATTATTGATGATTTAAGGGCTTCATCCCACCACCACTGGTATTAATTCAGCCATGAACATTGAGGTTACCAGACAGGAAACGTGACAAGCAAATCCTTGTGGGTTTACTTGTGGGCTCCGAGGGGAATTCCCCATTCATAGGTACTCAGTGTCTGATCTACGGACCTGGCACCGGGAAGGTCTGAACCCACAGAGAGCCGTCCCCTGCCCTTGCTGCAGAACTCCCATTCCCTCCCTATGACCCCCATCCTGTGACCACCCTCCCACCAACATTCACCTCCGTCCTGGCATCCAGCAGCATTCCTGAGCCTCGGGTGAGGGCTACACTGGCAGCAGCCACGACCTTCCCGATAGTGCTGTCATTCAATGGAGCTGCCGGCCTATGACTGGCCAGCAGCTCTGGACGGGCAGGAATTCCATCTCCAGGGTCCTTGATCTCAGGGAATGGCCCACGTGCTGCTGGCCTGTGAAATGTCTCAGTGGCACATGATGAGACGAGGCTCTCACCAGCTCTCCAGCCAGTGGCCGAGACCCCCATTGCCCCCATAGGATTGGTCAGCTTGGTGACCTTTCATAAAAGCTGATGAAAATGAAACAATCTGTAACAATGGCCCTGCTATTTACTGGAGTTTAATTTCCAAGTTGAAGGGAGGAGTTCTGTCTGAATGTTAAACTCCACACAATAATTGCTTCTTTTTAAACCCATTATCCATCTAGAAACCAGCCTAGTTAATGGGGCTGCCTTCCTTTCAGATTAAGAATGCACCAGAATAGGCTGCAGCGCTCACAGGTAGCTATTTTTCCTGCTGCTGAGATAGGGATTACACTCTGGATGTATCCGGTCACAATCAGGGAAATGTTCCTGTTCTTCCTTGGCCACAAGAAGTGCTGAAAAAGCATGCAGCAGTCTTCGCCTCCCTTCAGCTGTCAGGCTTCAGCAGGCCCAGTCAGCCAGCATTAAAGCTGAGAGAAAGTCATCGAGGTTTACAGCAGGAAAACAGGCCCTTCGGCCCAACTTGTCCATGCCGCCCTTTTTTTTTAAACACTAAGACAGTCCCAATTGCCTGCATTTGGCCCATATCCCTCTATACCCATCTTGCCCATGTAACTGTCTAAATGCTTTTTAAAAAACAAAATTGTACCCACCTCTATTACTACCTCTGGCAGCTCGTTCCAGACACTCACCACTCTCTGAGTGAAAAAATTGCCCCTCTGGACCCTTTTGTATCTCTCCCCTCTCATCTATAACCTGTGCCCTCTAGTTTTAGACTCCCCTACCTTTGGAAAAGATATTGACTATCTAGCTGATCAATGCCCTCATCATTTTATAGACCTCTATAAGATCACCCCTAAGCATCCTATGCTCCAGGGAAAAATGTCCCAGTCTATCCTTGTAACTCAGAGAAAACCTAAGGCACAAAGCCTTATTAAAATCTTTGGCGCGATCTTACAAGATAAATTTTAAGTGCCAAACAAGCAAGAAAATGGGAAAGAATCTTGCTGGTTTTTTTGGGTGAGCTGCCGGTCGCAATCTTATGGCACTTAGTGTAAAAAAGTGCCAGAATATGATTCTCGCCAGTGCGGTGGGCATGAGCTCGCTGGAGCAAACGGCTGCTGAGCTCTTGGGGCACCCAAAGTGCAGGCGTCCCAATCTCCCAGTGTACTGAGAGATCTCCTGCTGTCCCTCCCACCACACCCACCCCACAGACATTAGGACCATGCCCCCTGGACATCGGACCCCCCCCCCACCCACCGCTGATTGCCCAGCAAAGCAGGGTAGGTACAATCGGGAGAGGCGAGAAACCGGGCACATTTCTTGTTCCTTGAATCTCACCCGATCGTACCACCTCACCTCGCCGAGAGTCAGGCAGCACAAGGTCGCACGCTCGTGCCCGTTGAAACATGAGGCCTGTCTCTGGGAGTAGGTTAGAGTTGTCCTCTGTTAAAACCAAAATGACATGGTTTGAAGATGGGTCGGGTTTGGGTTTGAGATTTTTGTCATTTTAACAGCCCATTTGGAAAAAAGCTACCCAGTTTTGGAGTTAAAATTTCATCCATTATCTCTGTTTCTCTCTCCACAGCTGCTGTTTGGCACATTGGGTGTTTCCAACATTTTTGTTTACAATCTCAAATTTCTAGTGCCTGCAGGAGTTTGTTTTTAATACTTTTCATTTTCCAAATATCGGAAGAGCACTTACTTCAAGCACACACTTTTTAAGAGTGACTGTAGGCATGAAATCATTTCTAGTTCCGTCACCGTTCAGCAGCACCTTTTCTTTCCCCATTTTGACAAGAGGCGCACAACTTGTTGAATCTGGTAGTACCTGAAACCAAACGGGATCAGGAGGGAAATAATTTTACCTTGACTGAATGAAGCGCTGTTTGATCTGGTTGAGATTCATAGGTTCTGACAGCTCCAGTAGGAGGAGGACATCATCTTCCAAGATCAATGTACACAGCCTGTCAACTACATACATCTGGACCCCCTTTTCCCATTCCTGAACAGGTGTCAAAGGCATATTTGTGGGTTGGACACTGCATATATCAAGAGGCTTGATAGTTCCTCACGAAATGGTAACCGTTTGTACAGGAACAGAACCCAACATCTGGAAAATAAGCAAACCTGCTCTGAAGTGCACTGTATGCCATCTAATTATTTCTAATAGTGAAAACAGTCAGATATTCCTTATAATGGATGCCATTCTGCTTATTGTTCCTTGTACAAAAGTGCAGCCTACACTTTTCCAGAATGGCACCTCTAAGAATCTTTCATTTCATCCTTATTATTTAATTACATCTTTTACACTTGGGTTTAATTATTTCTTGTTGAAGAATACAAAAAACGCCGTGCTTTTGTATTTAAGTAAACCCACTGTATTTAAGTAGCTTTCCTTTTCCTTTGTATGAGAAAGATTCTGTTAAGTAATGGCAAAGATAAGTCCTGAATTGTAATTACTAGACGTGACTATATAATCAAATGAACATGAATTAGGGTACCATAGCTATTACATTAATTAACAAGTGAAGGATCAAAGCACTGAAATGACATTGTGGGACACTATGGTATGAATACTTAACACGCGCATCTGAAAGTCTTCTCACCCGCTATTTTGGCAGTAAATAAGTTGATCGACAATAGTGTGGCACTGGTTCACTCAATCTCAAGAGGAGAGAAGCTCTTCTAATATTAAGATGCAATTTTCTGGAAGGAGATTAATTTGCCCAGGGGCAACCCAAGGAAAATCACTGTTTCCAGGACTCTGCAGTGTAGAAGGGTCTCCTCCAGCAGCAGGCAAAGATCATTAATTTGTGGGTTGGGTGTGCTTGATTTTGTCATTCTTACCCATTGTGCAGTAGTCAGTATAACAGAAAATAACTGGGCGCTGATGAATGGACCTATGAGCTGTTTAATGAACATTGTACTGCTAAAAGGCAAAATACTGCGGATGCTGGAATGTGAAACAGAAACAGAAAATGCTGGAAAATCTCAGGGAGGTTGGGGAGAGGGCGGCACAGTGGTTAGCATTGCTGCCTCACAATGCCAGTGACCTGGGTTCAAATCCGGCCTTGGGTGACTGTCTGTGTAGAGTCTGCACGTTCTCCCCGTGTCTGCGTGTGTTTCCCCTGGGTGCTCCGGTTTCCTCCCACAGTCCAAAGATGTGCGGGTTAGGTTGATAGGCTATGTTTAATTATCTCTTAGTGTCAGGGGAATTAGCAGGGTAAATACATGGGGTTATGGGGATAGAGCCTGAGTGGGATTGTTGTTGCCACAGGCTCGATGGGCCGAATGGCCTCATTCTGCTCTGTAGGGATTCTATGAAGGAAAGGTTTCATTTTATGAATAGAGACAATGTTTTGCATCAGAGCTGAAGGCAAAAAACATCAGACAAGATTGATACTATGAGGGTGTTTTTTATTCATTCATGGGACATGGACGTCGATGGCTGGCCAGCATTTATTGCCCATCCTAGTTTCCCTTGAAACTGAATGGCTTGCTCGGCCATTTCAGAGGACATTTGGAAGTCAACCACATTGCTGTGGCTCTGGAGTCACACGTAGGCCAGACCAGGTAAAGACGGCAAATTTCCTTCCCTAAAGGACATTAGTGAACCAGATGGGTTTATCCAACTATTGGCAACACATGGTCATCAGTAGATTGTTAATTCCAGATATTTTTTATGCTATTCAAATTAACCATCTGCCATGACGGGATTCGAATCCAGGTCCCCAGAACGTTAGCTGAGTTTCTGGATTAATGGTCCAGCGATAATATCATTAGGCCATCGTCTGCCCTGGGATGGTTTGGGGGGAGGAGGTGGCGGGAGGGGTGCTGTAATTGGACAAAGGAAATATAAATGGTGAATCCATCTGTGAACTGGACTGTCACCAAAACCCCAACCCTTTGGCTCAGGTTGACTCCAGATTCCAGGCATCCTTATAATGTGCAGCACTATTCTTGCCATTTAATTCTTCAATAAACATAACTTACTCATTCCCTGTGCTCGATCAAATAATTGTGCCCCAGCCTGCTTACATTATTCAGGGATTTGAGGTCCTTGGCTTCCTCTGGTATAACCTTTCCAGCCTTGCATTTTTCCATTTCTTTTCCTGTTTCCAGAAAATGTAAGTGCAGAGAAATTCCCATTGGCCAACCCGCATTCCCAAAGGTGAATCCAAATGTAACAAGTGCCAGAACTCTGGACACATTTAGCCAACTGAAGTAACAATGGTTTCAAAAATTAGCCCCAAATGACATAAAGCAGCATTCAGAGTTAGTAATTATCTGTTGCTTTAACTCACTCTCTCACCCAACAGTCCTCGACATTCATCTCATGTGGTGGAATTGATCAATGAGTATACATTCAGAATTCACAACAAGAAATAATGTGATTGTGCGGTTTGACTCCAGGTTGCAGGTACACTGTGCCATATCCTTCCTAGAACAATTCAGCCTATCCAAACCTTGAGCTGGATCAAATTATTCTGCCTCTGTCTGTACATCTTATTTTGAGAATGGAGGAAACAGCTTCATGTCCTATCACTGCCACTTATTTCAAACAGCCAAGTCACCCCTTCCTTTCACATATGCACGGTGGCACAGTGGTTGGCACTGCTGCATCACAGCACCAGGAACCTGGGTTCAATTCTGGCCTCGGGTGACTGTCTGTGCGGAGTTTCCACGTTCTCCACGTCTCTGTGTGGGTTTTCTCTGGGTGCTCCGGTTTCCGCCCGCACTCCAAAGATGTGCAGGTTAGATGGATTTACCATACTAAATTGTCCCTTTGTGTCCCAAGATGTGTAGACTAGAGGGAATTAGTGGGGTAAACATGTGGGGTTACGGGGATAGGGCCAGGATAAGATGCTGAGTCAGTGCAGACTTGATGAGCTGAATGACCTCCCTCAGCACAGTAGGGGTTCTATGGGTGGTATTTTACCATTTTCTGCCTGTGCAAGGCAGACTTGAAACAGGGAGAGTTTCAGATCCGTCTTTTGGGTATGTTTTTAGACCTCCCCATATGCACTCTGCCTGCAAAATTCTGAGCGAGCCTGTGGTTCACTGCAGAAGCCTGTGGGTGGGGCTTAACGCGCCCGAAAGCCTGCAGAGGAAGGTACTGCGCATGTGCAGACCTCTGATGCTGCACCTGCGCATTAGCAGTAGCAGGGGTCTGACGGACTGCAGGCAGCCTGAAGCAGCTCCCCCCGCTGCAATCGCATGGGCCTGCAGCTCGAGACAATCCCTGCCGATCCTGCCGGCAACCCAGCCTGATCGCGGGCCCCCTCCCTCCCCACACCGATCACTGCAGAGTGGCAGTGGGCCTCCTCTCCCCATTAGCCCCGTCCCCCCCCACTGGACCTTCCCCCTCATTAACCCCGCCCCCCCCACTGGAGCCTCCTCCCATTTGCCCCTTTCCCTGGCACTGCCTGATGGGCATTGCCCAAGTGCCCTGCGGGCATTGCCCAGATGCCAGGGTGGCACTGCCAGTCTGACACTGTCCAAGGGGTACCCCCCCTTGCCTTCGGCCTGCTTGGGGGGGCCTCAATGGCCTTCAGTTCCACCGACGAGGCCAAGTCGACTGCTCCCCGTTCATGGGGAGCATGTCTGTTCCTCGCCGGTGAAAACCTTTCCCGGAGAGGTCATAAAGGGAGAGTGAGCCCGGATGACTGAGCACGGGGCTCGCCAAAGACATGTAAATGCTTCTTGACATAAATTTCAATACATTAACCTCTCGCCCATTTCCGGTGAGAGGCTGACTGCGCCGGAAATCCGGCACTCGTAAAATGGCGCCGGTTGCGAAAACCTGCGCCAATCGCGCCAATCGCTTTACATCCCACTTTACGACTGCGTCGTGCCTGAAAATGGGCACAATGCGATGGTTAAAATTGCCGCTCAGCCTATGATTAGCCCCACAATCCTGGAGTAATGGTAAAGTAAAAGGGAATTTGTTCCTCTGGGTCTTCACTTCATTTTCTGGATCTTTTTGTTTGAATAATTGCACGTCACTCAAGGTCAGGGTCAGGAAAATTGGCCTTAATAATAAATAATAAATTTTCAGTAAGATTAATTAAATCCCAAACTAACTTCGTGTTGTTTCCCTTGATAGCATTCAATTCCTAAAGCAACCTGCTGATTTAGTAGCAATATTGTATTAATGAAAAATAGGAAGACAAATTAATTGTAACACATATAGGTCCTTAAGGATTGTATTCTGCGCAAAATGCTTAACCCTGCTAGTTGGTTTACAAACCTGGTCCATGAGTCGCCTCTCTTGGGGTTTGTGGTTGTTGGAACAATAAGCTGGAAAGTTGTGTGTTAAAACAGCTGATCTGTAAGTATCTGTAAGTATTTAGACAAATTGGGATGAAGAAGGTAAAATTAGACTCTGCCTACTAAAGATCTCATCCAATATTCAGTTTTATTCATTTAATTGTTGGACATGGCATCTAAACTGCTGGCAGCTGCAATATCTTGGATGGGGTTTTCCAGCCGTGCTCACCCCAAGGTCGGAAAATCCCATCCGAAGTCAACAGACCTTTGCATGTTCCATGTCCTGCCCGCTACGATTCCCATGGCAGGCGGGACGAGAAAATTCCACCCCTTTTGTTTTGCAAATCCCCTGCCCAAATTAAATTTAAATACCATTATTTCTTTAACTAGATTTATTTGATTCTCATATATTCAAGTCTTTGATGCTCCCCTCTAGACTGCCATTCAGCTCATGCTGTAACACTGTTTCTTCATGGAGAGAGGCTCGGGACAGTGAAGGTGCAAAGGGATTTAGGTAGCCATGCATACAAATCACCGAAAACTAGTGCACAAGTAGAAAGGTGAACAGAAAGCAACTCAGTGGCACAGTGGTTAGCACTGCTGCCTCACTCACAGTGCCAGGGACTCAGGTTCGATTCCCGGCAAGGGTGACTGCCTGTGTGGAGTTTGCAAGTTCTCCCTGCATCTGTGTGGGTTTCCTCCGGGTGCTCTGGTTTCCTCCCACAGTCCAAAGATGTGCAGGTTACGTTGATTGGCCATGCTAAATTGCCCCTTAGTGTTAGAGGTGTTAGTAGGCTAAATAAGTAGGGTTATGGGAATAGGGCCTGGGTGGGATTGTGGTCTGTGCAGACTCAATGGACCGAATGGCCTCCTTCTGCACTGTAGGGATTCTATGATTGGCTTTAAGTGTTATGATACAAAGGCGAAGAAGTTATGGCTGCTATTTAGCAGCCACACTAGCCTTGGGTGCAAGTCCGGTGCTACCCACATTGAGGACTGTCCCCTGACCACGTCAGGGGCGCACAGATAAGTATAGCCCCTGGGTAGTGAGGGACATGGCCGCACTTCCAGGTTGGCACTGCCAGAGGTGTGCCCTTTGGGGAGCCCCCTTGGGGAGACTTTTTTTTACATTCATTCGTGGGACATGGGCATCACTGCCTGGCCAGCGTTTATTTGCTCATTCCTAGTTGCCCTTGGAGGGTAGTTGAGAGTCACATTGCTGTGACTCAAGTGTCACATGTAGGCCAGACCAGGTAAGGACATCAGATTTCCTATCCTAAAGGACATTAGTGAACCAGATGGGTCTTTCTGACAATCGACAATGGTTTCATGGTCATCAGTAGATTTTTAATTCCAGATATATTTTATTGAATTTAAATTCCACCATCTGCCGTGGCAGGATTCGAACCCCGGTCCCCAGAACATTAGCTGAGTTTCTGGATTAATAGTTTAGCGATAATACCACTAGGCCATTGCCTTCCCTGATTCCCCTAATGTGAGGTGTTGGGGAGGGGGGGGGGGGAGTGCACCCAATTCCTGTGGGGGGGGCAGGAGCTGATGCCTGTGGGGGTGGAGGGTGGGTGATGCCTGTGAGGGGAATGCCCTGATGCTTGTGTGGGGGGAGGGAATGTCCCGATGTTTGTGTGGCGGGGGGCAGTTTAATTCTAGTGTAGATTGGGGCACCTTTTAAAGATGGCGTCTTGATCTCTGTGGAGTTAGCCTTGCCAACTTTATCAGACCCCGCCCTGCCAGAGCGACAGCACAAACAACACCCCTAGATTCTCTATGTGTAAAAACCGGGCTGTGCATCTGGAGAGATACAGGCTGGTTTTCAGTCTGAGCCTAACACTCTGCTAGATCTTTTGGGAAATTCTCCCATTGTTTCAGTTGTAGCTTAGGCCTGATGCCATCAGCAGGAATGTGTTGAGGGTACGGCTGTTTGGGCACCTGGTTGGACCCTCAGAAATGATGTTCTGTCTTTGGATGGGGTTCAGCGCACATCTTTCTCAGAATGATAACCAGGGCTTGAAAGGGTTAAATAACGAGGCCTGGCAAATGTAGCTGGCATTCCCTTGGGTTTAGAAAGTTTCTGATCAAAGTCTTTAAAACGATAAAGGGATTTGATAGGGTAAATGCAGATAAATCATTTCCTCGGGGGAATCCAGATCAAGGGAGCATATCCTTGAGTTGAGAGTTAGTCCATTAAGCAGAGAAATCGGGAAGCACTTTCTCACACGCACAGCCGTGGAAAGCTAGAGCTCTCATAGAGTCTGTCGATGCTGCGTCTATTGAAATTTTCAAGACTCAGATCAATAGGTTTTTGTTAGCTTATGGGTACCAAGGGATATCAAGCAAAGGCGACTAAATGGAGTTGAGCTACAGATCAGTCATGACTGAATGGAATGGCAGAACAGGCTCAAGGATTGAATGCCATACACCTGCTCCTAATTTCTTCCTGGAGTTTGAGAACTTGAACTTCTTCAGAACATGTGTGTAGGATAGTACATTTATATAGTCCTCTTGTTGATATTATGAGATTATAATGAGATTTAATAGAGGCATTCCAGCCTTCGGTCACTGCCTGTGTGGAGTTTGCACGTTCTCCCCGTTCTGCGTGGGTTTCTTCCGGGTGCTCTGGTTTCCTCCCACAGTCCAAAGATGTGCAGGTTCGGTGGATTGGCCATGCTAAATTGCCTTTTAATGACCCAAAATGTAAGGTTTAGGGGCTTTAGCGGGGTATATATGTGGGGTTACGGACCTGGGTAAGATGCTGAGTTGATGCAGACTCAATGGGCTTCTGCACTGTAGAGATTCTATGATTCTATGATCTATTCAAAATCACGGGGATCAGGACAGGGTAGTTGGGGGTCACGGGGGGGATTGTGGAGCGTAGAAAATCCCTCCCATTGAGGGAAGGGTCACGAACCAGAAGGCCCAGAAGGCAAAAGAAGCAATGGTGACACGAGGGAAACTTTTTTTTGCAGCAAGCTGTGAAGATCTGCGAAGGGTCTGGAATATGCACTGCATATTGCACTAGTGTCGTAGAGGCAGACTCAATCATGGCATTCAAAAAGAAATTGGATCGTTATCTGAAAAGGAAAGATTTGCAGCACCATAGTGAAAAGATGGGGGAGTGGCATAAGGTGAGTTACTCTTGCAGAGAGCCAGCACGGATACAATGGGCTGAATGGTCCCCTGTGCTGTAACCATCCTATGACTCCAGGAATTTATTTTTCTGAGATGGTGGATCTAGATTCAATATTTCCTCAAGCACAACTACTGGAAAGCAGTTTTAAATTGGTGCTATTGATCGTTTGATAGCCTGTGAAAGCTTTCTCAGACTCTCTCATAAAGTTGGGTTTTGTGCCTGAAGTGGGACATGTTGCACACAATCGCTGGAATTCAGGATGGATGAATTATGTTGGCATTAAGGCAGAATTCCCCACTGCATATTTATTTTTTATTTCTTCATTAATATATGATTTTAAAGCTTTTTGTATTTTCAAACAAACTCACACTCGGGGAACTTCTGGTTTTGGCAGGGGTGTAAAATTGCAGTCAATGGAAAGGAAAGGTGCGCAGTGGGAGTGGGTTGATCTGCTGTCCACCTCCCCCGCTAACATTCTGGGCTTTGCAGATGGCTGAGCCAGTGCCTAAACCAGATTGGGGGTCAGGGTGGTGTGTGCGGGGCAGGGTGGGGGGGGGGGGGGGGGGTGCGGTTGTTCATAGGTTCACGCAATCATGGTCACATTGCCATTTTCATCGCTTTTGGGGTTTTTGTTTGTTTATTGAGCTGGCAGCTTTGAGCCTTCGGGGGTGAGTTCAATTTTTCCCTCCTCTTCCTTGAAGTCATCAGCACCTTAAATTAATCCCTCCGGCCCACCCACCAACAGTCTGTCAAGCCCACTCCTTCAAGCTGTTAGCTGCTGAACTATGCTCCATTTAAGTGGCTGCCTCAAAGGATTCCCTGCCCTTAATTTCCAAACCACAAGCAGTCTGTGTTCTGTATGTTGGGGCAAAACCCTTTAAGGGAATGGGTCATGTGACCTGGGGTGTGGGGTGAGCTGGTTGGGACCTGCCCTCAGTGGGCAGCCAACGTTTGGAGTGTGGACCGAATAGACTGAATAAAGACCTATGTTCCCCGACACCTGGCTGTGGAGTAGTTCTTGAGGAGACACCTCAGCACTTAGAGATTTAATAGTCTGTCAGTATTCTAAGCGTAAGGGTAACTCAGCAACTACCTTTAAAGGAGACCCAGCCATTTTCATGCTTAAGGCCTCATACAGAAGACATTAAGTAAATTTTGTGATCATTCTGCCTATTAGACCATAAGACATAGGAGCAGAATTAAGCCAGTCAGCCCATCGAGTCTGCTCCGCCATTCAATCATGGCTGATGTTTTTCTCATCCCCATTCTCCTGCCTTTTCCCTAAATCTCCTGATGTCCTTATTAATCAAGAACCTATCTATCTCTGTCTAAAAACACTCAATGACCTGGCCTCCACAACCTCCTGCGGCAAAGAGTTCCACAGATTCACCACTCTCTGGCTGAAGAAATTCCTCCTCATCTCTGTTTTAATGGATCGTCCCTTTAGCCTGAAGTTGTGCCCTCTGGTTCTAGTTTTTCCTACGAGTGGAAGCATCCTCTCCACGTCCACTCTATCCAGGCCTCGCAGTTTCCTGTAAGTTTCAATAAGATCCCCCCTCATCCTTCTAAACTCCAACGAGTACAGACCCAGAGTCCTCAACCCTTCCTCATATGACAAACTCTTCGTTCCACGGATCATTCTTGTGAAACTCCTCTGGACCTTTTCCAAAGCCAGCACATCCTTTCTTAGATATGGGCCTCCCCAATGTATGCCAACCCAAAATTGAACTTGTGAGCGTTTAAAACCTTTTCAGAAAGGCCTAGTTTAATTCTTTCAATCATAGAAACATAGAATCCTTACGGTACAGAAGGAGACCATTCAGACCATCGAGTCTGTACTGATCACAATCCCACCTAGGCCCTATTCCCGCAACCCCACACATTTACCCTGCTAATCCCCCTGACACTAGAGTCAATTTAGCATGGCTAATCAACCTAACCCGTACATCTTTCAACTGTGGGATGAAACTGGAGCACCTGGAGGAAACCCACGCAGAGGGGAGAAAGTGCAAACTCCACACAGACGGTGACTCGAGGCCGGAATTGAATCTGAGCCCCAGGTGCTGTGAAGCAGCTATGCTAACCACTGTGCCAACGTGCCATCCCATCGATTTTCTATGTAGTTGTTAATATAAGTATTGAAGGATTTGTGTCATAGGGTCATAAAGTCTAATCATTGAGTCCAGATGCACATTCATCATTGGTTCATTTTCTAAATAAAATGTGTTTAATATTTTAAAGTTTGAAATGATATGATTCTCTCCAGCTCTTGAACACTGAATGGAGACTAATAGAGGAATAGAATACAGAGTACAGAGCCAGAATCCTCAACCCTTCCTCGTACGACAAACTCTTCATTCCACGGATCATTCTTGTGAAACTCTTTTGGACCTTTTCCAAGGCCAGCACATCCTTTCTTAGATATGGGCCTCCCCAATGTATGCCAACCCAAAATTGAACTTGTGAATGTTTAAAACTAGGAGCTTAATAACATAATCATAGGATCATACAGACAAGAGGTCAGCCAGGGTTTGCTGTTTCATTTTTGGACTAAATGCTTGCCTCGATTTCAAGGCAAAGACAAGCATTCTTGTTGGGAAGTGCAGTTGGAGATTGCCCATGAAGGAACATAGAACATAGAACATAGAACAGTACAGCCCACGATGTTGTGCCGAGCTTTATCTGAAACCAAGATCAAGCTATCCCACTCTCTATCATCCTGGTGTGCTCCATGTGCCTATCCAATAACCGCTTAAATGTTCCTAAAGTGTCTGACTCCACTATCACTGCAGGCAGTCCATTCCACACCCCAACCACTCTCTGTGTAAAGAACCTACCTCTGATATCCTTCCTATATCTCCCACCACGAACCCTATAGTTATGCCCCCTTGTAATAGCTCCATCCACCCGAGGAAATAGTCTTTGAACGTTCACTCTATCTATCCCCTTCATCATTTTATAAACCTCTATTAGACTGAACAAGTCTAGACTAAGACTACACTAAGAAAAGTCAGAACTGACCCAAAGAGGTGACCCAAAGAATTCCCACTCACCTGAAGAAGGAGCTTAAGGCTCCAAAAGCTTGTGGCTTTTGCTACCAAATAAACCTGTTGGACTTTAACATGGTGTTGTTAAACTTCTTACCAAAGAGGTAACACCAGGGATCCAAGCTATCAGAGCATACTTACTTGGGAATATCTGGATGTTTGAGGAGATCTATTTTAACCATCTCTTCTTAGTAAGTAATGTTGAGATTGGACTGTGCCACTTACAGGAATAAGAACATAAGAACATAAGAAATAGGAGCAGGAGTAGGCCATCTAGCCCCTCGAGCCTGCCCCGCCATTCAATAAGATCATGGCTGATCTGACGTGGATCAGTACCACTTACCCGCCTGATCCCCATAACCCTTAATTCCCTTACCGATCAGGAATCCATCCATCCGCGCTTTAAACATATTCAGCGAGGTAGCCTCCACCACCTCAGTGGGCAGAGAATTCCAGAGATTCACCACCCTCTGGGAAAAGAAGTTCCTCCTCAACTCTGTCTTAAACCGACCCCCCTTTATTTTGAGGCTGTGTCCTCTGGTTTTAACTTCCTTACTAAGTGGAAAGAATCTCTCCGCCTCCACCCTATCCAGCCCCCGCATTATCTTATAAGTCTCCATAAGATCCCCCCTCATCCTTCTAAACTCCAACGAGTACAAACCCAATCTCCTCAGCCTCTCCTCATAATCCAAACCCCTCATCTCCGGAATGTGACCGATAGACTAGGCTGAGCCCAGGGGCAGCCTTTTGTGTGTAAATCACCATAGCATTGAACTTTAATGCAACAGAATCATTTGAAATCACTGTTAGTGACATTTCCTATGTTAGTCAGAAAAGGCCTTGTTCATCAGTGGAAATGTTTTTTTTTGTCAATTCCTGTTTAAGCATGTCCCTTTTAGCAACCACAAGTCATAATTGCCAAATTAGTTCAATTTATCCCACTGATGGATTGGCAAGTTACAAAGGCTTTCTCCATTGGAGAAAAATAGTTGCTGTGATTTTGCAAAACGACAACATGGGTGCAAAATATCACAGGGAGTGGGTGGTGTTGTTAGTGTGGCACATGAGGGATGAAACGCACGGACACTCAGATGATGGGGGAGGTTTGTTTTGGGAGGGATCACTGCAGCTTTAGTTCTCATGGCAATGGGGAGTCTTTGGTCTGGAACTTGCAGTCAGGAGTCACAGTGTACAGACACTCCCATGGTGATGTGGAAAAGACTCACACATTACAGGTGGTTCAAGGACAATGTAGTCAGAAGTCCATAAGATATAGGAGCAGAATTAGGCTATTCGGCCCATTTGAGTCTGCTCCGCCATTCAATCACGGCTGACATGTTTCTCATTCTCATTCTCCTGCCTTCTCCCCATAACTCTTGAATCCCTTATTGATCAAGAACCTATCTATCTCTGTCTTAAAGACACTCAATGACCTGGCCTCCACAGCCCTCTGTAGCAATGAGTTCCACAGATTCATCATCCTCAGGCTGAAGAAATTCCTGGTCATCTCAGTTTTAAAGGCGCATCCCTTCACTTTGAGGTTGTGCCCTCGAGTTCCGGTCTCTCCCACTTGTGGAAACATTCTCTCCACGTCCACTCTATCTAGGCCTCTCAGTATTCTGTAAGTTTCAATTAGATCCCCCTCATCCTTCTGGACTTCATCAAGTATAGACCCAGACTCCTCAACCACTCCTCATATGACAAACCCTTCATTCCTGGGATCATTCTTGTGAAGCCAGATATAGGACACAGTCCAAGGATGCAGTGGGTATGTAGCAGGAGCAATCAGAAAGAGCATGGTGTGTTCCAGAGGAAGAAATCACAGCCTGGTGTGCAGGCCTGTCTTACAACCACTATCCCTGGGTCTGGCTGTCTCTGTACTGAGCTCCAGGTGGAATGATGAATGGGAGCATCTGCAGCTTGTAAATTAGAAACACATAATGAAGTGGGTTGAGCTTTGTGAAGCTCTTTTTTTTGGTGGGGTGGGGGGTGGTTCACCTCAGTAGGTGACCATACGCACAGCCTCTAGCTGGGGTGGGTAGAAGTTCATATGGGGCATGGGCCATGGGATTCAAACCCTGGTCCCCAGAGCATTACTGGTCTCTAGATTACTAGCCCAGTGACAATACCACTACGCCACTATCTCTGTCAATGGAATATTCAGCAAACACATAGACTGATGTGTCATATGGATTTTGTAACAACACCTCCAAGTTGTAGCCTCACGTAACTGTTACATGTCATACAGATATGATAGTTGGTCAGTGTGAGTTTGAGGGGCAAATATATGCTACATTTGTTGGAGATCACATTATTACATGAGAGTTTGGCTTATAGCATCAGCATTTCTGTTGTCACAATTTGTCAACTCTATCTTCCTAAGGTTGCAATACTTGTCTCTCATTTTCTCTTGTAAACTATAGAACTGTAGGGGATTGCATTCAGTTTGTTGGCTACCTGCTTTGCTGCACATTGCCTTCCTTTGCTGCCCAAATCCAGGGTAGCCTTGCCTGAGCAGATACCTCTAGCATTCCCTGGAAGCATGTCTATCCATTTGAGTGCAGTCAGCCACAACAACCAACGTTCCTAAAAGCCCAGCAACCCTTTAAGGGCAGAAGCACTTTGCAAACTACTGCGCTCTGCAGCTCTGCAGGAAAACGAACAGGGAGATTATTATAATGATGCAGACCTTGCTGAATCTGGCAATGTCAGTACGTTTGCTCTAGCGTCTGGGAGCACAAGCGTCCATCATTTTCTTCAGTTTGGGGGCATTGGTCCTATGATTAATTACGAAAAAGCAAGAAGAGAAAGCAAACTCAGCACTGACCGTTCGAAGAAAGCGAATGGATCGGTAAGATATTAGAAACTCAACAGTGCAGAAAGAAGCCATTTGGCCCATCGAGCCTGCACCAACAACAATCCCACCCAGGCCCTAACCCCGTAACTCCATATATTTACCCTGCTAATCCCTCTAACCTACATATCCTGGGGCAGTGGTCAGTGCGCCGAACCCGCACATCTTTGGACTGTGGGAGGAAACCGGGGCACCCGGAGGAAACCCACGCAGACACGGGGAGAATGTTCAAACTCCACACAGACAGTGACCCGGAATTGAACCTGGTCACTGTCTGTGTGAGGCAGCAGTGCTAACCACTGTGCCACCCCAAAGGATTAAATGTCTGACCCTGAACATTGTTCGATCATCAGGTTTTAAGTGAAATCACAGAGGAACAAGGGAGGGAAAAGAAACATCAATGAGGAAATAAATACATCCATTGTGTGAGTTAGGAAGCCTCAAGCAGGATGAGGGCCCAGAAGATTTCTTCACTTTATGGAACGGAGTCCCAGCAAATGTAATTAATGCCATTTCATTTTTTTCCGTCAAAAATGGCATGGGTTTGAAGGTTATAGGTACAGACAGAGCTGATTAAACACTTCACTGAATATAATGATTCCCTTGCAGCTGGAGCTATGAAGATGTCATCGGGAAATAAGAGGGCCGATCTGTATAATTGAACTGCAAGGATAGATACAAATTGTGAAGTTTTCCTCACCACCTCTGGTAGTTAGGAAGAAATCTTGTAGAAAGGCCATGGGGAGATTAACATTGTCGTGCAGAATTCAATTCTGGATGGTCTGGTCAATGACTGAGTTGGACAAATAGCTTTGTCTTCCATCAGACCTAGACCCCCCCCAAGAAAGAGGTTGTACATTCAAAAGGACACGGGGCTTTTGTCACATTGAAGAATTTCATATTTTTCGGCATTATCTTGCAGAATGTCCAACAGTTGCTTGTGTGTTTTGAGCCTTATCGGCATCCAGTATTTGACCTCAATTTTGCCGAAAACATAGTAAATATTTCCCTTTTCACTCCATTTTGAAGGTATTGCTACACTCCATCAAAAGTGGAAAAGCCTGAAGGCCTGCCGCTATGTTTAAATATGCTGCTGTTTTTCAGATGTAAGGAGTAGCCAGGGCTCTCGCCTGAACCGTGAGTTCCATTGGGTCATACAAGAGTCTTGGGGGAAGAATAATGAAGCCACCTTCTCCCTCCCAATTATCTAACAGGACATCTAGAGGGAAAGGCTAACACTCTGGGTCAGATTCTCCAACCTCACCTGCAGCTGGGATTCTCCGGACCCGCTGCAGTGAACGGAGATTTAGCCGAGCGCCAAATTCTCTGTTCTCGCTGGCAGCGGGGCGTGAACGGCCGGAGAATTCCTGCCTCTATAATTCAGGTTTAAGGGGCTGGTTAGCTCAGTTGCCTAGATGGCTGGTGTGTGGTTGATTCCTGTTCCAGCTGAGGCTCACTCGGGAGCTTCCTGTTCACCGTGCCTCCGAGAGTGGAAGTTAATGACAAACTGCAACCGGCAAGAACTGCCAAGAAAATGGCTCAGGGTGAAGCATCAACAGGTGATGCATCCGCCTTTGGGCGGAGCACAAATTAATTCAGGTTTATTTGATATTGAGACGTTTTCCATTGAGCTGTGTTTGCTGCGAACACAGTGAGTGTGCAGTTCCATGTTGATAGTAGGCCCAGTTTAATGGCCGCCATCTTTATGGGCATCCACTAACTGTGCAGCAGGGCTCATTCATGGTCATATAGGTTCTTCTTTCTGTGTTAAAAATTAAAAATCTGAAAGAATGCTTTTTGTCAAATGCTGCAGCTTTTATGTTTTTATCGATTTTTGAACTATTATGAGGAAGCTCCTAACACAGCCAGCTTTCTTCTGGCAAAGTGTCTCCTACAAATAATGTCATTGGTTTCTGGGCATGTGTGGACAAGAGTGCTTATGCAGACCAGTATCGGTGGCCATCTTGCATTGACAGGCGAGAGAGTGTTTCTGTCGAATATTATAAGAGTTATGGGTACATTGAGTCCTCAAGTTGATCTGTTTGATAAAGGGGAGCAGAGAAATTATTATGCGAGATCAGAATTGAGATGTATCTTAAACAATGGACAGATAACTAAGACCATCACTTTATCTTACTTTGCACCTGATCCCCATTTGCCCCTTTCTGCCATTACCTCATTATTCACCACCTCATTATTTCTCCACCTCATTATTCTGGCCAGGGAATCAAACTTCAGTGCGACTTTTATCTTTTGCATATTAAATCTATTGAAGATGTAAATTGTGAAGCAAGATGTGTTTTTTCCTCTTCCTTCACGTGCAACTCCACAGACAAAATTATTGGAGTGTTCAATTCCACCTAAATTGGGCCTGTGATTTTATTTTGCAAAGCAAATTTTGTAAGAAGTACAAGTTATAAGCCTTTAAAATGTTAACGCAACACTACTATGTTTTTTTCAAGAGCAACAAATATAACAAAACTGAAAATTTCAACTTAAAAACCGTTGCTTCGCTTGCAGAAAAACGATCTCCTACATTAACATATTGTTGCACCGTGGCAGACGCTCCATGTAATTGTGGCAGTAATGTAACGTTAATGATTACCGCTTTTACAAGGGCCACATAAAACTTAGTGTACCGTGAAAGTGCAGACTTTTTCAATATTCAAGCCTTTTTTGTTCACACTTGCTCATCACAAGGAGTGGCTGACAGATTTGAGTGTCAAGAAAACTGTCAATGCATGGGATGTTCTGTGAACATCTTAATTGCTATGACAATTAAATCTAACTGTGACATTGAAGGATACACAAGGCTTTGGTAATATGTTTCTCTATATCATTGTGACACTTGAGATCACCTTTTGGTTTTCTTTTATTCCACTTCAACAAATTTATTGAGTCTAACATGTCCTAGTTGTATTATCTCTCTAGATTATTAATCCAGAAACCCAGCTAATGTTCTGGGGACCCGGGTTCGAATCCCGCCACGGCACATGGTGGAATTTGAATTCAGTAAAAGATGTCTGGAATTAAGAATCTACTGATCGCCATGAAACAATTGTCGGAAAAGCCCTCTGGTTCACTAATATCCTTTAGGGAAGGAAATCTGCCATCCTTACCTGGTCTGGCCGACATGTGACTCCAGATCCACAGCAATGTGATTGACCCTCAACTGCCCTCGGGAAACTAGGGATGGGCAATAATGCTGGCCAGCCAGCGATGTCCATGTCCCACGAATGAATAAAAAATAATGTAGTAAACTGTAATTATTCTGATCCTTATTACTTAGTGACACAAATTTAATAAATAATTACCCTGTGTTGATCTTGCCTGCATCTATATAGCTGTTTAATATTTAATACTGAATAGGGTTAGTGTGGTTCAATTAGCATTGAAGAAAGAGCTTGCATTATATATCTCTTGTAGCCTCATGTCCCAAAGTGCTTTATAGATAGTATATTATTTTTGAATCCATGTTAAATTGCACCTAGATATGACAGAGCCACTTCACAAACAGCAAAGAGATATTACAATAGTTAATTAAATTTGAATCCCGAGAGAACTCTATGCCCTATTCTCAGAATGTGGATGGAACTTCTTAATGTCTAATTGAACTGGTGGGCAGCCCTCAGTTGAACATCACATCCAAATGGAGAGATCTTCAGCAATGCAGCATTCCACTGAAGTGTCAACCTAGATTATATAATCAAATCTTGGGCTAGAACTTGGACTTCATAAACTTCTGAATTCGAGATGAGGCCTATGACCACTACTAATGCTGTGTCACCATTTCAGGGCATAAACTAGGCTGAGGGCCAAGTGCATTAAAGATAAGAACAGGAGTTTAGGCCCTCAAGCCCATTTGCCAATCATGGGTAGATCTGTATCTCAATGCCATTTACTGATCTTGTATCTATATCACTTTATAACCATTCCTAATAAAAATCTTTCAATCTCAATCTTGAAATAATGAAATGGAGCTGGCATCCGTAGCCTATTTGGGAATAGAATCCTAATTCTACTACGCTGGGGATGATTCTCCAGCGCCACTCATGCAAACGCAAATCACATAATGGCCGGAGACTCTGGCAAGAGGAACATGACGTGTGCCAGGGAGAACTCATTTTGACATTCTCCCCGGCGATGTAATTTGGTTCATGCCCAGCAAGGGTGTGAACCAGATTGGCAGATTTAAATCTTCATAAACATATTCAGAGTTGGCTTCAAGCTGAATTCACCAGGCCGATTCAATTCTCCCAGTTGCCAATGCAATGGGAACTTGGCGGGAACCACGACTGGTCTCCAAAAATGGAGCTCAGACATTCGGGAATAAAATCAGGAGACACTTTCACACCCAGCGGGTGCCATGCTCCCTAAATATTTCTAAGTGTGGTCTCCAAAGGGAAACAGGGTGAAAGTGTCTCCTAATTTTACTCCTGATTGGCCTAGTTCTAATTCTCATGCTGTGCCCCTCCCACTAGAAGATATATACATTCTATTACATTGTTAAACAGTTTAAATGCCTCCATTAGATCATCTTTTGACCTTCTAAACTCGATGAAGTAAAACTCAGTTTAAATGCAACGTGTTGTTCCAATTAAACTCTGTGAAACTTGGTATCCCTCTGTTGTAGCCCTTCCATAGCCCAAAATAATTAAATGAGTTGTCAATGTTCAAGGATGAACAGGGATATCCACTGCCTGTTGAAGTCTAGGTCTGAGGTGTCCAAGTCAGGCGACTCTGACCTATATAAGGAAGCCACATATGATCTACAGAGATCCATCAAAGATGCCAAAAAAGAGTATCGAACCAAGCTAGAATCCCAGGCTAGCCAAAAGGACTCCCACCAACTAGGGCAAGGCCTGCAAGACATAACAGGCCAAGGTGAAGGCAGGTAAAATCGCTGGCTTCAATGCACCCCCCCCCCCCCCCCCCACTCCCCCCCACCCGATGAACTCAATGCATTCTATGCCCGTGGTCACTGCCCAGCCATGCCTCTGGCTATCTAGTAGCTTCAATGGCTTCCAAGCTGGTGGAGACCAGTAGTGAGTCTCACTGGTTTCACTCCACGCTTGAAGATCAGAAGATCCTGGGAATGGGACAATCCGGCATTGAATGGGCTATGCATATTCATATGTTACACAATCCGGTTTGCGCTATTATGAAGCGAGCGAAACAATTGCAAATTGTTTGGCGCCAGGCATGAAATCAATTCTTAGACCTGCACGCTATTCTCCGGGACTGGTGTAATCTGCACCAGGCACAGGGAGGTCAGAAAATTGCCCCCAGGAATGGGCAATGAATACTGACCTCATTGCCGGTGATGCCCGTATCTGAAGAACAACTATATAATACAACTACAGCTCTTACCTCAGCATTGTGGATGTGTTTCCTCTCTCCCCAGGTTTGTGTCATGCTGAGGCAATTAAAACATGCTCCTGTATTGTTCAGATTGGTAATTCATCAATCAGAGAGGATTGATTTACATCCTACATTGCTGATGTCGCATCCACTGATGTTCCAATTGATTTTTTTAACCAATGATTTGTACCACCTTTCTTCCCTGGGCTTCAGAATTGACTTGATTCTTAAATCTCCCACAGTGAGCTCTTTACTAAATGCCATTATGATAGGCGGACTATTTTGGTAGATGCATGATATTGTTCCACTGGAGCAAGCTGAGAGGGAGTGATTGGAGGCAGCAGTGCTGGTGAGAGATTAATTGAATTGTTTATTTATTTAATTAGTCAGCTAGTGTGTGTTTTATTTTGGCCTTTACTTTTGCAGTAGGATTTGAAGTTTAAAGTGAAAACTGGAAGTGGGCTGCTAACGAGTCTGGGAAGGGTTTTTTAAGCGCGCGAAGTATAAAAGGTAGGCTGCAGTATACAGCGGGCAGCGTCGGGAGCGGGCAATGGAGTGTGTGGGAAGCAGAGTGTGAGCTATAGGGCTTTGGCTCACAGGGCTTGGGCAAGCAGGGGTGAGCTGTTTCTACCTGGTACTGGCAAGGTATCTAGAGGGGATGGGTGTGCAGGCAGTGCTATGTTCCTCTTGCACTATGTTTGAGGTGAGGGACGACGACAGTGTCCCTGCTGATTACACCTGTGGGAAGTGCACCCATCTGCAGCTCCTCCAAAACCGTGTTAGGGAACTGGAGCTGGAGTCGGATGAACTTAGGATCATTAGGGACGCAGAGGTGGCCATAGACAGAAGCTTTAGGAATACAGTTACTCCGAGGAATGAAAACAGATGGGTGACGGTGAGAGGGGCTGGGAGGAAGCAGTCCGTGCAGGGATCCCCGGTGGCCGTTCCCCTTAGCAACAAGTATTCCGCTTTGGATACGGTTGAGGGGGATGACATACCAGTGGTGAGCCGCAGTGAGAGGATCTCCAGCACTGTGTCCGTCTCTGTGGCTCGGGAGGGTAAGGGGCAGAGCGGGAGGGCAATAGTTATTGGGGACTCGTTAGTTAGCGGGATAGATAGGAGGTTCTGTGGCAGCAAAAGAGACTCACGGATGGTATGTTGCCTACCGGATGCCAAGGTCCGTGACGTCTCAGACCGTGTTTTCCGGATTCTGAAGGGGGAGGGGAAACAGTCACAAGTCGTGGTACACATTGGTACCAATGACATAGGTAAGAGAAGGGACGGGGATTTAAAACAGGAATTTCTGGAGCTGGGCTGGAAGCTGAGAGCCAAGACGAAACATGTGGTCATCTCTGGTACGTTGCCGGTGCCACGTGATAGCGAGTTGAGGAACAGGGAGAGAGTGCAGTTAAACATGTGGTTGCAGGGATGGTGTAGGAGGGAGGGCTTCAGATACATGGATAATTGGAACACATTCTGGGGAAGGTGGGACCTATACAAACAGGACGGGGTGCACCTGAACCAGAGGGGCACCAATATCCTAGGAGGGAAATTTGTTACGGCTCTTCAGGGGGGTTTAAACTAATTTGTCAGGGGAGTGGGAAAAGGAGTTGTAGTCCAGAAGTCAGTGAGGGTGGTGAGGTATTGGGGAAGGTATCAGGGTCAAGGGTGGGTACCGGTAGAAAGGAAGGTGGGTTGAAGTGTGTCAACTTCAATGCAAGGAGCATCCGGAACAAGGTAGATGAACTTGGGGCGTGGATTGGTACTTGGGACTACGATGTTGTGGCAATTACGGAGACGTGGGTAGAACAAGGACAGGAATGGTTGTTGGACGTTCCGGGGTATAGATGTTTCACTAAGTGTAGGGAAGCTGGTAAAAGAGGTGGAGGAGTGGCATTGTTAATCAAGGATAGTTTAACGGCTGCGGAAAGGCACTTTGAGGGGGATCTGCACACTGAGGTAATATGGGCTGAGGTTAGAAATAGGAAAGGAGCGGTCATGTTGTTAGGAGTTTACTATAGGCCCCCAAATAGTAATAGAGATGTGGAGGAAGAAATTGCTAAGCAGATTATGGATAGGTGTGGGGGTCACAGGGTAGTTGTCATGGGGGACTTTAACTTTCCAAATATTGATTGGAACCTTTGTAGGTCAAATAGTTCGGATGGGGCAGTTTTTGTGCAGTGTGTGCAGGAGGGTTTCCTGACACAATATGTGGATAGGCCGACAAGAGGTGAGGCCACATTGGATTTGGTACTGGGAAATGAACCGGGCCAAGTGTTAGATTTGGTTGTGGGAGAGCACTTTGGAGATAGTGACCACAATTCGGTGTCTTTTGTTATTGCAATGGAGAGGGATAGGGCCGTACGGCAGGGCAAGGTTTACAATTGGGGGAGAGGTAATTATGATGCGATTAGGCAAGAATTAGGGGGCATAAGTTGGGAACAGAAACTGTCAGAGAAAGGAACTAATGAAAAGTGGAACTTTTTCAAGGAACAAATACTGGATGTCCTTGATAGGTATGTCCCTGTCAGGCAGGGAGGAAATGACCGAGTGAGGGAACCATGGTTCATGAAAGAGGTGAAATGTCTTGTGAAAAGGAAGAGGGAAGCTTATGTAGGGATGAGGAAACAAGGTTCAGATGGCTCGATTGAGGGTTACAAGTTGGCAAGGAATGAGCTGAAAAAGGGGCTTAGGAGAGCTGGGAGGGGACACGAGAAGTCCTTGGCGGGTCGGATCAAGGAAAACCCCAAGGCTTTTTACTCTGATGTGAGGAATAAAAGAATGACCAGGGTGAGGTTAGGGCCGGTCAAGGACAGTAGTGGGAACTTGTGTATGGAGTCAGTAGAGATAGGCGAGGTGATGAATGAATACTTTTCTTCAGTGTTCACCAAGGAGAGGGGCCATGTTTTTGAGGAAGAGAAGGTGTTACAGGCTAATAGGCTGGAGGAAATAGATGTTCGGAGGGAGGATGTCCTGGCAGTTTTGAATAAACTGAAGGTCGATAAGTCCCCTGGGCCTGATGAAATGTATCCTAGGATTCTTTGGGAGGCAAGGGATGAGATTGCAGAGCCTTTGGCTTTGATCTTTGGGACCTCGCTGTCCACGGGGATGGTGCCAGAGGACTGGAGAATGGCGAATGTTGTTCCTCTGTTTAAGAAAGGGAATAGAAATGACCCTGGTAATTATAGACCGGTTAGTCTTACTTCGGTGGTTGGTAAATTGATGGAAAAGGTCCTTAGAGATGGGATTTACGACCATTTAGAAAGATGCGGATTAATCCGGGATAGTCAGCACGGATTCGTGAAGGGCAAGTCGTGCCTCACAAATTTGATTGAATTTTTTGAGGAGGTAACTAAGTGTGTTGATGAAGGTAGGGCAGTTGATGTCATATACATGGATTTTAGTAAGGCGTTTGATAAGGTCCCCCATGGTCGGCTTATGATGAAAGTGAGGAGGTGTGGGATAGAGGGAAAGTTGGCCGATTGGATAGGTAACTGGCTGTCTGATCGAAGACAGAGGGTGGTGGTGGATGGAAAATGTTCGGATTGGAGGCAGGTTGCTAGCGGAGTGCCGCAGGGATCAGTGCTTGGTCCTCTGCTCTTTGTGATTTTTATTAATGACTTAGAGGAGGGGGCTGAAGGGTGGATCAGTAAATTTGCTGATGACACCATTTTTGGTGGAGTAGTGGATGAGGTGGAGGACCGTTGTAGGCTGCAAAGAGACATAGATAGGATGCAAAGCTGGGCTGAAAAATGGCAAATGGAGTTTAACCCTGATAAATGTGAGGTGATTCATTTTGGTAGGACTAATTTAAATGTGGATTACAGGGTCAAAGGTAGGGTTCTGAAGACTGTGGAGGAACAGAGAGATCTTGGGGTTCATATCCACAGATCTCTAAAGGTTGCCACTCAAGTGGATAGAGCTGTGAAGAAGGCCTATAGTGTGTTAGCTTTTATTAACAGGGGGTTGGAGTTTAAGAGCCGTGGGGTTATGCTGCAACTGTACAGGACCTTGGTGAGACCACATTTGGAATATTGTGTGCAGTTCTGGTCACCTCACTATAAGAAGGATGTGGAAGCGCTGGAAAGAGTGCAGAGGAGATTTACCAGGATGCTGCCTGGTTTGGAGGGTAGGTCTCATGAGGAAAGGTTGAGGGAGCTAGGGCTGTTCTCTCTGGAGCGGAGGAGGCTGAGGGGAGACTTAATAGAGGTTTATAAAATGATGAAGGGGATAGATTGAGTGAACGTTCAAAGACTATTTCCTCGGGTGGATGGAGCTATTACAAGGGGGCATAACTATAGGGTTCGTGGTGGGAGATACAGGAAGGATATCAGAGGTAGGTTCTTTACGCAGAGAGTGGTTGGGGTGTGGAATGGACTGCCTGCAGTGATAGTGGAGTCAGACACTTTAGGAACATTTAAGCGGTTATTGGCTAGGCACATGGAGCACACCAGGATGATAGGGAGTGGGATAGCTTGATCTTGGTTTCAGATAAAGCTCGGCACAACATCGTGGGCCGAAGGGCCTGTTCTGTGCTGTACTATTCTATGTTCTATGTTCTATGTTCTATGATATCTGTCAATTCAATTTATAGTCACATAAAAAATTGTAATTGAATGCACAAAATTATCTAAACTCAAATTTGATGAATCAATCAAGACAATCTTTCACAAGGGGGTTTGTACATGGCCACCAGATGCCAGATAGCCATCGTGCCCATGTAAGTCTGTCAGGAAAGAAGCCAGCAGCAAATCTGCAGGTGGCAGGACTGCAGCATGTTTTTCTGATCAAGTATTTCAAGCCTTTTATAGGCCCTTTGTGTATTTTGCTAGTGTTGAGTTCAAAATATCCAATTCTGGCTGTTCCAACAGCTTGAACCAGTAGTGTGGGGGTCACAAATTGACAGTGTAGGCGTAAATGCTGCTTTGGGTTGATAAGATCTGTTTAAGTGTCATGATTTAAAGCTTTCTAAATCCCCTGCCCTATAAACGTAAAAAAAGGCTCAAGTTGTCAATGAATGTTACAAGAACACCATGGGGACGATGTTGCACCCATGTTATCCGTGAGTGCAAATGGAAACGTGGGTGCAATTTGATTGGGATACAGTGAAAAGTATTGTTTGTTGCACTATACAGATAAAGCATTCCATTCATTGAGTACATAGGGGAGAAGGAAAAGAGAGGGTGCAGGATATAATATTACAGTCGTAGCTCGGGTGTAGAGAAAGTTCAGCTTAATATATAGCAGGTCCATTCAAAACTCTGATGGCAGCAGGGAAGAAGCTGTTCTTGAGTCGGTTGGTATGTGATCTCAGATTTTGTATCCTTTTCCCGATAGAGGAAGGTGGAAACTATGTTTGGGGTGCATGGGGTCCTTGATTATGCAGTAGCGGGAAGTGTAGAAGGAGTCATTGGATGGGAGGCTGGTTTGTTATGGAGTTGTGGTGAACCATCGTTGGTTCCCACCAGGTAGTATTGAGCCAGGGTCTGGCCAGTACTACGAGTCTGTATATATGTTGCTGTTGGGGTTAGGGTTGGGCTGTTCTACCTGTATTATAGTTATTATGGTACATCCCAGTCGGGCTCCGCCTCCTGGGCAAGGTATAAAGGTCACTGCTCTGTCTGGGACCCCTCAGTCTGGGATCGTGTATTATATATGGTAGCTCTATTGTAGTAGTTAATAAAAGCCTTTATTTCCTCGAGCATCTCTAGCCTCGTGAGTTATATCGCGCATCAGGAGTCATGGAGGTTTATAGCATAGAAACAGGCCCTGCAGCCCAACTTGTTCATGCTGCCCTTTTTTAACCCCTAAGCTAGTCCCAATTGCCTGCATTTGGCCGATATCTCTCTATACCCATCTTACTCATGTAACTGTCCAAACTCTTTTTAAAAGAAAGATTGTACCCGCCTCTACTACTACCTCTGGCAGCTTGTTCCAGACACTCATCACCCTCTGTGTGGAAAGAATTGCCCCTCTGGTCCCTTTTGTATCTCTTCCCTCTCACCTTAAACCTGTGCCCTCTAGTTTTAGACTCCCCTATCTTTGTTAAAAGATATTAACTATCTAGCTAATCTATGCCCCTCATTATTTTATAGACCTCTATAAGATCATTCCTAAGCCTCCTACGCTCCAGGGAAAAAAGTCCCAGTCTATCCGGCCTCTCATTATAACTCAAACCATCAAGTCCCGGTAGCATCCAAGTAAATCTTTTCTGCACCCTTTCTAGTTTAATAATATCCTTTCTATAATAGGGTAACCAGAACTGTATTGTACACAGTATTCCAAGTGTGGCCTTACCAATGTCTTGTACAACTTCAACAAGACATCCCAACCCCTGTATTCAATGTTCTGACCAATGAAACCAAGCATGCCGAATGCCTTCTTCACCACTCTGTCCACCTGTGACTCCACTTTCAAGGAGCTATGAACCTGTACCCCTAGGTCTCTTTGTTCTATAACTCTTCCCAGCGCCCTACCATTAACTAAGTCCTGCCCTGGTTCGATCGACCAAAATGCATCACCTCACATTTATCTAAATTAAACTCTATCTGCCATTCGTCAGCCCACTGGCCCAATTGATCAAGATCCTGTTGCAATCCTAGATAATCTTCTTCACTGTCCACTATGCCACCAATCTTGGCGTCATCTGCAAACTTACTAAATATGCCTACTAAATTCTCATCCAAATCATTAATATAAATGACAAATAACAGTACACCCAGCACCGATCCCTGAGGCACACCACTGGTCACAGGCCTCCAGTTTGAAAAACAACTCTCTACAACCACTCTCTGTCTTCTGTCGTCAAGCCAATTTTGTATCCATTTGCCTACCTCCTCTGGATCCTGTGAGATTTAACCTTATGCAACAACCTACCATGTGGTACCTTGTCAAAGACCTTGCTAAAGTCCATGTAGACAACATGAACTGCACTGCCCTCATCTACCTTCTTGGTTATCCCTTCAAAAAACTCAATGAAATTTGTGTGACATGATTTTCCACTCACAAAGCTATGCTGACTGTTCCCTAATCAGTCCTTGCCTCTCTAAATGCCTGCGTGATGGACTGGGCTATGACATGGAAAAAAATCAAAATGGAAAAATATGTTTAAGAAGGTATTGTAACATTTGTAGAGAGCTGTTTAATAGATCTCAGCAACAATAGGAATAGCTGTTTAGCTTCCTGCAAGCAGTATATATGAAGGAAACCTGATTTGAAAAGCAAGCTGTTGGCATTCCTCAGAAGCAAAGCCAGAGAAACATAACTACGTTGTATGGTAACGGTTACTGGATTTCAATTGAATTTAAAATCTGTAAGGTATTGTGCAACAGTTTGCAGAGAGTTAACTCTGAAGGGAGTTAAGTTTACAATATTTGGAATTGTTTAAATTAGTGTTACTGTGTATAGACAGTGGGCGGGAGTCTCCAGCTAATCACGCCGATTCTCCCATCTCGCTGCAGTCTACAGATGTTTGGCTGAGCGCCAAATTCTTCATCCTCTCTGGATACGGCAATGGGACGTGAACAGCTGGAGAATTCCGGCCAGTACCTCAGTTAAGTACATTGCTAGTTTACTTTACTGATTTTTTTATGAGCTGTCTTTGATAAAGCTACTGAATAGAAGTGCATTTGTTTTTATAACAGATTGAATATTGGGTGTGATTTTTAAAATTTTGAATGGGTTTCATAAATGTTTTTTTCGCTATCAAGTGCGTATGAGTGAGAGTTGTATTAGATGGTTATAAGTAGTTTTAAAATCGTCACATGATCTAAGAGGGCTGACCATGGTGGAAACTGGGTGAGTGCCTTTTGTCAGGAAAATATTGGCATCATGAAACATTAGGGAAATCCAAGAAATTGGCTATGTGAATGGAATTAGTGTTTCTTAATTGACATTTATTTTGCTAAAATCGTTGCAAAAAATCTGGGACACAATTCTCTGGATTTCAAATCTTTCTTCACACATAAAATACTGTTGGGGTCAGTTGTTTCAAGTTCCCCTTCAGGGATTTGAAGAACTTGGCATATACCATCAGCCATGTGCTATGGAGATATCAGGGGCCATGGAGGGTATGGAGGATATGGGGTGTGGGTGGTGGCATGAATTGGCACAGAGTGGCCATGGAGGATATGAGGAGACATATGTGTCAGGGTCTTGAGTTGTCATGGGAGGGCCACACGGGTGTGAGGGATATGAGGGGTAAAGTCAAAGAGGGCTTAACAGCCTCTAAAACTACACAGACTGACATTTCTAACCAGCCTGTCTCAGCACTCGCTCACCCCCATGGCATCCCAGGAAGGATCTGCTTCTGGAGTTAGTGGTCCCATCTCAATATTGCCACCATCTCCCAGAGCAAAAATTGGATAACACAAGGCTTTTTACCCTGCAATGGGCCAGTGCGTCAGGTAATTTCCCACCTTGAGCTACCTGCCTGAGTGTCGAAATTCTGGGTGTTATGTGTTCAGAAGCAGAATGGTGGAAGGAAGCAAGTGAGATAAGGTTACTCGATGTGCCTAATGTCTCCTTCTACTAACACCGATTTGTCAAACTCCCTTTTCCTGACTGAATGAATTTTGAATTCAAACACAAAATTGGTCCACCAAATTCTGCACCAACCTTTAAAGATTCTCAGGAAATTAGATACATCAGTAATTCCATAAAACAGCTGGTGGTATTTTTATCTTCTTCAGGAACTGGAAACTTTGTTAACTCCAACAATATCTTGTCGAGAATGCAGAGCAGGATTTGATATTTCGGGTTGGAATCACAATTTCGAGGACTGATGGAAGTCTCAATTCTGCACCGTGTCAGGAGCTGTTAACCTGTCCCTCAAACCTGGAGGGTTGATAGGGCATCCCCCAGCACAGAAGAAGTTGCAGCCAGCCATTGCAGGTATAGGAGAGAGGGGGCACCTCCATATTGAGGTGCTCTCTCAATACTTTTAAAACCTTTGAAGAAAAGTATGGCTGGAGCTGTCAGGCTAGCATTAGTAATGAGAGACCATCCACAGGGCAACATTTGACTACAACTATAACCAAGTAGGCAAAGAGTGGGCTTCAAAGGCATTATAGAATACCGATCTGTGGTCTTCCTCTGTGAGATTGTCTCCAGGCAGCTGCTGTGCTCTTGTTGCCATGGGACACCCACGCACCAACAGGAAAATTCCAGTTGGCCACCACTCCAGTCTTTAATTATCTTTTTAATGAGTTCAAGTTTATAATCCAGGTCAGAAACTCCAAGATACTTTCTGAAGCCAGCCTAGACCATAAGTTTTGCACTTAGAATTTGGTGTAGATAAACATGATGTGTTTCACTCCAGATATGATTTAAATGACCCACTAGGGAGCTTTTATCAAACAAAGTTTATTTAAGAATACAGTTAATATAGGGAAGGAAAACTAGCAATAACTTTTACCAATTACAAACAAGAAAAAAAAACAAGCCTGATATTGTATATACCTCACCAGCTCAATGTACTGTTCCGTACAACAAACCTCCTTACAAACATACACTCGTCCCAGGTTGAGCACATGAATGCTCACATGATTTTTCCAGCTTTGCAACACCTGCTGTGACTTTGTTCTTTGGTTAGAGAATTGAAACTCTGGCTTCTCCATTCTGGAAGTCCCAGCGTCTCAAGGTAGAGATAGTGCCACTTCTGACCTTTAGCTAACAAACAAGCAAGAGCAAATTTTTCATTCCAGGAAGGCAAGAAAACCTGCTTTCAGCGAGCCAGCAAAATTTCTAATACCAGGGAGAGAGACAAACACCAGCCTGGAGTCCAAATACCTTCTAACTAGCCAGCAGCCAAAACTGAAAGTAAAAGAACTCTTGGGAGAGGAAAAAACTGTCCCAGTTGACATGTTAATCAATCTTCCCACAACAATTCAAAAAGGGTTGTAAACTCCCGGAGAGTGCATTTGGCCCATATTAAAAATAAACAAAACCCAATTTAAACCATTTAAGCAACAATAAAAGGACATCTAATCAGACAGGTTGGCAACAATGAAAAAGAAACAGCGCTGCTGAAAACTGCAGAGAAAATGCTTAAAATAGGGTATCCATTCCACCCCGACACATCCCTTTCTAAAATGACTGGTGGGTGGGGGGTGGGGGGGGGGGGGGGGGCAGTGGCATAATGATGCCAGTAAATCAAAATGCTGGCCAGCAGCATGGAATTTTGTGACTGCCCATCCCATTGCTGCTTACATATCAGGGTGAACATTTTGTCCCTTATTCTTAATATTAGTTTGATGACATACCTTTAACAGCAATTACTTGAAAGGATGGGAGCATGAATGTACCTTGATATTCTCCAGTCATACTTCCTAATTGCAGCCTTCACTCTATCATAGAATCCCTAGTGCAGAAGGAGGTCATTCAACCCATCAAGCCTGCACCGACAACGATCCTACCCAGGCCCGATCCCCGCAACCCCACGTTTTACCATTCTAATCCCCCTGACATTAAGGGGCAAGTTTGCATGGCCAGTCCACCTAACCTGCACATCTTTGGACTGTGGGAGGAAACCAGAGCACCTGGAGGAAACCCACACAGACACGGGGAGAACATGCAAACTCTGCACAGACAGTGACCCACGCCGGGAGTTGAACCCAGGTTCTTGGCGCTCTGAGGCAGCAGTGCTAACCATCATGTCACACGCACTCATCTGACACTAGTCCACCATTCATTCCCTGCATTCTCTGCTATCACCATTATTAGCACTGAGCACTTTGCCACTGTGAAGGCTCTATCCCAAATCAATCTGCTTTATCGGTCCTCTCATCTCCTTCAAATTCTTCTTAGAAAACCTGTCGATCTGATTATGTATTTGGCCCCCTCCCTCCTTATCCTTTCTCATTTCCTGCTCAGCATCCTCCTCTCACCCTTGTATAACACTTTAAGACATTCTTCTTTGTGAAAGGATAATTAAAATGGAAATTGTTGTTGATTCTACAATTACAGCATATGTTCCTCTCTCAATTAATGGGCTTGTGTCCAAGCACAATCACAATTGCAAGCTAAAGTGAAAGGCATCAGTGGTTATTGTGAAGAGTAAAGACTCTCGGTTTCTTCAGTTTTAAAGACACTTTTTATTCATGGATTCAACTCGAAGCCTTTATTCCTGGCTGACATTAGAGGAGATGGGGAAATCTCCCAGTAAGATTGGCTGTCATAAGAATATACATTCATGTGGAAATGTACACCCTAGTCTACCGGGCAAGGCACCTCGTTCAAAATGCTTAATACTTCCACTCCTCAAAAACCTACTCATCAAAACCCATTTAGCTCTTCCTGAGTTTTCTGACACACTATTGTTGCCTTGCGAATTGGGTCCCAAACATTTACCATCTCAGTTCAAAGTAGTTAAATCTAAATTAGCTATAACCCTTGTTTTCAACCAAAGCATATACCCTCATTGCAAATCTGTGCAAAGTCAAACAATTACTTAGTTTTCAGTTCATCTGAACTCTTTAAACATTGATAAAATCTCTCCCAATACTTATTTTCTCTGGTCATTTATTTTCCAGATTCCTTATTCTCTTTTTGTGTTGCTCAGATACCTGATCCCCAGCATCAGTTTAGTTACCCTTCATGCACCTTTTCCAATCATGATGCTCCGTCAATAACACAATGACCGTCTCGACATTGTACTCCAGGTCTAAACAATGCATTAAGTTCCAGAGATCTCTGCAGAGCCATTAGTTTGTCACTAAACCTAGCTGCATTAAAAGTATTTGACAACTGTAAGTCATTGGCAAAGAACAGCAGCATAGCTAATGAGCTCACACTCTCTGACAGTTACTCCAAAAAGACAAGAAGAATCAGAAAAAGACCGACATAACACAACACATAACTCAGCTTAACTGTTTTCATTCAATGGTGCAGAAGAATGTCCCAAACAATAGTAGAGTGACGGAAAAGCCTTGGATTATTCAGATGCTATTTAGGAGCACCAAGAAGACAGAGTGATGCCTAGTGTCCCTGATTCAGTTATTATTTATGTGTACACCATAGAACATAGTAGAACATTCAGAAACACATGGGCACAGGTTATTTAAGAAGCTATTTATCAGTATTGTGAATTTCCAGTTTTCAGAATAAAATACATTTTTAGGCATCATTTCCCCATTTTTAGCTTCTTATTTTAATGTTTCATGTGAATTTTCTATGAGTATATGCATTATTTCATTAGTCTAGAGCAACAAACTCATCACATCTGTTTACTCATCTGTGCTTTCTCCTTCCAGCATGTTTTCAGTGCAGTGCAAGGTCCCCTGGAATGCCAAACAGGACAGCCCAACTGGCACTCACCTCATGCAAAAGCATGCCAACCCTTCCGCAGCCATCGAAGCGAGGGTCGGTTGGAGCAGCACCAACTTCCAGAGGCTGCATCCCTCTAAATATAAATTCCATCTTATAAGAAGCTGCATGCCTGTTACATTCAATGCAGTTGTTGCAGTTGTGAGGGCCTAAGATCTCACCCTGTCTAATCCCCGTTCAGAGCTGGGGCATGAGAATGCAAGACTTAGGGAATGCCAATTTCTCCCCACCCCCACGGCAATATCCTTGTCAGAATGTGCAGAGGCTCTACTCTCAGTAAGCTATGTTGGAAACTGATACTCAAGGCAATTTAGCGTATCTAAAGCGTACATACAATATCTGAGCCTGTGTTTACAACATTTTAATGTGAAAGATTGGATGTACATATCTATGCATACTGAATTGGTTTGCAAGAAGTTAAGTGTGGCCATATATTCCCATGACACATCATCAAACTGGAATGAAATTAGATCATTTTGTTGAAACAATATACTTTGTCAATATATGGCAAAGATTCTTGAAGCTTATTATTCAATCATACACCTTCATGTTTGCCATACACTGAGATTGCTAAACTAATTCGCCGGAATTCTACCACTGCCCACCACGGAATTGGAGCGGACGAGGGGCGGACAACAGGAATGTCCTCGTTTAAGCAAGGCCGTAAAATCCCATCTGAATCAGATTTATTAATTGTTTTATATTGTACGCATACATAGTGAGGCTTTCTGAGTACAGACCCTGATTTGCTCTCTGATCTTTCATGCATAATCAAGTAAAAGCTAACAAAATTATCCTCAAAACATCTATTGATGACATTTCTGACATTTCTACGTGCCTGAGGATTTGATTATTGGTGCGCAAAATGGATGTTTAATGTTAAAGGACAAGGTGGATATGTGTATTTCTATGATCGTATATTTTTAAAAAATCATTTACATGATTTGGGAATGGCAGGCTAGGCCAGCAATTATTGCTCATGTCAAGAAACTGTGATAAATGAAAATCAAGGGATCTACTAACTGATTAAAGTGTATAGTCAGAGTTACCCACATGACTGGGACAAAGGAATTCTATTTTTACTATTTGCCATTAGGGATGCACTAAATTATTCTACAAAATTTAGTCCTTTTGAATTGGTGTATGGGCATGAGGTGGGAGGACCACTCAAATTAATTCAGGTGAAGCTGTTAAGTAAGAAGTCAGAAACCACACTCTTTGACAATGTGTCAATCTTTAGATAGATACTAAATGGGGCATGTGAATTGACGAGGGAGCATTTAAAAATATTGTAACAAGCAATGAAAACAGAAGCCGATAAGAAAGCAAAGACTCATAGTTCTAAAGCAGGGTTAGAAAGGCTAGTTTTATTGCCTATATTGGGAACCATTAAAAGTGAACCGTACCAAATTGGGAAAAAACTGAAGTGAAAAGTGAAGTGAATTATCTGGTAAGCACTTTAGATAGAAGCTCATCCCACAGAGTATGTCACATAAACATGCCTAAGAAATATTTTGATAGAGAAGATGACAAAAAACAAGATATTTTGATAGTAATGAAAAAGGGAGAAGAAGAACGGTTTTATTCTGAAAGTGGCTTTCCTCAGATTCAATTGTGTAATGAAGAAGTATTTAAAGATTTTTAACTTATCTTCCAGATAAGAGCCAAGGTGAATATCAGTTGTTTGGGTTTAATATCAGTTGTTTGGGTTTAATCTCAGTTGTTTGGATTTAATATCAGTTGTTTGGATTCAGTATCAGTTGTTTGGATTTAATATCAGTTGTTTGGGTTTAATCTCAGTTGTTTGGGTTTAATCTCAGTTGTTTGGATTTAGTATCAGTTGTTTGGATTTAATCTCAGTTGTTTGGGTTTAATCTCAGTTGTTTGGATTTAATATCAGTTGTTTGGATTTAATCTCAGTTGTTTGGGTTTAATCTCAGTTGTTCTGGGTTTAATATCAGTTGTTTGGGTTTAATCTCAGTTGTTTGGGTTTAATCTCAGTTGTTTGGATTTAGTATCAGTTGTTTGGATTTAGTATCAGTTGTTTGGGTTTAATCTCAGTTGTTTGGGTTTAATCTCAGTTGTTTGGATTTAATATCAGTTGTTTGGATTTAGTATCAGTTGTTTGGATTTAATATCAGTTGTTTGGGTTTAATATCAGTTGTTTGGATTTAGTATCAGTTGTTTGGGTTTAATCTCAGTTGTTTGGGTTTAATATCAGTTGTTTGGGTTTAATCTCAGTTGTTTGGATTTAATATCAGTTGTTTGGATTTAGTATCAGTTGTTTGGATTTAATATCAGTTGTTTGGGTTTAATCTCAGTTGTTTGGGTTTAATCTCAGTTGTTTGGATTTAGTATCAGTTGTTTGGATTTAATCTCAGTTGTTTGGGTTTAATCTCAGTTGTTTGGATTTAATATCAGTTGTTTGGATTTAATCTCAGTTGTTTGGGTTTAATCTCAGTTGTTCTGGGTTTAATCTCAGTTGTTTGGGTTTAATCTCAGTTGTTTGGGTTTAATCTCAGTTGTTTGGATTTAGTATCAGTTGTTTGGATTTAGTATCAGTTGTTTGGGTTTAATCTCAGTTGTTTGGGTTTAATCTCAGTTGTTTGGATTTAATATCAGTTGTTTGGATTTAGTATCAGTTGTTTGGATTTAATATCAGTTGTTTGGGTTTAATCTCAGTTGTTTGGGTTTAATATCAGTTTTTTGGGTTTAATATCAGTTTTTTGGGTTTAATATCAGTTGTTTGGATTTAGTATCAGTTGTTTGGGTTTAATATCAGTTGTTTGGATTTAATATCAGTTGTTTGGATTTAATATCAGTTGTTTGGGTTTAATATCAGTTTTTTGGGTTTAATATCAGTTGTTTGGATTTAGTATCAGTTGTTTGGGTTTAATCTCAGTTGTTTGGATTTAATATCAGTTGTTTGGATTTAGTATCTGTTGTTTGGGTTTAATATCAGTTGTTTGGGTTTAATCTCAGTTGTTTGGATTTAATCTCAGTTGTTTGGATTTAATATCAGTTGTTTGGATTTAGTATCAGTTGTTTGGATTTAATATCAGTTGTTTGGGTTTAATATCAGGTTTTTGGGTTTAATATCAGTTGTTTGGATTTAGTATCAGTTGTTTGGGTTTAATATCAGTTGTTTGGGTTTAATCTCAGTTGTTTGGGTTTAATCTCAGTTGTTTGGATTTAATATCAGTTGTTTGGATTTAGTATCAGTTGTTTGGGTTTAATATCAGTTGTTTGGGTTTAATCTCAGTTGTTTGGGTTTAATCTCAGTTGTTTGGATTTAGTATCAGTTGTTTGGGTTTAATCTCAGTTGTTTGGGTTTAATCTCAGTTGTTTGGGTTTAATATCAGTTGTTTGGGTTTAATATCAGTTGTTTGGATTTAGTATCGGTTGTTTGGGTTTAATATCAGTTGTTTGGGTTTAATATCAGTTGTTTGGATTTAGTATCAGTTGTTTGGGTTTCATCGCAGTTGTTTGGGTTTAATCTCAGTTGTTTGGATTTAATATCAGTTGTTTGGATTTAGTATCAGTTGTTTGGATTTAATATCAGTTGTTTGGATTTAGTATCAGTTGTTTGGGTTTAATCTCAGTTGTTTGGATTTAATATCAGTTGTTTGGATTTAGTATCAGTTGTTTGGATTTAATATCAGTTGTTTGGATTTAGTATCAGTTGTTTGGGTTTAATATCAGTTGTTTGGATTTAGTATCAGTTGTTTGGGTTTAATATCAGTTGTTTAGGTTTAATCTCAGTTGTTTTGGGTTTAATCTCAGTTGTTTGGGTTTAATATCAGTTGTTCTGGGTTTAATCTCAGTTGTTCTGGGTTTAATATCAGTTGTTTGGGTTTAATCTCAGTTGTTTAGGTTTAATCTCAGTTGTTTGGGTTTAATATCAGTTGTTAATATCAGGGATTTGTTCCCAGGAGCAGGCTGAGGGTAAGAGAGTGGGTTTTCTGACTTTAATTAATTATTTATTTTTTTGTTTCCTTACACTCTTATTAACTTTTCACTGTCTTACTTGACATAAAGTGTCCAGTATGAGTGTGAAACCAGTGTGTTGTTCCCAGTGTAGGATGTGGGAGGTCCTGGAGGCATCTGGCCTCCCGGACATCCACATCTGTGAGGGGTGTGTCGAGCTGCGGTTCCTGAGGGACCGTGTTAGGGAGCTGGAACTGCAGCTCGAGGATCTTAGGCTGATGAGGGAGAATGAGGAGGTGATAGACAAGAGCTATCATCAGGTGGTCACACCAGGGAAACGGGAGGAGGCCAAGTGGGTGATGGCCAGGAAGGGTAAGGCTAGGGTGGTTGAGAGCACCCCAGTGGATTTGCCCCTGCACAACAAGTACTCCTGCTTGAGTACTGCTGGGGGGGACAGCCCGCCTGGGGGAAGCAGCAGTGGCCGTGTCTCCGCAGTGGAGTCCAGCCCTGTAACTCAGAGGGCTAAGGAAAAGAGGAGGAAGGCGGTATTAATCGGGGACTCGATGGTGAAGGGGACAGACAGGCGTTTCTGCGGAGGTAGGCGGGATTCTCGCATGGTGGTCTGCCTCCCTGGGGCCGGGATCCAGGATGTCGCTAGTCGCGTCCCGGAAATCCTGAGGTGGGAGGGAGAGGAGCCTGAGGTAGCGGTACATATTGGTACCGCTGATGTGGGTAGGAAGGGAGAAGGGGTCATGAAAAGGGAGTACAGGGAATTAGGGAGACAGCTGAGAAAGAGGAAAGCAAAGGTAGTAATCTCAGGATTACTGCCTGTGCCACGGGAAGGTGAGGGCAGGAATGGAGTGAGGTGGAAGATGAATGTGTGGCTGAGGGACTGGTGCAGGGGGCAGGGATTCAGGTTCCTGGACCATTGGGACCTCTTTAGGGGCAGGGGTGATCTGTATACAAAAAACGGGTGGAACTTGAATCACACGGGGACCAATATCCTGGCCGGTAGGTTGGCTAAAGTTACTGGGGAGAATTTAAACTAGATAGGTTGGGGGGAGGGGAGCTAGAAGAGTTGACTAGGATCAAGGAACTAATTGATGGGGTGGAGGATGCAGGGGTAAGGGGAATTACAAAATTAATGGTAGAGGAGAGGGTGCAAGTGAATGAAGGCGGTAATTTAGATAAGGGAGTAGAGGGAGAGGGTGTTCGCGACTCATCAAAGCGGGTCCAGATAAAAGCTGGAATAAGGACACTTTGCCTGAATGCACGAAGCATTCGGAACAAGGTATATGAGTTGATGGTGCAAATCAGCACGAGTGGGTACGATCTAGTGGCCATTACAGAAACGTGGCTGAAAGGTGACCAGGACTGGGAGATGAATATCCAGGGGTATCAGGCGTTTAGGAAGAATAGACAGGAAGGAAAAGGTGGTGGGGTCGCGCTATTAATAAGAGATAATATCAGGGTAGTACTGAGGGATGACATAGGCTCTGAGGAACAAAACGTGGAATCGTTATGGGTAGAGATGAGGAATAGTAGAGGGAGAAAGACACTAGTAGGTGTGGTATATAGGCCCCCAAATAATAATGTTGAGGTGGGGAGGGCTATAAACAAGCAGATAAGGGATGCGTGTAAAAACGGAACGGCAATAATCATGGGGGACTTCAACATGCACATTGACTGGCAGACTCAAGTCGGTAAGGGTGGAATGGAGGAAGAGTTCTTAGAATGCTGTCGGGATAGTTTCCTTGAACAGCATGTTACGGAACCGACGAGGGAACGAGCTATTTTGGATCTGGTATTGTGTAACGAGGTAGGTAGAATTAAGGATCTTATTGTGAAGGACCCTCTTGGGTCTAGTGACCACAATATGGTCGAATTTCTGATTCAGATGGAAGAGGAGAAAGTTTGGTCCCAAACCAGTGTCCTCTGTTTGAACAGAGGGAAATATGATAGGATGAGGGATGAATTGGCTAAGGTAGACTGGGAGAGCAGGCTGGCAGGTAGGATAGCTGAGGAACAGTGGAGGATTTTTAAGGAGATCCTTTTCAGTTCTCAGCAAAAATATATTCCAGCAAAAAACAAGGATTGTAAGAAAAGGGAGAACCAGCCGTGGATAACGAAGGAAATAAAGGAGAGTATTAAAATAAAAACAGCTGCGTACAGAGTGGCCAAAAATAGTGGAGAAACAAGTGATTGGGAAAAATTTAAGAAACAACAAAGAGAGACTAAGAAAGCGATAAAGAAAGGAAGGATAGACTATGAAGCTAGGCTAGCAATTAATATAAAAAATGATAGTAAAAGTTTTTATAAATATATAAAAAGGAATAGAGTGGCTAGAGTGAATGTTGGACCCTTGGAGGACGAGAGGGGGGAGTTAATAGTGGGAAATGAGGATATGGCTGAGTCTTTAAATAAGTTTTTTGTGTCGGTCTTCACGGTGGAGGACACAAATAGTTTGCCAAATATTAACGATAGAGGGTTGGCAGCAGGAGAAATACTTAATACAATTAATGTAACCAGAGAGGCAGTGCTGGGTAGACTAATGGGACTGAAGGTGGACAAGTCCCCGGGTCCGGATGGAATGCATCCCAGGGTATTGAAAGAAATGTCAGAGGTAATAGTGGATGCGTTAGTGATTATTTATCAAAACTCGTTGCATTCTGGGGTAGTGCCGGTTGATTGGAAAACGGCTAATGTTACGCCGCTGTTTAAAAAAGGAAGGAGACAAAAGGCGGGTAACTATAGGCCGGTCAGCTTAACGTCTGTAGTAGGGAAAATGCTGGAATCCATTATTAAAGAGGAGATAGCAGGGCATCTGGATAGAAATGGTTCGATCAATCAGACGCAGCATGGATTCATGAGGGGAAAGTCGTGCTTGACGAACATGTTGGATTTTTATGAAGATGTGACTAGGGCGGTTGATGGAGGAGAACCGGTGGATGCGGTGTTTTTGGATTTCCAAAAGGCGTTTGATAAGGTGCCCCATAAAAGGCTACTGAAGAAGATTAGGGCACACGGAGTTGGGGGTAGTGTGTTAAAGTGGATTGGGGACTGGCTATCCGACAGGAAGCAAAGAGTCGGAATAAATGGGTGTTTTTCCGGTTGGAGGAAGGTAACTAGTGGCGTGCCGCAGGGATCGGTACTCGGGCCGCAACTATTTACCATTTATATAGATGATCTGGAGGAGGGGACGGAGTGTAGGGTAACGAAGTTTGCAGACGACACAAAGATAAGTGGAAAAGTGAATCGTGTGGAGGACGGAGAAGATCTGCAGAGAGATTTGGACAGGCTGAGTGAGTGGGCGAGGATATGGCAAATGGAGTATAACGTTGATAAATGCGAGGTTATACACTTTGGAGGAAATAATAACAAATGGGATTACTATCTCAATGGAAACAAATTAAAACATGCTACCGTGCAAAGGGACCTGGGGGTCCTTGTGCATGAGACGCAAAAGCCCAGTCTGCAGGTACAACAGGTGATCAAGAAGGCAAATGGGATGTTGGCCTATATTGCGAAGGGGATAGAATATAAAAGCAGGGATGTCTTGATGCACCTGTACAGGGCATTGGTGAGGCCGCAGCTGGAATACTGTGTGCAGTATTGGTCCCCTTATATGAGGAAGGATATATTGGCATTGGAGGGAGTGCAGAGAAGGTTCACCAGGTTGATACCGGAGATGAGGGGTTTGGATTATGAGGAGAGGCTGAGGAGATTGGGTTTGTACTCGTTGGAGTTTAGAAGGATGAGGGGGGATCTTATGGAGACTTATAAGATAATGCGGGGGCTGGATAGGGTGGAGGCGGAGAGATTCTTTCCACTTAGTAAGGAAGTTAAAACTAGAGGACACAGCCTCAAAATAAAGGGGGGTCGGTTTAAGACAGAGTTGAGGAGGAACTTCTTCTCCCAGAGGGTGGTGAATCTCTGGAATTCTCTGCCCACTGAGGTGGTGGAGGCTACCTCGCTGAATATGTTTAAAGCGCGGATGGATGGATTCCTGATCGGTAAGGGAATTAAGGGTTATGGGGATCAGGCGGGTAAGTGGTACTGATCCACGTCAGATCAGCCATGATCTTATTGAATGGCGGGGCAGGCTCGAAGGGCTAGATGGCCTACTCCTGCTCCTATTTCTTATGTTCTTATGTTCTTATAAAACTATTGGGATACATTAGATAAAATAGAGGTCGCTATGAATGACATAGATGTTGGAGATACAGTTCCATTAAAACAACATCTGTATTGACTAAATCCAGCAAGGTTATCATAGTTGGAAAAAGAAATTGAATGCATGCTCCCAAATGATGTTATTAAATTAAGTTCATGTGATTGGAGTTCATCTATTGTGATGGTGCCAAAGCCAAAATGGAATCCAGAGACATTGGGCGTGATTACTGGGCGTTCATCTCACTTCCTGCTGCAGAGAATTTGGCGCCCTGTCAAATCTCCATTTATCGCAGCGGCATGGGACAATCCCACCAGGGTGAACGGTGGTAACATTCTGGCCATTGTGTCAATGACAGGAATTTTATTACCATGAGCGATCCATTTTCTATTCCATGATTGAAAGGATTATATTGAAAGACTGGGACAGTCAAAACTCTGAGTGAGGTTCCAGTGATGCTGCCCTTGGGCGATTCTTCAGTGCTTCCCTCCGAGGTGTCATCCAGGGGGTTGTAGGCAGTTTGCTCCAGAGCAGCAGGGGCGGCACCAACACCCGAAGGGCCGTCTCCTCAGGGTCCAGAGCTGCAATAAAAAGCACACATTAGGGGAAGGGAGGTAAAACATTCTACCCAGCATTGCACCTACTTCGAGGAGGGCCTAGGTTGAGGGTGCACTTCTGCTCACTTGCATGCTGAATGCCGACCCGGCTGCCCATGACCATTCAAGATGACCCATCGCCCCCTGCCAGCTCCATGGCACACTGTTCAACGCTGGTCAGCTGCCGTAGGTCAGGCACACCACCATCAGTCTGTGCAGTTTCGTGCATGTTCTGAATGCTTTTCTCCTGTGGGAACATAAGGTGGATAGCAAGAATTATCATATTGCAGTGCATGGTGCGCAATGCGGGCCTGTGTCTCGGACGTTGTGCTGTCAGTTTCGGGGAAAGCGGTCACCACCGAAGGGTGCTGGTTGAGGGGTGAGGGGAAGGGGTTAGATTTTGTTCCTGGGGAAAGGGTAACTTGTTGCATGCCCTTCAGGTGTCTAAGCATGGGTTGAAATCCGTGCCAAGCATGTGCGTGGTTCCAAGTGGGATGCTCACTCACCCTTGCTGCGTGAAGAAGGTCGTACAGTTTTTTGTGACACTGCCAGCCAGATTGCGGTGTCAGGCTCCTGGCATTCACCGCTTCTGCCACCTCCTCCCACAATGCCATGGCGGCTACACCCCTTAGGTGAGGGCCCTGGCCAGGGAAGATCTGCTCACGCCTCTCCTCTATGGCATCTAACAGGGGCTCCTGGTTGGCCTCAGCGAATCTGTGTGTGTGTGTGTGTATGAGTGTGTGTGTGAGAGAGATGATTGTGTGAGAGTGAGATGTGTGTGTGAGAGGCAGAGATGAGTGTGTGTGTGTGTGTGTGTGAGGGAGAAGCGTATATGAGGCGAATTTTCCCATTACACCTGCCACAGGAATTGTAGTGGGTGAGAGGCGGATCACGGAAAGGTCCATTGACCTCAGGTGGGATTTTCCGGTTTTGGAGCGAGCGCGGCTGGAAAATTCCACCCATATGTGTTCATTTTTAGTGGGGAATGTATTTATCTGCTTAAGCACAGTGGCCATTCAGGTACAGAATTGCCTTTAGAACTAACCATTTTGCATTCATTAAGTTGAAAGAGCCTTTGACCGTCAACATGTGATATCTAACAATGGTCACTCTATCGGATACCTGAAGCCATTGAAGATTACACCCTACCATAGCTATCCACATGACTTAACAGCTTACAAAGTTAGATTGTCTGCAGCTCAGTAGGAAGGGGTGATGAGAGGTCCAGATGAGTTTCATGGACAGGATAAATTCAGAAAGGCTGTGAGAGAAGATGGGTGAGAAACTGATAAACTACACAGATTCAGAGCTAGGGCAGCAGAGCGACTTGGAAAAGGTTTTTATTGGTAGGAAAGTGGGAGGATGTAAGTAGCAGTGGTCCCAATTAATGATCTCAATTCAAGTGACAAGTCCATGAACTCCGATATGTTGAGAAGTGTAAGGGTTGGCAGTATTAATGTGTTCAGCCAGGTCCAAGCAATAGATGGCTAAACCAAGTGCGCAGCCCTTGAGCGAGCAAAGACAGAGGGAGAGACTGTGATCCACCTTATGTTAGGGACAAGGGATTATATCATAGAATCATAAAATCCCTGCAGTGCAGAAGGAGGTCGTTTGGCCTATTGAGCCTGCACTGACAACAATCCCACCCAGGCCCTATCCCTGTAACCCAATGTATTTACCCTTCTAATCCCCCTGACACTAAGCAATTTAACGTGGCCAGTCCACCTAACCAGCACATCTTTGGACTGTGGCAGGAAACTGGAGCACCCAGAGGAAACCCACGCAGACACGGGGAGAACATGCAAACTCCACACAGACAGTAACCCGAGGCCGGAATTGAACCCGGGTCCCTGGCGCTGTGAGGTAGCAGTGTTAACCACTGTGCCACTGTGCTGCCCCTAAAGGTAAAGTTTTTTTCTCTCCAGGAACGGACACAGAAGGAAATAGAATTGGAAAGTGATGGAAGATTTGGATGATTTGGAATATAGGGAAGGGGTCAGAGATTATCCTGACTGGGAAAGAAGGGCCATGGCAAGGTAAGTGGCTGCAAATATTAGTGGGGGAGTTTATATGGAGAGAGGAGTTGTGGGAGGACAGGAGAGCAGTGAAAATCAGAGGGGAGAGGATAAGGAGGTAATGATTTCAAAGGTGAGGGGGGCAAAACATGGTGATGTGCTTGAATGAAGTGAATTTTTAAGAAGATGAGGTGGAAATATCAAGGTGTGATTTTCGGTTAAAGGTAGCAGAAAATCCAGTCATGAGGGAAGACTTCAGCAAGGGAAATGGTGATTACCTCAGCGCAAACCAACTTGAGGTGGGGACATCAAGTAGGCCGTTTATTTACAAATGCTAAGACTCTGAAAACGTCCTCATTCATAGGTAATAAAAATAAAACACCTCTTATTTGTCCTTATTCACTGCAGCAAGTGGCACACTTTGGCCACCAATATGAGCACACTTTCTGTTCACAATTTTGAAGGCCTAGTTGGCTGCATAGCCTCTTAAACAAAAGAGCACTGCATGTCTCAACGTTTAGACTCACTGGCCAGAATACTCCGGTCTTGCACGCCTCACTACCGTTGCCAGTGGGAACGAAGAATTTGGTGCTCCACCAAATCTCCATTCACAGCAGCGGGATTGGAGAATCCCAGCCACGGGCGAGGCCGAAGAATTCTGGCCATTATTTGGATTGATGGATAAGTTAGGGTCTGACTCTGGGTTGAATCCAATGTTCTGCGAAGTTGTGTATGCGCAGCAGCCTGGAATTTTACTGAGTGGCCTTCTTTTAAGTTAAATGTCACATGTGCAGATATGCTAAAAAAAATTTAAAGGTACCACACATTGAAAAAACTGACTTCACACATTTTCCAGGGAGCATTGGTTGTATTGAAGCTTTCCTCATTGCTGTTTCTAATGAATGTTAATTTTCTCTTTCCATTCCTGTCACAAGATAGACCGATCAAGATTAAGTTCCCCATGCAAAATGAATAATCTCGTTGTAAAGTTGTACACTGAGTGGCACTAAAATTTGATCCCTCTGTAGTTAAATCTAGTTCTCACCAGTCTTCCATTTACTTAATCATACCTGACAGAAAAGCTGCTGAACTTCTTGGCTGTTCTGCTTAAGGTGATCTGCAGCATTTTTCATACAGTCTACATATACATCAATCAGCCTTTAGTTTCCAAACTTTGTTTTTTTTTAAACTGAACTCATTCGTCACCAATACAATAACTCACAATAAACAAAGAATATTTCCTGAATCCGTCAAGGATATAGCTCGGGATTTTTCTTTCCATTATTTTACCGGGTAGGCTTTGTCCCTGTGATCAAATTGTTAAAATATTGGGGGCAGGTTTTATATAAATAATGGCCCCTATTCCAGCATGAACAAGTGAGGCAGCAAGACGGAAGGTCAAAAAGTATCCCAGCTTAAGGTCTGGAAGTCAGTGCAATTGTGGAGTAGGCCTCAACTTAAGTATCTCATTGTGTTCAAAACAGTTGGCAACCTCAATAATATATTTAAATCCAGATGTGAATGTGCAGCTAGGGCCCTAGCCAATTTTAATCTTGCAATTGGCTCACCATTTGCTGCCTGCACTCAGTAGCTATGAGTGTAGAGCATTCAAATGCGTTAATCTTTCCCTGTAGGTATGATGCGCGACAATCAAGCACGAGGTACAAGGCTTCAGCGATTGAAGGCTTTTATTGACAAACAATGGAACTATCTAAACACGAGTACACCATTCCAGACTGGAGGGGTCCCGCCTGAGCAGAGGGTCTTATACCTCTCCCAGGAGGCGGGGCCCGACCGGGATGTGCCATAACAGCATCCACCACAGGTATATTAATCCCACAGTGTAAACACCCTAGCCCAACAACAACATTATAACAACCCCACAGTGTCAACACCCTAATCCAACAGCAACATTGGAATAACCCCACAGTGGTAACCAATGATGGTTCACCACATTCACCCCTCCTTTGAAAACAAAGGCCGGCAGGGTGCGAAAACAGATTACATATATACAAAAAAAATCTACAAGTCCAGACGGTCTGGAGGACCGCACCGTCGCTGTGATCTCCTCAACACCGGTTGTGACACCGGAGCAGGTGCTTGCGGTGGCGTTCTCTCCAAAACAGCATCCGGCTGTCCCCTCGAGGACTCACGGGCCGGTTGACCCTGGTGAAGCGGTGGTGCAGGGGATCCCGGTACCTTCTGTGGTGGCGCCGATCTCCGGGTCTCAGGCAAGCTGTACATGGGAGTATAACTGTTATGCACTGGTCCCGGTGCTGACCGCGCCACGTCCGGGGAAGAAATAAGTGATAGGGGATTCGTGACAGGGGGTATGGGAGCGACAGGGGTTGCTACGTCCCCTGCGGGCGCCAGGTCTCGAATCGAGACTGTGTCCTCTCGCCCGTCAGGATATGCCACATAGGCATACTGAGGGTTGGCGTGGAGGAGTTGGACCGGTTCGACCAAGGGGTCGGACTTGCGGGCCCTTACATGTCGCCGCAGAAGGACGGGTCCTGGGTACGTCAACCAGGCTGGTAAAGATATCCCCGAGGACGACTTCCGAGGGAATGAGAACATCCTCTCGTGGGGAGTAGCATTGGTTGCCGTACACAGGAGGGAGCGAATGGAATGAAGCGCATTTGGAAGGACCTCCTGCCAACGGGAGAGTGGAAGGCCCCTGGACTTCAGCGCCAATAGGACAGCCTTCCAGACTGTAGCATTCTCTCTCTCCACCTGTCCGTTGCCCCTAGGGTTGTAACTCGTGGTTCTACTAGAGGCAATCCCGTATGAGAGCAGGAATTGCCTCAAGTCGTTACTCATGAACGACGAGCCCCTGTCGCTATGTATGTAGCAGGGGTACCCGAATAGGGTAAAAAGATCACGGAATGCCTTGATCACCGTGGCAGTCGACGTGTCCGCACAGGGGACAACAAACGGGAACCGGGAGTATTCATCTATGATATTGAGAAAGTACACATTCCGGTCCGTTGAGGGAAGGGGGCCCTTAAAATCCACACTCAGCCTGTCGAAGGGGCGAGTGGCCTTGACCAATTGTGCCCGGTCAGGTCGGTAAAAGTGCGGTTTGCATTCCGCGCAAATCCGACAGCTTCTCGTTACTGACCTGACATCCTCCACCGAGTAGGGCAGGTTGCGGGCTTTTATGAAGTGGTAGAGCCGAGTGACCCCAGGATGGCACAGGTCATTATGGAGGGTGTACAAGCGGTCCTCCTGCATGGTAGCGCATGTTCCGCGCGAGAGGGCATCCGAGGGCTCATTGAGTTTCCCTGGACGATACATAATATCGTAATTATAGGTGGAGAGCTCAATTCTCCACCGCAAGATCTTGTCATTCTTGATCTTGCCCCTCTGCGTATTACTGAACATAAACGCCACGGATCGCTGACCCGTGATCAGGGTGAACCGCTTCCCCGCCAGGTAATGGCGCCAGTGTCTGATGGCCTCCACAATAGCCTGGGCCTCCTTCTCCACCGCTGAGTGCCGAATTTCGGGACCTTGAAGGGTGCGGGAAAAAAACGCGACGGGCCTGCCTGCCTGGTTTAGTGTGGCGGCCAGGGCGAAATCCGATGCATCACTTTCCACCTGAAAAGGGATGGATTCATCCACCGCGTGCATCGTGGCTTTCGCAATGTCGCTTTTCAAAGCCTTGAAGGCCAATTGGGCCTCCGGCGTAAGTGGGAAGGTCGTGGACTTGATGAGCGGACGGGCTTTGTCCGCGTAGTTGGGGACCCACTGCGCATAATAAGAGAAGAAGCCGAGGCATCTCCTCAGTGCTTTAGCGCTAGCGGGCAAGGAAGTTCAATAAGGGGGTGCATACGGTCTGGATCAGGGCCGATGACCCCGTTTTCCACCACGTATCCCAGGATAGCTAACTTGCGCGTACGGAATACACACTTCTCCCTGTTATAGGTCAGATTCAGGTGAGACGCAGTGCGCAAAAAGTTCTGGAGGTTTGTGTCATGGTCCTGCTGGTCATGGCCGCAGATGGTGACATTATCCAGGTACGGGAAGGTAGCCTGCAACCCGTTCTGGTCCACCATTCGGTCCATAGCACGCTGGAAGACCGAGACCCCATTGGTGACACCAAATGGAACCCTAAGAAACTGATACAGACGACCATCCGCCTCAAAAGCCGTGTATTGTCGGTCCTCTGGGCGGATGGGGAGTTGGTGGTAGGCGGACTTAAGGTCTATGGTGGAGAACACCCGGTACTGCGCAATCTGATTGACCATATCAGATATGCGCGGGAGAGGATACGCATCCAGCTGCGTATAACGATTAATGGTCTGACTGTAGTCGATGACCATCCGGGGTTTGTTCCCGCTCTTAACCACCACGACCTGTGCTCTCCACGGACTAACGCTGGACTGTATGATCCCTTCTTTGAGGAGCCGCTGAACCTCAGATCTGATGAAGATCCGGTCTTCAGCGCTGTAACGCCTACTTTTAGTAGCGATGGGCTTGCAGCCTGGTACCAGATTCTTAAATAAAGAGGGTGTGGTGATCTTTAGTGTGGAAAGATTGCATGCGGGGCGCTTTGGACGATTTGGAGGCTGCGGCTGATTCCCTACTGCCAGCGAAGGGAGTGGCCCACCGTACTGTAGGATCACACTCTTCATGTGGACCATAAAGTTTAGTCCGAGGAGAATTGGCGCGCAAAGATGCGGCAACACAAGGAGCCTGTATCGCTCGTAGATTGTGCCCTGCACCTCCAGAGTTACCACACATCGTCCTTGGATCGGTACAGACCGGGACCGTGATGCCATAGAAATTGTCTGTTTGGCAGGTAGAACCCGGAGTCCACACCTCTTTGCAGTGTCAGGGTGAATAAAACTCTCAGTGCTCCCACTGTCAAACAGACAATACACAGTACGACCATTTACCTTGATGTTCATCATTGAACAGTCAAGCCTGTGATGCTTTGCCTGGTCCAGGGTGATCGACGCCACCGTTGGCCCTTGGACGTCACTGCAGGCAGCCGAGGTTGATGCTGAGGACCCCTGCTGGTCGCTCCTGGTCGTCGTCGTCGACCAAGATGGCCGCCCCCATGAATCGCACGTGGGTGAGGGCGCCAAGCGTAGCGAATCCTGGTGGTCATCCTCCTCCTCCGCCAGCCACAATGGCGTCGTCCTGGGTTCGCACGTGGACGGACCTCGTGGGTACTGCGACGCCGATGGAGATTGTCTCCGTTCTGGAGGGTCACAGGCTGCACTGCCGTTCTTGGGCTTCGATCTGCAGACTTTCGCGTAGTGCCCCTTTTTACCGCACTGACTGCAGATCACCATTTTAGCTGGACACTGTTGCCGTGGATGCTTGGCTCCTCCGCAAAAATAGCACCGCTGGCCGCCTGGAGCTGCCGCCGTCGTCGGGTCGATATGGGAGCGCGAGCCCGTGGGGCGAGGAGGGATATGTGCCTGCTCCTGCCACGTTGTCTCCACGTGGTCTTCTGGATACAGGGCCAAGCTTTTTGACGCTGCCTCCAGCATCTCAGCCATCTCCATCGCTTGGGTCAGGTTGAGATTCCCTTTCTCCAACAGCTTGAGCCGGATGTACGAAGACCCTACCCCTGCCACAAACGCATCTCGGGCGAGGTCGTACATATACTGCTCAGCCGATACAGCTTTGCAGTCGCAGCCCCTGGCAAGCTGCAAGAGCTCATTGGCGTAGTCCTCCATGGTTTCGCCCGACTGCCGACGTCGTGTAGCGAGGAGGTAACGAGCGTGGATCTCGTTGGGTGGTCTCGTGTATTGCTTTTTCAAGAGTTCAATGGCCCTCGGGTAAGTGGTTGCCGCACGAATCGCGAGGTAGACCGTGTCGCTTACCCTCGCGTGGAGGACCTGGAGTCTGTCGTTGTCCGTAGTAACTGCTGCAGAGGCTGCCAGGTAGTCCTCGAAACACTTCAGCCAGTGGTCGAAGGTGTTAGAGGCACCGACCGCACGTGGATCCAGCGTCAGACGCTCTGGTTTCAGCATTTGCTCCATACTCTCTTTACTGTCGAGAGTTTCGTGTTTGTCAATAAAATTGATGCGCGACAATCAAGCACGAGGTACAAGGCTTCAGCGATTGAAGGCTTTTATTGACAAACAATGGAACTATCTAAACACGAGTACACCATTCCAGACTGGAGGGGTCCCGCCTGAGCAGAGGGTCTTATACCTCTCCCAGGAGGCGGGGCCCGACCGGGATGTGCCATAACAGCATCCACCACAGGTATATTAATCCCACAGTGTAAACACCCTAGCCCAACAACAACATTATAACAACCCCACAGTGTCAACACCCTAATCCAACAGCAACATTGGAATAACCCCACAGTGGTAACCAACGATGGTTCATCACAAGGTACACAACTTCTCCATTGGCAAGCCTTCAGATTTGCCTCCTCATGGCTACACAGGGAAACTGGCCCTTTAAAGGGACAGTTGTAGTTCTCAGTACACCTGGATTAAGGTTGAGGGGAATCAGGCAGCGTTGCTGTATTTGACTGTTGTCCATTGGTGCGGTGATTGTCCCTTTAAGGGCAACGCAGCAGAGTAAGGGTCACATGACCTATGTGACCAATCGGGACTCAGCATGGAATCGCCCCAGGGTGAGAGAGGCTCCTCAGCAAAGAGACATTTTGGGAGCTAGTTTCAGCCATGAGGTTGCTGTACCATTCTTATTAATAAATACCATTTGTGTTCATTAGTAAAATGTGTGAAAGTGTATGTTTACAAGTGGGTAGTGCCTTCTGAGAGCTTGGCACTGTGTTAAGCTCTGTTGTCTCAGAAATCAAACAGGCAAATAGTCTGTGTTTTGGAGTCGTAGGGTGGGGGATGATTTTGACTTTGCATATAGTATAAAATGGGCAATATCAGCTGCCCATTTTACATCTTCCCCAGTTTTTATTTATCCTGAAATTATCCCCAGTGCTTGATTGTATGCCATGCCACTCTCTCTCTCTCAGTTCCCCCACAATCACCCCCAGTTCCCCTTCACTCAAACTCCTGATATGTGCTGTTATTGTGCAAAGCATGTAAGACTACAATATGTAGGAACAGAAGTAGGCAATTTGGCCCATCGAGTCTGCTCTGCCATTCAATGAGATCATGCATAATTTCCATACAGCAAATCAGCAACAAAAGCAAAGTACTGTGGCTTTTGTTCTTTCTCCTTCTCTGCCTGACCCTACACGGGTTGAAAACCTGTTATATCTCTATTTTTTCCAGTTCTGACGAAAGGTCACAGAACTGAAACGTTAACTCTGTTTTTCTCTCCCCGTGTTGCCTGACCTGCTGAGTAAACTTTCAGCATTTCCCATTTTTTAACTCTGTTAACTGTATTTCCATAAGATCATAAAACAAGAGGAGAATTAGGCCACTCGGCCCACCGAGTCTACTCCGCCATTCAATCATGGCTGATATTTTTCTCATCCCTATTCTCCTGCCTTTTCCCCATAACCCCACATCCCCTTATTAATCAAGAACCTATCTATCTCTGTCTTAAAGACACTCAATGACCTGGCCTCCACAGCCTTCTGTGGCAAAGAGTTCCACAGATTCACCACCCCTGGCTGAAGAAATTCCTCCTCCTCTCTGTTTTAAAGGATTGTCCCTTTAGGCTGAGGTTGTGCCCTCTGGTCCTGGTTTTTTCTACTCATGGAAGCATCCTCTCCATGTCCACTGTATCCAGACCTCGCAGTATCCTGTAAGTTTCATCCTTCTAAACTCCAATGAGTACAGACCCAGAGTCTTCCGTTCCTCAAACGACAGGCTTTTCACTCCAGGGATCATTCTTGTGAACCTCCTGTGGACCCTTTCCAAGGCCAGCACATCCTTCCTTAGGTACGGGGCCCAAAACTGCTCACAATACTTCAAATGGGGTCTGACCAGAGCCTATACAGCCTCAGAAGTACACCCCTGCTCTTGTATTCTAACCCCCTAGTATTTCAGATTTCCATGTCACCAGCTTGCAAAAAAGAATGCAAAATATATCAGGGAAGAATTCAGAATTATTGGACTTCTCTAACACTCTTGTGTTAAGAGTGCTTTCTCCACCCCCTCCCCCTCCCTCTCCCCAAATAGATGTTGAATCCAGGAATTCTGAGATCAAAACAGAAAATGATAAACAAAAGAAAAGAATAACCGGTTTGCCAAGATGGAAAATAATAATTGTAATTTCAATTGTAAGTCCTGGTCGGAATGTTTTTCAGCCATTATTGTTCAATAGTTCTTTATCACCACTGCATTTTACATAGGATTAAATGCTTCAAAATTGCTTACTTTTGGTTGCCGGTTAAGGTTTGTTCCTATCACAGGCTCTTTCCATTAAACCTTGAAGCCTGAGCAATTTTTATTGTCTGAACATATGATAAGTGGGAGGAAACAGTTTCCACTCCTTATTCCAAATATCTTTTTTAGAGTCAAAGCATCTGTTTTTTGATGACTCCATGTAATGACACAGAGAGACAACTGTCACCATATTTAATCTTGAATCTGAAGAAAGACAGTTTTACTATAAGAGAGTATTTTTCTATCTATTTTCTCCCAGTGGGGAGCCTTATTTGACAGGAGTGCAGATTGGAGATTCATGCTGCACACGATTTGCCGACCAAATGTTCGACAAACCGTTGTACTGTGCCTAAATTTCTGATATGCCTTCTGCTGGTGATGGAGCTCCACCAGGCATGTGCAGTCAGAAAGCTTCCCTTTATTACTCAACTTCTTCATCTGCAAGCTATTGTAGGACAAAGAGGAAGTGCACTGCACAATAAGCAATTTTGCCCAGGCTAGTGCCCTGGAGAGGACACTTTAATGTTCTTGCAGAGCGTTAACACAACATGGGAGATAGCCGTTACAAATGAAAAGCCCAACTCAACAGGTCCAGAGAATGAATGTTATGGGCTATCTCCATTGGTGGGAGGGACCATCATATCCCACCGGTCAGCCAGCACCCACCTCAAGTTGGGGTAACCCCCGACTAGACCACCACGGTTCATCTGCTTTGATGGGCTAGGAGCTTAGAATCTCTGATCAATAAATGAATGGGATCCATCATACCGGGCAAACAAGCAAATCAAAAAGAAAGAAGATGCCAAGTCTTTGACTGGCAAACAGAAACATCAGGACAATGTGCACAGGACTCTCAGATGACTTGTGGCTGGTTAATAATGTACATAAGACAGCTGTGATTGACATGGAACTTGATAGGCTGGACATTGGCACAGATTTCCTACAAGAGACCAGGTTCGCCAAGAATGGATCACTGAAAGAGAAAACATTACTACCGGAATTCTACTGCCCCGCACATCAGGGAATCGGAATGGGCGAGGGGTGGACAATGGAAATGCTCATTGACCTCAGGCGGAATTTCTACTCTCGCTCGAGCGAGGCCATAAAATATTGCCCTACATGTTCATGGTGGAGGGAGTGAATGTTTGGGGAAGAGGAAATGCACGGGTTGGATGTAAGCAACTCACTACTTCTAATGATCGAACCCTTTACAAATGGTTCAGAATGTGCTCCATCCTCTCAACTCGGGCAGGGCCAGTTAACCTCACGATTCCAGTGAAGGGTAAATGACTGGCTCCTTCGTTGCTTCTAAAATGTGATTGGAATGTATTTGACTTTAAGCTTTCAAGGTGCTACAGCTGCTACTGACATTAATTGCTCCTGTCCCAGGTCCACCAATTACTTGTGCGAGCACGGAATTTAGATTGGCACAGCAATCGATTGTGTCATTGCAAATAACCTAACAATCCCTTCCCTTTCCAACTGCAAGGTTTGAGAAGTTTGGAACGATAGTTTTGGTTGCCTTCTTTTGTCAAGGGGGCAGCTTCTACCTGCTTGGGCAAGACGATGGCATCGCATTGAAGATGACTATCAGATTGGAGCAGCTCATCGTTTCTAGGCGACGAATGATTGTGTCAAAGCGCTCAATCTCGTAAATGATATTGCTGGCCATAAAGCTCAGGATGAGGCCTGCTTGCCAAGAAGCTGGACTTAATGGGAGATGATGCACATTTCTTCTCTTTGCAGCTAAAGCCATAAATAAATAAAAATCAGAGCCTGCCAGCTGCTCATCTGCTAAACAAGATCCTTTTAAGGAAAGGAGAACTGTTCGGCCAAAGCAGTGGTATTTAAAGTAGTGCTTGAAACCACTTCAGGACAATCAAGAGCTACTGTGAAATTAGATTATGATTCAGTGTGTTTATGAGGGTTTTAAAAAATCATTAGAATGATGAAATGGGACTAGCAGGTTCATCTAAGCACAAGGAAGCATAATTTACCAAAAAAACCCCAAATAACTTGCCTGAGCAATACAATCAATTGTCAATCATAGAATCCCTACAGTGCAGAAGGAGTCCATCGAATCTGCACCACCCACAATCCCACCCAGGTCCCATCCCCTTAACCCAACATATTTACCTTGCTAGTCCCCCTGACACTAAGGGGCAATTTACCGTGCCCAATCAGCCTAACCCGCACATCTTTGGACCGTGGGAGGAAACCGGAGCACCCACAGGAAAGCCACGCAGACACGGGGAGCACATACAAACTCCACACAGACAGTCACCCGGAATTGAAACCGGGTCCCTGGCGCTGTGAGGCAGCAGTGCTAACCACCGTGCCACCATGATCAATGACATGACCACTGCACCATGATCAAAAGAGTTTCCTGTGCGTGTCAAATGACCACTTCGACAACTTATTAAAGCGACCCTATGGCCTGCGTGGAATAGAATACTAATTGGGCTCTAAACAATTGATTGTAGTAAGAACCCATTGTAAAGGAAGTGGGAGAAGCAAATTGAAGTTCCACCAATGGAAGGCTGCTAAGAAATTAATGGAAGTTTGGCTCGGTGGGCTAGTGGAAGGGAGAGACCTAGCAGAGGCTGTTGATTGGCTTGTATCAATCTTAGTGACAAAGAAACTCCGTGAGCTCCTCACTTGTTGTTGGATATGAGGGTGGAGGGGATAGGGAACAGGGTTTTAAAAGATGGTTTGCAGTTGAGAAAATAAGCTGGGAAATATCTTTATATTCCAGGATGATCCTGGAACAATGGGTAGGTTTATCAGACAACAGCAGGATGCAATTAGTCCAGCTCGATCTGGCAATGGATGGCTAAACTAGTTGTCCACCATATCCTTTTGGACTTAAAGGAACAGCGATGAAGTGGAACAGCTGGGATGAAGGCGAATAATGGTTTTTCAGAGGATAAATAAGAGACATCAAATGTGGAGGTTGATTCAATGGTTAGAATGCTCTTGCAATTAGCAGTGACATGTAAGTATGCTGTTTAGGTTACATATTACATGTCTGTAGAGCCAGATCTCCCATCCATTTAATCAGGCACTGCTAGCTTGCAATGTTCTGACCACTGATACTCCTGTAAGCATTGCTCTGAACTGGAAGCTTGCAATCACTGAATCAGATCTATTGCATTCTCTTTATGATTTTAAATTGGTTTGTTTGTTAATGATAAAGACATTTTCACACTGGGCAACATGCAGTGACAGAATAAATTTTAAAAACTTAATCAGCAATTAAAACAAGATTTTGAAAGCTAACTGGTCCGCATCGATTCAGCATGCAGGAATTGCTGTAGATGATGTGCATATTTCACGATGCAATGTGTGGGTTATTCAATGAATTGATTTTCACATCCAATGTATACGTCGATTTTATGATGTGATCTTTTCAATGTGAGGCATTGGAGATATGAAGAATTTGAATTATGAAAACTCCAATTGTCTCACAACGACTTTGTTTGTTACATTAATGAACTATCATTGATGCCATTCCATGGGAATTATAAAAAGGCATTGATATACAATGAGGCAGACAACCAAAATTCATCTGTTTAACATTTAAAAACTGCTGGTGGAAGAACGACAGACACTGGCAGCTCGTCCAAATAAATAAATGAGGTCCAAAAGGTCCATTATTTGACTGGCCTTGGACCTCTTGCTCTAGGCACCTACTTGCTCTTGTGCCAACCTGGCAGCACCAATCTGTGCTAGGGGGCAGTGTCAGGGTGGGCCCTCCAGAGAGCCTCTTAGGAGTGGTTTTCTTAGTTTGTGGGGTGGCGGGGGGGGGGGGTGGGGGGGGCTGGTGTCTGTGAGGGGGGAGAGTGCCCCTAAGACTCCAGTGGTGTTGAGGGTAGTGGTAGGCGGCTGAGCGGAAGTGGGGAAGGGTTGAGGTGAGAGACTTGATGCCTGCAAGGGGGGTGGAGGAATGGGAGTGTTCTGGTCGGGGAGCGGGGGGCAAAGCCCCGTTGCTTGTGAGGAAGATTCTCAGGTCCATTGGGGCTGGTTGAGGGGTGTTTACCTTCTGTGCTGATAAGGGTGCCCTTTCTAATTGGCGCCCCGATCTCCATGAAGCCAATCTTGTTGACTCTATTAAGCCAGCACCCTCAACACCCCCACCACCTTCCGTTCCCCCTCCTCCTGTCAGAGTGACATTGCAAACCATGCCCGTTCATTTTATTTTTCAACAGTGCCAGAAAATCTGTTCTAAAAACTCAGCGGTGAGGCTGGGAAGCTACGCACTGGTTTTCCATCAGAGCTTGACACTTTGAAACAATATGGGAAAATTCTGTCCTTTGCATTTGTTTCAGAAAAATCAGTGCATAGAATTCATTAACAAAAGAGACGTAGATAGGATGCAAAGCTGGGCTGAAAAATGGCAAATGGAGTTTAACCCTGATAAATGTGAGGTGATTCATTTTGGTAGGACTAATTTAAATGTGGATTACAGGGTCAAAGGTAGGGTTCTGAAGACTGTGGAGGAACAGAGAGATCTTGGAGTCCATATCCACAGATCTCTAAAGGTTGCCACTCAAGTGGATAGAGCTGTGAAGAAGGCCTATAGTGTGTTAGCTTTTATTAACAGGGGGTTGGAGTTTAAGAGCCATGGGGTTATGCTGCAACTGTACAGGACCTTGGTGAGACCACATTTGGAATATTGTGTGCAGATCTGGTCACCTCACTATAAGAAGGATGTGGAAGCGCTGGAAAGAGTGCAGAGGAGATTTACCAGGATGCTGCCTGGTTTGGAGGGTAGGTCTTATGAGGAAAGGTTGAGGGAGCTAGGGCTGTTCTCTCTGGAGCGGAGGAGGCTGAGGGGAGACTTAATAGAGGTTTATAAAATGATGAAGGGGATAGATAGAGTGAACGTTCAAAGACTATTTCCTCGGGTGGATGGAGCTATTACAAGGGGGCATAACTATAGGGTTCATGGTGGGAGATATAGGAAGGATGTCAGAGGTAGGTTCTTTACGCAGAGAGTGGATGGGGTGTGGAATGGACTGCCTGCAGTGATAGTGGAGTCAGACACTTTAGGAACATTTAAGCGGTTATTGGATAGGCACATGGAGCACACCAGGATGATAGGGAATGGGATAGCTTGATCTTGGCTTCAGATAAAGCTCGGCACAACATCGTGGGCCGAAGGGCCTGTTCTGTGCTGTACTGTTCTATGTTCTAAAATGCAGAAACAGTTTTTTTTGCCAATTGGCTAGGAATCTATTTACTATTATCTCAAAAGAATCTCCGGTGTTCCTGATTTGGAGATTAAAAATCTCTTCTCATTATTTTTGATTTTCTTTATTATGTTCTACCTCAAGCTCTCATACAATGGGAGAATCTGAAGATGTGTGTGTTGTGACTGGAACGGTATTTGGATTGGGTAACAGGATGTGAACTGTATGGATCCAGATGTGGTGGCACAACAGAGCACCGAGTCAAATCATCGTAATCACTTATTACAGTTTATTTAATAATTGCTAGTCCGGGTACACTTCCTTCAATTAAACATATTATTTCACCTCCCAAACCCTCATTCACAAGTTCTTGTTTGTTTCTGTCAGGCACTTACCACATAAAAGCACTAAGGATCACTTCAAAGATGAACCCAGCTATTTGAAAGCTACAGCTTCCGGCTTCTTACAAGTAAGAGCAAAATACTGCAGATGCTGGAAATCTGAAATGAAAATAAAATATTCTGGATAGACTCAGCAGTTCTGGCAGCATCTGAGGAGAGAAACAGAGTTAACATTTCGAGTCTAAGTGACCCTTCTACAGAACTTACAAATGTTTGCTTAAAGTGTGTAAACACGTCATGTAGACCATAAGATATAGGAGCATAATTAGGCCATTCGGCCCATCGAGTCTGTTCCACCATTCAATCATGGCTGATAAGTTTCTCAACTGCATTCTGCCACCTTTTCCCCATAACCTTTGATCCCCTTACCAATCAAGAACCTATCTATCTCTGTCTTAAATACACTCAATGACCTGGCCTCCACAGCCTTCTCTGGTAACGAATTCCATAGATTCACCATCCTCTGGCTGAAGAAATTCCTCCTCATCTCAGTTCTAAAGGGTCGTCCCTTTACTCTGAGGCTGAGACCCTTGGATCCTAGTCTCTCTTACTAATAGAAACATCTTCCCCATGTCCACTCTACATAGGCCTTTCAGTATTTTGTAAGTTTCAATGAGATTTCCCCCCTCCCCCCCCCACCCTTCTAAACTCCATCGAATACAGGCCCAGAGTCCTCAAACGTTCCTCATACGTCAAGCTTTTCATTCCCGGGATCATTCTCATGAACCTCCCCTGGATGCTGTCCAGGGCCAGCACATCCTTCCTTGGATATGGGATCCAAAATTGCTCACAATATTCCAAATGTGGTCTGACCAGAGCCTTATAAAGTCTTAATGATGTTATGCTGCAAAAGAGGAAATGACAATAGAACAGACTGTGCATACATGTAATTAGTTTGAATTATGGGGAACATGTGTGCATCACTAAAGTAGGTGCACTTTGATATATAATTAAAATATTGTTAGTTTATTTTCATCATCGTAGAGTTCCTACAGTACAGAGGGAGGCCATTCGGCCCATTGTGTCTGTACCGACCACAATCCCACCCAATCCCTATTCCCGTAACCCCACACATTTACCCTGCTGATTCCCCTTAGACTAGGGTCAATTTTGCACGGCCAATCAACCTAACCCGCACATCTTTGGGCTGTGGGAGGAAACCGCAGCACCCGGAGGAAACCCACGCAGACACGGGGAGAAGGTGCAAACTCCACACAGACAGTGGCCCGAGGCCGGAATTGAACCCAGGTCCCTGGTGCTGTGAGGCAGCAATGCTAACCACTGTGCCACCCTGCCGTCCATACTGTTTGTTTTTACCCTGTGGCCAAACGGGCCATCTAAAATGGTGATTTGCAAAGCACTCTGGGATAATTGGGCAAGAACTAAAACGACAGGCTGCAGCCTAAAAGACAGAGATAAACAGGCTGCAACCCAGATGCGTAAATACACAGGATATGGGTGATCTCCAGGACAAAAGAGACTTTCTGGTCAAACTGGGTTGTTTACCAAACATAAGTGTGCCGTAACCCCTTATTTGGGAGGTAGGTGTGAACCCTACATGCCCCCAGCACCTGCAGACATGGCCGTTGGGGACATACCCAGAGTTTGGTGTGGCAGCACCCGATTGGACTTGATCGATCAGGGTGATCAAGTCCTGATCGATTGATTGGCAATGGCCAAAAGGAGCGCGAAACCCAACGGGGTATAAAGGGTGCTGCCCAACCAAGAATCGCTCTCTCTCTCTCTCTGACCCCACGAACGAGCTACAACAACGGTGACCATCGCCAGCGACGACCAGCACGAGGAGAGCCACCACACCCGAGAAGGAAGGAAGACTAGAGCCAGAGCGCCAGACCAGACCAAAGGGCCAGACTACGCAGAGGACGACCGAGACCAGCGCACAGATAAAGGCCAATATCTGCTTGGGTACCTGCCAGTCACGCAAAGTTAAGTCAAGGTCTTGTATCGGACTTGAACTCTCGTATTTTCTGTAAAGATAACTTATTGTTGGTTGGGTGGGTGATTATTGATTGTGTGTCTTAAATAAATATTGGTTGTACTAACAAGACGTCTACTTGCAGTTATTTGTCCACCGTATAAGGATTAAAACAGACTGTGCGGCAGGCACAACAACCCTTTGGGGAATAGTGGGGAAGTGGTGGGAGGATTTCTGAGCTGATTATCAGCCTGTTGAACTCTGTTGAACGCTCCTTCTGTGGCCAGCAAGTCCTCATGTTGGACTCGAACCTGGAGTTTCTGGCCCAGTGGTTACCATTGTACCACAAAGCCTCCCTATAAATAAAGTGAGCATGGGGCAGACAGTCTGAAGTCACTGAGTTCGCTTCACAGAGCAGTTCAGGGTCATTAAAAACTGTCACTGGGGAGCTGAGCACCAGATTAGATAATGTTCACTGAAACAGGATAAAAATTCAGCGTTCCCATCCACAGTTTAAGTAACCTGCCTGTGACAACTCAATAAAACCACGGTCAATTAAATCCGCATTTTAACACAGGTCTGCGTGTGAACAAATGGACTGTTACAAGCATTATTACCAGAAAAAAAGAACTGCACAGGAAAAGTTGGCTTATCGAATCCATAGCTTACTTGAAATTTGTATGTGGATTCATGGAATATTAAACAGAAAACATAACAGAGGTTTCTGTGTAGAACTATGACTTGTTAGATTTGGATTTTATGCACATCCTAGAAGTCTTATTTCACAACAGCAAGGTGCAATTTAGATGCAGTGGATTCCATTAGATATGTTTAAGTCGATAGAGGTTTGTAAGAAAATGAGAATGGGCCAGGATTTACTCAAGCTGCTGAATGATAAGACTTACCTTTTCCAGTTTAATTTCCATGATCCGTTGCATGGAAGATGTTGCTAGCACAAGATCAGAATCTTTGAGCAGCCGCCACAGGGTGTTATGAGTGCAAGGCCTTATAAGGCAGTTATGTTTTAAATTGTCTCTTTCAATTTAAGATAAAACAGAATGCCCCGGAGTGGGTAACGGTGTGAAATCAGACTAAAATCTGCCTGGAGACAGGCCTCGATGATTTGTTTGTCATGGGGACGGGCAGCCGCAGTTTGCACCTCATGGAAATTCAAGTGTCAGGTCTCACATATTGACTCAAATGAAGGGCAGAAGATTTTATTCAACACAGACTTGCAGGACAGAATTTAATGGAGCTATGGGAGCAGGAAACTTAATTGTGTGAAAGGTAAACTGTCAACTTCCCGATGGTGAGCTGAAAGTTGGGAAGTAAGTTGGAAGCAGATTAATGGTGGATCGTGATTCCCAATGGCCAAAGGTAGAAATCAATTTTTTCAATGTCTTTGCACATCATAGAATTATAGAATCCCGACAGTGCAGAAAGAGGACATTCGGCCCATCGAATCTGCACTGACCACAATCCCACACGGGCTCTATCCCCATAACCCCATGCATTTACCCGAGACGAAGGGGCAATTTAGCATGGCCAATTCACTTTACCCGCAAATCTTTGGACTGTGGGAGGAAACCGGAGCACCCGGAGTATACCCACGCAGGCACATGGAGAATGTGTAAACTCCACACAGAAAGTGACCCAAACCGGGGTTTGAACCCGGGTCCCTGGCACTGTAAGTCAGCAATGCTAACCACTGTGTCACCATGCCGTCCAGGTACATTCATTGAAATACTTGGCTGTCAGATTAAATTGTACATCTGCAATTAAGTTGGCAGCAAATGAGAAACAAGGGTGGCACGGTGGCGCAATGGTTAGTACTGTTGCCTCACACTGCCAGGGACCCAGGTTTGATTCCCAGCTTGGGTAACTCTGTGTAGAGCCTGTACATTCTCCCCATGTCTATGTGGGTTTCCTCCAAGTGCTCCAGTTTCCCCCCACAGTCTGAAAGACATGCTCATGAGGAGCATTGGCCATGCTAAATTCGACCTCAGTGTACCTAAACAGGGATTTTCATAGTAACTTCATTGCAGTGTTAATGTAAGCCTACTTGTGACACTAATAAATAATCTTTACTGTGCAAATATTCATTGCCCTCCCTGATGCTGGTGCAATTATGATATTAGTTTGCAAAGTAACTTTAATTTACTGTCAATAATATTGGAGTGGATAATGCTCAATGTTATTTATGGGCCAGGCCAGGTAAAGACAGCAGATTTCTTCCCTAAATGAACCAGATGGGTTTCTGTAATAATTGATGATTGTTCCATTGTCACCATTACTGAGATTAGCTTTCAATTCCAGATTTACTTATTAAATTTAAACTTAGGCGGCATGCTGGCACAATGGTTAGCACTGCTGCCTCACAGCCCCAGGGATCTGAGTTCGATTCCTGGCTTGGATCACTGTCTGTGTAGAGTTTGCACATTCTCCCCATGTCTTCTTCCGGGTACTCCGGTTTCCTTCCACAGTCCAAAAATGTGCAGGTTAGGTTAATTGGCCATGCTAAATGAACCCTAGTGTCAGGGGGATTAGCAGGGTAAATATGAGGGATTTCGGGAATAGGGCCTGAGTGCGATTGTGGTCGATGCAGACTCGATGGGCCAAATGGCCTCCTTCTGCACCGTAGGGATTCTATGATTCGCCATTTGCAGTGGTGAGATTTGGACCCGTGTACCCAAAGCGTTACACCGTGTCTCTGGATTATTAGTTCAGTGACATGACCAATGAGCCATCATCTCCCCCACATCCAGTTAACTAATAAATTCTTTGTATCTACCATGCAAGTTGAGGAATTTCCCATCATGCAATGCAATTGAATGGTGAGGAAGAAAGCATGATACCATTTTTTGCAAAGCTAACGGCAGTGTCAGTCACCTTGGACAGCAACTTTGGGATTTTCATGTTTACTCTACATTTGTTCCTTGTCAGAATTTGCAGTGCCTGCCACTTGCACATAAATAACATTGAGCACCATCCATCCCAACATTATTGACAGTAAATTCTGGCCCATGATTTTATAGTCAGCATTGTCGTCTTGAAGCAAAATGGCAATTTTAGTGTGCAAACCTATCAAAGATTATTCATTATAGCTTTATTTTGAACACGGAAATATTTGAGTTATGACCCTTATAACATCGGATTTACTCAAGAAAAGTCATTTCAGATCAAACCCTGTCAGCAAAAAACAAGTTGACTGCAATAAAGCGAGTGTTATTTATATATATGTATTATATTCAACAATAAGACCAAAGGCAGGACCTTCGTAACTATTTGTAGGCCATTCCTTCAAATTACTTTGCAAACTAATATCATAATTGCATTAGCAACAGGGAGAGTAACGAATATTTGCACAATAAAGTTTATTTATTAGTGTCACAAGTAGGCTTACATTAACACTGCAATGAAGTTACTGTAAAAATCCCCTAATGGACACACTCTGGCACCTGTTTGGGTACACTGGGGGAGAATTTAGCATGACCAATGCAACTAACCAGCAAGTCTAATGGACTGTGGGAGGAAACTGGAACACCCAGAGGAAACCCACATAGACATGGGGAAAACGTGCAGACTCCGCACAGACAGCGACCCAAGCCAGGAATCGAACCCAGGTCCCTGGTGCTGTGAGGAAGCAGTGCTAACCACTGTGCCGCCGTGCTGCCTAAAATATCCTTATATGATGCATCGTATTTTTAAAAAATGGTGACCTGCCTTTTACCTGTCAATATAATACACTAAAGATTTTTCAGTTAGCAAACCTACTAGCCGAAATGTTCTGCCCTTGTTTGTGGCTGGGATTTTCTGGTGCTGTTGGAAGTGAACAGAGTTTTGGCTGGAATGCCAAATTTTCTGCTCTCTCTCGCAACGGGTCCTGCCATGGACGAGACTGGAGAATCCTGTCCATTGTCTCTGCCAAACACCTACCATCTTTTATTCTGCCTGAATAGTACCTGGACAATGATTAAAGTTGTTTTTTTTAAAAATCAGAACTGTTTTTGACCCTTATCATTACTCAGATTGGTAATGATGGCTCAAAGGCTTTCTCCTATGCTATAAAAATTCTATGATTGATTGTGAATAGCTGGTTCAACAAAGGCTGTTGTTTTATTAATTCAATTGGGTGAATTTCATTCCAAGGACAAAATGCTGATTTTTTTTTCTCTATTCTTACCTCCATTGCTCCTTCAAACTGCTTCATCACTGCTCTATCTCCATTTCTGAGGAAAAACATTTTCACACTGTGAGTAGTTAGGGTCTGGAGTGCACTACCTGAGAGTGTTGTGGAGGCAGCCTCAACTGAAGAGGGAATTAGACAGTTATGCAAAAAGGAAAAATGTGCAGGGTTATGGGGAAAAGGCAGAAAAATGGCGCTATGTGAGTGGTTCTTTTGGAGGGCTGATGTACACATGATGGGCCAAATGGCCTCTTTCTGCGCTGTAACATTCCTAAGATCCAGCAAATGTTTTTCTCCCTACTTCCTTTTACTTGTTTTAATGTAGTTTTCAAGCTCCTTTTTAAATATATTTACATTCTGAGAAATTTCATTTTCTGTTATGACTCCTTCCCTGACCAGCGGCAGACACCTCTGCACCCCAAATGTTGAGCAACTTGCTGACGATATTTAAGTCAGACCCAACCAGGAAAATGGTTGTGGCCTTTGCCGAAATTCATCAGGTTGGGTGTGCTCATTCTGCCCACTGCATGTCCAATAACAGTCACTTGGCAATCAATCTTCCATGTGCTGTCACGGGAGAGCAACTAGCATGAGAACATGCAATTCGACCTAATGTTGCACTGTAAATCAGTGACCGCGACAGTTTGCCTGGCACTGTTCCTGTGTTACCAAATAGCACTTCCTCTGACTCCACATGAACGATGCCACTGAATAGCTGCCGGTGGCAAAAAAAGAGAAAGAAGATTCTGTTCATAGCCACCGACAAACTAATCCACAATCAATGCTGTTGCATTAGATAGATTGCATTTCAGAGATGTTTCTGCGTCTTTGCTCTTGCTGATAAATTTAGCGAATGATCTCTTTGGTGAATTGGCTGAATGTTTTCATTTATTAAAGCAATGGATCAAAATGATGTAGCGTGCTTCTTTTATTTTCCTGACATACAAAGATTTGTTTGGTTTTTGAACGTCACATTTTCTGCTGACAAGTGATAGACACTGGCAATTCACCAGGGGTGAATCAAGTAGGCAGTATTGACCTTGCAAGCAGAGAATAAAGAAAACAGAATTGTCCATGTTTGATGAACAATTGCACCCGTAATTATCACATTGTAGCTGATTTCAGCCACAAGTTCATGGGTGCCTATGAATTTTCTGGCATAACAATGAAAATCCAGAATCATTCATTATTTGGTTCAGGAAAAGAGCTACACAGAGATCAAAAATAAAAATATATGTTCTGCTGAGGCAGTGGATCTGGTCCGTTTGTTTGCTTTGGGTTTGTGCAGTCAACTAATTGATACCGTAGGCTGTAACTGTATTCTTTTGATACATTGGTATGGACTGTCAAGGCTACCATCATTTTGTGAAATGTGTGCTCATCACAGAAATATTAGCATCAATGACATAGTGGTTGAACGGTGTGGGATGGAGGATAAAAGAAAATCTTTGCCCACACCAATTTGAAAATAAGAACCTTGATCATAGTAAATAGCTTTTCAGTGGAGAAGTAAGTCTCCTGTGAGAGGCTCGTATAAAGGTGTGCAACCGATTATTTATATCAATCGTAATGTCTAATGCTGTTTTCAAAGGAGCCTCAAGTCGCAGCATAACGATGAAAGGCATGCGAGTGTTATCAACAGCCAGATTTGTCCGAACCACCAAGATGGACTGAGCCTATCCCTGCAAGCTCAGCGGGGCCTAGCTGGCACTGATGGTGACAGAAGTCTTCACAGGGTCCAGGTCCTTGGTAAATCAGATGCAGAGCTGTACTATCTGCCGCAGTAACACCTGCAGCTGCTGTGTCGCATAAGTAACCTGCATCCTGAGCACATAAACATATTTGTTTAGAAAACAATGAGGGGCAAGAAAATCTTTCTTTCACCTGCTGACCACAGCTGACGCAGCCTAATGTTCTGTATTTGCTGTAAATTATATATATATGATTCACTTCAGAGCAATGCACAGATTACAGTAATTCTTAATCTGCAACATTATTAATGCGCTTTAAAAAATATCTCGGCAATGACAGGATTTCTACACACATGATCATTGCTCAGCCTCCTCAGGTCTTTGTGGAAACTTCTCTTTGCTTCACCTCTCAGAGGCTACTTAATCAATCAAGCACAGTGAACCTAGATCAGCCAACAGACTGACATAATCAAACACAGATCAATCAAAACATTGAATACTACACCTAACACTCTCTTACTTATGTCTATCAAACGGGACTGTGCGCGAGAAGGTGAGAGAGGAAGCAGGATACCCAGTGTGCCAACATTGCTATAAAGGTTGGTGGGAAACCTGAAAGAATGTGACCATATGGAGGCAAGAAACAGCATGGAGCCAAAATTCTGGTCTAGCGCGGTAATAGGAATGCTGCTCTCTGAGCGCTGTGCTCGCCTATAGCACACTTACAAATATAACAATACACAGATTATGTTCCTGGACTAGTAATCTAAAGGCCTAGTCTAATAATCTTGGCTCTTTAATCATTAGATTTTTTAAAAATCTGCAAATGACTAGCTAGCATCAGGAAAATTAACAGATTTGTCAGCTTACCAATCTGTTTACAGCATGCTGGGAGAATGCCACAGTATCTCAGGACCTCAGCACCTGCCAGATGTAGTGATTGCCTCCCTTCAAAAACAAGGGACAGAAGTCTGACTGTTCTACTACAGAGGTTTCGCCTTCCTCTCCAGTGCCGGTAAAATCTTGGCCAGTGTGCTTCTGAACACATTTTCTTCTGATAGCAGCTGAAGAAAATCTCCCTGACAGTCAGTGCAAACTGCTTCCCAAAATCATTTCCAACGTGATCCCAATTTAACATTTGAAAATTACTGTGACCCCCAACACTGACAAAATAAAGCAGCATATCAACATTCAGTATGTAATTACTACAGTTTGCTTATCAACATATAAAGATGAAAACATGGAGTTTTAAAGCACCTTGGAGAGAATGTTATTATTTTATCCACTCGCCAGTCCCCTACTTCAACTGAACCACTCCAGTTCATGGGTCTTGGTCAGGAAGGAACTGATACTCTTGGTGTTCACATAGCAACGTCAGATCAAGGTTCCCCCAACTCCATCTTAACATCAATCAATTTAAGGTGAGATAAAATTTTAATTTTCTGCTGAGGATTTTGGTCCACCTCTCCCTTTTCAAATAGACACTGTAATCACACCCCCCCCCCCCCCTCCGCCCCCAAACCCCCACAGTAATCAAACACTCAAACACACACACACACACATGCAAAAAACTATATTGATACAAAGAGGAAGAATGTTAACCGTTACAGGAAGTGATAATAACCAATTTAAGCAAATCATGGCCAGAATTCTCTGGGTTGTTCACACCCTGCGCCGCTGCTGGTAAGAAGTCTCATAACACCAGGTTAAAGTCCAACAGGTTTAGCTATTTTAACAGCTGCTCTGAAAGTTCGTGATTCCAAATAAACCAGTCGGACTTTAACCTGGTGTTGTGAGACTTCTTATTTTGCCCACTCCAGTCCAACGCCGGCATCTCCACATCGCTGCGAGTAAGAGCAGAGAGTTTGGTTCTCAGCCAAATCTTTTTCACTGCAACGGGACTGGAGAACACCTGCTGTGGGTGAAGTTGGAGAATCCGACCCCACATCTTGGTATGCAATAAAGGAAATCATAATAGGAGGATAAGTGAGAAATAATGCTGCACACAAGCTTGGGTTCATGCAAGGTGAAGGACAGAAGGCTGGTAAAGAGACTAATGAAATAATTGATATTACAAAGGTTTCAAGAATGGATGTGCTGAGGTAGGAACAGAGGTTGGAGGTGTTATGAAGGTTAGCTAGGTGTTCCTTGTGACAAAGAAGATATAGTGTTGGAAGCTGAATTTGATGTAAATAGGATTACAAGACTTTAAACAAATTGGTTGAGCCCAGACAATACCAAGGATGTTGCTGAAGGGTTTAGCGTTTGTGTAACATTTGATAAATGGGGGTGGGAGCAAGACTTCCACATACAATCATAGAATCCCTACAGTGCAGAAGGAAGCCCTTTGGCCCATCGAGCCTGCACCAACAACAATCCCACCCAGGCCCTACCACGTAACCCCACACATTTATTCTGCTAAACTCCTTGACACTAAGGGGCAATTTAGCATGACCAGTCAACCCAAGCTGCACATCTTTGGACTGTGGGAGGAAACCGGAAAACGCAGAGGAAACACACGCAGACACATGGAGAACGTGCAAACTCCACACAGACAGTCATTCAAGGCCAGAATTGAACCCGAGTCCCTGGCACTGTGGACAGCAGTGCTAACCACTGTGTCACCGTGCCATCCATCATATTCATATCAAATGGCTTTTGTTATTTTGGTTACTAATATCCACTTTTCAATAAAATTACAAAGATAGGAAATTTAGTCCATGGTGCTTTAGTCTATAGTCCATTCGGAATACACTTTAATAATAGCTAAATTGCAGTTAACAGTAAAGGAAATAAATTATTAATTATTTACTGTTGGAGAGCATTTTTTCCTTTATATGTGTTTCACTGCAGCATATCAGAATTAACTCACTAATTGCACATTTGTCACTTGTTAAAATTCTGTTTAAGTTTTATTGTGACTTAATCTGAAACACAAGCGATGTAATAGCGATCCAGGTAACTAGGAGGAGAAGGTTAAGTGGCACGGTAGCACAGTGGTTAGCACTGCTGCTTCACTGCAGTGGTTAGCACTGCTGCTTCACAGCTCCAGGGACCTGGGTTCGATTCCCGGCTTGGGTCACTGTCTGTGTGGAGTTTGCACATTCTCCTCGTGTCTGCGTGGGTTTCCTCCGGGTGCTCCGGTTTCCTCCCACAGTCCAAAGATGTGCGGGTTAGGTTGATTGGCCATGTTAAAATTGCCCCTTAGTGTCCTGGGATGCATAGATTAGAGGGATTAGTGGGTAAAATATGTAGGGATATGGGGGTAGAGCCTGGGTGGGCTTGTGGTCGGTGCAGACTCGATGGGCCGAATGGCCTCTTTCTGTACTGTAGGATTTCTATGATTCTATTTCTATGAAGCATAATAACATGTAACCTTTTATCTTATAGACTATTTTGCAATTCTTAAAATCTATTAACCTGGAAAATTGTCCTGGAATTTTGAAAGTGGGCACTCAGTTGGCAGGACAGCATAATCCTGCTGCTAGCTCACTACAATGAGTTGTTAAGGCACAGCAGATGGTAGTCCCAAATCCCAAAAGGAACACTTGAAACAGCTGCCAGGATGGTTTTGCAATTTGTGTATTATGAGGAACTCTTCTGAAATCAGGAAGTAACTTCTCAAACCAATCACGATTAATTTATATTAAATTGAAGCATTTATTCAAATTTTAAAAATACGCTGAAAACACAAGAACACTTTGACACAGTAAAAAGCACTTTTTTAATTTTTCTGAACAGACCTTAGCTTAAATAACTCAGAGCTAAATTCCCCTTTAGAAGGCAACAGTCCTTATAGATATTCAAATGTGTAAAATTCCAGTAACTTTGCCACACAATGCCCTGTTGCCCTTAGGGTATTCACTGAGAGTGACAGCAAAATGGTTCCCCAGGATTGACTTTGCCCAGAACTCTGCTTTCTTTAAGATCTTACTAGCTATTACACCTACACAGTCTTCATTGTTTTCTTAAATCTGTTTTCCCCTTTGATCCTACTCTCTATTATTTCCTACAATCCTTTAAAAGTCCTTTTTATACTTCTTGGTTACTATATTTTAAAAATAAACTTATACCATCTTTTCCTCATCCGTTTACAATCTTTCAATTTGTATTTGCTCTGTTTGAAACACAGCAACCAACAGCAAAACACTTCTTTATCTAAGTTCTCCTGCTTCCCTCTGTTCACCACCATATCAAACCAACTGCCTTCACATCTTTCTTATTGATGTTTGATTTTTGCAGTCTTTCTGTCCCCAATCCAATTAGACTAGTCACAACCCCACAAGTTTGTTTTCCATTATATGAAAATATGACAGTGACATTGCAAAAGACAAAATATTAAAACTCTAATTTTCCTGATGGAGGCAGGCATGTACTCAGTGGCTATGAGTCTGTTGGAGAGATGGAATGTCAGGCTTCACTTAAAGGCAGTCTGCACCTGGTCAGCACGGTGGCACTGCTGCCTCACAGCGCCAGGGACCCGGGTTCGATTCCCGGCTTGGGTCACTGCCTGTGTGGAGTTTGCACGTTCTCCCCGTGTCTGCGTGGGTTTCCTCCGGGTGCTCCGGTTTCCTCCCACAGTTTGAAAGACGTGTTGGTTAGGCGCATTGCCCTGAACAGGAACTGGATTACGGCCACTAGGGAAATTTCACGGTAACTTCGTTGCAGTATTAATATAAGTCTACTTGTGATTAATAAAATAAATTTAAACACCATACAAAGGGGAGGCACAGACTGGCTGCAAACAGAATGAAAAGATTGCGAAAAAGCAAATGGCTGCAACATCTGCTCTGACGACACATTGAGGGCTCCGGCCGAGGAAAGGGACACGAAGAGTGAAATTGCCTGTTCGGGGCAATGCACCTAACCAATACATCTTTCAAACTGTGGGAGGAGACCGGAGCACCCGGAGGAAACCCATGCAGACACGGGGAGAACTTGCAAACTCCACACAGATGGTGACCCAAGCCAGGAATCGAACCCGGGTCCCTGGCGCTGTGAGGCAGCAGTGCTAACCACTGTGCCACCGTGCCACCCAGGTGCTGACTGCCTTTAAGTGACATTACTGAAGCCTGACATCCCATCTCTCCTCTATGGGACTGCACTGAAAACCTTTCAGTATAAACCTCTCTCACTATTGGGAAGAGGTTATCGACGAGGATATTGTCAGGGGCTGGACTCCCAGGGTAAGGCTGCGACATACCACGCTAAAATTAAAGCAAAATTCTGCTGATGCTGGAGATCTGAAATAAAAACAGAAAGTGCTGGAAAATCTCAGCAGGTTTACCAGCATCAGTGGAGAGAGAAAGAAACAGATCCAGTGTTTCAAGTTTAACATGGTACTTCTTTGAGACTGAAGACTAAATTTCTGAAGAAAAGTCTTATTAGACTTGAAACTCTGGACAGCAGAGAGATTTGTCAATGTGGATACAGCCTATCAGAAATTGCACTGGCAGTAGGCAATTGTTGGAACTGTACTCACGTTTTTAACTTTATTTATTCATTCAGTTGGGAGGGTCTACAAATAGGCCTTCTCCTCTATGCTGACTCCTAGCTGGATGTCTGTTCTTTTCTCTCATTCTACCCCTCCTCCCCAAGTGTGTCAAATTGGAAGTCCAAGAAAACATTGAGGAAAAGTTTGACTTACTCTTTATATTGTAGTAGACCCCCACACAGACAGCAGTTAGCTATAACATCAAGTAATGGCATCAAAGTCCCTTTGAAGATATTCCTTTAAATATGGTTCAAAATTGCCTCTTCCATTGCTCGTGCTTTGTCGACAGACTGAGAACTGTTGCAACTGGGATGCAAAGGTTGGAAAACAGCATTGTCATTGTAATTAGGGCACTCTGCACTGATTTATCACGTGGCCTCCACCTTTTTAACGCAGGAGTTCATTTACTTCAATCCTTCAGTTCTTTCGAAAATTGGATAGCCCCAAAAATAGCCAGAGATGAGTGAGATCAAATTTCATTCGATTTCCTTGCGACCATCAGCTTGATTCTGAACAAACACGGTGGCAAGAAGACAATAATCAGGGGCAGAGCAGAAAAATGCTGAAGTTCTGAAGTTAATAAAATACCGGTGACCTTGAAAGGCTAAAGGAAAATGATGTGCTCTCCATTTTGATTTCAATCACCGTTAATACAGTCAGCGATTGTGCATGTTTAAAGATGACTTATATAATGAGAATACAAGATGCAAAGAAAGTCATTTATAGTATGAATAAAAAAATATTAGGTTTAACAATCTTGGCTTGACAGACAGACGGTTAATACAAGCCTAATGAAGTGCAAAATAGAGGTCAACAGTTCAAGATAAAACAAAGTATGTAGAATTGTTCAAAGCAGCCCTGAGAAAGAGTACTGCACCTGCAACAATATTTGTGATGAATATGGTCTTCATGATGATGTAATTGATATTCTCAGTCAATAGCAATCTGTGCAAAGGTTACCGCTCTCACCATACTCACCAACCTTCTGAAAGTACTGAGAGGAATAGATGATGTAAATGTAAACAAGCTACTTGAGGGATTGTGAGAATAAAGTTAGAGGACATGAGTTTAAAATTGACAAGTCTCAGAAGGCTGGATTAAGGTTGGAGGAAACTTTCCTCCTATGAACATCAAGGACTAACCCCAAGACTCCGTCAATATAATATATTATTCTTTGATCAGAAATCTGATTACTTTTAATATTTCCCCATCTGCGATTGGAAGAAGTCTTATGTTGCAGTCCCTGTGTCTAAACCAAAAGCTCCAGGTTCGAATCCCACCCCAGGACTTGTTGGCCAAGAAAGATGCATTCATCACATGGCTGAACAGGACTCCTGGTCAGCCATGCTTGATGTGGAGTGGCATCCCTCAAGCTATAAACTCAAGTTATCAAGTGGATAATTCAGAAGGCACGACATAAATTCATTCCAAGGAAGAGGAAGCATGCTAAGGGGAGGCTGAGGCAACCATGGCTGACAAGGGAAGTCAGGGATAGCATAAATACAAAGCAAAGAGTATACTGTGAGGTGAGGAATACTGAGAAGCCAGAGGATTGGGAAGCCTTTAAAAGCAAGCAGAGGACAACTAAAAAAACAGTAAGGGTGGAGAAGATGAAATAGGAGGGTAAGCTAGCTAGTAATGATAAAAGAAGTGGTGAATCTGTGGAACTCATTGCCACAGAGGGCTGTGGAGGCCAGGTCATTGAGTGTCTTTAAGACAGAGATAGATTGGTTCTTGATCAATAAGGGGATCAGGGGTTACAGGGAAAAGGCAGGAGAATGGAGATGAGAATCATATCAGCCATGATTGAATGGCGGAGCAGACTTGATGGGCCGAATGGCCTAATTCTGCTCCTATATCTTATGGTCTTATGGTCTTATAAGCTTCTAGTGACATGCCCACGACTCGTTCCAGGAAAAAAAATCCCCACAGGTACAGATGAAAGTCTGCCTTGTGCATCACTAGATGCGGGAAGTGAAACATCAACAATCTGTCTTTGGGAATGATAATCTTTTTATGGTGTAAAAACTTATACAGCATTGCAAAAATAAAAACACATGATGAATGCAGAATAATGACAGCAACGACAAAAAAACTGTTTCAAAAAGAGAGACTAAGAACTGAAGTATCAATTAATTTTGAAAATCTTCATTTTTCATATCTCCTTCCTCAGGTATGGCACCTTGTCAGTAGTGGATTAATGTATTCAATAACAATTTAGGAATACCAAGGTTTGGGTGGCCAGGTAATGTGCATTTTATCATATTGGTAACAATGTGCAGTAAAAGTTGTCCCTCCCAGTACTGTTATAAGAGGCTCCCCCGCAATTGCTGGATTCGCCACAGGAAAGGGTGCCACAGATTGCACCCATGTGGCCTTAAAGGTGCCAGCAGGTGAGCTGGATGACTTCAACAGAAAAGGGTTCCTCTCCTTTTTCTGTGACCACAAGACTCAGATATTGTAGCTCTATACCAGGTACCCTGGCAGCTACTATGATGCATATATTTTGCAGCACTCCCAAGGTTATTCATTACTGCAGCCCGGTTGGATGGTTGTCTCCTGGATGACAAAAGAAACCCCTGAAAAGGGGGCTCATGATGACACACCAAGGATAGAAGCTGAGGGAGAGGTTAAGTGGAAATCATACCTCTACAAGGGTAACTGAGAGGTCCATTGGCATGCCCAAGATGAGGTTCCTGATGCGCGATATAACACACGAGAGGCTGGATGTCCTTGGGAAATAAAGGCTTTTATTGCCAACAATAACAGAGCTACTATATACAGTATACGATCCCAGACTAAAGGGTCACCAGGCAGAGCAGTGACCTTTATACCTCTTCCAGGAGGCGGAGCCAACTGGGGTGTACCATAGGACTATATTAACAGGTAGAACAGCCCAACCCTAACCCCAACAGTAACATATCTACAGACTCATAGTACTGGCCAGACCATGGCTCAGCACTACCTGGTGGGAACCAACAATGGTTCACCACAGTTCCATTGCCTGGACCGATCAGGGAGAACACTTCAATATCCTCCAGAGCGTGTCTCACTTACTGTCATTATATACTGCGCTCTGCCCTGGTTCTGTCAAGGGGGACCCATTGGAGGATGGAGACAGAGATACTGCTCCACAGGCTGCAAAGGTTGATTCAAGTGATGGCTCTGAGGAGGAGCCGGGGGAGTCCCAGAGTGAGGATGCCAAAGTGAGGAACCGTATGGGAGGCAGGGAGATTAGGGAAGTCGTAATTCTCCGTTCCTTCAGCGAGGCATCTAAGACTTGGCTTGAAGTGAGGGCAAGTGTGTTGTGTCAACTTTCTGACCATTCCTGATTAGGTCATCCTGTCATCCTTATCTCAAGTTATGACCTCTGAAATAAAGTTTGCAGCCCTTCCCCTGTGTGACACGCCCATCAGCTCTGAAAAATATGGAGCACATTGAGGCCCAGAAACACAAATTATGCAGAACAGCCATCTCAATGAAATTTATCTTGCCCATTGGCAACCTCTCCAGTGTTCAAAGTGTCTTAAACTTCCAGTTGTGAGTGCTGCATCTTGTTGGCTATCTCATTCGAAATGCCATTACCCACATCTCTTATACCCTCTCTCAGTCTCTTCGCTGGCCTCTGGACTCTTACCTTCCTCTGAGACCCCTGCTCTCAGCAACTGATGACCTTGCCCCATGTTCAAATTCCATGTCAAGAGCTTCCACCTAAAACTTGAAGTAGATCAGGAGATTGGGCACTCCACCACTTCTCTGTATACACTTCTGCGGATTATGCCTTCTCTTCTCCAGGGACAGAAATGCTTTCATTGCCTGCCACACCATATCAGCCTCTCCACCCCCATCCCCTCCCTCCCTCCATCCCCCTGCCCCCCCACTCCACCTGGGAGACCTAAGTTGAGGTGTCCGTTATATTGGCACACTTTGCCCTTGCACACTCCCAAGCTAAGTCAAGTGGGCACATTTCCCAGCATTGGTTGGCACAGGGATATGTACCAGTTTACACTCTGCATCTCACACCACTGAGAGCCATGAAGTCCGGCCACTCTCCAAGATATCTATACACAGTTCCATGTCAACCCAATACTCACCCTTGTGGAAGCGCAGGTCATTGAACCTTTTCTGGAACTGGATAAATGCACAACATCATGCCCACTCACCTGGGTTGCCACCTCCATCCATGCCTTCCTGATGTTGTGAGATGGCCTCCTCGTGCCATCTTGTGGGATTAAGATCTCCCACTGGGCACGCACTACCTTCAGCAGAGTGCGCAGGCACTTGTCAGAGAAGCAGGGGGCAGGTGTATGTACCAGCAATGCCTTTCCGCCTGGAGTGGGCAGTGGCTCCAGAAGCATAACCGATGCCAATCATTATTCCTTGAAGTCAATCTCGTACAGCTCCCTGAGACTCCTCAACAACTCTTGGCAGCCTTCAGAGAGCTCATAGTGCAATTTCTAAACCCTGCTTTGGACCCCAGTGGACCCAGTGTCTGCCACACTTCTGCCCCCACCAGCAACTCTGAAACACTGTCAGCCCATAAATCAGTTCCGGTTTGTGTTTGTGGATGCGAATGGATATTGTATCTGCTTCCAGCCTGCCAATCCCAGGTGCACTGTTTGAAAAATTAAGGCCAATGTGTGTTATCACACCTGCACCATAAACATAACATTCCTCCCACTTATAAACATTTTCAAGATGGCAGCCAATTGATCTTGAGGAAAAAAGAAAGATGACTCATTAAATAATCTGTGCATTTTCCAAATTTCATCATGATTCTAGTGGGCCACCAGGGAAATGCACTGTAAAAGCAGCAATGCAGAACATTCAGGTAAGATATAGAAATGACTGCATTTAGATGTGCTGATGAACATTTGGTAGCATGCAATGCATTGTCCCATTGTGCTGCACCAGGCCTTTCATGTTAGAATGTAGCCGGTTGTAGCCTGTTGTAATGGGACCAATGGTATCAAACTGTAAGAGTCAGCTGACCCAGTAAACCATATAACTAACCAATGACAGAATGATGTGATGATCAGCTGACGTAGTATAAATTAGAACATGTTGGGAATTGTGGGGAACTTGGAATGGCCCAGTGTGAGGCCTTAAGTTTGGAGTGATTAACTTTCTTTATTAAACCTTTTCTTTGATTTGGAAGTTGGAGTAAGTTTTGTTCCATTTTTATTGTCTACACTGGAAGAATTCCTTCTGAAAAACATTTCAAGCATGGTAAAAAGAAAAACTTGCATTTTAATAGTGCTACTCATGACCACTCGGTGATGTCTCAAACCACATAACAGCCAATTGATTATTTTTGAAATATAGTCACTTATAATGTAAGTGTTGGATACCATTTGGCAAGTCTCAGTGAAGTCTCTGTAGTCTTAAGGGGATTAACTGTATGTGTTTATTAACGACAAGAACTGTGCACATACAAACAGTAAAGGGTTCAAACTAGGAGCTGCCTCCATGCTTGCTTGCATACACAGCTTTGTTCAAGTCTAGACTAGGGTGGCACAGTGGTTAGCACTGCTTCCTCATGGCACCAGGGACCTGGGTTTGATTCCGGCCATGGGTGACTGTATGTGTAGAGTTTGCATATTTTCCCTGTGTCTTCATGGATTTTCTCCAGGTGCTCCGGTTTCCCCCTACAGTCTAAAGATGTGTGGGTTAGGTGGATTGGCCATGTTAAATGGCCCATTAAGAACATTGTGACCTCTTTATCTTCTGACCAAATTGTATCATCTCACACTTGTCTATATTGAATTCACTTGGCAATTAAACATCCATTCTGCAAGTTAATCAATGATCAGAACTTGTACTTGCTGTTTTCCGTAATATATTATTCCATTTATATGGATCTGATTTTAATTAATTAAAAGTAAAAACCATGTGAATGTGCAAATAGATTTTAAATACTTGCACAGAAACTAAAATCTCCATCTACTGTCACAATTCTCTATGCATGGTACAACTTTCCCACCCTTCCAGTGCTACACAGTACACATTACCACAAGATCAAAATGAGAAATGCAATATAATTTTCCAAATTACTTATTCCCAAACCACTTGACTATCACGAAGAAACTCATAAAAATCTGGCATAAGAGGAGGAAAAAGACTTTCATTTGAAGATAATAACATGAGAAAATATAAGACTGGATAGTATAATTTTCACATAGGATCCGTGACCCTCAATGTCCATTAAAAAATTGTCTTATTATTAATGCTCCCCAGGTTGGGGGTAGATGAACTCCCAAGGTGATGAAAACAGCATTTTCTCCTTTTGTCAAATGACGGGTTAATAGCTAATCTTTCATTGTAATTTACATCCCAGGAATGGAGTTGTGGGGACATATGGTTTTGGAACATCAATTTGTGGGAATCCAATTTCAATCATGCACTGCTTCTCAAGCAACTAACCAGACACTTAACTCGCAATATTGAACTGTTAATTCATGAAGGTATGGAATGAACTGTTTCCACCCACAACTGGCTCATTTCTAATTTAAAAAAGGGATAAAGGGATATGGGGAACAGGTGGGGAGGTGGATTTGAGATCAGGGAGAGATCAGCCATGATCTGATTGAATGGCGGAGTAGGCTCAGAGGGCTGACATTGCTTATTTCTGCTCCTTGTCCTATGTTCCTATTAGGATTTTCTCCAAATCTAGAAAAATGCCTTGACAGGATTCCAATCTTTGCTCCAGATAAAATTCTAATATGCTGTTCCTTAGTTAAACCTGGGAAGTTGAATCCATGAATTTGCGTATTCTTTATTGCGATATGTTCCTATCCTGCCTTCTTTCTTCCTAAGTGGACGTATTGTCCAATCCTCCTTCTCCGAAGGTGAAACAGTGTTTCTTGTGAAATAAGTCAGAGCCACTTGTCTCCATTCAGCGTATTGCTTTTGCAGTGATACTATTTAAATCTGATGGCACGAAGACTTAACCAGTGGTTTCAACTCACCAGCTGTAAGCATTTGTCATCATGTTAAACCAGCATTGCTAAGCCAGCAAACTAACTTTGCAGTGCGAACTGTGCTTCTTGCAACATCAGTGTTTGATCATAAATTTTTCTGGCCTGGACTTTGATCTCCAAGGGAGTTGGGAAAATTCCCAGCTTGACTCTCCCATCTGAGGAAAAAGTGGCCGAAGCAATGGGATTTTAATTGTGTTGGGGGCGGGGACGGCGATGGATAGGAGGGTGGATGTGTGCTGCAAACAACATAAACTACCTTCAGTGGTAACCACAGGGGCTGCCAGGTGCAGACATGGGCCCACCTCAGTTTTGTGGGAGGTCATCCCATTTATAATGAAAACAGAAAAGTCCTCCATACTTCAACCGTCACACCCCTTCATCCCCACACACTCCCCTATGGCTCATCATACCACTAATTCCAACGTCTGGTACTTCCATGCCTGATCACCCACAATACACCATATAGAAGCAATAAATGCTATAGTAACAGTAGGATGTGGAAAATAAGGTAGTTGAAAACATTCATTGATAACTTTGCAAATTTCTTAAAAGAAAGCTCTTTTGATTACAGCCCAATAAAAGTGTTAATCATTTGGACCCAATAGCAGAAACTGAAAGCAATTGAAACCTCTTTATCTTGTGTAAAAAAACATCATAAAATTGGCAGCATAGATCAGAAAACCAGAACTGTCAATAAAGCGGCGTTTTCCTTGGGTTATAGGTGTTTCAGTACTCTAATGGATGTCTGGGCTCACAGCCAAAAATACTTAATGAGGCTTTTATTCTTAGAAAACTCACCCAAGACTGAAAATGGGTATTGGCAGAATTAAGTCAATGAATTTTTAACTCTTTGAAGTGGTGAAATATGAATGCATGTGATGAGATCATAACAGTTATGCTGAGATCATACCTACCAATGTCAGAGGTAATCTGACTTGGTCTATAGATATTCATGTCATTAATCGTACATCTAAAGTGTTTGTCTGCGTCAAGCTGCCAAAAGCTCTAGAAACTGCCGGTGTCAGTGCAAGTGTGTCTAGGCTCTCCCCACAAATACACACAGCAGTGGTATTATTTTTAAGGCAAGGATAGATACATTTTTGAATAGTAAAGGAATTAAGGGTTATGGTGAGTGGGCGGGTAAGTGGATCTGAGTCCACTAAAAGATCAGCCATGATTTTATTGAATGGTGGAGCAGGCTCAAGGGGCCAGATGGCCTACTCTTGCTCCTAGTTCTTATGTTCTTATGTTATTTGGTGTTTGAATGCATTGTGCAGAGGTAGGCAATGAGTTATGGCAAGCAGCTAAGACAATCCTTTTCCTCAAACAGCATTAAGAGAGAGAGAGAGAATTTTAAACCTTCATCTCTTGTTTCCCCACTGACATGATTATGTGCATCAGATCAGTTGACATAATTCTTTGTGATATATTTTCTTCACCCTTCTGGTTGATGCTTTGTTCCACTCTGTGTGTGATTACATTCTCACATGCACTGTCCTCAAAAAAGTGACTATTTGCTGTAACATTGAGAATTAAAATTCTGTCTGATACCTCCAGGACACACATTTTAAAAAAATAATGTTTGCTTATGATTCAGTGAACCTACAAATTGGATGAATAAACATGTAAGATGTCTTTGAACAGTTGGAGGAATGAAAGAACTTCACCCCAAGGAAGAGATCAACCATAGGATACCATTCAAATAATAAGTAAAACAAAAATAATAGAAATATCTGTTGAACTGTATCACCAACTTTTATGCAAAAAAAGATACTTGTGCCACAGGGGAGTTTTGTGGAATTTTGAAAACATGAGAGGAGATATGCAGAAGCAAATAGATTGACAACCCATGCTCTGCACCACATATGGATTAGGTACATGAGGGTTTCCAATGTAGAGTGCCTCTTCCCAAGTCTCCAGCTCCATTCCATTGTCACCTACTCTGTAAACTGTAGATAGAGACCTCACTCCTTACAAGGTTAAGTGAGAATTCCATATTTAGGATGGGATTCTCTCTGATACATTCTACTGGAATTGTGGTGGGAGTCTGGAGAATGGTTGTACAAAGCCATCCCTCTCTTTCCGGTACCAAAAGAGAAAATGCTGGAAAATCTCAGCAGATCTGGCAGCATCTGTGAGGAGAGAAAAGAACTGGTGTTTCGAGGCCAGATGACCCTTTGCTTTGACAAAGGGTCATCCGGACTCGAAACATCAGTTCTTTTCTCTCCTTACAGATGCTGCCAGAACTGCTGAGATTTTCCAACATTTTCTCTTTTGGTTTTAGATTCCAGCATCCACAGTAATTTGAATCATAGAATCTTACAGTGCAGAAGGAGGCCATTCGGCTCATCGAGTCTGCACCAACCACAATCCCACCCAACCCCTATCCCCATAACCCCATGTATTTACCCTCGCTAGTTCCCTGACGCTAAGGGGCAATTTAGCATGGCCAATCCACCTAACCCGCACATCTTTGGACTGTGGGAGGAAACCAGAGCACCCGGTGGAAACCCTTGCAGACGCAGGGAGAATGTGCAAACTCCACACAGACATTGACCCAAGCTGGGAATCGAATCTGGGTCCCTGGTGCTGTGACGCAGCAGTGCTAACCACTGTGCCATCCTGCTTCTGCTTTTACCTCACTTTCTGGTGGTCACTATTTCAATGAAAGCATTGAACCTCTTATTTTCATTGTTCTATTAAAATAGCGAATAAAGTGATGCTGACTAAAATCAATGAGTTAATGTTTCTATCAATCTGGCAGACAGATACATCTTTTCCAAATCCACCAATTTTGCAATTATAAAACTAATTAATGTATCTATGGCCTACCTTTCTTTTATTTTCTTTGTTGTATTTCTAATGTTAAAACCAGTTCTTTTAAATAAGTACTACCCTCAATCAGCAAGCTACATATTTACTAAGCTGGTGTATTTGTCCTTAATGTCAAACTAGCTGTAAAAATATTGCAGTGGGATGAATAACTGAGTTCTCCTCCCAGTGGCAGATTAACCTGACCATATCACTAAATCACACAGGATTCCTGTGCTGGACTTCATTAGCATGTGGAGTGAGGTGGAAATAGAAAATTACTACTGTGAGAGAGGGAAATTCAATGGTGCTGCTCCAATTAGAACAGTGGAGCTGATTAAAAGCATTGTACAATAGTGTGCAGCACTGTGAAATGAAGGAGTAGCATTGGGGTGAGCAGTGGGATTAGCAATGGGAAGTACCTTGAGATATACTGACATCTCCTCTAGCAGAAAGAAGCATCAGAAGAGAATGTCTCCCAGAGTCTGGCAACAGGAAGTCCTGCACAATGGCGGGCCAGGGGGTTCAGATCTTATGGAATCCGAGGCAGTGAGTGAAACCTCCATCACTGCATGAACAGCCACGTAGATTAGGAAAAAGTTTAATGATCTCACAAGGCTGGCCAAGGTAAGAGAAGTCCAACGCCGGCATCTCCACATCAAGGTAAGAGAAGTCATTATTCTTCACGTTCATCATGAGGAATGAAAGAAATACAATATATTGGTCTTTCCAAGCGTGGTTTCATTTCCTGAGATGATCACAAAACAAATCTATTAATAGTGAATGCCAGGAAACAATAATGCACACATTTAAAACTGCGAGATTTATTGCAAAGGAAAAGGTAGCACCAAATCAATGTCAAAACAGTGGCAATGGGAAAAGGAGGGCTGGGGAAGATTTGCTGTTCATTGGAAGAGAAAGAGAAAGGGGAAGCAGATTGTGAAGTGTCAAATCAGCTTGCTAAAGGCAACGTGAGAAGGAGTACAGCTAAACCATTATGTGGATTTCCAAAGTCTAGAAATGCACTGTATCCCTGCAGTCAACCTGTAATAATCTTATCGAAGTAAGGCTTCCGTCACCATCACCCTTTATTTCCAGTGTGTTCAAAGTGCCACTCAATGTCTAAAGGGTACAGGTCAGCTCCAAAGTGTTTCGACTGCCAGCCTGAGTGAACCCAGCTGGTTTTAAACCTCCCACTGCTCCTTCCCTATTGGGAGAGCATCCACTCACTTAATAGGGGAGCTCATATTCTACGAGGCCCAAGGGGAGATTTATGACGAATCCCCATGGCCATCATAATGCAACCATTACTTTTCCAATAAATCCTTTAAATCTTTACACAGTTGTACAACCTTCTTTGTCTTTGAAATCCTCAATGAATTGGATGAAGAAGCCAGTCACTCAGATGAACAGCTGAGCATATTGAGATACACACCTCTTGTCCAGTCCTAACCAACTCCATCAGAGCATATTGCCTGCTTAACATCAACTCAGATGAATCTACTTGGGAGGGTTAATGAGTCAGAACCGTTTTCGCTAGCAGAAGCTTAGAATGAGGAAAATGAAGCTCTGAAGAAGAATCATATTGGATTTGATATGATGGGCGAGATTCTCTGGCCTCACAGCCACGTGTTTCCCGCCGGCGGGAGGTGGCACATTGTTTGCTAGCGGCGGGATTCTCTGATCCTGCCGCTGTCAATGGGAATTCCCATTGACATCACCCCACGCCAGTGGGAAACCGGTGAGCAGGGGTGTGCTGCCGGCGGGACTGGAGAATCCCGCCAGCGTGAATTCAGGAATTAGACCTGCTGACCAGCACCTTCTGTTGTAATTTCAGATTTCCAACATTTGCCATGTTTCGCTTATATTTTAGTGAAAACCTGAGCGTGGAACGGGGCTCCATTTCTCCATTGAGGGTGAGCCAATAAATCACATTTGCTGAGGAATCTGCCTCAGATATCAGAGGCGCAGTCTTCAATAGGAGCAATAATTGAGAAGCATTTATCTCAAGTGCGGCAATGGCAATGGTTTCCATACATATCTTTGGGAAGATGGATAAGGATGAAGAGTCCACAGCAGACATTTGTAACATATTACAAAAGGTTTCCAATGATATGTTGGAGTGAACACTGATGAGAATGAGGACTGGGTAATGAAAGAGTGGGAGAAAGCTATTTCTCCATGAAAAATGAGAGAAGGACTCTCCTTGACTGAGGAGCCGAGTGTTACAGATGTTTCTGTGCATGAGTGTAGAAGTGGGGCTACTTCTTTAATGGTCTCCTCAATCCCAGCACCTGAAAGAATTTCAGGCCTGGTTCAGTTAATCTTAACAATATATGAGAATCAGATCATAGGATTATAGAACTCGCCGCCCTCAGAGACTTCAGAAGAATCTTCCCAAGACATGGAGCTCTCAATCTTGAATCTCTTAAGAAGCACTGAGAAGCAGTAGATTAGGAGTCGCCACACTCCGGCGCCTGTTCGGGTACGCTGAGGGAGAATTTAGCATGGCCAATTCACCTAACCTGCACATCTTTGGACTGTGGGAGGAGCATCCGGAGGAAACCCATGCAGACACAGGGAGAACTTGCAAACTCCACACAGACAGTGACCCAAGCCGAGAATTGAACCTGGGTCCCTGGTGCTGTGAGGCAGCAGTGCTAACCACTGTGCCACCATGCTGTCTCAGTAGGCCATTCAGTCCTTCAATCCTGCTCCGTCATTCGTTTTGATCCTGGCTGATCATCAAATTCAATATCTTGATCCCCCCTTCCTCCCATACCCCTTAATCCCTTTAGCCCCAAGAACTATATCTAATTTCTTCTTGAAATCAGACAGCGTTTTGGCCTCAATTACATACTGCAGTAGTAAATTCCACACATTCACCACCCTCTGGGTGAAGAAATTTCTCCTCATGTCAGTTCTAAAAGTTTTACCCCTTAGTTGACCCCTAGTTCTGGACTCCCCCACCATTGGGAACATTCTTGCTGAATTTAACTTGTCTAACCCTGTTAGAATTTTATACGTTTCTATGAGGTCCCCCCTCATTCTTTTGAACTCCAGTAAAATAATCCAAATTGCTCCTGTTTTTTCACTGTTCTGACACTTAATTATTGTTTAGGAGAATTCTGCCCAATATTTACCTCCTCCACTATTGGCATTCTGTGGCTATTGGATACTCTATGAGTACAATACACTTCTGAAATGTACCAAGCTTACTTCACCTCAACCTTTTAGACCAGTGGCCTCTATCACAAAGAAACAAGAGAACAATAGTGTTACGAGGACAGAATTATATCCAAGTGTTTCTCCCAATTAGAAATCCAGACTCGTAGATGTATCCTTTGTCCCTTCATTGTCTTTAGGTTAAAACCTTGAATTCCCTCCCCAACATTATCTTGAAGCACCATCACCATAAGATCTACAGCAGTTCTTCACAAACTCCATTTAACCTGTTCTGTACAAATATCAATGCAGCCTTGTCACCATCACCTGTACCCCAAGTAGAGATTAATAAAATATGAAGGCTTTGTAAATTAAAACTAAACACAGATTTTTCTCATCCAAGTTGAGTGTTGTCAAAAGAGTGAACAAAACATTGTGGAGTAGAATTTCTGCAGGAGTTTTTCTGGGGTTCCACGTTAACTTTGGCTTTTGATTTTGATTTGATTTGATTTATTATTGTCACATGTATTAGCATACAGTGAAAAGTATTGGCAGATGATGTAATGGAGCTTTATTTATTTTAATTATCCGGTGAGTTGGAAAACATGAATCGTCATTTCCAAGAGTTTCTCGTCAACCCGAGGCAGTGTTATGTTACACCCCTAGATTCATAGGAAGAAATGGATTACTCATAAGAATGGCTCTTGATACTGAGCAGGGGAGAAATATTTGGTAGAAGCTTGTAAATTGTAGCAATTGATAAGATAGCCTCAAGTTTCAATTGAAGATTTAAAACTTTGTACTGATAAATATCAGCAACGCTATTTCTAAGTGTGAGTCAGGGTGCCAAGATATTTTCTGTGCATATTGAGATAAATTATAGAACCCATAGAATTCCTATAGTGCAGAAGGAGGCCATTCAGCCCATCGAGACTGCACCGATCACAATCCCTCTCAGGCTCTATCCCCATAACCCCACATATTTACTCCACGAATCCCCTGACACTAGGGTCAATTTAGCTTGGCCAATCAACCTAATCTGCACATCTTTCGGACTGTGGGAGGAAACCGGAGCACCCGGAGGAAACCCACGCAGACACGGGGGAGAATATGCAATGTGCAAACTCTTCAGAGACAGTGACCTGGGACCAGAATCGAACCCGGGTCCCTGGCGCTGTGAGGCAGCAGTGCTAACCACTGTGCCACCCTGCTGCCCCAAAATGTACAATAGTCAATTTAGAAGACTTTTTAAATGTTATGTTTTTTTTTATTATTTCATATTTCAATTCTCTTCACAAATTATGATTATATTAAAGTAATCCTAAGAAAACAAAAATCTATTTATTAAATAACAATAATGTGTCCAGCTTTTACTTGGGATTCATCTACAAACATTATAAGCCCCTACTTCTTTCCCCTCTAGTAAATACAGAATCCTTTTAAACAGTTATGACGGATGCGAATCACACAGCTCAGATATATGAATAGCATATTTTTCCTTCTAATAAAATTGTAGTAATTGTTTTCATATACATATACTAAGACCTAATAAGTTTCACAATAAAATAAATATATAAATAAGTAAAGTTACATTTCAATGGTTACTATCATAATTGTACCTTGTGCTAGGAAATTCATGACAAGTTTATGTCACATTGCGCCGATTGTCTTTATTTAACATAAATCATTGACTTGACCTCTAATTTTAATTTAGTTTGGTTAGGTACTTGTGACATCCACATCTGATATTTTAGACACATCTGTCGCCTGGATTTGTCTGTTTCAGTACATGGAGCACGTGTGAGCACCTTGCAGGATGTATCATACACATTGCATTTGCAACATTCAAAAGTTGCCTTTGTTTAAAAATTCCCTGTGATTTCTAAGGGTACCATGCACATCTGAGATATCTTAGAAATGAAATCCTGCTTCAGTGAAGTGTGTAATTTGCCAATGTTATATTCCCCTGAAACGCAAGACGTAAGTGCATTTTTCATACCACTATGTGTGCTGTATTTTTAAGTTTACAACAGTTTGCAATTTAAAAAAAAACTACCTTTCAACTTATGTAATATCTCATTGAACATGGAATCTATAGAAATGGTTAGCACTGCTGCCTCACAATGCCAGCGTGATTCAATTCTGGCCTTGGGTGACTGTGTGGAGTTCACATTCTCCCCGTATCTACGTGGGTTTCCTCTGGGTGCTCCGGTTTCCTCCCACAGTCCAAAGGTGTGCGGATTAGGTTGATTGGCCAGGTTTAATTGTCCGTTAGAGTCCCAAGATGGGTAGGTTAGTGGAATTAGCAGGGCGAATATGTGGGCTTATGGGGACAGGGCTTGGGTAGGATGCTCTGATTGATTGGCCAAGTGGCCTCCTGCACTGTAGGGATTCTAATATCTCAATGTCAAGTCAAGAAAGGTGAGATAATCAAAAGTTTGGCCAAAGAGATTGAGTATTGAAGATGTTTTAAAGGAAAAGGAGAGATAGAGACACAAAGGGGGATTCCAAAAAGTTGGTACCTGGGCTGAAGTCTCTGTCACCACTGATTTGTTGATGAAGGATCGAGGCATGCACTCAGGGCTAGAGTTGGATTAAGAGAAAGTTTTGGGGAAATAGGGTAGGAGAAAATTGCAAAGATTAAGTGAGACGAGACCCAAGATGGGTTTAAAGATGAGAGCAAGGTTTTCAAATTTGAACCTTTGGAGGTCAATAAGGATTGGGGTCATGGTTGAGTGAAAAATTTGTGAAGTAACATTTTACAGAATTTAAGACTTTGAGAGACTGATTGGGAGGCCCATTTGGAGAATGCTGGGGCAGATCAATATGGTGAAGGAATGTGTTGGAATTCAGTAGCAAAGGAATAAATGCAGGGGTGGAACCGGCTTTGCTATTGAGATGAAAGTAAGCTTTCTTTGCGATAGGGAGGATGCAGGGTTTTAATTTCACCTTGGGGGTCAATCACGATTCAAAAATGTGAGCAGTTAGGTTCACAATGACTACATCGTGACTAACTCTTTGACAGAGCAGCTTATCCAAGCCCTATCCCCATAACCCCACATATTTGCCCTGCTAATTCCCCTAGCCTATCCATCTTGGGACTCTAACGGACAATTAAACATGGCCAATCAACCTAACCCGCACACCTTTGGACTGTGGGAAGAAATTGGAGCACCAGAGGAAACCCACGTAGACACGGGGAAAACGTGCAAACTCCACACAGTCACCCAAGGAAACAGAATGCAGAGTATGCAAAATTAACATGTTGTTCTCTATGATGAGAACACTGTGGTTCCTGACTACCATAGAGAGAAGTGAAGCTGTTGTCAAAGTTTTACAGTACTGTCTTCAGTTACAGTGCAAATAGAATTCAGCCCTGTCAAAGAAAATGTGTCGAGTTAGGCAGTCCATTTGTGAACTGAACAGTCTTAAGTTGTGGTAATCAAATGGAGAGGAAATAAAAGCCCAATAAAATTGAGAACCATTTTATCACCCATTCCAAATGGGCTGAACATCTGCAGCTGGGGGTGGATAGGAAGCACATAAGCTTCTGTAGTTTAAAGAGGTAGCACGCTTCTAACTCGATTTATTCTATCTGCTTTTGCTAATAATTAAAATTAATAAAGTGAGTGAATGGCGTCACAAAAAAAAACAAATTGCAAAAGTATGGCGAATTTTGTTAATATAAAACTAATTGTGAAATGTCAAAGGAAAAGCCAGTGAAACAGGAGGTAGACATAAGTAGTGTCGGGAGTGATGAAAACAATATTTGAAATCTTTAAAAAGTGCCATATGGCGCTGAGTTCACAATGTAAAATCTGGGATGACAGGCGGCAGCAGCTGAGAAATAATCCCCTTGGTGATTTTTGCATGGGCTTTATGATGCGTTAACCTCTTAATTCAATGATAAATATAGGATGCTGCACAATAGATGTCAAAAGCGGCATTCTATTTTATTACTGAAAAGCTTTTGTAACCGACAAGCAATTCAGACACAAGGGACAGTCCTTCTGACTGAACTGAGTATGGATTTCTCTGGCTAGTATGTATGAATATTTTTAATCCATCATACTAAACCCCAAGCTATTATCCTTTCTTTTGTTTTCTTTTGTATTCAATTTAACCTCATTTACCAACTCTCTCTTTCCGCAGGTCTCCGGCAATTTTTTTTTTCTCTCTGTTAAGAGAAGATGGCAACTTGTCAAATGCTCACACCTGACTTCTGACACTCGTGCCAAATGTACTCTGCCAACAAGAAGCTCAGCTGACAGGATTGAGTGTATGTTACAAAGGGGGATACCCTTTAGCCGCCCATTCAACTGAGTGACAAGTGTATGGAGATAATTCAGCAATTCTGCTGCAGGATGACAGTAAAGCCATTTCTAATAAGAACAGCGGCTGGCCAGGCACTGGTAATTGTTCAATAATCTGTTTAGCCAATGAGTTCTGCTGAGTTAAAAAGATAATGGAGATCTAAAATCTTCTCCTGGGTTAGGAGATCTCAGCATGGGAAACGGGGCGGGCACTAAAGTGACCATGAATTAGACATTCCCATGACCATGAAACCATTGTTGGAAAAACTCATCTGGTTCATTAATGTCCCCTTTAGGGAAGGAAATCTGCCGTCCATACCTGGTCTGGCCTACATGTGACTCCAGAGCCACAGCAATGTGGTTGATTCTCAACTGCCCTCCAAGGCAACTAGGGATGGCCAGCCAGTGACGCCCATGTCCCGCAAATGATTAAAAAAGAATGTGCAAAACCATCCAGTGTTTCCATTGTCAATCGTTAGATTATGGGCCCCTGCTGGAAATAGGTGAGCAGGTGTGTTGTGAACATAAGATTGGATGAGGCAGTAATTTGCCTCCCAAGTAGTCAAAAAGCCTCCTGATATTCGTGACACAGCTTAAAGATGGTAATGAGCATTACGAACAAATGAAATACTCAGCAGGTCCGACAGCATCTGTGGCTTGGAGAAACTTTTCAGGATGAGGCCATTAGAATGGGGTATGGCCACCATTGCTGAGTACCTCCAGCATTTTCTACTTTTATTTTGGATTACCAGAACCCATCATATAATGCTTATGCACAAGGGCTACTTGGGAAAGGTACCAAAAGGCAACTGGAACCCATGGGCTGGTGTAGAAAATGTTCTGCATCGCAAACCCTGGTCAGGATTTTAAACTTGGTGCGGGATCTGGATCGGAAGCAGAGGGGCACGCAGTTTCGATTCAGCGCCATGACCCTGACCCCGAGTAACTTTCAACAGGGTGACTCGGGGGTCAGACTGGCTGCTTGCTGCTTCCTGGTGGGCAAACAATTCAGGCCAATTGCAGATAATTGCGGAATCAACTGAGTCTCAATTTTTGCACTAACTGGCAGACCAGTCGGGTTTTGACTGCACCCTGACCGGCGTGGTGGACTCAGTGTGGCAAGTCATAGAATCATAGAATCCTACAGTGCAGAAAGAGGCCATTCGACCCATTGAGTGTGCACCGACCACAATCCCACCCAGGCCCTATCCACATATCCCTACATATTTTACCTACTAACCCCTCTAACCTATGCATCCCGGGACAATAAGGGGCAATTTAGAATGGCCAATCAACCCAGCCCGCACATCTTTGGACTGAGAGAGGAAACCGGAGCACCCAGAGGAAACCCACGCACACACGAGGAGAATGTGCAAACTCCACACAGACAGCGACCCGAGCCGGGATTCGACCCCAGGTCCCTGGAGCTGTGAAGCAGCAGTGCTAACCACTGTGCTACTGTGCTGCCCAATGATGTGGGGATGGGCATTCCCCAACCCATAAAGACTGCTGGGGCACAGCTGCAGCTGCTATTCCCTGCTCAGGCAGCTGTGGTATTTTGAGAGACATTATTAACTTATTCCCTCATTCTTCCTCTTCCAGTTCCTAGATTGGCTGCTGGGGCTGCCAATCTCTGAGTGTATGGGGCCTCCCAGTAGCCCTGCAGAACTGGGAGCCCAGGTAGTGCATTTGCTCCATGGTTTTAATTAGCTGCAGCTTTGAGAATCCTAATGGGTGTGCCTAAAACACTCGGTGTGGGGTCAGGATCTGACACATTCCCAGTTCCCAACCTCTACAGAAATTCCAGCCTTCTATTTCCTATTGCAAATTGGTCTCCAAATCTCCTGTTAAGCCCAGAAAACAAAAACAGGCTAATGTCAGGACACTGGACTTCATGGCCAGAATTTTAGGCTGAGCAAGGCTGTAAAATCCTGTTCGCATAATAATTTTTAGGTACACATTTACATTTACATCAGATGCTTCTTATTATCGTACCTATCCTTTGTGTTCTTTTTTGATTGATCCTGATGCTATGCTGAGGTGAGAACGCCAGACATATTAGACCATAAGACCATAAGACATAGGAGCGGAAGTAAGGCCATTCGGCCCATCGAGTCCACTCCACCATTCAATCATGGTTGATTTCAACTCCATTTATCCGCTCTCTCCCCATAGCCCTTAATTCCTCGAGAAATCAAGAATTTATCAATTTCTGTCTTGAAGACGCTCAACGTCTCGGCCTCCACAGCCCTCTGTGGCAATGAATTCCACAGATATTAGTGATACTTGGTTTTATTATGATACCTTTTCATAATTTATTTGGGTGTTGCTGGCTTGGCCAGCATTTATTGCCCATCCTTAATTGAGGAAGTGGTGGTGAGTCACCTTCCTGAATGGTTGCAGTCTATCTGGTGCAGGCACATCTCCCACTGTGCCATTACAGGGAATTTCAGGATTTTCATTCAATGAGAGTGAAGGATTGGTGATACAGTTCAAAATTGGGATGGTGTGTGGCTCGGAGGGGAACACGCAGGTGGTGGTGTTCCCACTTGTCTTTCTTGGTGGTGGAGTAATGGGTTTGAAAGGTGCTGTTGAAGGAGCCTTGATGAGCTGATGGAGTATACCTTGTAGACAGTACACATTGCTGCCACTGTATGTCAATGGTAAAGGGAGTGAATGTTTAAAGGTGGTGGATGATTTACTCTGGATGCAGTGTCAAGCTCGTTGAGTGCTGCTGGAGCTGCGCACATCCAGGAAAATGGAGAGTCATCCATCACACTCTTGATTTGTGCCTTCTAAATGGTGAATGGTGTTTGGGGAATCAGGTGATGAGTTACTTGCCGCAGGATTCCCATTCTCTGACCTGCTCCTGTAGCCACAGTATCTATATGACCGGTCCAGTTCAGTTTCTGGTCATTGGCAATCCCCAGGATGTTGATTGGGGGGAATTCAGCAATGGCTATTCTATTGAATGTCACAGACAGATGGTTAGATTCTCTCTTGTCGGAGATGGTTATTGCCTGTCACTTGTGTGATATTAATGTTACTTACCATTTATCACCCCATGTCTGAATGTTGTTCAGGTCTCACTGAATGTGGTCATGGACTGCTTTGGTATTTGAAGAGCCACGAATGGTGCTGAACATGATAAAATCATTTAATGAACAGTCCAAGTTCTAATCTTATGATGGCAGGAAGGTCATTTATGGAGCAGCTAAAGGTGGTTGTGCCTAGGACTCCATCCTGAGGAACTCCTACAGTGATGGCCTGGGACTGAGATGGTTGACCTCCAACAATCAATTATCTCCCTTTGTGCTAAATATGATACCATCCAGTGGAGAGTTCTTCTCAATTCCCATTGACTTCAGGTTTTTATGGACTCTTCGATGCCACACTCAACTGTTGCCTTTATGTGAAGGACAGTCACTCTCACCTCATTTCTTAAGTTCAGAGTATCAAAGACCACATGTGACTGAGGGGCTTCTGGGAGGACTCTTTTGTGAGTTGTTTCACTGTCGCAGGTGTATGGACAGCTTTGCTGTGACACTTCCATATGCAAACATCATTCAGTTAGCGCTAGCCAGCTTGCAAGGCATCAGAGCATGAAACTGAGGTCATGAGAACCTCTTAAGAAATCGCAAGGGAATTCTTTGGTAAGAAATCACTCCAGTTGAGCATTCTGATAAAGACAAAAGGACAAATCCTGTAACTTACCAATATACCTCCAGGAATCTGTTGCCAAGTTAAGTTTCTGCAATGTTTGAATCTTGCAATGATAAATATTCTTCCCCACAGCAACTTACTCACACCTTACTTGAAAGTTGCTCTCCAAGTACACCACTAAGTATCATAATGAGCTGACTGCCAGGGCTGCCATTCTTAGTAACTAACACCTGACCTCGGTCACTACAGGCTGCATGCATTCAGAACTTGAACTCAAATCTCTCAATTATTCTGACTGATAAGAGAGAAAGTGAAATATCTCTCTCTGCCTCTGAGAGACAAAACAAATATTGTTCTCAGGCCCTCCCCGTCAGAAAGTTTGCCATTTGTTCACTTCCATCCCAATCTAAGTTGCCATTTTGAATGAAGTGTCACCTTTTTTGATCCAGAAGCTCACAGTCCTGAATCGTCTTTTCAGTTAAGCCCTGATGGATAATGAGTGGAAATAATTCGACCATCAGGTTATGAAGTGCAGTGCAATGAACCAACAATTCTCCATTGTCTCAAAGAAGACTTAAGTTGCAAAAGTAGGCAATTTAATAGCTGTTTTATATGTGATCCCCATCATATTAATCACATTCAAAATGGCTTGTATTGTATGAAAATTAACTCTTTGTAAGCTGAACCTGACTCCACATCAATGACATACAAAGTTTAAAAACTCGAAGTCCTTTCTAGGCAAAATAGGTAAAACTCCTATGATATTACACTTACATACAAAATAAATCTCACTTTTAAATATGCTCTGTTAGAAATTCTAAATCCCCACCATGTTTGGCCTGCCTTTGATAGACAACCACTTATTAGGACCACATGAAGCCAAAAACATGAATGTTGACCTTATGTTACCCTTTTATGTGACTGGCCAGACTGTTAGAATACCATCAAATCAATAAATATGGGTAAACAAAGACGCAGTTTCTTTGATCAACAGTACTAAGGATTATGAGGGTACTGTCAATTCTGGGACAATAGTCAGCAATTGCACAGTTTGGGGATTCCCTCTTCCTAACTCCTAAGTCTGTTGGTCGGAATGGTGGCAGTTCAGTATTCCAGGGAGACGAATTTAGGTTCATTTAGAGCCAAGGACAAATTACACTTGTCTTTAATCTAAAAGAAATTTAATCTTTCACCACTACTTTCCGTCATACCATAAAAAAATCTTTCTGCTATTGCAAGATCATCCAAAGCTAACTTTTGGCAAGAGTGGCTTGTACTCAGCTGGATTTAATGGGGGAGAAATTGGAACCTATTACACTCGTTATTTGGGAGCAAGATGGGACAAAAAGCTCCAATTTTGCAGGCTAGAATGTCCCCTGTGTTGCAAGTATGTCCAGCACTATAATGTATTGGACAGTATTAGGTATTTTGGTGGTCAAGTAAAAAAAATTAAACCTATTTCATGTTCCAATGAGGTATTTTACACTTGATTCATGACCCTGCCCCAATTGATGCTGATGTTGACCTTGATTTTTGGGTTCTTCTGCATCTTTACCTACTGTCCTTCGACATCTAGTGGACCACCAATAAAACAGGAAAATACTTTACTTTTAAAACTACGTTAATTTGGAGCCAGGAGAGCAAGGTAGCTCTTATGACAGCTTGACCCCTCAGCAACAGGGTGGGACAGCTAGCCCACAATCTCCCTCCTCCATCTCTAAGCCTTACCTTGGGATTGCAGTCACATGCCCTGTCATATTGCTGCCTGCTTGGTGTCCGCACCTTGCTGGAACAATAATGGTGAGGCCCAAAGCCCAGTTTGGGAAGAGTCTGGCTTCTGATGCACATAACAAATACTTATTGATCTTGCACCTGAATTTGGGATGAAACCAATTTCTTAATCTTAAGTTGGCTGATTAAGCGATTTTCCTTTTGTGTATCAACAGCTTTATAGAACATAGAACATAGAACATAACAGCGCAGTACAGGCCCTTCGGCCCTCGATACAGTGCCGACCAATGAAACCAATCTAAAGCCCCTCTAATCTACACTATTCCAATATCATCCATATGTTTATCCAATAACCATTTGAATGCTCTTAATGTTGACGAGTCCACTACTGCTGCAGGCAGGGCATTCCACACCCTTACTACTCTCTGAGTAAAGAACCTACCTCTAACATCTGTCCTATATCTCTCACCCCTCAATTTAAAGCTATCTCCCCTCGTGTTAGCCATCACCATCCGAGGAAAAAGGCTCTCACTATCCACCCTATCTAATCCTCTGATCATCTTGTATGCCTCTATTAAGTCACCTCTTAACCGTCTTCTCTCTAACGAAACCAACCTCAAGTCCCTCAGCTTTCCTCATACGATCTTCCCACCATATCAGGCAACATCCTGGTAAATCCCCTCTGCACCCTTTCCAACACTTCCACATCTTTCCTATAATGCGGCGACCAGAACTGTACGCAATACTCCAAGTGCGGCCGCACCAGAGTTTTGTACAGCTGCAACATGACCTCCTGGCTCCGAAACTCAATCACTCTACCAATAAAAGCTAACACACCGTACGCCTTCTTAACAACCCTATCAACCTGGGTGCCAACTTTCAGGGATCTATGCACATGGACACCCAGATCCCTCTGTTCATCCACACTACCAAGTATCTTACAATTAGCCCAGTACTCTGTATTCCTGTTACTCCTTCCAAAGTGAATCACCTCACACTTCTCCGCATTAAACTCCATTTGCCACCTCTCAGCCCAGCTCTGCAGCTTATCTATGTCCCTCTGAATGGCCAAAAAACCTGCCACTTCCCTCCGCACTGTCTACAACTCCACCGATGACAATATAGAGGTGAAATAAATGGATGGAAAAGTTGAGCTTCAATATCAGCTTTAAGTAAAGTAATAGCCCGAACTTTCCAGCTGTTCACATCAGCAGGATTTTCTGGTCCTCGCTTGCAATGGCAGTGGGGCATGAATGACCAAAGAATACCGACCCTAGTGTGTGACAAGTGTATGTGCATGTTTTTATTTGAAGTTATAGTATTCCTCTGGAGTTCCTTCTTATACATTCAATCTGAATTTGAACTGTTGTTGGGGAGAAATTTTTGGTTTCTCATCAGTCTATCGTTCATAGATTCGCAAATGACATCTTTATTGAGTGTGTACTGCAATCAACCTTAGCTACCATCACATGGGAAGAGGGATTCAATATTTTTTGCAGGATAAACTCAGGATTATTGAATTGGACTGATCGGTCCACTTGTGCCCAGTACTGAAATAGCAGGGGATTAAAACACAATAAGATTATTTGCATTCCACCACTGATAAATAATCTTATGCAAACAAGAATATTATTTATTATGCACACAGCATGAAGAAGAGGGTGATGGAAAGGAACTCACACTTGGGTAAACATAATCTCCATGCAGAAACAATTACATCATAAGTGTTTTCAGCTCTACAAGTGAAAGCTAAGATTGTTCGAATTTTCAGAAATATTGAGCAACACTTCAAAGGGATAAGGGATATGAAAACAGGAAATGTTGGATTACCCAGTATATCTGGCAGCATCTGTGGAGAGAGAAACAGTGTTAATGGGCAGAAGAATCATCCAGACACAAAATCTTAGCTCTGTTCTCTCACCACAGATGCTGTCTGACTTGTTGAGATTTTCTAGCATTCCCTATTTTGTTGCAGTCCTACACCTTATCCGATGGCTACCGCTCACTCACATCTCAGGTGCCCTTCCAAATCCATTGCTTGACCAGCCCCAGTCAATGCCCTCGCCCCTTCAGAGGTGACTCTGACCTCCCATCTGGTTGTTTCCTCCCTACGTCACTGGGGGTTCTGATAGGAAATTTCAATGGACACAAATCCCTCATGGGCAGGGTGAAATGGACGGTTATGTCCAGGCTGAGTATATGGGCATATACATGGCAGATGCAGCATAATGTGGATAAATGTGAGGTCATCCACTTTGGTTGCAATAATAGGAAGACAGATTATTACTTGAATGGATGTAAATCCAGAGAGGTGGATACTCAGCAAAACCTTGATGTCCTAATGTATCAGTCGCTGAAAGTATGCACGCAGGTACAGCAGGCAGTAAAGAAGCCAAATGGTATGTTCGTCTTCATAGCGAGAGGATTTGAGTATAGAGATAGGAATGTTTTGCTGCAATTGTATAGGGCATTGGTGAGGCTACATCTGGACTATTACGTGCAGTTTTGGTGTCCTTATCTGAGGGAGGATGTCCTTACTATAGAGGGAGTACAGCAAAGGTTTACCAGGCTGATTCCTGGGATGGCAAGTCTGTCATATGAGGAGAGACTAAGTCGGTTAGGATTATATTCACTGGAATTCAGAAGAGACAGGATCTCATAGAAACTTATAAAATTCTACCAGAATTAGACAGGGTAGATTCAGAAAGAATTTTGTCAAAAGTGGGGGAGTCCAGAACTAGGGGTCTTAGTTTGAGAATAAGGGGTAAACCTTTTAGAATTGAGGTGAGGAGAGATTTCTTCACCCAGAGGGTGGTGAATGTGTGGAATTCAATACCACAGAAAGTCGTTGAGGCCGACATGTTGCCTGATTTAAAGGAGAAATTAGATATAACTCTAGGGGGCTAAAGAGATCAAGGGATATGGGGGTAAAAGGGGATTGAGATATTGAATTTGATGATCAGTCATCAAAATGAATGGTGGAGCAGGCTCGAAAGGCCAAATGGCCTACTCTTGCTTCTAGTTTCTATGTCCACCTTGAGGTAGATCCTCAATGGCAGATGCTGGGGTCCAGCACTAATGCAGACTCAATCCCTCTTGATCCTGTGCACCCAAGCATTTATTCATGATCCATGAGTTATTACCCCTCTCTTTGAATTTGAGATTGAGGGCAAGTGACATTATTAAGGATTAACTCATGAGGGCCAATTAGTTTGATGAGCATGAGTCTCAGGAATGTTAAAGGGCACAGTTACTTTCTGCATCAGAGATAAGCAAGACTAATAGGCACTGTTCTTACTCAGGCTGCATAATCTCCATATTTCATTGCTGTCAGGACTTTCAAGACTCCTGGACAGCCACTCCATTAATTTTTAATGATTGCCCTTCCCCCACTTTTGGTCCAACTCCTTCAGACTCATCACACCCTTCCCACTTTCCCCCCCCCCCCCCCACCTCGTGAGCCCCACATCCACAAGCAGCCCGCATGTCACTAACAGCTGACTAACTCAGCACTTATTTAACTTTACTAATTACACAGGCTGCAGACTGACACAGTGCTCGAAAAAATGTTTAATCTCCATAAACTGCAGGCAGCAGGCTCCAGGGCAATACACATCAGCCATGACTCCATCCTGAGGCTTCTGACTCGCTCGTCCCCCCGCAAATCGAGCCCGCTGCACCCCCCCCACTCCCCAGCAACAATCTTGAACCCTCCCTCTCTGGACAGTGCGGTCTGTTCCCTTGGACTCCCTGGTGCTAGTAAGAAGTTTCACAACATCAGCTGATGAAGGAGCAGCGCTCCGAAAGCTTGTGATTCCAAATAAACTTGTTGGACTTTAACGTGGTGTTGTGAGACTTCTTATTGTGCCCACCCCAGTCCAACGCCAGCATCTCCACATCATCCCTGGTACTAGATGAAAAGGGGTGCACACCTTTTTCTTCCCTCTTGGAGGTCATGACGCCTGGTTCACGTTTTTAAAAACCAATAGTAGTTTGCGCCCATGTGACAACACATCTGGTGGGTGAAAAGATTCAGTGAGGCCTGAAGATTTGACTTTAACCTCGCTAAGTAGATTAAAATGCATTCAAATTGCTGCAAATCAGGTCTGTGCCTTTCCTGGGCATGAACTTGATCACGTCACTGGGAAGGGCCCAGGAACATCGCGATCGGAAATCTTGCCAGCCTAAATCTTGTTTTTCGCCAGGATCTGTGCTCGTGGCTAACGGGACCACCCACTGTTTTATGTTGGTGACCTTTCAGCAGAACAAGATATCAGTGACTTGACTCAAAAATCATTTTCTGCGGTTTAAGTTCTCAGTCTCACCCAGATTATTGGGCACGCGAAACAGAATCAAACAATATAACCACAAGAAAAGAATAAAAATTGGAGGTGGCAATTGCAGTCAATTCTTGAGCACACAACAATGCCACAGTGGTATTGTTATAACTTCCATGTCGTTATGTACACTGAATGGATCTAGTTCAAGAGGATGAGAGAAATGAGCAACAAAAGGAAGAAAAGAATGCCAATCTCTTCTGGATTGTCCTGACAATTCAAGTATTGTTTTCACTTGGAATGGGTTCTGGGCCAAGCTGTAAAATACATGATACAAATACAATTAGGTCAGTAGAAATAGAAACTGTTTACTCAATACCTTCTTTCACTTGGAAAATATATTTTCAGGCATTAACTGTTTGATTCTAATATGTTCCATTTAATAAATGTTAAACACCCAGTACTTGAAAGTAACAAGGTGAACAAGTGCTGGATGTTGATTTGTTAATGATACTCACTTGTAACTAGTAGAGTTGACAAGGGGGTACCAGTTGATGGAGTATATTTGGACTTTCAGAACGTGCTTGACAAAGTCCCGCATAAGAGATTATGGCGCAAGATTAAAGCACATGGGATTGGGGGAAGTGCACTGAGATGGATAGAAAGCTGGTTGGCAGAGAAGAAACAATGAGTAGGAATTAATGGATGCTTTTCAAATTGGCAGGCAGTAACTAGTGGGGTGCCACAGGGCTCAGTGCTCTTCACAATATATATTAATGATTTAGATGAGGGAACAAAATGTTATATCTCAAAGTTTGCAGATGATATCAACTTGGGTGGGTGGGTGAACTGTGACGAGAATGCAGAAATCCTTCAGAATGATCTGGACAGGTTGTATGAGCGGGCAAATCAATGGCAGATGCAGTATAATTTGGATAAATGTGAGGTTATTCACTTTGGAAGCAAAAACAAGAAGGCTTCCTGAATGGCTGTAAATTGGGAGAGGGGCGTGTGCAGCAGGACATGGGTGTCCTTGTGCACCAGTCACTGAAGGTGCAGCAGGCGGTAAAGAAGGCAAATGGCATGTTGGCCTTCATTGCGAGAGGTTTCGAGTACAGGCGCAGGGATGTGTTGTTGCAATTATACAGGTCCTTGGTGAGGCCACACCTAGAATATTGTGTGCAGTTTTGGTCTCCTTTTCTGAGGAAGGATGTTCTTGTTCTTGAGGGAGTGCAGCGAAGGTTTACCAGGCTGATTCCGAGGATGGCGGGACTGATGTATGAGGAGAGATTGACGAGGTTAGGATTGTTTTTGCTGGAGTTCAGATGAATGAGGGGGGATCTCAAAGAGACTTATGAAATTCTGACAGGACCAGACAGGGTAGATGCAGGGAAGACATTCCCGATGGTGGGGGAGTCCAGAACCAGGGGTCACAGTCTGAGGATTCAGGGTAGACCATTTAGGACAGTGGTGAGTAGACATTTCTTCACCCAAAGAGTGGTGAACCTGTGGAATTCATTACCACAGGAAGTAGTTGATGCCAAAACATTGAATGTATTCAAGAGATGGCTGGATATAGCACTTGGGGCAAATGGGATCAAAGGTTACGGGGAAAAAGCAGGATTAGGCTATTGAGTTGGATGGTCAGCCGTGATCATAATGAATGGCGGAGTAGGCTTGAAGGGCCAAATGGCCTTCTCCAGCTTTTATCTTCTATGTTTCTATGTCAACCTAAGAAAGAGTCAGCTAGCATTGACTGCCTGGTATGTTGGAGGGGAATGAGCTAGGAGAGCATGTCTCTCTGCTCAACAGGCTCAAAAATAAACTTGAATAAGGTTTAAAGTTTATTTATTAGTGTCACAAGTAGGCTTACATTAACACTGCAATGAAATTACTGTGAAAATCCCCTAAGCACCACACTCCAGTGCCTGTTCAGGTACACTGAGGGAATATTTAGCAAGGCCAATGCACCTAACCAGCACGCCTTCCGGATTGTGGGAGGGATCCAGAGCACCCGGAGGAAACCCATGCCGACACGGGGCGAATGTGTTCACTCTGCACAGACAGCGACCCAAGCCGAGAATCGAACTCGGGTCTCTGGCGTTGTGAGGCAGCAGTGCTTATCACTGTGTCACCGTGCCTCAAAGACCAATATTGGATTCATTCTTCTATCATGTGTTTATCAGAATTAACATCAACCACCAAATTTACATTTCCCAGCTTTGTATAAATTGATTTAATTCAATAACTAATTGACAATGGGGTGATAATCTGCCTGATAATAATGTTAATGTGTGCCTATCACCATGCAGGAAATATTAAACTTGGCATTATAAGTGCGCTTTTGTAATAACAACACCGGTTGCATTGTAGATTTAATGGGGTGCCAATGTTTTAGCAAGGATGCATTAAGGACCAATTAACAGAATTATTGAAGGACGGTACAATTAATTCTAATGATGAAATAGTTGTTTAATTATCACTTGGCGTACTTGAATTTGTGAAACACACTTGGACCTGAGTGGAAATTACGTTTCAAAAACCCCGAACAAGGAGAAGTTCAATACAAAAGCAAAATACTTCAATCCATCCGCAATAGACAAGTAAGTGGTTTTGGCATGCCTGAAGGAACCAATCATTGCTATCTGCATGAGAATCATAAAGGAAACATGGACACAAAGAATATAAGAACTAACATAATATCTAACTGTTTATTAGAGTCAGCTAGGATAGATAGGACCTCATCTAATGGAAAGACATTTCAAGATTCAATAGACATTGAGCATTCATCGTTCAGAATAGGTTTAGTTGTGTTTCTTACTTGATCCATGTACAACTGGATAAATAAAGATAATCTTGGTAAGAGACAGCGACCGGAATTTTAACTCAGGGAAACATGACCCCAGCCCACGCAGGCAGGTGGCAGGACCAGCGGAGCAATTTTTATCAGCTGCAGCCCATTTAGATGCCACCATCAGAATTGCTGGTCCAGTCAGAGAGTCAGCAGCTTGGTAACCTTGGCAGTGCCACTGATAGTGCTGAGGCTACCAAGGAGAGAGCGCTACCATGTTGAGGTACTCTTGCGGGTGCATAAAAAGTTTTCTTTATGTGCCAGGATCAGACAGGCAAGCCCCAGCGAATGAAGAAAGGACTGTTGGCACTGAGGCCATGAGGGTGGCCATAGTTTCTGGTGCTGGAGTGGGGAATGACCCTCAGTGGGCCATGGCGCCTTTGCAAAGCAAGAAGCCAACCAAGGAATCTGCTGGGAGGCTGCCTCAATAGTGGACACATCATGCTGTGGACACATAGTGGAGCTGTTTTGACGCTGGTAAACTCCTGGCGGGGTTGTAAAATAGCTATTGATAAACTAGTTGATCAATTTAATTGGCTACCTATCTTTGGTTGGCAAGTGGCTAAGATATTGCTGTCCCACTTTTGATAAAATCTGGTGGAAGGGTGAACATATTGAGCTTCTCTCCATACACCTTCCGCTGCCATTTTTCCACCTCTTCCACGTCCCAGTTCAACTCTAGAGGGCTGGCAAAATACAGCCAAGTGTATCCATGTTTCTTCTAAGGTGGATTCATGTCCACAAGACCCAATCTATCAGCCCCCTGATAATTGACCCCTCAGCAAAACAAAACAAGTCATTCCTGTCTGCTCTAACTTGGCCCCTCTTAATTTTGTACACAACAATTAGGTCACCCCTTAGCCTCCTCTGTTCTAAGGATAACAACCATAGCCTATCCAATCTCTCCTCAGAGCTGCAATGTTCAAGCCCTGGCAACATTCTTGTAAATCCCCACTGCACTCTCTCCAGAGCAATTATGTCCTTCCTGTAATGCAGTGACCAGAACTGTGCACAAATTTCTGTACTCACTTGCCCGTGGAGTCATCCTGAGTTTACTGTTTTCGACGTCCTGGTTTTCAGTCTCCTTCCTAGCTCCCTAAAGTCAGCTTTCAAGACCTCAACCCCTTTCCCACCTAAATCATTGACACCAACGTGGATTATGACCTCTGGCTGATCACCCTCCCACAGCAAAACGTCTTGTATCCATTCTGTGACATCTGGGACCAGGGAGGCAACATACCATCCTGGAGTCACGTCTATGGTCACAGAAACACCTGTCTGTTCCCCTAACCAATCAACCCCCTATCACTACTGCTGTTCCCCTCTTCTTTCTCCCCTCATGTACAGCAAAATCACCTGTGGTACCACAAACTTAGCACTGACTCCTTCAAGGGACAAAAGCCCTCACTGGTACCCAAAGCAGAAAGATAGTTGGTGAGCAGGACTCTAGGGGATTCCTGCACTATCTGCCTAGTTTTCTTTCAGTGCCTACCCACCCATTCACCCTCCAGGTTTCTAAGCTGCAATTGACCACCTCTCAGAACTTGCTATCCACATAGTACCCAGCCCTGCAGATGCACCACAGTGACTCCAGCCACAGCTCGAGCTCTGGATCGTGCTGCTGATATGTGATCAGCCCAGACATATCCTTCACATATGCACTTGGTGCCCAGGGAGCTCTCACAATGTCTACATTTTTACTCACTCCCACACGCCACAAGGTTTTGAAGGGCCTTGGTGACTGCAAGGGTGGCTCCTTGTATACCCTCAGAAGACCTGGCTGATGGTGCCAGTTCGCTGTCCACAGACTTCTGCTAGAAGAGTTACAATGTCGCACATGGGCCACCATTGAGCAGACTATAGGCCTCCTAAAGATGAGGTTCAGATATGTAGTCTGCTTAGGTGGAGTTCTCCATTACTCCCCACAAAGAGCGTGACCCAGATCATCATTGTCTACTGCACCTTGCACAACCTTGCGCTACAAAGGGGGGATGTCTTTGAAGAGGGAGACATGAAGGAGCGAGATGTCTCCTCTGACAATGACGATGTAGAAGGGGCCAGGATTTTGCTGAGACACGTGCAGAAGCCCTTGCAAGGGTATGATGTGGCAGAGAGGCCCTTGGCAATCTAATAGCTAAGAGATTCCAGATTGAGTAAGCTGTTGATACTAACCTTTACTGTTTGGTTTCCAATCCTCTTCTGACTGGCAGGCTGTCGCTACTTACAGTGACACACACTATAGTTGCTCTCCTTACTGTGATATATGAATGCTGAATTCATGCACTACTTAACATCATCCCTGCTGGTGGGTGTGATCCTATGCATGTGTCAAATGGTGCTGATAGACAGAGTACTTGAACCAAATGCACAGCACGGAAACTGCACAGCACTCCATTCTCTCGCGGCCTCAGGCACCGGGAAGCAGAAATTAAATTGTTCACATGTCCTCACAAAGTTCATTTGCATGGAGCATTGAAAACAACATGAATTCTTACCCCAGCAGTGATGCACTCCACTTACCTTCACAACTGCTCCCAATGGAGAACAAACCTCATAAGGAGCTCTTTTCGGCAGAACCAGAAACACTGGGTGCTGCTGAGTCTTGCAACCCAAACTCCTGTCCGATATTCCTTTGCACTCACACACCTACACTGCCTGACGCCCTTCTGAGTTTCACGTTGCAGTGAGTAGATGGTGCCACATGCCCCAGCAGAGAGCATCAAACCATTCATGCCTTTTTTTGAACTGCTGGACAGTTATTTGTGAGCTCCATGGAGGTTCCACAGCGAGCTCCACACAGGCCTCCTAGTCAGATAGGAGGGCTTTCTGCTACCCACTCTGGGAAACAGGACCTCCTGTCTCTCTCGGACAGCCTGGGGAAGACCTGGTAGGAGGAGCATAGCTGAACAAGACTAGACAAGGTGTAGGATGTTCCTGATGGTAGAGGTATCCAGAATCTGGGGTCACAGTCTAAGGATATATGGTAGACAGTTTAGGACAGAAATGAGGAGAAATTTCCTCACCCAAGGAGTGGTCAGCCTGTGGAATTTACTACCACAAAAGGTAGTTGAGGCCAAGACATTGAATGTTTTCAAATCTAGCACTTGAGGTGAAGGGGATCGAAGGATATGGGGGAAAGGCGGGATCAGGCTGTAGAGTTGGATGATCAGCCATAATCGTATTGAATGGCGGAGCAGGCTCATAGGGCTGAACGGCTTCCGCCTGCTCCTATTTTCTATGTATCTATGAATCGTGGGGATCACACGTGCACCGTGTTCCTTGGGTGTGTATATCTAATGAACTGAGATTGCGGGGGCTAGCCGTCCCACCACCATGCGAAAATCACTCCCATTTCCACTCCCGCGACTAAACCTATACTCCAGAACGGAAGATACTGCCTGATAGCGCTAAGTTGTGTGAAAGTGAGGATATGACTTATTGAGTACTTTGATTTAATTTTCAGATTGTGAACACACACATTTTAAAGTTAAATATATTGGCCGAGATTTTCCAGTCCACCTGCAGTGGGAACCGTCACAGGCTGGACTGGAAAAGTTGGAGAGCAGCCAAAAATCCATGGACTTTGGATGGGAATTCCTGATCCCATCCTAACTGATTTTTAAAAAAATCTAAAGCTTACCTGTGTAATTGTGAAGGTCAATGTGTTGGATCAATTTTGAACTTTTCCGAGGACATTATTGTAATTGGATTACAGCTAAAAGGAATGCTGTTGCTTTATGCAGTTCAAATTTAAAACTGTGCTGTCATTATAAATCATTTTGAATGTTTACATAGCACTAATACTGCAAATTTGAGACCTACTATTGTGATTGGCTACTCCTCCAGCCACTGAGGATTTGACAAGCTGCAATTAATCAGAACTGATAAATGGAAATGAGAGAAAAGTGCATAAAATTAATTTAGGATGGAGTGAAGAAGCAAAAGGAAAGATTTTGAGTCTTTTCTACTGTCACCAGTTGCAGGAGTTCTTTGTTTTCAGCCAGTGTCTCTTTGAAACCTGTATGCATGTTATATAACTGTACGAAGAGGTACCCTCTTTCTTGCTTGTATAAAAATGGGGAAATGATACTGCCATTGACAATTAGGACAATGATTTGAGGAAACCTGTAATTGGATTATACGGCAGAATTACCTGACAGAGTGTTTACATTTAACAGCGGTGTTTCTGTTACTTGTTGCTGCTTTTTGGAGACGGATAAAAATAAACTGTGCAACATTATTGTACTTTAGTAGCTCCCGTTCGTAAGCAGCAAGTAAAGGAGAAACTGAAATGTTCTGAATTATTTGAATCAGAAACTTGCATGCAAGTTTTAACAAATATGCGGCTGGCCATGGGGGGGTGGGGTTAAAAAGTAAAATGATGTTTGGTTCTTTGTCGATTCGGATTTTTTGAAAAATAGATATTTTGCAAGTTGATGCAATTGCGTACACCTGACAATATGTTGCTCTGCTGCCTTATAAGCCTATAAAGCAGTTAATCATGGCAAATTCCCCAAGATGACAGATGGAAATTATGAATTAACAGATGAACCATTTAAAGCAGAGCCACAATTTCTATTTTTTTTTGAATAGGTGGCAATGTGCTGGCATAAGAGGAAAGCCAGCAACATTAAGAATCAGCAGATATCAAATGTCGTATTGTGGTCTTAACTTGGAGTTAGGATTTTTGGCCCAGATTTTCACTATGTTGAAAATGTTCTCTGCTGTGGAAAAAGTCCTGGAAATGGCCAAAATTCCCAAGTCTGGCTCCCGAGCACAGTGTGTTCCATTTTTGTAGTGGTAGGATGGAGTTTGCTTAGGGTTCGCACATGTATGATCCACAACGGCAGCTGGCAAGTAAATCACTGAAGTGGGACTTTGGATGGCCGAGAGTGTGAAACCTAGAGTATGCAGATTCATGAATATACGATCAAGGAGCAGGAGGCCATTCAGCCCCTCGAGCCTGCTCTGCCAATCAATAAGATAATGGCTGATCTTCCAGCAGCTTTAATTCTGCAAACTGCCTACCTCCAATAACCTATGACCTCCTTGCTTACCAAGAATCAATCCACCTCTGTCTTCAAAACATTCAAAGTATCTGCTTTCACTGCCATTTAGGAAGAGAGTTCCAAAGACTCTCAACCCCCTGAGAGAAAAAAGAAATTGCGTTAGCTCCTTTTTAAACAAGACTGTGGCCTCACGATGCCAGGGACTTGGATTCCTTTATGACCTCAGGTGACTGTGTGGAGTTTGTGAGAGGCAAGACATCCTTTAGGTGGGATTTTAACAAGTGAACATGATTAGGTACCTTTTACGCACAAACTCATTTGAACATCCAAGCTGTAAAAGAACTATCCAACTGTCAGGGAACTATTGAAAGAACTGTCTTGTTTTCAAAGCTGTCAAGGAATTGTCAAAGTTGTCAAGGATGTCAATTGTCAAAGTTGCCCATGGATAATAGGTGAGTTGGCACAGATGGGCAAGGCAGAAGGGTGGCAGGTGAGAAATATGAGTTGGCATTAGTTAGGACCAAGTTGGCATGGGTATGTGAGGGACCATGGGATGGGTAGAGTGGCACGGATTTGCATGAGGGTATGAACGACTTGGGGAATGTGGGGTGGTTGAGGAATTAAGGGGGAGGGCCAGGATGATATTTTGTTTTATTACTATTTTTTATTTATTTAAACACAGTGCCTGAGCACAGGGGCAAGCCTTCCACCCAGCCTGCCTCCACAGCCAGCAGCCTCCACATTCATTTCAGGGTCACCCGTTCTGACTCCTATTTTACCATCCCACCATCCCCTCCTCCCCATTTTTAAAGGTTGAGTTCACAGAGCCGGGAAATCTCCATTCTCCATGCACTTGGCCCAAGGAAGAAAGTCCAGGCCTTGATCTTTCAGACATAACCCTTCAGCTGGCATTTAAGGGGATAATCATTCATTATTATCCTTAGAAGAGAGGCATGTAGTTGGTATTTCCTGTCTACCAGGAAGAAAGATTTTTAATGATGGGAATTTTGATGGGAATAATGATGAGATTTTTAAGGGTGGAAACAAAAATGAACATTGACTTGACCTGATAATACTGTCTTATGGATTTGAGACCATGTTGCAATTATAAACTGGACTCTGATGTGGCATTTTGGGAAATGAGATGTTCAGTTAATTATAAGAAGCAAACAAAGGGAGGGATCTTCCGCCACACGTCCCTGCCCCCAGTGTGTTTTCCAGTGGCTGAGGGAGCTCACCATTAGGGCTCTGTACTGGGACCTCTGCTATTTGTGATATATATAAATGATTTGGAAGAAGGTGTAACTGGTGTAATCAGCAAGTTTGCGGATGACACGAAGATGGCTGGACTTGCGGATAGCGAAGAGCATTGTCGGGCAATACAGCAGGATATAGATAGGCTGGAAAATTGGGCGGAGAGGTGGCAGATGGAGTTTAATCCGGATAAATGCGAAGTGATGCATTTTGAAAGAAATAATGTAGGGAGGAGTTATACAATAAATGGCAGAGTCATCAGGAGTATAGAAACACAGAGGGTCCTAGGTGTGCAAGTCCACAAATCCTTGAAGGTGGCAACACAGGTGGAGAAGGTGGTGAAGAAGGCATATGGTATGCTTGCCTTTATAGGACGGGGTATAGAGTATAAAAGCTGGATGCTGATGATGCAGCTGTATAGAACGCTGGTTAGGCCACATTTGGAGTACTGCGTCCAGTTCTGGTCACCGCACTACCGGAAGGACGTGGAGGCGTTAGAGAGAGCGCAGAGAAGGTTTACCAGGATGTTGCCTGGTATGGAGGGTCTTAGCTATGAGGAGAGATTGGGTAAACTGGGGTTGTTCTCCCTGGAAAGACGGAGAATGAGGGGAGATCTAATAGAGGTGTACAAGATTATGAAGGGGATAGATAGGGTGAACGGTGGGAAGCTTTTGTCCAGATCAGAAGTGACGTTCATGAGGGGTCACGGGCTCAAGCTGAGAGGGGCGAAGTATAACTCAGATATTAGAGGGATGTTTTTTACACAGAGGGTGGTGGGGGCCTGGAATGCGCTGCCAAGTAGGGTGGTGGAGGCAGGCACGCTGACATCGTTTAAGACTTACCTGGATAGTCACATGAGCAGCCTGGGAATGGAGGGATACAAACGATTGGTCTAGTTGGACCAAGGAGCGGCACAGGCTTGGAGGGCCGTAGGGCCTGTTTCCTGTGCTGTACTGTGCTTTGTTCTTTGCATGTGTAGGAAAAATATGTTGAATTTGCAGGGACTCAGATATTGCATAGTCATCAACAAGTGCATAGCATCATTGTGGCTTAGACAAGTGAAATCATTTAAAAAATATTCATGGTCCTGTAACATAGGTAAACTGACTGATAGAATTTAATCTACTGGTGTCTGTTGGTGGGATTAAAACTAAGGTTAAAGACAGACATCGAATAATTAAATTAATGCAATTGAAGGCCAGGGGAAAAGATGCTTCATAAGAATTATAAGATGGGTACAGATAAAGGGAGGGATGGAGAAACTTGTAAGACCATGAGTTATTGATCATATAGTAAACTGTAGCTTTCTGTGCAATGTATTAGGATTGATTTTGTAACACCGGAGGCGGAATCTTCTCGTCCTTCCCACCATGGGAATCATAGCGGATGGGATATGGACCATGCAAAGAACTATTGACCTCAAGCGGGATTTTCGGGTCTTGGAGTGAGTGCGGCCAGAAAATCCCACCCCAAGTGCTGCTTAGAAGATTTGGCCAATGTACTAATAACTTAATTAGTAGGCTCCTTGCGGAAGGATAAGAAGACTAGTTCCTCCCCCTCAAGACAGATAGTTCATGGGATTTGGGTATTGCTGGCAAGAACTGCATTTATTGCCCTTCTTAATTAACCTTGAAAGGTGTTAGTGAGCCACCCACCTGAGTCACTATGATCCATGTGGTGTAGGTATGCCCACAGTGCTGCTGGCTGGGGCCTTCAAGATCTCAACACAGTGGCTATTTAAGAAAAGGGAATATATTTCCAAGTAAGGATGGTGCTTGACTTACAGGGGAACGTGCAGCTGGTGGTGTTCCAATGCATCAGCTGTCCTTGTTCCCTCGGCAGCTGAGGTCAAGGTTTTGGAAAGGGCACTCGAAGAAATCTTGGCGAGTTGGCCAAAAGAATATATTAAATAACTAAAGCTTTGGCTGGAATTACAATTCTGTAAAAAAAAAACTGCCTTTAGGCATTCATGTCAACTAGTGGCAAGCAGAGGATGTCTGATTTACACGCAATTGTTGTTACTGCAGAGTAATGGAGTATGATTTTAGGAGATAACACCATCAGGAGTGTCATCTCTTGTCACTTCTGAAAGTAGGTATGCATACCAACTAACACTCAAGTATAATTTTCTTTTAATAATTTTCAGTACGAATGCTTTGCTCAGTTGTAGTTTATTAATATGTTTCATAAGCTGTTTTATTTTCTGTTTTATTACAACTCATAAAGAGAATACTATTTAAATTTGGATTTGCTTATAGCAAGAATGGTTATTAGTTTATGCTTTAAGTTATAGTTTATTCCTTAACGTCACAAGTAGGCTTACATTAACGCTGCAATGAAGTAACTGTGAAAATTTCCTAGTCGCCACACTCCGGCGCCTGTTCGGGTACACTGACGGTGAATTTAGCATGGCCAATGCACCTAGCCAGCACGTCTTTCAGGCTGTGGGAGGAAACCGCAGCACCCGGAGGAAACCCACGCAGACACGGGGAGAACGTGCAGATTCCGCACAGGCTGTGGCCCAAGCTGGGAATCGAACCTGGGTCCCTGGCGCTGTGAGGCAGCAGTGCTAACCACTGTGCCACCATGGCCTTCAAATGCCGAACGAAGAAAATTTGCAATCAGTCCAAAGATAAAGATACAGTGGGGGCTGTGTCTAGGTCTTGTCTCTCTTTAGACATTGAGACCATGGCAGTGTGCAAAGCGGTTACAAGGTGAAGGCAAGGGATAATGAGGCCATACCTTACAGGTTGTAACAAACGTGGATCCAAGTGAGAAGTGGCCTGTATGAGAAAGCAGTGGACTGCCAAAAGGTTACGTTTGATCACCCAGCCTTAACTCTATTATTTAGTCTCAATTCAATAATAAACAGTGGCTTAGCTTCTTAAACGTGTCTGGTGCACGTGCAACAGATCAAGAGACTGAGAGGAATATATAGATTTGGGAAACAGAAATGGCAGGAAGACTTTTACAATGGATGAGAAACCCTCTGGGTTTATTTGTTGCCCTATGCTTTTATTTTGTGAGGTTTATATGAATATTATCATTATAACCCACTGCTCTTGTTGCAGAATGAAAAAAAAACTGCTTGCATCAAATCAACATGACACAGGTATTGAAAAACCACATCCAGTCACCCCGCAAGGCACCCCCCATCATGCAAAGCTATGGTACCATCATTTCCATTCATCCACTGTACGTTATTGAGATCCAATGAGCACCATAGTGATAGAGGATGTGTAAAAAATAAAGTAATTAATTCATAACTTTCTCCTCTGTTGAAAAAAAGTAATTTCACTTCAAGCAAATAAAATTCTCAGCCAACCAGCCCAGAAAGTTATTACTCTTATTAAAATGGTAGGTTGAACCAGGGCAGGACTTACTCAGTTAATGGTAGGGCGTTGGGGAGAGTTACAGAGCAAAGAGATCTCGGGGTACATGTTCATAGCTCCTTGAAAGTGGAGTCACAGGGGGACAGAATGGTGAAGAAGGGATTCGGCATGCTTGGTTTCATCGGTCAGAACATTGAATACAGGAGTTGAAATGTCTTGTTGAAGTTGTACAAGACATTGATAAGGCCACACTTGGAATACTGTGTGCAATTTTGGTCACCCTATTATAGGAAGGATATTATTAAACTAGAAAGAGTGCAGAAAAGATTTACTAGGATGCTACCGGGACTTGATGGATTGAGTTATAAGGAGAGGCTGGATAGACTGGGACTTTTTTCTCTGCAGCGTAGGAGGCTGAGGGGTGACCTTATAGAGGTCTATAAAGTAATGAGGGGCACAGAACAGCTAGATAGTCAATATCTTTTCCCAAAGGTAGGGGAGTCTAAAACTAGAGGGCACAGGTTTAAGGTGAGAGGGGAGAGATACAAAAGTGTCCAGAGGGGCAATTTTTTCACGCAGAGGTGGTGAGTGTCTGAAGCAAGCTTCCAGAGGTAATAGTAGAGGCGGGTACAATTTTGTCTTTTAAAAAGCATTTAGATAGTTACATGGGTACGATGGGTATAGAGGGATATGGGCCAAATGCGGGCAATTGGGATTAGCTTAGGGGTTTTAAAAAAGAAAGGGCGGCATGGACAAGTTGGACCGAAGGGCCTGTTTCCATGCTGTAAACCTCTATGACTCTATGACACTAAACCATTCTCGAACATCAAGTGTGAGAAGTGGGAAATTCCTAAAGAATTCCTTGCATTGATTCAGCCTCGATCATTGCAATGGAAGCGATTTATTTTTGGTGCACGTTATGGCATTTTAAACACATTCTCTGCTCTCTGATTATCACCAACAACAGCTAAGGGTGAATTTTTCATTTATTTCCTCTAAGTGCTGGGGAACTGCATTTTTCTCACCAGATACTGCAGCACTTAAAGAAAAGAATGTTGCAGGGAACCCCCTTTCCCCACAAACGCAGCAGGGAAACTGCTCCCCAACAGCCCCCCCCCCCACCCCCACAACACACATACCCCTGAACTGAGCTCCCAAGAGGGCACCCCTGCCAATGATACATTGCCAAGCAATTCTTGCTGGTGAGATTCTCATTTCTCCATTCTAGCGAGATTTTGCACCCACGTTTCCATTCACGCTCACAGCAAATGTGGGCACAAAACCACCCACGTAGATTTGCATCGCAATCTTGGATGCAGTAAATCTTTTAAAGGTGTTTCATAAAAGAAAAGATGATAGTTAAACAGCAGGCACTGAAAGAGGAAGCGAAGGAAGGTATGTTTATAATATAGGCAAAAAGACCATTTTTGAAATCAGGTTTACATGGGGACGTATGAAGATGTGAGGTTTAGGAAAAATATAAAAGATTGTGGTGGATGAAGGCCTGATGATATTTGATCAAAAGGAAAGAGTTAAGATAAGTGTAAAGCAGAAGATCCAATAGGGCAAGAGAATATTACAGAACTAGCACGTCTTGGGTTCGTGGAGGGATTTGTAAACAGATACAAATTTTTCAAAATTTATAGCAATGGGAGATGGCAGGTTAGCTTTATTATTTTTGTTAACTTTAAAATTCTCTTTAGAAATCCATGAAAATGGTTCAGCTTTTGAGAATGTCCAGACGGAGTACAGCAGGCCTGTTCCACCACAGCATCAGCAGCATGTGCGGTATACAACATACAGTTGACAATGCAATCTTCTCTAAACTGTGGAGACCAAATGTAAATTGAAAAATTTCCTTTCTAAACTCCACCATTCAATCCACAAGTGTGACCTTGAGCTTCCCATGACTTGCCATGATATTCCTCGGCCCCGTTCCACTCTGACCCCTCTATCTTCAGCCTCCTACATCATTCCTTCATGCTTGATGGAAGCATGAGGAGCAACAGCTCACATTTTGATCAGGTACTTCACAACCTTCTGGGGGTCAACACTGAGTTCAACAATTCAGACCATAACCAGTGCTCTGATGTCTTCAAGGCCAATCCACTATTGTGATTTACATCTCAGCTGGACACATCTTGTTACTTTATTTGTCCTGTTACCACTCTCTTTTTGTTTTGCACCATCAGCTCTTTTATCATCGAAATATCTTTGCTGTCTCAGTTCTCACAAAGGTTTTGTCCTTTCTTTCCCTGCTCATTTCCCTACCTCTGTATTTACTTAAAACCTATTGCATCGGCAACATCTTCCAGGTCTAATATAGGGGAAGAACTCTCTCCACAGATTTGATTTGATTTATTATTGTCACATGTATTAACATACAGTGAAAAGTATTGTTTCTTGCATGCTATACAGCCAACACATACTATTCATAGAGAAGGAAACGAGAGAGTGCAGAATGTAGTGTTACAGTGATGATGCCTGAGCCCCTGAATAATTCTAGAATTTATGTTTATAATATTCCATTGTTCTCATTCGTCCGGCTGTATCTTTGAATTTCATGTAGTTTTCAAAGGTCTATTCTTAGCAATGTTGTCTCCTTACTGCTTAAATCCCAAATCATAGCAGCAAGATCTGTTGAATATATACATAAACTAATTAGAACATAGATTTAAATTTTAGTGGCCTGTGCAAGTCTATAAACATTTAGATACATTTCAAAGCAATATTCTATGATATATATGCCTGCAAATATTCAATTAAAATGTTTATCAGGGAAAGGAACAATATTCAACAGTAATATTCTGGGCAGATTGTATAAGGTACATTTACTCAAAGAATTAGCATGTGGCTTCTCTTTAGACATAAGGGATCTTGGCCTTTGCCCATCAAACAATAGTTCACAGGGTAGTTGACTGTTGAAGCCACCTCAGCTCCAGACAAAGGAGATGCTTTCCCATTTGAAAGCTGCTACAAAGAACTGAATGCCTCCACTTTGGAGCAACATGAGCAACATAAAGCAGCTGCTTTAAATTCACACAAAGCTGTGAACAGTTTAATTGAAAAGCACATCTGCTTCAAAAAAAATGCCCAACCAACTTGATAGTATTTTGCAGGTAAACATAGCATTGTGCATCTGGATGTTTCCATTGTCATACAATGGCTGTCAGACAAGACCTACTCAGCAGCCTCAGTTCCTCTTTTGGTTGTTGCTGATGCTAAAAAGACAGCATATGTGTTTGTTGCTGATGCTAATCTGCCACTGCAAACCACCTTTATCTAGCCTCTTGGGAGATCAGAATCATGTGATGAGCTTGCTCCTCATATTGGGGTGGGCACAGTGCTTAGCACTGCTGACTCACAGCACCAGGGACCAGGTTCAATTCCGGCCTCGGTCACTGTCTGTGTGGAGTTTGCACCTTCTCCCCATGTCTGCGTGGCTTTCCTCCGGGTGCTCCGGTTTCCTCTCACACTCCAAAGATATGCGGTTCAGGTTGATTGGCCATGCTAAATTGACCCTAGTGTCAGGGGGATTAGCAGGGTAAATATGTGGGGTTGCGGGAATGGTGCACAGGTGGGATTGTGGTTGGTGCAGACTCGATGGCCGAATGGCCTCCTTCTGCACTGTAGGGATTCTATAATTCTATGACATTGTGGCCTGGATGAACACTATCCACACACTGTAGGCAATAGGTGGGATTTCCCAACCCCACCAAGCTGGATTCCCCTGCAACGGATCTGACAAGCCAATAATTCATTGATTTCAACGGGACCAGAAGATGCTTCTGGAAGGAGGGGCAGGAAAATTCTGGCCCAACATCTTTTCTATATCCTCAGAAAGTTTCTGGAAAATACAGTGAATGCATCAGAGCTGAAAGAAAACTCCTTCGAAACAGCCGAATGGCCTCCTCCTTCTCCTATCTTCTATGTTTCTATATTAGAACAATGGCCCATAAGTTTCTGTTACTGTAATGGCAAGGCTAATAGAGCCCATCATTAACAATGCTTGTTGCATGCAGGCATGGCTTGCTTCATTACCTGAGGAGTTGTGAATGGAACTGAACACTGCAATCATCAGAGATATTGGAGGAGTGTCTATGATGACTGATCAGAAAATGTAGAGGTCTAAGTTTGCAAAAGCCGAATTTGTACCTGAACAGTGCTTCATGATGATAAAGAAATGATGACTGCTTCAATTCCATTGTGATTTCTTCCCACAGTTGGTGAGGAGTTGTAAGAATTTGAATTATAGCGTTCTATTTCTGCTAACCACTCAAATGGGACACTGGTTGGAAGCAGGAGTTGTAGTAAATGGCGAGTAATAACTCATTACCTAAGAGTTTGAGGTTGTAAGCTCCAATGCCATCAAAGCTATTAACATCTTCAGATTCAAGGACCTGAGGAATATATCAACATCTCTTGTTTCATTGGTTGACTTGGCAGCATTTAGGTTTTAGACGGGCACATAATATAAATTGATCTACTTTCACTCGGTTTGGGATGTTCGTGGAAACCTATAGTTTAGAGCTGATCTCAGACACCTAATCAATTGCTGATATAATCTAGACCTTGGGAGAGCACTACTTTTCTGTATGAAGGTATTTCCTATTATAGCCATTCCTCTTTTTGGCCAGTTATTCAACAAATCTTTCATTAAATCACAGCTGCAATCCAATTTGAACACATTGTTGCTTATGGATAAAGAATTCTGCAGATTTTATCTCTTTTATTGAGAGATGGTGAAATATGTATCCTCTGGCCAGCACAGAGGATGCCACTTAAACAGCAATTTGATGCTTGAGGCATTTACAATTATTCTTGTCAAAGAAGGTCAACTTACTAAAATCCAATAAGCCAGCAATGATACCATGGAAAAGAACTTGGACCGCAACATCATCTTCTTTACTGCTTAAGAGGATGGAGCAGAAAATCTGTCCAAAGCTTCACTCTCGAGTTTTGAGAGGAGAATTGTGTTGACGAGTTTTCTGACTGTAATGTCAAGCAGGAGACTGTGTATATGTTGGACAAAAGTTATACAAATGTCAACTTGACTGCTGTCAGCAAGTAATAGGTCAATGAGGACAGGGATTGCTAGTAACTTTTGTTTTCTACAATTGCCAATAGATTTAGCCCTCAATCTTTGCAGCCAAGTTTAAGGTCTACTTTTCAGACATCTCCATCCTAATTTGCAACTTGAGGCTGAAACCTAAGCAACAGAAAAGATTCTAGGATTATAAACACATGTATACTTCTTATTGTAACCCTTTTACCACTTCTAATGGTGTTTTTTTTCTTAATTTACCAGGCAAGGACTATCTAATTCCATGTCAGTCACAGGAGGTATGCAACATGTTCCACACACTATCAGAGCCATTGTAGAGCCATCCTATCCCTATCCTGTAATTTATATTTTTGTTCACTTTTAGGATGTGGGAATTGCAGGCAAGGCCAACGTTTATTGCCCATTCCTAATTCCCCTTGAGATGGTGGTCTCGAGCTGCCTTCTTGACCTGCTACAATCCATCTAGTGTAGGTGAAAGGTGCTGTTAGAAAGGGAGTCTGAGGATTTTTACCTGGCAACAGTGAAGGAGCGGTGATATAATTCCAAATCAGGATGGTGTGACATGGAAAGGAACTTGCAGGTGCTGGTATTCCTATGAGTATGCCACCCTTGAATGTCTAGGGGATAGAGGTCACAGTTTGGAAGGTACTGTAGAAAGAGCCTCGGTGAGTTTCTGCAGTGCATCTTGTAGATATCATGTAGAGTGAATCAATGTAGATGAAGACTGACAGCTGCGATGGTCAGGACCTTAGGAAGATGCCAATATAGATCATCTATTCAGCACCACTAGTTGAAGATGTTTGCAAGTGCTTTAGCCTTGTCTTTTTTCATTGAGGTACTGGTCTCCCCCATGACTGAGCATGGGGATATTTGTGGGGCTTCTTCCTCTGGTTAGCTATTCAACTATAACCACCATTCATGACTGGATGTGGCAGGACTGCAGAACATTGATCTGATCCATTAGTTTATGGGATCTCTTAGCTCTACAGCATGCTGCTGCGGCTGTTTGGCATCACGTGGTTCTGTGTTGTAGCTTCACCAGCCTGGTGCTGCTCCTGGTGTGCCCTGTGACACTCCTCATTGAGCCAGGAAATGTCAGGGCATGAGTTTACAGATTGTCGAATACAATTCTGCTGCTGCTGATACCCACTGTACCTCATGGATACGCAGCTTTGAGTTGCTCAATCTGTTCTGAGTCTATCCCATTTAGCATGGTGGCAGTGACACACAACACTCTGGTGGTAGTTCTCAATGTGAAGGTTAGACTTTGTTTCTCACAAGCGCTATGCGGTGTCTGCTTCTACCAGTACTGTCATGGATAGATGCATCTGTAATGGGTGGTTTTGAGAGGATCAGGGAACGTATATTTTTCTCTTCTTATTATCACACTATCTGCCACAGGACCAATCTCATAGACATGTCTTTCAGGACATCACCAGCTCAGTCTGTAAGAACCCCACTCTTCTTGATGGACATGGATGTCCCTCACCCATTCTGTGCCCTTGCCATCCTCAGTTGCTCCAAGTTGTGCTCAGCATTAAGGAGTGCAAATTCACCAGCTGAGGAAGGACAGTGGTAGTAATCAGCAGGTCGTTTCTATGCCCACGTTTGACCTGGTGCCAGAGACTTCAGAGAGTCATGGCTGAGGATTCCCTGGGCCACTCCTCACTGGCAGTCTACCATGATGCTGACACTCCAGGTTTATTTAATTGAATTTTAATTAGCATGTTTTTTTTTAGCTTATTTATTAGTGTCACAAATAGGCTTACATTAACACTGCAATGAAGTTACTATGAAAATCCCCTAGTCGCCACACTCCAGCACCTGGTCGGGTACACTGAGGGAGAAATTAGCATGGATAATGTATCTAACTAGCACGTCTTTCGGACTCTGGGAGGCAGGCAGATCATCCAGAGGAAACCCACACAGACATGGGGAGAACATGCAAGCTCCAAATAGACAGTCACCCAAGCCAGGAATCAAACCCAGCTCCCTAGTGCTGTGAAGCAGCAGTGCTAACCATTGTGTCACTGCGCCACTCCAGGTGGGATTTAAACTCCTGCCTCTGGAGCAATAATCCAGGTTTCTGATTTACTAGTCCAGTAACATTACTGCTATGTTACCGTTCTCCCAAGTCATTGAGTTAATTAATGGTATCTTGTAATCATCGTGTTACATGGTACATAGGCTAATCAATACTTGATTGCTAATAAAAATGACCGTACAGCTACTAATGCTTGACTAAATGCTCTATACACATTATTTATGTTTTTTTTGAACACATGCATGGAGCAATGCCAAATGCAAACCAGTTGACATATTGTAGGAAAAAGCGGCGACAATGGCTATCCTCATGGATAAATAGATTTTCGGATGTGCAACTGACACATAAACAAGAGCAAGGTTTATGCGGAGTAAACTGGTCTTAACTCAATTGTTAATGAGGATGCTACAGTTAGCCTCAATTTTCCTGGATTATGAAAGTAATAAAAGTAGTCCAGCCTCCAACTTCTGCTTTCCATATGTTGGATGTGTGTGTGTTTCTAACAAGGATAGAGTAAGAATTAGCCATTGTGTTTATACAATCAATCAACCTGTTGTTGTTAATAGACTCACACGCGAACAGTGATTTCTTGGGTAAGCGGAGACTACGATTATCTATCCAACTGAGCCTTATTGTGTGACAGGGAAAGGGGGTATAATTAGGGAAAATGAAACAAATTGGGGTAAATTTTCCTGTTCCTGTACTGAGGCATCCTGGATTGTCACAGCAAATGGCAGGAGATCAGACAGAATCTATTGGATGTCCATACATCAGTCTGCCACACTGCCTGCTCATTCACTTTAGGCTGCCATTGAGCAGACCTCCTTATGGGTGGAGAGTGTTATCCACCAATTCTCCTCTGTTCAGTGCACTCAGGTCATCTAAATGATTGGAACCATCACTTTGAAGATCACTTCCTCCTTCAGTTGCACACTGACTGTAGTGTGTAAGTATGTCCCACCTACAAGATGCACTACAGTAACTCACCAAAGGCATCTCCACAGGACCTCCAGATTCCACCACTACCAATTAGGAGGAGAAGGGCAGCAGGAGTTTCCCTCCACGTTACACACCATTGCGTCCTGGTAATATATTGTTGTCCCTACATCTATGCTGGGGCAAAATCCTGGAATTCCAGACTTAATAATGTTGCAAGAGTACCTTGACCAAATGTGTGGGGTTATGGGGATAAGGTGGGGGTAGGGTGGGGGCCACTTTCAGAGAGTAGGTGCAGACCCGATGGGCCGAATTGCCTCCTTCTGCACTGTAGGGATTCTATGGTACTACGGACTGCTTTGGGTCACCACCGCCTTCTCAGGGGCAATAACTGCTGGGATTGTCACTTATATCTACATCCTGTGAATGAATGAAAAAAACATGTGCATTTGCAAAAACAGGGAAATGTTTCCCCTTTGTTTCTTGAACATATTGTTTTCAATAAAATTGTACATGTTTACATGAACCATTCCAGCATAGCATTGTTTAAGTTCGCTGACAAAGAATAGCAGAAACATTAAGGAGCTGCCAAAATGCATTTACACTATTACTGAGCTAATTTTTAGAAACAACACTACTCATCAGTTTTGATAATACATTTATCAGTTCAATTAACATACGTATAAGTACGAAAAATACAAGTTTCAAATTAAAGAGCTGTGTTTGCAGGTATAGCAGCAGACAAAATTTAGCATTTGTTGTCAAAATGGTTTAGAAAGTTGTCAAAATCAATTCCACAGGTTAAAGGTGGAAACAAAACATACAATCCATTTTCTCAGATGATAAAATAGTCTGCTGTGTTTTGCATTCCATTCTAATTATTTCCTTTGAAGTGCTGAAAAGCAATTAGTCTGCTTTTCGCTGCTGGTTAACAATTCTTTATTGTCTGATTATACTCCAGTGAAATTGTTCTTTCTCTCTCCACACCTAATGGTGCACAAAGCAGACTTTCATCTGTTTCCACAGTGAGTTTTACCTGGAACAGGTCACTAGCCTGTCGCCAGATGATTATAGCTTGAGGGGTGCCACTCCAGATTAATCATGGCTGACCAGGGGGTGAATTTTCCCGTTCGACCCACGACAGTAATCGTGGGCGGGGGGGGGGGGGGGGGGGGGAATCGTGTGTGTGTGTGGGGGGGGGGGGGGGTGGGGGGCGGCGGGAGAGAGAGAGGCGGGGGGAGGGGGGAGGGGTGGGGGTGATGCGCGATAAATCACACGGGAGGCTGGATGTACCCGGGAAATAAAGGCTTTTATTACCAACAATAACGGAGCTACTATATACAATATGCAATCCCAGACTAAAGGGTCACCAGGCAGAGCAGTGACCTTTATACCTCTCCCGGAAGGCGGAGCCAACTGGGGTGTACCATAGGACTATATTAACAGGTAGAACAGCCCAACCCTAACCCCAACAGTAACATATCTACAGACTCATAGTGCTGGCCAAACCATGGCTCAGCACTCCTGGTGGTAACCAACAATGGTTCACCACATTCACCCCTCCTTTGAAAACAAAGGCCGGCGGGGCACAAAAAAATACAGAACAACTGTTCATCTGTCTATAAGTTCAAACAGTTTGGGGGACCGCACCGTCGCTGAGACCTCCTCAACACCGGCGATGACGCCGGTTCAGGCAATCGCGGTGACCTTCTCTCCAAGGCGGTGTCCAGTGACTCCTCCAGTTCCTCACGGGCCGGTAGACCACGAGGTGGTGACAATCCGCTGGACTTGAGCACGCCTCGAGGTGGCGACAATCTCCTGGACTCAGGCAAGCTGTACACGGGAGTAAGAGGGTTAAGTGGTGCCCGCGCCGTGTCAGGAGGAGAGATAATGGTCGGGGGGTCCCTAACTGGGGGTGTGGGAGCGACTGGGGTTTCCAAGCCCCCTGTTGGTGCCAGATCTCGAATCGAGACCGTGTCCTCTCGCCCGTCAGGATATGCCACATAGGCATATTGAGGGTTGGCGTGGAGGAGATGGACCTGTTCAACCAAAGGGTCGGACTTGCGGGTCCTAACATGCTGCCGCAGGAGGACAGGTCCTGAGTACGTCAACCAAGACGGTAATGAGGTCCCAGAGGAAGACTTCCTAGGGAATGAAAACATTCTCTCATGAGGAGTAGCGTTGGTTGTCGTACACAGGAGTGAGCATATGGAGTGGAGCGCATCAGGGAGCACCTCTTGCCAACGGGAGACTGGAAGACCTTTAGACCTCAACGCCAGTAAGACAACCTTCCAGACTGTAGCATTCTCTTGTTCAACCTGTCCGTTACCCCTTGGGTTGTAGCTCGTGGTTCTACTAGAGGCAATCCCATATGAGAGCAGGTATTACCTCAAGTCGTCGCTCATGAACGACGAGCCCCTATCGCTGTGGATATAACAGGGGTAACCGAACAGGGTGAAAAGATCCCGTAATGCCTTGATAACCGTGGCAGCGGTCATATCAGAACAGGGAATGACAAAAGGGAATCGTGAGTACTCATCAATCACATTGAGGAAGTACACGTTCCAATCTGTTGAGGGAAGGGGGCCCTTGAAGTCCACACTCAGTCTTTCGAAAGGATGAGTGGCCTTAATGAGGTGTGCCCTGTCAGGTCGGTAGAAGTGCGGTTTGCATTCCGCGCATACCTGGCAGCTTCTGGTTATGGACCTGACATCCTCCACCGAGTAGGGTAGATTCCGGGCCTTTATAAAGTGGAAGAGCCGAGTGACCCCCGGATGGCAGAGGTCATTGTGGAGAGCCTGCAATCGATTCTCCTGCACACTAGCGCATGTTCCACGCGACAGGGCATCCGAGGGCTCGTTGAGCGTCCCTGGACGGTACATGATATCATAATTGTAGGTGGAGAGTTCGATTCTCCACCTCAAGATTTTATCATTCTTGATCTTACCCCGTAACGTGTTGTTGAACATGAACGCCACGGACCGCTGGTCCGTGAGCAGAGTGAACCGTTTTCCTGCCAAGTAATGGCGCCAATGCCGAATGGCCTCCACAATGGCCTGGGCCTCTTTTTCCACCGCAGAATGCCGAATTTCAGGGCCTTGGAGGGTGCGAGAGAAAAAGGCGACGGGCTTGCCCACCTGGTTAAGTGTGGCGGCCAGGACGAAATCAGATGCATCACTCTCCACCTGGAAGGGGATGGACTCATCAATAGTGTGCATCGTGGCTTTCGCGATGTCGGCTTTATTCCTGCAAAGGCTAAGCGAGCCTCTGTCGCTAGGGGAAAGGAGGTAGACTTGATGAGCGGATGGGCTTTGGCCGCGTAATTGGGAACCCACTGTGCGTAGTATGAGAAGAAGCCTAAGCATCTTCTCAGTGCTTTGATGCTAGTGGGCAGGGGGAGTTCGAGGAGGGGACGCATACGGTCTGGATCAGGGCCAAGGACCCAGTTTTCCACCACGTATCCGAGGATAGCTAGGCGGCGCGTGCGAAATACACACTTCTCCCTGTTGTAGGTCAGATTCAGGCGAGATGCAGTGCGTAAGAATCTAAGAAGGTTGGCATCGTTGTCCTGCTGGTCATGGCCGCAGATGGTGACGTTATCCAGGTACGGGAAGGTAGCCCGCAGCCCGTTCTGGCCAACCATTTGGTCCATAGCACGCTGCAAGACCGAGACCCCATTCGTGACACCAAAGGGAACCCTTAAAAAGTGGTACAGACGACCATCCGCCTCAAAGGCCGTGTATTTTCGGTCCTCTGGGCGAATGGGGAGCTGGTGGTAAGCAGACTTCAAGTCGATGGTGGAGAACACCCGGTACTGCGCAATCAGATATGCGCGGGAGGGGATACGCATCCAGCTGCGTGTATCTGTTAATGGTCTGACTATAGTCTATGACCAACTGGGGTTTGTTCCCATTCTTAACCACCACGACTTGCGCTCTCCATGGACTAGCGCTAAGTTGGATGATCCCTTCCTTGAGGAGCCGCTGAACTTCAGATCGAATGAAGATCCGATCCTCAGCGCTGTAACGCCTGCTCTTTGTTGCGATGGGCTTGCAGCCTGGCACGAGATTCTGGAATAGGGAGGGTGTGGTAATCCTGAGCGTCGAGAGACTACATGTGGAGCGCGTTGGGCAATTTAGAGGCTGCAGAGCTCCCACTGTAAGTGGAGGGAGTGGCCCATCGTACTGCAGGGTTACACTCTTCAGGTGGACCATAAAATCTAGTCCTAGGAGTATCGGCGCGCAAAGGTGCGGTAACACAAGGAGCCTGAAGTTCTCGTAAACCATGCCCTGCACCGTCAGGTTGACCACGCAGCTCCCTAGCACGGTGACAGACCGGGACCTTGACACCATCGAAATTGTCTGCTTGACAGTCCGAATCTGGAGACCGCACCGCTTCACGGTGTCAGGGTGAATGAAGCTCTCCGTGCTCCCGCTGTCAAACAAACAATAAATCTGGCGTCCGTTTACCTGTATGTCCATCATGGACTTGTCGAGTCTGTGAGGCTTGGCCTGGTCCAGGATGATTGACGCCACCGTTGGATCGTGGGTGCAACTGCAGGCAACTGAGATGGTTGATGACGGCCCCTGCTGGTCATTTGCGGTCGGTGCTGACCAAAATGGCTGCCCCCATAGGTCGCACGTGGTCGATGGCACCAAAAACGGCGGCCCCTGCAGGTCGCACGTGTCTTGCGACTCCGTTGTTAGGAATGGCGATGCTCTGGAATCGCACGTGGTGGAAGACCTCGAAGACGCAGAAGACAAGGAGGCCGGCTCCGGGGAATCACACGCCGCACTGCTATGTTTGGAGGGTGGTTTGGTCCGGCATACTTTGGAATAATGTCCCTTCTTGCCACAGGCGGAGCACAATACCGCTTTAGCTGGACATCGCTGCCGAGGGTGTTTCACCCCCCCACAGAAGTAACACCGCGGGCCACCGGGAGCTGCTGCCGTCGTCAGGTCCGAGGCTGGAAACGCAATCGCGCAGTTTTTCGAACCCCCTGAATAAAGTGGAGTCTGCAGCTGCACCTGCCACAATGTCCCCACGCGGTCGTTGGGGTACATCTCCAGACTTTTGGAGGCCGTTTCTAGAGCGTCAGCTAATTCTACGGTTTTAGTGAGGTCGAGGTTACCTTGCTCCAGCAGCCGAAGGCGGATGTACGACGAGCCGATTCCCGCCACGAACGCATCTCGAACTAGGTCGCTCATATACTGGTCTGCCGACACTGGCTTGCAGTTGCAGGCTCTGGCTAGCTGCTGAAGTTCACACAGGTACTGTTCTGTCGTGTCGCCGGGCTGCCGAGTGGCTAGAAGGTGTCGAGCATGGATCTCATTCGGCGGTTTGTTGTATCGCTTTTTGAGAAGCTCGAGGGCCCCTTTGTAGTCTTGGGCCTCACGGATCGCTAAGTATACAGCGTCGCTTACCCTCACGTGGAGGACCCGGAGTCTGTCGGCGTCGTTGTGGACCGCTGTGGAGGCGTCGAGGTAATCTTGGAAACACTTCAACCAATGGTCGAAAGTGTTCGATGCTCCCGCCGCACGTGGATCCAATGTAAGCCGTTCAGGTTTCAGCATTTGCTCCATGGTTTTCTTTTGTTTTTTTTTGTTTTCTTGTTGGCAATAAAACTGATGCGCGATAAATCACATGGGAGGCTGGACGTACCCGGGAAATAAAGGCTTTTATTGCCAACAATAACGGAGCTACTATATACAATATACAATCCCAGACTAAAGGGTCACCAGGCAGAGCAGTGACCTTTATACCTCTCCCGGAAGGCGGAGCCAACTGGGGTGTACCATAGGACTATATTAACAGGTAGAACAGCCCAACCCTAACCCCAACAGTAACATATCTACAGACTCATAGTGCTGGCCAAACCATGGCTCAGCACTCCTGGTGGTAACCAACAATGGTTCACCACAGGGGGGTTCCATGGAAAGGTCCATTGACCTCGAGTGGGATTTTCCGGTTTCTGGGTGAGTGCAGCCAGAATATCCCACTCCAGGAGTATAGCCTGCTTTTACCGCCACATTGGTGTGTTGGGAGGAGTTTGCACGTTGATATTCACCTTGTTGGCTGCGTTTATGACTAAATAGAATAGAATCCATACAGTGTAGAAAGAGGCTATTCATGCCACTGAGCCTGCACTGAACAATTCGACCCAGGTCATAGCCCTGTAACCCCATGTATTTACCCTGCTAATCCTCCTGACGCTAAGGAGCTATTTATCATGGCTAATCAACCTAAACTGCACATCTTTGGAATGTGGGAGGAAACCGGAGCACCCAGAGGAAACCCACACTGTCACATGGAGAATGTGCAAACCCCACGCTGTCACCTGAGGCCGGAATTGAACCCGAGTTCCTGGCGCTGTGAGGCAGCAGTACAGATAGCGTTCACAACTGTGTCAAATTATTTACTCAGGTTCAGATGCTTCATAAGGCTTAAAACTTTCAAGAGGAAGGTCTCCACTGAGCTCCAGTCAAATTCTAGTTTCCATAACCTCAGGTGTCTAACTTACAATTGAGAATGAAACTGAGTCTCTTTGTATGCTGTCAGTATACCTCCCTCACAAAGTTTCAAAATCTCTCGCACCTTACTTGGCCATCATGTCCCAGCGTGCAACTCAAACTGGAGGTTCTGGCTCAGAGATTTGGTCACTACCCACTGTGCCATTAGACCTCTCTGTGATGTTAAGATGTTTCCCTATGTTAAAGATGCTATGCAAATACAAATGGTTGTTGGCTATAACAACATCTATGTCCAAAATGTTACTTCAGTCATTCTGAATGACAGAAAAGTGGATACCCTAATGGATTAAAAACCTGTCCTTACGACATGGAGACATGAATTCAAATCCCACCATGAGATTTGGAGCGTTTAAACGGAGTTAATTAAATAAATCGGGAGTAAACATTTTGCATTGGTAATGGTGACCAAATGGCAACTGGATTGTCCTTAAAAAGTAACCCAGTTCATTAATATCCTTCAGGGAATGAAATCTGCCATTCTAACCCAGGTCTATATGTGGTTAGCACTGCTGCCTCACAGCACCAGGGGCTCTGGTTGAATTCCGGCCTCGGATCATTGTCTGTGTGGAGTATGCACACTCTCCCCGTGTCTATGTGGGTTTCCTCTGGGTGCTCCAGGTTCCTCCCACCCGCCAAAGATGTGCGGGTTAGGTCGATTGGCCATGGTAAATTGCCCCTTAGTGTCAGGGGGATTAACAGGGTAAATGCAGAGGTTACAAGGATAGGGCCTGGGTGAGATTGTTTTCGGTACAGGCTCGATGGGCCAAATGCCCTCCTTCTGCACTGTAGGGTTTCCATGAGTCTATGTGACTCCAGTTACACAGCAATGTGGTTAACTTTTACCTTCCCTCTGAAATGGCTTAACAAGCCATTTAGTTGTGGGGAAAACAGCTCATCACCACCTGACCAAGGCCAATTAAACATGGGCAATAAATGTTAGCTTTGGTAGCCATGCCCATATCTGTCAATGCACTTTTAAAATCTACAGTATATGTTTGTTGAATAGGACTATTAAAGGACAGAACTTTCATAGGCTATTGAATATATTAAAGGAACACATGGATTTTTTTTCATATGAACACATAAGTCTTCAATAAAAATGATGCTGTGAGTAATTTCACCCTCTTGACTGTACTTGGTGCGTCCAAAAACTTGCACATCTGTAGTAATGGATGTTTCAACCATATCATTGATTTAACCTACACTCCAACGAGTAATTTATCCATTCTTAATTGAAATGCCTTCCATACAAGTTTGAAAAAGTTTTTATTTTAAGAGTAAACAAATCTTCATTTTTGGTCACTTCCACATGATTGATGTTAGCTTACGCTTAGTTCGGTCAACTGCATGAAACTTGACAATTGATCTTAACCTTGATGCTGCTTAAATGATTTAAACTCTTTGTTGGAACAACAGGTACAATTACTGTTTTGTCTCTTGTGATTTAAATCCAGAAGCTACAAGAGTTAATTGTATCTGCTTCCAAATATCTTGAATGAAAACTGCTCCTTTCCCATGCCTCACGGAAGTCTTGGGGCTCTCCTCTACCAATTACAATCTCTCCCTGCTTCCATCGAGCCACACTGTCCTCTCTCCCTCTCCAAAGCCCTGCCATGATTTCTTCTCTTCCTCCCACAAACAACAGTGACCAACATTCGTCCTCTTCCGATTTCTGGGCACAATCTCCACGAAACTTGGCTGACGTTCTTCCAGGCTGTCAATTTGGCTGGCTGCACATGGATACAAAATAAATGGCAGAACCAGCAGGAGCATAAACACACAGAGATCTGGGAGTACAAGTCCACAGATCCTTCAAAGTAGCAGCACAGGTGGAAAAGGTGGTGAAGAAAGCATATGGCATACTTGCCTTCATTAGCCGGGGCATTGAGTATAAAAGTTGGCAAATTATGTTACATTTGTATCAAACATTGGTTAGACCACATTTGGAATACCGTGTCCAATCCTGGTTGCCACATTACCAGAAGGACGTGGAGGCTTTGGAGGGAGTACAGAAAATGTTTACCAGGATGCTGTCTGGTATGGAGAGTATTAGCTATGAGGAGAGATTGAATAAACTCAAATTGTTCTCCCTGGAAAGATGAAGGCTGAGGGGTAACTTGATAGAATTTTTTTTAATTATGAGGAGTATAGATAGGGTGAACAGTTGGAAGCCTTTTCCCAGGGCAGAAATGACAATTACAAGGGGGCACAAGTTCAAGGTAAAGGGGGAAAGGTTCAGTGGAGATGTGTGGGGGATGTTTTTTACACAGAGGGTGGTGGGGGCCTGGAATGCACTGCCAAAGAGATGGTTGAGGCAGACACATTAGTTACATTTAAGACTTATCTGGATTGACACATGAACAGGTGGGGAATAAAGGGATACAGGCGGTTGTTCTAGGTAGGACAATGTGGTCGCTGCAGACTTGGTGAGCCAAAGGGCCTATTCCTGTTCCTGTGCTGTTCTGTTCTTTGTCCTCTGATACAAAAATAAATAAGAAAATCCTATCATTGTGTTTGGGAGGACCCAAGTGTCCCCAAGTTCTTTGACCATTTTGGGCCTCCTTCACAGGCTCCCTATAACTATCGATGTCAATGTTCCTGTGATAGTCAGCACTGAACAGAAATATTTTGCTCCAGTTGCCGATGACAAACTTAAGTTCACACCAGTGGAACTAATTCTGCAGTAATCCTGTCCAGACCTTCTTTAAAGGATTAAAGAAACATTTACGGCTTTGCATCAGGGCATTTGCAATTGTACACAATTTAACTGCTTGCTGAGCAATTGTACTGTAGCTCAGAAGACAGTGCCATTTTGCTGGCCAGGTGTTTAATATTATGGGAGAAGGAGTGATGAAACAGGGCAGGATTTTCCAGCCGAGCTCGCACCAAGACTGGAAAATCCTGCCTGAGGTCAATGGACTTTTGCATGGTCCGCCCACCGCCCGCTACAATTCCCATGGCATGTGGGACAGGAAAATTCTGGTCAGACAGTTAAACTAACCCAACTTCCAAATTTTCTGGTTTTCAAGGAATAGCTGGAAATTGCTCAGCAAGTGAATACCACATTGCAAATCCATTGAGCTTGGGAGGGCATCCAATAAATTGTCCACGCTAAAAAAATCAGCTAAAGTCACTGATTTTGATGTGCATAACAATATCTTAAGTTTTTTTTATTAGCTGCCACAAGTAGGCTAACATTAAAACTGCAATGAAGTTACTGTGAAAATCCCCTAATTGTCACACTCTGGCTTCTGTTCGGGTACACTGAGGGAGAATTTAGCATGGCCAATGCACCTAACCAGTATGTCTTTCGGACTGTGCGAGGAAACCAGAGCACCCGGAGGAAACCCACACAGACACAGGGAGAAGCCAGGAATCGAACCTGGGTCCCCGACGCTGTGAGGCACTAGTGCTAACCACTGTGCCATCATGCCATACCTGACATAAATAGGCATTATAAAAACAGCCCAAACATTTTATTTCACACTGACCTGCTTATATATTATACCAGAGCTATTTTAGGCTGAGCTATAATACTTAAGTAAGGACGAATAAGTATTGTTGGCTCTACAAGCCAAAGAAGCTTCTGCTAAATAGTTGGACATGGCTATTAGCTCACTGGTTCTTACAAAATGAGAGTTCTGACTGAGATTATTTGTATTCAAAATGGTCAGTGGGTTGCTGAAATATGACAACCTTATCATATTGTCATGAGATGGATTGTAGTCACTGAAAACAGAAGTCTGGGTTCCTGAAATGTTCTCAAGGCAAGAAGGGAAAAATATAAAAGTTCATGTGAAGTTCAAGCAGGTAAGTAAAAGCCATGTATCGTAGGAGTGAAACACTGTGAAAATGGCCTCAATGTAAATTATCAAGTAAAACTTTATGGTCAACTTTTCAGGCCATTCATGCCCCACTGCCACTACAAGCGAGGATGGAGAATTTGGCACTCAGCCAAATCTTCGTTTACTGCAACGGGACCAGAGAATTCTGTCAGCGTGAACAGCAGGAAGATTCCGCCCTATCTTTCTATGAGTTGTAGAATTACATCATGATTGTAGCATTGTAGCAGGCCATTCAGCCCAACTGGTCCATTCTAAAATTCTTGCTCTACAAGAACCTCCTTCACTAACTTTCAGACCATTTTGAATGTATTTTGTGAGAATAACCTATGTGCTAATAGCCATGTCCAACTATTCAAAAGAAGTTTCTTGGACTTGTATAGCCAATAATACTTACTTCTCCTTACGTGAGCATTGTAGCTTAACCTAAGCCCTGGTATAATATATAGGCAGGTCAGAGTGAAATAAACTTTTCTATATATTCTTCTATTCCATTCTCCCACACGTGTTTATCTAAATTCACCTAAAATGCATATCTATGCGCTATACCTGAACAACTGGTGAGTTCCACATTCTAACCATTCCCTGGATAGAGTTTAGAGCTGAATTTAGTTGGTCCAAACCTGAGAAATGTGCAGGTTGGAAAAAGTCTTGGGAACGTACATGCTAACATTGCACCAGGGCAAGTGGACAAAGTTGAAAATAGGTCCAATAAACTCACTGATTTACTGCTTGGGTGATGAAGCTAAACATATTCTCACATCATTCAAGCTGACTGACAGTGAAATTTTTTTTTAAAACAAGGGAGAGGGAAGGGAAAGCCTCATAGACATCTCACCATCAAGAAAAATACAAATTGTGAAAAGGGGAAAATTAAAGCTGAAAACATCATTTCTGAAAGGTGGTGATACAATGTGAGCAGAATAGTATTGCAGTATCGACAGATACAACCAAGCATGTGTGGTGAACCATTGTTGGTTACCACCAGGAGTGCTGAGCCATGGTTTGGCCAACACTATGAGTCTGTAGATATGTTACTGTTGGGGTGAGGGTTGGGCTGTTCTACCTGTTAATATAGTCCTATGGTACACCCCAGTTGGCTCCGCCTTCCGGGAGAGGTATAAAGGTCACTGCTCTGCCTGGTGACCCTTTAGTCTGGGATTGTATATAGTAGCTCCGTTATTGTTGGCAATAAAAGCCTTTATTTCCCGGGTACATCCAGCCTCCCGTGTGATTTATCGTGCATCAATTTTATTGCCAACAATAATTTTTTTTTTCACAAAAAAAAAGACAAAAGAAAACCATGGAGCAAATGCTGAAACCCGAGCGGCTTACGTTGGATCCACGTGCGGCAGGAGCATCGAACACTTTCGACCATTGGTTGAAGTGTTTCCAAGATTACCTCGACGCCTCCACAGCGGTCCACAACGACGCCGACAGACTGCGGGTCCTCCACGCGATGGTAAGCGACGCTGTATACTTAGCGATCCGTGAGGCCCAAGACTACAAAGGGGCCATCGAGCTTCTCAAAAAGCGATACAACAAACCGCCGAATGAGATCCATGCTCGACACCTTCTAGCCACTCGACGGCGGCAGCCCGGCGAAACGACGGAACAGTACCTGTGTGAACTTCAGCAGCGAGCCAGAGCCTGCAACTGCAAGGCAGTGTCGGCAGACCAGTATATGAGCGACCTAGTTCGAGATGCGTTCGTGGCGGGAATCGGCTCGTCGTACATTCGCCTTCGGCTGCTGGACCAAGGTAACCTCGACCTCACTAAAACCGTAGAATTAGCTGACGCTCTAGAAACGGCCTCCAAAAGTCTGGAGATGTACCCCGACGACCACGTGGGGACATTGTGGCAGGTGCAGCTGCAGACTCCACTTTATTCAGCAGGTTCGAAAAACTGCGCGATTGCGTTTCCAGCCTCGGACCTGACGACGGCAGCAGCTCCAGGTGGCCCGCGGTGTTACTTCTATGGGGGGTGAAACACCCTCGGCAGCGATGTCCAGCTAAAGCGGTATTGTGCTCCGCCTGTGGCAAGAAGGGACATTATTTCAAAGTATGCCGGACCAAACCACCCTCCAAACATAGCAGTGCGGCGTGTGATTCCCCGGAGCCGGCCTCCTTGTCTTCTGCGTCTTCGAGGTCTTCCACCACGTGCGATTCCAGAGCGTCGCCATTCCTAACGACGAAGTCGCAAGACACGTGCGACCTGCAGGGGCCGCCGTTTTTGGCGCCATCGACCACGTGCGACCTATGGGGGCAGCCATTTTGGTCAGCACCGACCGCAAATGACCAGCAGGGGCCGTCATCAACCATCTCAGCTGCCTACAGTTGCACCCTGCATCCAACGGTGGCGTCAATCATCCTGGACCAGGCCAAGCCTCACAGACTCGACAAGTCCATGATGGACATACAGGTAAACGGACGCCAGATTTATTGTTTGTTTGACAGCGGGAGCACGGAGAGCTTCATTCACCCTGACACCGTGAAGCGGTGCGGTCTCCAGATTCGGACTGTCAAGCAGACAATTTCGATGGCGTCAAGGTCCCGGTCTGTCACCGTGCTAGGGAGCTGCGTGGTCAACCTGACGGTGCAGGGCACGGTTTACGAGAACATCAGGCTCCTTGTGTTACCGCACCTTTGCGCGCCGATACTCCTAGGACTAGATTTTATGGTCCACCTGAAGAGTGTAACCCTGCAGTACGTTGGGCCACTCCCTCCGCTTTCAGTGGGAGCTCTGCAGCCTCTAAATTGCCCAACGCGCTCCACATGTAGTCTCTCGACGCTCAGGATTACCACACCCTCCCTATTCCAGAATCTCGTGCCAGGCTGCAAGCCCTTCGCAACAAAGAGCAGGCGTTACAGCGCTGAGGATCGGATCTTCATTCGATCTGAAGTTCAGCGGCTCCTCAAGGAAGGGATCATCCAACCTAGCGCTAGTCCATGGAGAGCGCAAGTTGTGGTGGTGAAGAATGGGAACAAACCCCGGATGGTCATAGACTATAGTCAGACCATTAACAGATACACGCAGCTGGATGCATATCCCCTCCCGCGCATATCTGACATGATCAATCAGATTGTGCAGTACCGGGTGTTCTCCACCATCGACTTGAAGTCTGCTTACCACCAGCTCCCCATTCGCCCAGAGGACCGAAGATACACGGCCTTTGAGGCGGATGGTCGCCTGTACCACTTTTTAAGGGTTCCCTTTGGTGTCACGAATGGGGTCTCGGTCTTGCAGCGTGCTATGGACCGAATGGTGGACCAGAACGGGCTGCGGGCTACCTTCCCGTACCTGGATAACGTCACCATCTGCGGCCATGACCAGCAGGACCACGATGCCAACCTTCTTAGATTCTTACGCACTGCATCTCGCCTGAATCTGACCTACATTTCGCACGCGCCGCCTAGCTATCCTCGGATACGTGGTGGAAAACTGGGTCCTTGGCCCTGATCCAGACCGTATGCGTCCCCTCCTCGAACTCCCCCTGCCCACTAGCATCAAAGCACTGAGAAGATGCTTAGGCTTCTTTTCTTACTATGCACAGTGGGTTCCCAATTACGCGGAAAAAGCCCGTCCACTCATCAAGTCTACCTCCTTTCCCCTAATAACAGAGGCTCGCTTAGCCTTTGCAGGAATAAAAGCCGACATCGCGAAAGCCACGATGCACGCTATCGATGAGTCCATCCCCTTCCAGGTGGAGAGTGATGCATCTGACCGCCACACTTAACCAGGTGGGCAGGCCCATCGCCTTTTTCTCTCGCACCCTCCAAGGCCCTGAAATTCGGCATTCTGCGGTGGAAAAAGAGGCACAGGCCATTGTGGAGGCCGTTCGGCATTGGCGCCATTACTTGGCGGGAAAACGGTTCACTCTGCTCACGGACCAGCGGTCCGTGGCGTTCATGTTCAACAACACGTTACGGGGTAAGATCAAGAATGATAAAATCTTGAGGTGGAGAATCGAACTCTCCACCTACAATTATGATATCATGTACCGTCCACGGAAGCTCAACGATCCCTCGGACGCCCTGTCGCATGGAACATGCGCTAGTGTGCAGGAGAATCGATTACAGGCTCTCCACAATGACCTCTGCCATCCGGGGGTCACTCGGCTCTTCCACTTCATAAAGGCCCGGAATCTACCCTACTCGGTGGAGGATGTCAGGTCCATAACCAGAAGCTGCCAGGTATGCGCGGAATGCAAACCGCACTTCTACCGACCTGACAAGGCACACCTCATTAAGGCCACTCGTCCTTTCGAAAGACTGAGTGTGGACTTCAAGGGCCCCCTTCCCTCGACAGATCGGAACGTGTACTTCCTCAATGTGATTGATGAGTACTCACGATTCCCTTTTGTCATTCCCTGTTCTGATATGACCGCTGCCACGGTTATCAAGGCATTACGGGATCTTTTCACCCTGTTCGGTTACCCCTGTTATATCCACAGCGATAGGGGCTCGTCGTTCATGAGCGATGACTTGAGGCAATACCTGCTCTCATATGGGATTGCCTCTAGTAGAACCACGAGCTACAACCCAAGGGGTAACGGACAGGTTGAACGAGAGAATGCTACAGTCTGGAAGGCTGTCTTACTGGCGTTGAGGTCTAAAGGTCTTCCGGTCTCCCTTTGGCAAGAGGTACTCCCTGATGCGCTCCACTCCATACGCTCACTCCTGTGTACGGCAACCAACGCTACTCCTCATGAGAGAATGTTTTCATTCCCTAGGAAGTCTTCCTCTGGGACCTCATTACCGTCTTGGTTGACGTACTCAGGACCTGTCCTCCTGCGGCGGCATGTTAGGACCCGCAAGTCCGACCCTTTGGTTGAACAGGTCCATCTCCTCCACGCCAACCCTCAATATGCCTATGTGGCATATCCTGACGGGCGAGAGGACACGGTCTCGATTCGAGATCTGGCGCCGGCAGGGGGCTTGGAAACCCCAGTCGCTCCCACACCCCCAGTTAGGGACCCCCCGACCATTATCTCTTCTCCTGACACGGCGCGGGCAGTATCGGGACCACCACTTAACCCTCTTACATCCCGTGTACAGCTTGCCTGAGTCCAGGAGATTGTCGCCACCTCGAGGCATGCTCGAGTCCAGCGGATTGTCACCACCTCGTGGTCTACCGGCCCGTGAGGAACTGGAGGACTCACTGGACACCGCCTTGGAGAGAAGGTCACCGCGATTGCCTGAACCGGCGTCATCGCCGGTGTTGAGGAGGTCTCAGCGACGGTACGGTCCCCCAAACCGTTTGAACTTATAGACAGATGAACAGTTGTTCTGTATTTTTTTGTGCCCCGCCGGCCTTTGTTTTTAAAGGAGGGGTGAATGTGGTGAACCATTGTTAGTTACCACCAGGAATGCTGAGCCATGGTTTGGCCAGCACTATGAGTCTGTAGATATGTTACTGTTGGGGTTAGGGTTGGGCTGTTCTACCTGTTAATATAGTCCTATGGTACACCCCAGTTGGCTCCGCCTTCCGGGAGAGGTATGAAGGTCACTGCTCTGCCTGGTGACCCTTTAGTCTGGGATTGCATATTGTATATAGTAGCTCCGTTATTGTTGGTAATAAAAGCCTTTATTTCCCGGGTACATCCAGCCTCCCGTGTGATTTATCGCGCATCAGCATGCAGACAAAGAGTATTCAATTTTAGGCACCGAACCACCTATTCCTTCTTCCAGGACCAAATTCCCTGTAGATAACTCACCCTGTGCCCACATAAACAGATTTGCTCTCACCATAATTATCTGAATATTCAATTGGTGACCTACGAGAAGATGAATTGCTCGATGCCCTTAGATATCTATGTAATAAGCCTGGGATAAAACATTGTTATACCAGTTCGAAATAGCTCTATGGCTTAGCTGATGTTAATGCTCATCCTTAAATGTCTGTTGCCTATGGCTTTTCTTTCTAAAGCAACATGAATTAGCTTTGTTTCAAGTACAACTTTTAGGCATAACTCAAATCCAACTTCGTTCCGTGAAGTAAAAAGGATTATATAAAGTCATATCCACTTGCAACTTTTCTCTGGGGTTTTTGCCAATCAGTGTGAGACTAGGAGAACTCTCCTGGTGTATGAGGCTCATTAGTGCAACAAAACCATGAGGGTTGAACAGAAGACTTGGATGTACAGCACAAGTCAGGATGAAAGCCCAATAGCCAAAAGCTAAGTTGGATGTGTCTGATAGCATCAAAATATTTCTGCGATAAATTGGGGTTGCAGCAAACAAAGACACAAACATTATTTTATAAGAATTTAGGACGCCAAAAATGTCATGGCTGCTGGGCATCTTGGCATGCATCTAACCGATCAAAGTTTGGCGATCTGATCTGTTGGCCAGGTGTGACAAGAGATTTTCAGGAGATTTGTCAGTTAAAATCAGCAATAAAAGAATCAGTGATGTTGCTGCTGAAAAGAATCTAAAGGATTTTGTTTTCATTATTCGTTCATGGAATATGGGCATTGCCGCCCTGCCAGCATTTGTTGCCCATCCGTAGTAGCCTGAGGGCAGTTGAGAGTCAACCACATTGCTGTGGCTCTGCAGTCACATGTATGCCAGACCAGGTGAGGAAGGAAGATTTCCTTCCCTAAAAAACATTTGCGAATCAGATGGGTTTTTACGACAATCGACAAAGGTTTAATGGTCATCAGTAGATTCTTAGTTCCAGATATCTTTTATTGAATTCAAATTCTACCATCTTCCATGGTGGGATTCAAACCCGGGTCCCCAGAGCATTAACTGAGTTTCTGGAGTAATAATTTAGTGATAACACCTCTAGGCCATCACCTTCACACTGGGTTGTGGAAACCTAGAGTTACTGTTGGAAAGAATATTGAGACACTCAAAACATCACACCACATCAAAATTGACAATGAAGCATCATATCATCATGTTTCCTTGATGTGTTCATGGGAAGTGTGGAGAGGCAAGCATTTATTGCCTATCCCTAATTGCTTGAGGAGGTGGTGGTGAGTTGCCTTCTTGAACCACTGGAGGCTGAGTGGTGTAGGTGCACGCAGCACTTTTAGGGAGGGAGTTCCAAAATTTTGACCCAGCAACGATGGAGGAGCAGTGATCTATTTCCAAGTCAGGGTGATATGCAACATCGAAGAGAACCTGGAAGTAGAAGTGTTTCCATCATACTCCTGACTTGTGCCTGCTAGATAGTGGAAAATGCTTTGGGGAGTGAATTATTCATTACAGAATTCCTAGCCCCTGACCTGCTCTCATAGCAGTCGAATTTATGTGGCTGGTCCATTTGCATTTCAGGACCTCCAGGATGTTGATGGTGAGGAATTCAGTGATGGCAATGTAATTAAATGTCAATGGAATGGTTAGACTTCCTCTAGTCGGAGATAATCATTTCCTGGCACTTGTGCAGGATGAATGTTACTTGTTATAAAATCAGTTCAAGCCTGAAGGTTGACCAGTCTTGCTGCATCCAGGGACAGACTGACTTGTACCTCCTGTGAGTTGGGAATGGAAATTAACACAATGCAATTATCGACAAACACCTCCACCTCTGACCTTATGATGGTGAAGTAACTGAAGGCTCAAGGACACTGCCCTGAGGAACTCCTGCTGCGATGTCTTAGGGCTGAGATGATTGGCTTTCGACGATCATAATTAACTTTGTTTGTGCTAGGTATGATTCCTACCAGTGGAGAGCTTCCACCCTGATTTCCACAGACTTAAATTTTACTAGGCTCCTTGCTGCCACACTTGGTTCAATGCTGCTTTGATTTCAGGGACAGTTACTCTCACATAAGCTCCAAAACATTGCTCTTCTGTCTAAGTTTGGACCAAGGCTGTAATGACTATCGCTGATTGATCCTGACGGAATTGAAGCTTAATGTCAGTGAGCGGCTTATGGTGAGTAAGCACTGATGATAGTACCCTCAATGGCTCCTTCCATCAATTTGCTGATGATCGTGCGTAGATTGATGGGGCACTAACTGGCCCAATTGTATTTGTCTTACTTTTTTTGGACAGGACGTATTTGACAATTATCCAAATTGTCAGGTAGATTTATTTTTTAATTCATTCGTGGGACATGGCCATCGCTGGCTGGCCAGTATTTATTGCCCATCCCTAGTTGCCCTTGGAGGGCAGTTGAGAGTCAACCACATTGCTGTGGCTCTGGAATCACATGTCGACCAGACCAGGTAAGGACGGCAGATTTCCTTCCCTAAAAGACATTAGTCTTCCCTAAAAGACATTGTCGCTTCTTTGGACATGGGTGAGGTCCCTGAGGATTGGAGGATAGCGAATGTGGTCCCGTTGTTTAAGAAGGGTAGCAGGGATAACCCAGGAAATTATAGGCCGGTGAGCTTGACGTCCGTGGTAAGGAAGTTGTTGGAGGGGATTCTTAGAGACAGGATGTATGTGCATTTAGAACAGAACAATCTCATTAGTGACAGACAGCATGGTTTTGTAAGAGGGAGGTCGTGCCTTACAAATTTGGTGGAGTTTTTTGAGGAAGTGACAAAAACGGTTGATGAAGGAAGGGCCGTGGATGTCGTCTATATGGATTTCAGTAAGGCATTTGACAAAGTCCCACATGGCAGGTTGGTTAAGAAGGTTAAGGCTCATGGGATACAAGGAGAAGTGGCTAGATGGGTGGAGAACTGGCTTGGCCATAGGAGACAGAGGGTAGTGGTCGAAGGGTCTTTTTCCGGCTGGAGGTCTGTGACCAGTGGTGTTCCGCAGGGCTCTGTACTGGGACCTCTGCTATTTGTGATATATATAAATGATTTGGAAGAAGGTGTAACTGGTGTAATCAGCAAGTTTGCGGATGACACGAAGATGGCTGGACTTGCGGATCGCGAAGAGTATTGTCGGGCAATACAGCAGGATATAGATAGGCTGGAAAATTGGGCGGAGAGGTGGCAGATGGAGTTTAATCTGGATAAATGCGAAGTGATGCATTTTGGAAGAAATAATGTAGGGAGGAGTTATACAATAAATGGCAGAGTCATCAGGAGTATAGAAACACAGAGGGACCTAGGTGTGCAAGTCCACAAATCCTTGAAGGTGGCAACACAGGTGGAGAAGGTGGTGAAGAAGGCATATGGTATGCTTGCCTTTATAGGACGGGGTATAGAGTATAAAAGCTGGAGTCTGATGATGCAGCTGTATAGAACGCTGGTTAGGCCACATTTGGAGTACTGCGTCTAGTTCTGGTCGCCGCACTACCAGAAGGACGTGGAGGCATTGGAGAGAGTGCAGAGAAGGTTTACCAGGATGTTGCCTGGTATGGAGGGTCTTAGCTATGAGGAGAGATTGGGTAGACTGGGGTTGTTCTCCCTGGAAAGATGGAGAATGAGGGGAGATCTAATAGAGGTGTACAAGATTATGAAGGGGATAGATAGAGTGAACGGTGGGAAGCTTTTGTCCAGATCAGAAGTGACGTTCATGAGGGGTCACAGGCTCAAGGTGAGAGGGACGAAGTATAACTCAGATATTAGAGGGATGTTTTTTACACAGAGGGTGGTGGGGGCCTGGAATGCGCTGCCAAGTAGGGTGGTGGAGGCAGGCACGCTGACATCGTTTAAGACTTACCTGGATAGTCACATGAGCAGCCTGGGAATGGAGGGATACAAACGATTGGTCTAGTTGGACCAAGGAGCGGCACAGGCTTGGAGGGCCGAAGGGCCTGTTTCCTGTGCTATACTGTTCTTTGTTCTTTAGTGAACCAGATATGTTTTTACGACAATCATCAATGGTTTCATGGCCGTGATGGTTTCATAGCTGAGTTTCTGGATTAATGGTCTAATGATAATACCACTATGCCATCGCCTCCCAGGGTTGTCAGTGCTGTAGTTCTATTGGAACAGCTTGGCTTGAGATGTGGCTAGTTTTGGAATACTATTCTTCAGCAAGAAGAAGTTGAAGATACCTTTTCTGTATTAAGCGCACTCAGTTTTTCTTCATGTCATGTAAAGTGAAGTTAGTTGATGAACAATTGGTTTCTGTAATCGTGGGAACTTGAGAGGAGATTGGGATGGATCATTGACTTGCGGCTTCTCATTGAAGATTGTTGTAAATGCTTGAACTTTGTCTTTTAGACTTGCATGCTGGGCTCCCCCATAATTCAAGACAGAAATATCATGGAGTCTCTTGTTCCTGTTTGTTATTTATCTGTCTACCACTATTCATGGTGGGTGTGGCAGAACTGCAAGCTTTGATATGATGCATTGATTGTGGAGTGCTGTGTTGTAACTTCAACATGTTGGCAGCATTTGGTGTTGTCCCTGGCATGCACTGCTCCACCCCTCACTAAACAAGTGTTGGCACCTTGGCTTGATAGTATCAGCAGATCAGTCTAGACCATAAGGTCACATATTGTGGTTCACTTCCATTCTGATGCTGCTGGTGTCTCACGGTGCCTCAAGAAAGTCCAGTTTAGGGTTGCTATAACTGATCTGTTCTGAATCAGCCCCACTCAGCATAGTGGTAGGAGCATATGACACAATGAGGGTCAGTGTGAAGATAGGACTTAATTTCCACAGGGACTGCATGATGGTCACTCATAACAATACCGAGCAGATACTATTGCGGCAGGGAAATTGGTGAGGATGGGGTCAAGTAGGTTTTTCTCTCATGTTTGTTCTCTCAGCACCATCACAAGTCCAATCTGGCAGTTATGCTCTTGAAGACATGGCCAGCTCAGTCAGTAGTCCTGCTACCAAGCCATTCTTGGTGGTCGACATTGAAATCCACCAATCAACCTTCTTTGGCCATGCTACCCGTAGTACTTTTTCTAAGTGGTGTTCAACATGGAGGAGCGCTGATTCATTAGCTGAGAGAAGATTCCTTGTCCACATTGGACCTGATGACATCAGACTTCATGGAGTACAGAGTCAATGTCAAGGATATCCATGGCCATTTTCTTTATACTGTATATCACTGTGCTACCATCTCAGGTGCGTCCATCCTACTGGTGTGACAAGGCATGTCCAGGGACAGTGATGGGGCAGACTGGAATTTGGTGTATCGTTCTGTGTGTGTGACTATATCAAGTTGTTACTTGATTAGTCTCTGCATCAGATCTTCTCTGCTTGACACAAGTTCCCAGATGATAGTGATGAGAAGGTTGCAGGTTTGATTGGAGTGTGTGCTCCATTCTTATGTTCAATATCTAGACTATTGCTGAGTGAATTCATCCAATTTTAATCTTACTGTTTTGTTGTAACAGGTTGACATAACTGAGTGACTAATTCAGAGGTCAGTTTAAAATCAATCACATTGTTGGAATCACATATAAGCTGGACAGGGTTAGAATGGCAGATTTTTTTTGCCCAAAGGACATGAGAGAACTAGATTAAGGCCGGAATTCTCCCATCATGCCTGCCACGGGAATCGTGGCCTGCAAAGGTCCATTGACCTCGAGCAGGATTCTCCAGTTTTGCAGCAAGCGTGGCTAGAGAATTCCATTCTAATTTTTCACAATAATCCAGTAGCTTCATGGTCATCATTACTGATGCTAACATCTTATTCCAGATTTTCTTTAGTTAAGTGAACTTAAATTTGAATTTGAACTCATGAATCTGCAAATCTAATTTGAACAGCTTGGATAAGATATTCTCAATATGAAAAATCATGCTGAACACAAACTGCAGATAAATTTATACAAGTAAGAACACAAGGCTTAACTGCGCGTAATACAGAAGTGTTTTACAGTGCAATTATCAAGGCTGGAATAATTATTATGGTAATGTATACACAAGCACAGCATGATTGAGCAGTGAAGAAAAAGCAACTCAACGCTTTAGAAAAATCGTTTTTATGGACCATCAGATATTAAAGCTTTTTCTATTCTTCCATCTTCTTTCACTGGGTTTCTGCAGCAGGTTCATTCTTCTCTGACTTAGCCCTCTCATCTACCTTGACATATAAATCCTGATTGTTATCTTCTTTGTTTCGACCTCTTTGAAGAGGAAAATCATGCACCATTCTGCATTCACCAATTATTCTGAAGAATTCTTGGGGCTGTGCTATAATCCTTTGCTTCAGGGTCCCAATGGTGTGCTTGGTGAAAAGTCCTACACAGTTATGAGTCATGTTATCCCGGTGCTCTGCTAGAATACATGAGGAATGCAAAAATTATTAGCAGGGGTACAGTTTTTACTGGCGTTCAACTTTCCTATTCTCTTCCTCCATTGAACAATAAAGACAAGGTGCCATTGCCCCAAAACAAAGGCACTATGCTTGCTTTCTAAACAATCCATACTGACTTGTATAATTCTATGGATGGGATTTTCCGTCCGCGCTCGCCCCAAAACCGAAAAATCCTGCCCAAGATCAACGGCCCTTTCTACTGTCCGCCCCTCGCACGCTCCGATTCCTTGTGGCAGGCAGGATGGTAAAATTCCCCCATGTGTGGTTCCTACATTCCAGCTGATGCCCTTTGCTAAACTACAGCATCAGTGACAGTGAGGATGCTTTCATTTGACCCTCTTGGCGATTTGGAGTGCATTCACCCTTGGCTCCCGATTAATCAATGCCACAATTGAAATATTCTCATAGCAATTTTGCAAATCCTTCATTGCTTTGCACCTCCCTTTCTCTGTAATCAACTTTAGCCCCACCACTCTCCAAGATAACTATGCTCCTCTAATTCTAGCCTTTTTGGGCGTCCCTGATTTCATTATATTGGCCAATGAACAAACAGAAATACACTGGTGGTGCCGCCTAGGCCCTAAAGTTCTGGAATTCCCTCCCCACTCTTCCTTGCTTCAAGCTACTCCTTAAAACCATTGGCCACTTGCTCTAATATTGCACTATGTTGTTTGCTGTTAGATTTTCTTTTGTTAAGGCCCCAAGAAGCATCTTGAGGCATGGACTGGAATTCTGTTCGCGGCCCGTTACTGCTGTCAGCAAGGATGGAGAATTTGGTGCTCAGCCAATTCTCAGTTCACTGCAGCAGGACCAGAGAATCCCGCTGGCAGGAGCGGCCGGGGAATCCCACCCATTAAATTATGTTAAGGGTACTATATAGACATAAAGTTTTGGTGGTCTACTTGAGCTGGATAAATGTGCTGGAATAGGAGAATCAGGCAGCAGCTATCTCCTTGATGCATTTATGCAAAATAAATTGGGTGGCAATGCGAATTCTACCTCATTGAAGCAAGTTTAATACACAGATACTCAATTATTCCAACTGCCATAGTTCGCAACTTGCAGGATTATAGAACCCTAAATTCCCTACAGTGCAGGAAGAAGCCATTTGGCCCATTGAGTCTGCACCGACAACAATCTCATGCAGGCCCTATCCCAGTACCCGCCGTGGTCTAATCCCCCTTAACATGGCCAATCCACCTAACCTGCACATCTTTGGAGTGTGGGAGAAAACCGGAGCACCCGGAGGAAACCCACAGACACAGGACAACGTACAACCTCCACATAGATAATCACCCAAACCAGGAATCGAACAGGTCCCTGATACTGTGAGGCAGCAGTGCTAACCACTGTGCCATCGTGATAGTTCTGTTAAAAGCTTGCTATAAGTTCCTGAATCCCACCACTACTCATTCACAGCCTGCTCTGACTGGAGACATATAGCAGCAGGATGTGACCTTACCACTATCCTCATTATCTATTTGTTGCTGTTTATTTGTTGCCCAATGCAATGTTAGTGTCATGGCAAATCCCTTAAGTGCAGCACAGAGCTGTTGTGCTGGCTTTAATCCAGCATTCATATCACATCATGCAAATGAAATCAGAGCACTGGAATATTGTTCAAGATACATTTAAATGACAATTATGCAAAAACTAATAACATCAACAATATTGGTGTACATATTCAGCATCATAACACCGAGACGCATTTCATGCCAGGAGTGATTTTGTAATCTGTGATAAAATTGGAGAAAAGCAATGCTGTATGGCATTCAACAAATTAAGTGTCCCTAACTTGCAAAATAACACAATGCATTCAATCAAATACTGAGGGCAATTTGCAGGATTTTATTTTTAGAACCTCATATTTAAGGATTGTTCATCACAGGAATGTTTATAGACTGCTTTGCTCTTAAACTGTTTGCTGCTTTACATGAATTCAAACTGCGTGGTGTAACTTGAGTATCAAGTATCTTGTTAGGTATCTGAGATTTTAATCACGCTTATCTTTGGTAGCCATGCCTTCACTTGCCTAGACCTCAGCTCTGGAATTACCTTACTAACCCTCCCTATCGATCTCTTCTCCTTAAAACCTATCCCCTGGATCAAATTTCTTATCACCTGTCTTCCAGAAGGAATCCACACAAGAGCCTCAAGGAGAATCAGCACAGAAGATGGTACGAGCTGCCATCAGTTAAGTTTAGATGTCCATTGTGAGTGTTATTGTTATTGAATGGGTGTGTTGAATGAGTGAATGGGTGATGGGTGAGGTAAGTGGGTAGGATGTGAATTCTGAGATATAAAACACTTTTATTTAAAATATTAAGTTCCAAATTCTTAATTTCTAAGAATGGGATCATCAGCTGTGCTTGATTTAATGAGGTAGAAGTAAATAGTATTCATGAATCAAGTAGAATTTATTAGACAAGATGTTACATATACTTAACAAAAGCAGTGAACCATAGATGGTTCGTACCCCTCAAGGTCCGAGGACTAATTGAGTGTTGTCAGCACAGGCGATGCTTTTCTTCATCTGTCTCTGAAGTGATGATACTTTGAACTGTGTCTCAGGAGAATTATGCAGCAAAAGCCATGGTAAAAACAATGTCAAACAGACTATGATTTTCCAACTTTTATCCCGAATTGAGGCTGTTCCTTCCTTACAGGGAAATCGTCCAATTTAACCTCTTTCACTGGCTCAGAGTGAGGGTCATCTGGTCACACCCCATCTCTGGAACTGGAGTCCTATAGACTGAAGAGAAATGTCCATCTCTAATCATAGAATCATAGAAACCCTACAGTGCAGAAGGAGGCCATTCGGCCCATCAAGCCTGCACCAACAACAACCCCACCCAGGCTCTATCCCTGTAACCCTACATATTTATCCTGTTAACCCCCCTGACACTAAGGGGCAATTTAGCATGGCCAATCTAACTAACCAGCACATCTTTGGACTGTGGGAGGAAACCGGCGCACCTGGAGGAGACCCATGCAGACATGGGGAGAAACTCCACACAGACAGCGCCCGAGGCCGGAATTGAACCCGGGTTCCTGGCGCTGTGAGGCAGCAGTGCTAACAACTGTGCCACCGTGCCACCCCCTCTGAGCACCCAGAGTTACAATTCATTGTGAACAAATGGCACATCCTTGAAGATACAGAGTATCTGTACAAACTATGCTACATCCTCTTATCAATAACCTATTATAACAATTCCTATTACATATTACCAATTTCCACAAATACTAAAGTAATTAAGAACACAAGGTAGCAGTACTTTCCTAAAATAATATCAGGAGATGTGTTTTTGAAATATAGGTGTCCTGTCCTACAGATATGGTTCATAGATTAAGGCATTAATGAACCTAAGTTTGTTTCAAAGGCTTGAGGTGAGATTCTCCGGCCTCCCAGCCACGTGTTTCCTGCCGGTGTGAGGTAGCGCGTTGTTTGCTAGCAGCAGAATTCCCTGGTCCCACCGCTGTCAAAGGGAATTCCTATTGATGTCACCCCACGATGGTGGGAAACTTGCAGATGGGGAGTGCGCTGGCGGCGGGACTGGAGACTCTTGCGGCGTAAACAGCCAGAGAATTCCAGCCATGATAGTTCTTGTTTAAAGATAAGGATCTGAATGCTCTGGCTGTTCATGCCGGTGGGATTCTCTAGTCCCGCTGGGGGCACACCCCCTACCCTGGCTTTCTCGACAGCATAGGGTGGCTTCAATGGAAATTCCCATTGACAGCGGCAGGACCAGAGGATCTCGCCGACGTGTTGCGTCCTGCCGCGGAGAAAAACGACGAAGGGAGGCCAGGGATTTTCACCCATTGTGTCCTACTGAGTTCAAGCTGCTGAGCTCAAACCTTTTGCTTATTTATTTAAAGCTGACGGAGAAGGCCCCAATTACAGCATGGCCTCCCTACCTTCAACTATGCAACCTTCGACTTAAAGGCCTCAGGTGTGCACTACCCTATACAGTTCTACCTGGCTTGAGTCGGAAGGTCAGGTGAGAAAGGATTGCCTGGATTTTGAAGTCAGGAACTAGGAACAGAGTGACATTCTGACTGACTCTCATTGCTACTCCATGGAAGTTTGGGCTTAATTACTCCTTATGGGGCGTGGTGTGAAATTATGTTTGACAATGCTCCTGTAAAGTGCCTTGGGACTACATTGAAGATAAGTGTATGAATTCACATTGACATATGGTTATGTACCATTGACGAACAGTGTGAGGAAGTAGTATAACTAATTTGATTTCACATCAGCTACTTTCAAACTGCAATTTTAGACCAAAGGAATGTCATGGCAATTGCATTATAATTTGAAAATTGAGAGGGATAGATAAAAGATAATAGACAATAGTCATTGTCCATAAAGCATTTTCACTGAACTTCAATACATTTGTAAAAGTATTTGAGTGTACAGATTCAGTTCAGTTTATAGGCTGCGCCCTGACAAACCTGGTTAAAAATTTTGAATAACTTTAGGAACAACATAATAGAGTCATAGGGCAGAATTTTACGGTCTCGCTCATCCCGAAACTGTAAAATCCCACCCGAGGTCAATAGACCTTCCCATTGTTCGTCCCTCGCCTGCTCTGATTCCCTTGGCGTGGCGACCATAGAGCCGTAAAGTGCAGAAGAGGCCTTTTGGTCCATCGAGTCTGCACTGACAATGACTACCACAATAGTCACGCTAATCCTATTTTCCAGCACTTGTCCCATATTCATGAATGAAGCCCTCATCCAAATACTTTTTAAAGGGTGTAATGTTTCCAACCTCCACTACTTTCCCGGACAATACATCCCAGATTCTCATCTTCTGAGTGAATCATTTTCCCCAAATCTCTTCTCAATCTCTTGGCCCTCATCCTAAAACAATGCTCCCTCTTGATTAACCCCCTAACCAAGGGGAACAGCTGCTTCTTATTCATCCTGTCCATACCCTTCATAACCCTATACTCCTCAATCATTTCCCCCTTCAGCCTTCTCTGTTCTAAAGAAAACAATCCAAGCCTATCCAGACTCTCCTTATAACTCAATGGCTCCATCCCAGGTAACATCCTGGTGAATCTCATCTGTTACCCCCTCTAGTGCAATCACATCCTTCCTATAGTGAGATGACCAAAACTGCACACAGTACTCCAGCTGTAGCCTAATCAATGTTCGGTACAACTCCAAAAGTACCTCTCGCTCCTATACTCTATGCCACTACTCATAAAAGAAAGTGTCCCATTTTTCTTGTTAACTATCCTACCCTATTCACCTGCTCTGCCACTTCAGGGATTTGTGAATAAGTACATCAAGATCCATCTGTTCCTCTGAGCTTCTTAGTTTCTGCCATTCATTAAATATTCCCTTGTCTTGTTACTTCTTCCAAAGTGCATCACCTCACACTTAGAAAACATAGAACATAGAACATTACAGCGCAGTACAGGCCCTTCGGCCCTCGATGTTGCGCCGACCAGTGAAACCAATCTAAAACCCATTTATCCTACACTATTCCAATATCATCCATATGTTTATCCAATAACCATTTGAATGCTCTTAATGTTGACAAGTCCACTACTGCTGCAGGCAGGGCATTCCACGCCCTTACTACTCTCTGAGTAAAGAACCTACCTCTAACATCTGTCCTATATCTATCACCCCTCAATTTAAAGCTATGTCCCCTAGTGTTAGCCCTCACCATCCGAGGAAAAAGGCTCTCACTATCCACCCTATCTAATCCTCTGATCATCTTGTAAATCCTCTGATCATCTTGTAATCTGCCATTACTCTACTCATCTAACCAACCCATCAATATCTTCCTGAAACCTACGACCTTCTTCTTCACTATTAACCACCCTACTATTGGTGTGATCTGCAAACTTACTTATCATTTGCCCCACATCCTCATCTTTATCACTTATGTATATAATGAACAATAAGGGACCCAGCACTGAACCTTGTAGTATATCAGTGGACACCGGCCTCCAGTCACTCAAACAGCTTCTACCACCACCCTTTGTGTCCTATTACTAAGCCAACTTCAGATCCATCTCACCAAGTTTCCCTGAATTTCATGTTCTTCAAACTTTTCAATCAGCTTCCCATGTGGGACCTGAATTAATAATCCAGTGAAAATACCATGAGGCCATCACTCCCCAATGCTCTCCAATCCCGAAGTCCAGAACTAGGGGTCATAGTTTGAGGACAAGGGGTAAACCTTTTAGAAAGAAATTTCTTCATCCAGAGGGTGGTGAATATGTGGAATTCACTACCACAGAAAGTAGTTAAGGCCAAAACATTGTGTGATTTCAAGAAGAAATTAGATATAGCTCTTGGGGCTAAAGGGATCAAGGGATATGGGGGAAAGGGGGATCAGGATATTGAATTTGATGATCAGACAAGATCAAAATGAATGGCGGAGCAGGCTTGAAGGTGAATGGCTTCTAATTTCTATGTTTCTATGACCTTGTCAAAGATTTTGCTAAAATCCATATAAACTACATCAACTGAACTTCCCTCGTCCATACACTCGATCACTTTTTCAAAAACTTCTACCAAATTTCTGAGGCATGGCCTCCCACTGACAAAACCGTGCTGACTATCCCTATTCAACCCATGACTTTCCAAGTGGAGATTAATTCTCTCCTTCAGAATTTTCTCTAATAGTTTCCCTACCATTGACATGAGACTCACCAATCTGTAATTCCCTGGTTCATCTCTATCACTTTTCTTGAAAAATGGAACCACATTAGACTTCCTCCAGCCCTCTGGCACTTCCCCCGTGGCCAGAGAGGAATTAAAGATTTCCATCAAAACCCCTTCAATTTCCTGCCTCGCCTCCCACAGCACCCTGGATTTGTCTGTTTTTGAGCCCATCAAAGCCTCCAATACCTCCTCCCTTCCTGTGTGAAATTGCTTATGGCCCTCACACTCCCGTTCCTGAATCCTGTACCCAAGTTCTCCTTCTCCTGAGTGAAGACTGATGGGAAGTATTCATTTAACACCCTTTCAATGTTCTGTGACTTCACACATAGATTGCCCCCTTGGTCTCTAATGGGACCTACTCTACCCCTTAATGTATTTATAGACTGTTTTAGGATTCTCTCTAATCTTGTTCGCATGTTCTTTTTCATGTCCCCTTTTTGCTCTTCTAATTGCTTTCTTAAGTTCCCTCTTGCACTTCCTATGTTCCTCTAGGGCCACAGCTGAATTGTTCCCTTTGAACTTGCTAAAAAATCTTTCTCTTCTTCCTTATCCAGTCCTGAATTGACGTGGAGATCCAGGGTTCCCTGAACTTATTGCTCCTACATTTCTCCCTATAGGGAACATGTTGGACCTGTACTCTCCCCATTTCCTTTTAGAATGCTCTCCACTACTGCAGATTTTCCCACAAGGAGCTGTTCCCAGTCAACCTAAGCCAGATGGGGCGGCACGGTAGTACAGTGGTTAGCACTGCTGCTTCACAGCTCCAGGGTCCCGGGTTCGATTCCCGGCTCGGGTCACTGTCTGTGTGGAGTTTGCACATTCTCCTCGTGTCTGCGTGGGTTTCCTCCGGGTGCTCCGGTTTCCTCCCACAGTCCAAAGATGTGCGGGTTAGGTTGATTGGCCAGGTTAAAAATTGCCCCTTAGAGTCCTGAGATGCGTAGGTTAGAGGGATTAGCGGGTAAATATGTGGGGGTAGGGCATGGGTGGGATTGTGGTCGGTGCAGACTCGATGGGCCGAATGGCCTCCTTCTGCACTGTAGGGTTTCTATGATTTCTAGATCCTGCCTTATTGTAATAAAATCTCCCTTCCCCCATATCCAAAGCAGTTTATTGCAGGCCATCTTTCTACTTGTCCATAACAAACTTGGACCATACTGTGTTGTGGTCACTAAAATGCTCCCCCACTGCCACATTGAACACTTGTCCGGCTTTGTTCCCCAGAATAGATCCAGCACTGCTCCATCCCTTGTTTGGGCCTTCTATATATTGATACAAAAAACTCCCCTGGATATATTTCAAGAAATCTGCCCCCTCTGAACCCTTTACGCTATGCCTATCCCAATTTATGTTGTTGAAGTTAAAATCCCCAAGTATAATTACTCAATTATTATTTTTACATGGCTCAGTGAATTGTCTACATATCTACTCCTCTATTTCCTGCTGACTCTTTGGAGGTCTATAATCCACTCCCAGTAATGTGGCTGCCCCCTTCATATTCCTAAGTTGTACCTATAAAGACTTGTTTGAAGACCTCCAAGATATCATCTTTCCTTATTGCAGTAATTGACTCTTTAATTAATAGTGCAACACCACCTCCCTTCTTACACCTTCCTTTGTCTTGTCTAAAGATCTATACTCTAGAATGGTGAGTCGCCAGTCTTACCCTTTCTGCAGCCATGTCTCTGTGATCGCAACAGTATCACACTTCCATGTGCCAGTCCATGCTCTTGGCTCATCAGTCTTACCCATTACACTCTTGCATTAAAGTAAAGACCATCCAGCCCAGACTTTCTCTCTTGCCACTCAACATAGTTGAACTCACTCTGACTGTAGCATGATGTGTCTCCATTTTACTAATACTCGGTGTCCCCTCTCCCTGCCATAATGATTTATGAAATTGAGCAACACCTAAAGGCAACATTTACAAAAAAAGTCTCCAACACTAACTAGTTCATTAGGATTTCAGGTCTCACTTTAGCAGTCAAGGTTGAAATGTAGAGTTTTAACAGCGGTATTATTAATCTGTGCAGAGCAGACCTGTTGCTCTCACTCAGGCCAACATCCTAGCATTGAAGTGTTGACCATACTCGATCAGCTCTGCTAGGCCACATCGTCCACATGCCGGACATAAGACTCCCAAAGCAAATGCTCTACTCGGAGCTTCAACACACCAACCAAGCTCCAGGAGGGCAGAAGAATGGCCCCTATGACCCCTTCAAAGCCTCCTCGTAAAAGTGCAACATCCCCACCGACACCTGGGAAACCCTGACTCAAGACAGCCTGAAGTGGAAGAAATGCAACTGAAAGGAACTGAACACTTCTCAAGTTTCATTGGCGAGAGCCTGCTGAAGCCAAGCCTCAACAGCGAAAGAAGCACATGGCAATCTGAGCACCCTGCCCATCCGCTCCACCAACCACTGTCTGCCCCTTCTGTGACATTCGTGCATTCGCCTTGGTCACCTGAGAATCCATTTTTAGCATGGAAACAAATCATCCTGGGCTCTGAGGGACTGCCTAAGAGAGAGAGTGAAACCAAAAATGCAAGCTGACATTTCAAAATGAACGTATCAAGCGATCATTGACATCAACAGAGAAGAAGTCCAAAGTAATTGCAGAAAGTGGGTTCAAAGTTTGACCTTTACTGATGCTAGAGCTATGGTAGGACATGATTGTAAAGCACGGGCCCCTTTGATTCGATGTGGAGATGCCGGCGTTGGACTGGAGTGAACACAGTAAGAAGTCTCACAACACCAGGTTAAAGTCCAACAAGTTTATTTGGAATCACGAGCTTTCGGAGCGCTGCTCCTTCAGGTGAGTGGAGAGGTAAATTTCACAAATACGGCCTGTATAGACAAAGACACAATTGCAAGACAATGGTTAGGATGTGAGTCTTTTCAGGTAATCAAGTCTTTACAGATACAGACAATGTGAGTGGAGAGAGGGATAATCACAGGTTAAAGAGGTGTGAATTGTCTCAAGCCAGGACAGTTAGTAGAACTTTGCAAGCCCAGGCCAAATGGTGGGGGTTACATGTAGTCTGACATGAACCCAAGATCCCGGTTGAGGCTATTCTCATACGTGTGGAACTTGGCTATCAGTTTCCTTTAATTTGGGTGTTATGAGTAGCTGAGTCTTTTAGACCCAAAAACAGGAAGGTAGCAGAATATTTCAAACCACTCACATGTACCTAGAATCGATGGACCAACTTCCAGGCAAAATGCATAAAAGCGTTTTGGTATGCAATTGATTGAATGTATCCATTGTGCCGAAAATCTTTAGACAGAGAGAAATATATGGATGGTCTCATATTCATCAGAAGTATCATTGGGGAAACCATAACACAACTGTTTCATAACTGTAGCTAAACCTAAAGGCACAGAAGTTAAAGCAAAGAAAATCAAATTTCATTTAAGAAAAACACCTAAGGTTCATTCTTAAAATCAATAAAGTGACTATAAATTACAGAAAAACAACTTTCCAAGCTCTTAATCCAAGACAGGACTTTAGCATGTTCGATGAGTGAAATATTGAGTGCATTAGTCGACCCTCAATGAATAGTATATATGCTAAAATGTGATGGATCATTTCTCCAAATAATTGACTAGATAAAATAAGTTGGTCCCTAATGCCAGCTGGCTGAAGACAGATCATCCAGTTCATTTTTTCTAGTGCTCTTTAAGTGATTCAATTAAGCTGCCATTATGTCGTCCCTGAAAACACTAATGTGAAAATCCCGAAACGGTAAAGGAGATAATATATGGCCTGGAGGCTTCTTTCATCACTGATAGACACACATTGGGCTCTTCCTTTGATCATGAGCAGTGAAATAGAATTCCTATCAGTTCCACCAACCTGAAATTAATCCAAGAGTTTGTCAATTCAGGCTGAAGATGGAATGACTCATTTTGGGATGAATTCTTGATGAAAATAGAGTTAATTACCTGAAGGAGTTATTTTGACGCACTGGTAGACAAAAGCTACGAAATTGATAATTAGAGAAGTTACTGATTTTATTTTAACTAAAGCCTTTTATCATTGAGTAGCTTTATTCCAGGATCGCCTAGTCAGCGTTACCTTCTGCTGGATATAACAACCTCATTTTTGTGAGCAACTGCTTGTTTGTTGTAAGTGAGCAAATCATGCCAGATTTTCTCTTTTGGGGTGTCCTCTTTCCCAAGAGGCAGTTTTAAGTAGTGGCTGTATTTCAGATTCCGATGACATCCCTTGAAAACATTTGTCAGTTGTGAAAGAGTTAATAATCACACAAGTTTAAAAATCTCACAAGCTGCAAGCTGAACCTCAGTCACACTGGGAAAAATACAAGAAGAGCGCAGGTCTTGATTAATGCAGATTCAGAAAAGGGTCAAGGACCATTTGATTGAACGATGTGCAGCTGCAGTTCATGTTTGCCCATTAGAACAAGGAACAATGGAAAGGGAGGTTGAGATACCATTTGTCAAGGATATAGCTATCACTTCTTGATGATATAGAAACATAGAAAAACTGCAGCACAATACAGGCCCTTCAGCCCACAAAGTTGTGCCGAACATGTCCCTACCTTAGCGATTACTAGGCTTACCTATAGCCCTCTATCTTACTAAGTTCCATGTACTTATCTAAAAGTCTCTTAAAAGACCCGATTGAATCGGCCTCCACCACCGTTGCTGGCAGCCCATTCCACGCACCCACCACCCTCTGAGTGAAAAACTTACCCCTGACATCTCCTCTGTACCTACTCCCCAGCACCTTAAACCTGTGTCCTCTTGTGGCAACCATTTCAGCCCTAGGAAAAAGCCTCTGACTGTCCACTCGATCAATACTTCTCAACATCTTATACACTTCTATCAGGTCACCCCTCATCCTTCGTCTCTCCAAGGAGAAAAGGCTGAGCTCACTCAACCTATCCTCATAAGGAATGCTCCCATCCCAGGCAACATCATTTCTATGCCTTCCACATCCTTCCTGTAATGAGGCGACCAGAACTGAGCACAGTACTCCAGGTGGGGTCTGACCGGGGTCCTATACAGCTGCAGCATTATCTCCCAATTTCTAAACTCAATTCCTCGATTGATGAAGGCCAGTACACCATATGCCTTCTTAACCACAGCCTCAATCTGCACAGCTGCTTTGAGCATCCTATGAACTCAGACCCCAAGATCCTTTCCGATCTTCCACACTGCCAAGAGTCCTACCATTAATATTATATTCCGCCATCCCTATTTGACCTGCCAAAATGAACCACCTCACACTTATCTGGGTTGAACTCCATCTGCCACTTCTCCGCCCAGTCTGGCATCCTATCAATGTCTCGCTGCAACTTCTGACATCCCTCTACACTATCCACAACACCTCCAACCTTTGTGTCATCAGCAAACTTACCAACCCATCCCTCCACTTCCTCATCCAGGTCATTTATAAAAATCACAAAGAGTAAGGATCCCAGAACAGATCCCTGGGGCACTCCACTGGTGACTGGCCTCCATGCAGAATATGACCCATCTATAACCACTCTTTGCCTTCTGTGGGCAAGCCAGTTCTGGATCCACAAAGCAATGTCCCCTTGGATCCCATGCCCCCTCACTTTCTCAATAAGCCTTGCATGGGGCACCTTATCAAATGCCTTGCTGAAGTCCATATATACTACATCTACTGCTCTTCCTTCATCAATGTGTTTAGTCACATCCTCAAAAAATTCAATCAGGCTCGTAAGGCATGATCTGCCTTTGACAAAGCTATGCTGACTATTCTTAATCATATTATACCTCTCCAAATGTTCATAAATCCTGCCTCTCAGGATCTTCTCCATCAACTTACCAACCACTGAGGTTAGACTCACTGGTCTAAAATTTCCAGGGCTATCTCTACTTCCTTTCTTGAATCAAGGAACAACATCCGCAATCCTCCAATCCTCTGGAACTTCTCCCCTCTCCATTGATGATGCAAAGATCATCGCCAGAGGCTCAGCAATCTCCTCCCTCACCTCCCACAGTAGCCTGGGGTACATTTCATCCGGTCCCGGCGACTTATCTAACTTGATGCTTTTCAAAAGCTCCAACACATCCTCTTTCTTAATATCTACATGCCCAAGCTTTTCAGTCTGCTGCAAGTCTGCACTACAACCACCAAGATCCTTTTCCACTGTGAATACTGAAGTAAAGTATTCATTAAGTATCTCTGCTATTTCTTCCGGTTCCATACAAACTTTCCCACCGTCACACTTGATAGGTCCTATTCTTTCACGTCTTATCCTTCATGCTCTTCACATACTTGTAGAATGCCCTGGGGTTTTCCTTAATCCTGCCTGCCAAGGCCTTCTCATGACCCCTTCTGGCTCTCCTAATTTCCTTCTTAAGATCCTTCCTATTACCCGTATACTCTTCTAGATCTCTGACATTACCTAGCTCCCTGAACCTTTTGTAAGCTTTTCTTTTCTTCTTGACTAGATTCATGCACAAGTTTTAATTGACCACTATACTCTTATGTATGCATGATGTAACCTTAATCAATAACTGTGATTGTTAGCTGTGAGGGACAGCTCGGTGGATAGGATATTGGTATGTAGATAGGCTGGAAAATTGGGCGGGGATCCTGGATTCAGGATTCAATCCTGGACCGGGGAGCGGCGCGGGCTTGGAGGGCCGAAGGGCCTGTTCCTGTGCTGTATTGTTCTTTGTTCTTTATCGGATAGAGATAACTCCTATACTTTTATTGGTATATGCGAATTATTTGTAATCAAAGTTGAAACTATAATTGCTTGTGCATTTCTGAATTCTGCACTCTGACTTGTCTGAATTACTTCATTGGAGTCCTGCAGTAGTGCAGTTTGTCAATAAATCATCTTGAAACCACTCCCCATATTTTTTTCTGGCTACTTGAGGCGAACGATAGTTTTAAATACAACAAGAAAAACATTGTGACAGGCCCATAACTGATAACGTATTATTCAATGTCACAGGCTTGCCTTTACTGGCTTTCTGTTTTCAAGTTTGAATGAATGAAGCATTGCAACAGATTGATTGTTGAGACTGAGTGAAATGATTATTGGCACAATCACCTCCAATTGCACCTAAAGCAGTCAAAGGCTTCCTGTCTCGGTTCGAATGAAAGGTCAACAACCTGAAATGTCCTTCTGTCCACAGGTGTTCCCTGGCCTGCTTAGTTTTCCCAGCATTTTCTGTTTATATCTCAGGTTTCCAGCAGCTGTTAGAATTCTGTTTTCATTTGGCATCTTGGTCTGGATAAGAAAGGAAAATGAAGCAGAGTTTACTCTGAGAAACAAAATGTGCAGAGATAGGATTAATTGCACAATGGAGGAGAACAGGTTAAGTGCCTTAGAAGAATGCAAGAAAAGAAGGAACAAGTAAAGCATATTTAATCTCTCAAGCAACTCCTCCAGGCTATATATCATCTTCTCTTTAATAGGCACTACCTCATCTATTTAATTTCCTGAGGGAAAGTTCTGCAGTAAATGATCCCTAATTCCCAAATATAATCAAATGATATTCTAGAATCTCTGTCCATCCCAACTCACCGTCATTCAACCATAGCCAATTGCCTTGCACGGATCACGTACCACCTGCCTCCCCTCTCATTTCCACAGCAATGGAACCATTAATACCTTTTGGCAAACAAAAACGACATATTGTAATCCATTCCCGTCAGTGTATTATTCCAACAGGATCTATCTCATTGATTTGAAAATACATGTGGGCAGAAAGATTAAAATCAGAATTGGTGTAGATACCATAGTTTGATCAGTCGATGGGGGAGATTTTAACCCAGGTAACCAAGGTAACTACCCATCTTACACAGGGCTCAATTTTACCTTCCATTAACTTCAATAGAGCTTGTCATTTTGGGGAAGGAATTTGTGTACGGTTGCAGGATTTAGAGAGCAACATAGCAACAAAATGAGACAGGTCATAAAGTGTTCGATTGGTAATGTTGTAGTTGTGTTTCTCAGTAAAGTTAGGCAGAGGAGAGAAACACTTATTATCATCCCATTTACAGTCTTTATGCTGGCTCTTGGTTTAGACTGAATGTCATGGTAACCGCATGGCACCATCACTTTTAGCATTAAAGCAGAAGGCATTCACAATGGAGGAAATGATTAACCTCAGTAAGTGGAATCCCTCAGCTCAGCTCTCTCACCTCACACAAGAAGAAAGCATCATGGGTAGCGAAGCGATAGTGTTGGAGACTGGAAGGTTGGAGAGCAGGAGTGAACTGCAGATTCTTCTGGACGTTCTGCTTGTTCATCTTTTCCTCAGCTACTCGACACTGTCTGCAAACTAGATCATCACCTCACTCCTACAGGAAATCACATATGAAATCATCTCCTGAACGAAGAACTTTCACCACTCTTCATTTTTCCTCCGATAGATTGCTTGAGGAAAATCAGGAAAGAAAGAGCGTACAGCAACATTCCGGCAGGCAGTTCAGCGCATAAGCCATCACTTAGTTTACGTTTAAGTTTATAAAAGTTTTTTTTAAAAGTTTATTTATTAGTGTCAAAAGTAGGCTTACATTAACACTGCAATGAAGTTATGTGAAAATCCCCTAGTCGCCACACTCCGGCGCCTATTCGGGTACACTGAGGGAGAATTTGGCATGGCCAATGCACCTAACCAGCACGTCTTTTGGACTGTAGGGGGAAACCGGAGCACCCGGAGGAAACCCATGCAGACATGGGGGGAATGTGCAGACTCCACACAGATAGTAACCCAAGCTGGGAATCGAACCCAGGTCCCTGGCTTTGTGAGGCAGCAGTGTTAACCACTGTGCCAACGTGCCATCCCCTTTTCAACTTACTTCGGCCCTCAAGCATCAGTCCAGATGCCACCACCCAAGAGTCATTAGAGACTGAGTAGAAGAGAATGAAACTGAATGAAACTTAAATTATGAATATCTAATTTCATTATTCATATGTTTTACGAGTATAACTTTTAGTTTGGAAATTGAAATGTCTAAATGTAAGAAAATTGAAACACCTTATTGAGAAGCTGATAAGCAATAATAATACCACAAAGGGTGGCCTATGTTTATTTTGTAAGGTCATTGTGGAAAGTATTGGAAACTACATAATGAGTGATCTCTCAGAGTTTCTTGGCAGAGATGGGTATCTACAGCTATATCCATAAGGGGGTTAAATTATCCAAATGGTTTCCCAAAACAAAGGAAAGGTTTGGGAATTGGAGATGATTCGTTTTAATTGCCACCTGGGACATCTTGGGTGTGCCATGTTGCCATGGAGATAAATTACAGGGAGATTTTTTTTGGTTATGGGTTTTTACCTGTGTGTTTTCTCACAGAATTCAAAGTCAACCTGGGAGCGGCTTTGAAAAAGGCAGTGAGAGAATCTGCCAAAATCTGTGGAGCAGTAGCAGAGGGAAATCGGAAACTAGTGGCGTTTCAGCTTTGGAATCTCTAGGCAAGAAGCAGTGAGGCCCATGCTTGAGCTGGTAAGTCCACAGTCATGAGATTTTGAAAAAGAATTGAAGGGTTCACCAAGTTGCATGCTAATGGAAAGACCTCAATGCAGCTCACACCTTGGAGAATAGTGGGAACACTGAGAAGAATCAAATTGAATTCCTGAAAGCTGTGGCACTCCTTGGTTTGGCCACAGAAGAAATGAAGGAACCCTCATGATCTTGTAAAGTATAAAGGAGCTCTCGGAGAAATAAATGTAGAAAGGTGAGTATCTTGTTGAGATTTTTAGGTTTGAAATATATTTATTTGCAAAATATAGTGTGGTGTTGGTATACTTGCTTTGTTTAACTCTTACAAAAATATTTGTTCAAAACATTAAATCTTGTGGCTTGATTTTTTTTTCAGTTAATTTCAAATTAATTGAATTTGAATTTCATTTTAAAAGTTAACCATCTGATAACACAGAGAATGGGAACAGTTATAGGTGAGAAAGACATTACTGACTAGACAGTGAGGAGATGTCACCGCTTAAATGAAGAGCTTGGGAGAACAAATCTCTTGATTCCTATTAGGAAAAACCTCAGGATGGTGAGTGGCACAGTGCAGAAAAAAAGGTCTAATTGGTACGGTTCACTGCCCACACTTTAAGAACCCAAAGGACATTTCTTAGGATTGCAGCCCAATCTAGGGTATATGGAAGCTCCAAGCAGATTTACAGTAAAAGCTCCAATGGCAGCAGTCCAACAGACAATCTGTATTTTCTGTAAAGTTGCTCAGGCTCCTGCTCCATAGAGGCATGGAGTGCCAGAGTGGAGAGGGCTCTTTACCTCAACCATCAAGAATTTGGGGCAGTAAAACAGAGACATAACACTTAGGGCTTCACTGATTTCCCAGGTATCATTAGTTGTGTTCCATGGTGAAACTACATACCTCTGAGAGCAAACTCATGCCCTTCTGTCCACCCCTATAGGGGCTCTGCCAAAAGGGAAGCAGGTATAGGCTGTCCATTCAACAGCACAGGAAGTGAAGCTTGCAGCAGGTCTATCTTTGTGTTGCTCTGAAACAATGGCCACGTCAGTTTCAAGAGGTTAATTTTGACAGATTGCCACTCAGCGAGCACCTCATTGAAACACTAGGTTAGGGTTAACAGTTTACACTTGCTACATTAGCATCAAATCAGTACTGCATATAGTAAAAGACACAAGACTGGAGTTGATTATAGTAAGAAATCTCACAACACCAGGTTAAAGTCCAACAGGTTTATTTGGTAGCACGAGCTTTCGGAGCGCTGCTCCTTCATCATGTGAGTGAAGAGTTGGGTTCACAAACAGGGCATATATAGTCACAGACTCAATTACAAGATAATGGTTGGAATGCGAGTCTTAACAGATAATCAAGTCTTTACAGGTACAGTGGAGAGAGGGTTAAGCACTGGTTAAAGAGGTGAGAATTGTCTCAAGCCAGGATAGTTAGTAAAAATTTGCAAGCCCAGGCAAATCGTGGGGTTTACAGGTAGTGTGACATGAATCCAAGATCCTGATTGAGGCCATCCTCATGTGTGCAGAACTTGGTTTCTGTTCAGCGATTCTGTTTTGTCGTGTGTCTTGAAGGCCACCTTGGAGAATACTTACCTGAATGTCGGAGGCTGAATGCCCTTGACTGCTGAAGTGTTCCCCGATGGAAGGGAACACTCCTGCCTGGTGATTGTTGAGTGGTGTCCATTCTTCTGTTGTCGTGGCATCTGCATGGTCTCGCCGATGTACCAAGCCTTGGGACATCCTTTCCTGCAATGTGTCAGGTAGACAACGTTGGCCAAGTCGCATGAGTATGCAACATGTACCTGGTGGATGTTGTTCTCACGTGAGATGATGGCATCCATGTCGCTGATCCAGCACGTCTTGCAGAGGTTGCTGTGGCAGGGTTTTGTGGTGTCCTGGTTGCTATTCTCCTGAAGGCTGGGTAGTTTGCTGTGAACAATGGTCTGCTTGAGGTTGCATGGTTGTTTGAAGGCAAGTAGTGGGGGTGTGGGGATGGCCTTGGCGAAATGTTTGTCTTCATCAATGACATGTTGAAGGCTCTGAAGATGTCATTGCTTCTCCGCTCTGGGGAAGTACTGGACGACGAAGGGTAAACTGTCCGCCGTGTCCCGTGTTTGTCTTTTGAGGAGGTCGGTGCGATTTTTTGCTGTGGTGCGTCGGAATTGTCGAACGATGAGTCGAGCACCATATCCTATTCTTACGAGGGTGTCTTTTAGCGTCTGGAGGTGTCTGTTGTGTTCCTCCTCATCTGAGCAGATCCTGTGTATACGGAGGGCTTGTCCGTAGGGGATGGCTTCTTTAACGTGTTTAGGGTGGAAGCTGGAGAAGTGGAACATTGTGAGGTTATCCATGGGCTTGCAGTACAGTGAAGTGCTGAGGTGACCATCCTTAATGGAGATGTGTGTGTCCAAGAATGCGACTGATTCTGGAGAGTGGTCCATGGTGAGTCTGTTGGTGGGATGGAACTTGTTGCCATCATGTAATTGTTTCAGTGATTCTTCGCCATGAATCCAAAGGAAGAAAATGTCATTGAGGTACCTAGTGTATAGCGTCGGTTGAAGGTCCTGTAAGGTGAAGAGGTCTTGTTCGAACTTGTGCATGAAGATGTTGGCATATTGAGGTGTGAATTTGGTCCCCATGGCTGTTCCACGTGTCTGGAAAAAGAACTGGTTGTTGAAGGTGAAAACATTATGGTTCAGGATGAAGCGGATGAGTTGTAGAATTGCATCTGGAGATTGGCAGTTGTCGGCATTGAGAACTGAGGCAGTTGCAGCAATGCTGTCATCGTGGGGGATGCTGGTGTAGAGTGTCGAGACGTGTTGATTATGTTTGTGGATGTTTGGGCTGGGCAATATTTGGAAGTGGTTCTAATGGAATGGAGTGGTTGATGTGGAAGTGTTGGAAAGGATGCAGAGGAGATTTACCAGGATGTTGCCTGGTATGGTGGGAAGATCGTATGAGGAAAGGCTGAGGGGCTTGAGGTTGTTTTCGTTAGAGAGAAGGTTAAGAGGTGACTTAATAGAGGCATACAAGATGATCAGAGGATTAGATAGGGTGGATAGTGAGAGCCTTTTTCTTCGGATGGTGTTGGCTAGCACGAGGGGACATAGCTTTAAATTGAGGGGTGAGAGATATAGGACAGATGTTAGAGGTAGGTTCTTTACTCAGAGAGCAGTAAGGGCGTGGAATGCCCTGCCTGCAGCAGTGGTGGACTCGTCAACGTTGAGAGCGTTCAAGTGGTTATTGGATAAACATATGGATGATATTGGAATAGTGTAGATTAGAGGGGCTTTAGATTGGTACCACTGGTCGGTGCAACATCGAGGGCCGAAGGGCCTGTACTGCGCTGTAATGTTCTATGTTCGATGTACACAGGGAAGCTCTGTAATTAGGGCTGCTAGTGGTGGGAAGGAGGGAGAAGACGTACACGGGAGCTGTGAAATTTGTTAAACCCCTAACATGGGGTGGGGATTATGATATGTGATGGTGTCTCATGCAGGCAGCATGCAAACCTCATGCTGTGGGCTGATTTACTCTGGCAGACTGCAGGCTGTTAAGTGGCTACATGCTTGGAACAGTGGGTGCAAAATTGAGAGAGGCCAGCACAAGTTCAAATAGGATTTGCTAATTAAAACCAGCCTGCCCCACTTAAAAGGGGAGGTGTAGATTGACTGGAACAGGTCCTGGAAGTCATTCTAGGAGTGACTTTGACCGAGACAGAAGAATAACAAATCACGACAAGGAGCAAACTCCAAGGTTCTCAAACAGAGCACTGGAGGCTTTGCTACATGACATGTTCAGGTGGAATGAGTTCCTCTATCACAGGGGACCAGTACACCATCCAGATAAATGACAATGGGATTATATAGCTGCTCTGATCAATGCCAGAAGTCTCAAGGACTTGAATGCAGTATCAAAATAAATTCGTTGACCGCACATGCCATATTCCAGTAACTGCACTGTTAGATTAAACCAGTGCTCAATTCACCACACCCCGATCACTCACTTACCAACAATCTCTATCAATAATAACTCAAACCCACCATTCGCATGTTTCACGTTATGCTCACTATTTCAACTTTCATGACTTGTACACCGAGTCACTATTCACCCAAAACTGGAATATCCCCCTAGTACATTGCATAATATTCACTGACACTCTTCTCACTCTCTTGTAGGAGTAGCTGACATACAAGCACAGACAGCGGCACCTAATATGTGGAGGACAGCTACAGCTGTATACCCTCACTCCCATGGAGGAGACGGTGCTCGCCATCATTGGAGTGGCCATGACTGAGGCTGTGACTAGCAATGAGGTGGAAAATATCAAAGATGGCTGTATCACAATTTTGTCTGTTTTCCAGCTTCATATTGTGTAAGCTCGCATCTCTGGCTCTCCCCTCAGTGCCAACCTGTGTTGCTTTCCTTCTCCTTTCAGATACCCAGAAATCGACCAGGCAGTGGTACAAGAACAAGAGGTGGAAGAGGAAGAAGAAAATGATGATGATGAAACACTGTCACTCACTTTCACACAAGCACCACCTGCTCAGATACTGGCATTGTACATTCTTTAGGGGCAGGATCTGCACAAAGTGAGACATTAGGTGTAAATGTCCTGCAGCCAGGTAAGGGGCAAAGGTGGCGCAGGTGCCAGCTAACCAGAGAGTGAGGTTCCTCACCAGTTCTGCAGCAGAGTAGATTAATACTTTGTAGACCACCAAGCTGCTGTCCTCTCTTAGAATGGCAGCTTTCAACCTCTCACCCCTGCAATTCCACCAATACCCTAGCTGTTGCCAGCCAGTCAGCTAGCCCAGACAGCTACTGGGGTGGCACGATGGCACAGTGGTTAGCACAGTTCCCTCACAGCGCCAGGGACCCGGGTTTGATTCCTGGCTTGGGCCACTGTCTGTATGAAGTTTGCATATTCTCCCCGTGTCTGCGTGGGTTTCCTCCAGGTGCTCCTCCCACAGTCCAAAGATGTGCAAGTTAGGTGAATTGACCATGCTAAATTCTCCCTCAGTGTACCCGAACAGGCGCCAGAGTGTGGCGACTAGAAGATTTTCACAGTAACATCATTGCAGTGTGGATGTAAGCCTACTCGTGACTAATAAATTAACTTTAACTTTAATAAACTATAACTACTGCTATTCTTGAAAAGTTGAGTTCTTTTTAGGTTCATACAAATGAAGCAGGAAGGATTGAACACCAAAATCAGATGCTGCACTGAACTCTACAGCTGAAATTATGGTTGCTTTTCTTTGCCAACTCAGACAAGACCAGGAGTGTGCTCGGTTACACTCCAATGTGAAAATGATGATCTAGCTATAGCATTTCAGACAGGGCTTCTGATTTAAATCATCATTTTCAGTTGCTGCTTAGTGCTGTTGATTCATTATAGCTGCCATCACATCGTATTATCTCTTTCTAGACTACTACAAATGAAGCTGAAGGCAGGCGTAGAAGTTGAATCCAAATCTTTAATTGAGGCTTCTTCTTACTGTTGCTACATGCATGTTTGGATTTTGAAATGTAACCAGTCTGATTGACACCTCAGGCTTTCCGTGGTCATGTCACTGTGCCATGAGGCTGCCTCTGGAGGCAGACATCTTTGGTCAATTCAATAAAGACCTCTCACTGAGGATACACTGATGAAGACTGCTGTCCTTATACACGAGGCAATGTGCTGCTCACATGCTGCAAGGAAGATGCTGAAGGATGTAACATTACATCACATCCTGTTATGATATAACTAGTTACATATTCAAATATTTAAATGAGTATTCATTACATAATAGCAAGCACATTATTACGACATTTAGGCCAGAGCTACAAAAGGCCACGAGTGGCCTCACCTATTAAATTCAGCAGCCTTCCACTAGCCATGCTACATTCATTGCAATATCTCAGTGCAGGGACACTAAAATAGGTAAAGACACATGGAAGGTGGCATGAGGGGAATGCACGTGGGTGCTTTGTTTACCTTTGCACTGAACATTGATTAGTTTGCTTGGTAAAGTTAGTTTGGAATGTTTGTTTTATGGTGGTTTTTACTTTGACTTTCTGGTCAAGTGGACGCTGTGATGGTCAGTAACAGAAGAAAGGTAAGGTGTGAGGCTGTTGGTCTATAAAGTATTGGGATTGTCTTTACTGGTATTGCAGTCAGATGAACCACTCGCAAACGGCTTTGCTGGTCAGCAGCAACCTTCCTTTACCTCCTCAGTCGTATGTCATATACTTGTGGGAAGGGCTGTAGCCTCATGAGAGTGTGTGGCAGAATGCAGCAGACTGTGTTGATTCATGGCATGTGCTCCAGAGAGCACTGGAGAGTTCATCCAAAATGGTGCAGGCAGTGTAAGCATTGTTTAGGCACCCCAGTAGTCTGCTCAATGACATGTCATGGTGAGCATGATTGTCATTATAAGTGTGCTGTCCATGTATATATTGGTATTGCACTGGAGTCATGAGCCAAGTGGGCAGTAGATAGTCCTAGTTGCCCAGTAACCCACCCCCTTGTTTCTCACGGGGGCTCAACTGTTGATGATACAGTGGACTGGCAAAGAGAAAAAGCATCATGTCTGCTGCGAGGATACTGGGCATAGACCTCGGTGATATGCTCAATATGGTCTCAAACAGCCGAGCATTGGAGGAATGGACATCCTTTGATGCTGCAGTATATCTTTGAACTTATATGCAGCACTGGCACACTGACATGTTTGCAGTCACTGGCACCATGGGCATGCCTGAAATACAGGTGCAGCTATGTGTTTGCCTGGTTACTTTTCCCTGGCGAGCAGGAATGCAATGTATTTTTCTCTATTTGCATTATGTCAGCAACCTCTCTTATAGAACAGTGGGCAGAGAATTATGAAATATTGGAGACATCACCTGTTCCAGCCTGGAAGGATGAAGACACACAAGACCATAGTCACATATGTAGGTACTGGCAATGCCATCTTCAACCTGGTGTAATTGGCTGCAGGTCTGTTTGCAACAGATGGCACGTTTCAATGAACATTTCCTAAGTGATATGTAGAAGTCACAGACACTGTGCTGGGCTTAGGCTGACAAGGAAGAATTATTCCCTGCCCACACAGGGTGGTTATGGACTCCTATTGAATGTCCTTCTCCTCTCCTCCTCCCTCTTTGAGCAATGTATTCTCCTCTTTATCACCTTTGCTCATTCTCACTGCTACGTTGTAGACGATTGGGAGCAAGTGGTGTGAGCCGAACCTTTGAAGTGAGAACCAAGGCCTTCAACACATGCTACACCACTCCCTGTGGACTTTAGCAACTTTATGTAGCAGTACAAATCAGTACTTATGCTTAACCAAAATGGCTCCTGGCATAGCCAGTGTCAGGAGTTCAGCATTCAGCATATACCACATTCTGGACCCCAAATACTACACTAAGCTCCTAAAATATGGGAAGTATGCAACCAAATTTTGCAACTAGGATCTTGTTTTGTGCTCTGGCTCAAGTGTAATAGTCAAATGAATTGTTGATTGCATCCAGTTGTACTCCAGCCCCTTCAAAAGATGTTGTTGCAATTGTATAGGGTGTTGGTGAGACCACATCAGGAGTACTGTGTCTAGTTTTGGTCTCCTTATTTGAGGAAGGATGTGGTGGCATTGGTGGCAGTTCAGAAGAGGTTCACTAGATTGCGGGGATGAAAGGGTTGATATATGAGGAGAGATTAAACAGTTTGGGCTTGTACTCACTGGAGTTTAGAAGGATGAGAGGGGATATGATTGAGGGATATAACATTTTAAAAGGGATTGATAAAGTAAATGTAGACCAAGTGTTACCTCTTGTGGGGCAATCTGGAACAAAAGGTTGCAGGTTTCGGTTGAGGGGCGGTAGATTTAAAACTGAGATGAGGAGAAACTGCTTCTCACAGAAGGTGGTGAATTTGTGCCACATTACTGAAAACTGTGGGCGGGATTTTACAACCTCACTCGACCTGAGACTGGAAAATCCCGCCCGAGGTCAACAGACCTTCCCATTGGCCACCCTTCGCCCGCTCCAATTCCCGTGGCGGGCAGGCCGTGGACAATGGGCGTATGAGTGTAATCGTAAGATTTATGACTAAAGATTGAATTGGTTCAATTTATGAACTATGAACTTAAATTAAATTGGTTTGGGGAATTCTATCTGAACAAAAAGTCAGGAGCATATTTTTTAGAAACAGGACAAGGAATATTTCAACCCTGGGGAAAAGTGCTAACAAAATTGTCCAGATAAAAGTCACAAGTTCACAAATATTTTGTGGCTGAAAATCTGCTGGAGTGTCAAAAACAAATTGTTGACAGATTAGATTGGCAACTGAGCTTTTGCAGAAATGTCATTTGATATTGCTGCAATATGTATGCCAAACAAGATTTGATTTGATTTATTATTGTCACATGTATTAACATACAGTGAAAAGTACTGTTTCTTGCGTGATATTCAGACAAAACATACCGTTCATAGAAAAGGAAACTGGAGAGTGCAGAATGTAGTGTTACAGTCATAACTAGGATGTAGAGGAAGATCAACTTAAGGTAAGTCCATTCAAAAGTCTGACAGCAGCAGGGACGAAGCTGTTCTTGAGTTGGTTGGTACGTGACCTCAGACTTTTGTATCTTTTTCCTGATGGAAGAAGGTGGAAGAGAGAATGTCCAGGGTGCGTGGGGTCCTTAATTATGCTGGCTGCATTGCTGAGGCAGTGGGAAGTGTAGACAGAGTCAATGGATGGAAGGCTGGTTTGCGTGATGGATTGGGCTACATTCACAACCTTTTGTAGTTCCTTGCGGTCTTGGGCAGAGCAGGAGCCATACCAAGTTGTGATACAACCAGAAAGAATGCTTTCTATGGTGCATCTGTAAAAGTTGGGAGAGTCGTAGCTGGCATGCCAAATTTCCTTAGTCTTCTGAGAAAGTAGAGGCGTTGGTGGGCTTTCTTAACTATAGTGTCGGCAAGGGGGGGACCAGGACAGGTTATTGTGATCTGGACACCTAAAAACTTGAAGCTTTCGACTCTTTCTACTTCGTCCCCATTGATGTAGACAGGGGCATGTTCTCCTTTACGCTTCCTGAAGTCGATGACAATTTCCTTCGTTTTGTTGACATTGAGGGAGACATTATTGTTGCTGCAGCAGTTCACCAGATTTTCTATCTCATTCCTTACTCTGTCTCATCATTGTTTGATATCCAACCCATTACGGTGGTGTCGTCAGCAAACTTGAAAATCGAATTGGAGGGGAATTTGGCCACACAATCATAGGTATATAAGGAGTATAGTAGGGGGCTGAGAATACAGTCTTGTGGGGCACTAGTGTTGAGGTTGATCATGGAGGAGATGTTGTTGCCTATCCTTACTGATTGTGGTCTGTGAGTTAGGAAGTTCAGGATCCAGTTGCAGAGGGAGGTGCCGAGGCCCAGGCCACGGAGTTTGGAGATGAGCTTCGTGGGAATAATAGTGTTGAAGGCTAAGCTATAGTCAATAAATAGGAGTATGACATCGGTGTCCTTGTTATCTAGGTGTTCCAGGGTTGTCTGTGAATACCCCCGCCAGCTGATCCACGCAGGATCTGAGTGCACGTCTGGGTACCCCATCTGGGCCAGTTGCTTTCCATGGGTTGACCTTCAAGAAAGCTGCTCTGACATCTGCAATGGTGACCCCAGATACAGGTTCATCCAGTGCTTCCAGGGTGGAGCACATGCTCTTGGTGACCTCATGCTCAAAACGGGCATAGAATGCATTGAGCTCATCAGGGAGGGGTGCGTTGGAGCCGATGATTTTACATGCTTTCATCTTGTAAAGAGGAAGGCATGGGCTTTGATATAAAAAATGCTGGGACTTCCAACCACAGAAGTTCCAGCAATTCCAGCATCTCAATAAAAGCAAAAAACTGTGGGACCTGGCAATTTGGAATAAAATGCTGGAAAAACTCAGCAAGTCTGGCACTATCTGTGGAGTGATTAAAAGACACCGACTGTTTCTCCCTCCACAAATGCTGAGGTGAGGATTTTCCGGTCTTCATACCCATTTGGCGCTCAGCCAAATCTCCATTCACTGCAGCGGGACCAGAAAATCCCACTGACGTGAACAGCCGGAGAATTCTGCCCTAAGTGTTTCCTGTTTTTAGTTCAGCACTTCAATCTATTTGTTTATGGGTTGTGGACATTGCTGTTTCGGCCAGCATTTATTGCCCATGCCCAAAAGCCTTTGAACTGAGTTGCTCGCTGGGCCACTTCAGAGGGAATTGAAGAGTCAACCACATTGTTGTGGAGCTGGAATCACATGTAGGCCAAACTAGGTCTGTAAGGGTGTCAGATTTCTTTCCCTAAAAGGACATTATTGAACTAGATGGGTTTTTATGACAATGGTTTCATGGTCATCATTAGACTTTTAATTCCAGATTTTTATTGAATTTAAATTTCAACATCTAGTGTGGTGGAATTCGAACCCGGGTCCACATAGCAGTCCCCTGTGTCTCTGGATTACTAGTCTAGTGACAATGACACTACACTATTGCCTCCCCTTGAATAGCTAGACGAATAACTGACAGTTGATATACTTTATCAAACAAAGTTTAACTAGAGCACCAATTGGTAGAGACAGTTCAGGAAAGGAGTCTAAATGAGAATGCAAGTTTTAAAGATATATTTCAGTCACTTACAATTCAAGGGAAGAGGACATCATTCTCTTCATTCCTGGATAAGGATAACCCCAGATCTGGCAATCAACATCACACCGTGTGATCTTCTTCCATTGGTAGGCTCCAAGAGACTCCTCTAGTGACCCCGGAACAGGGTATAAATGATGGCATATCACTCTGACTCAGCCAGGGTCAGTAGTAGAGCTTCTAGGTGGGTATATTGGCACACTTGTGCAGCTACTTTGTATTTTTGGCTGCCTTAACCTGTAATTCATGAGATAGTAACACAGAAAGATGTTCCAGTTTGTGTGACTGGAGCAGCACATTGAGGAAATTTTGGAATTCCTTTGAAATATCAAATTAATCTACAAATGTTTGCAAATGACTTTTAAGAGCTTGCATCAATTGCAAAGGGATCAGTTGTACTGTCCTCTTCACTGAAAACAACATATGGCTCAGCTACAGAAATCTTAACAGGTGCTTTAACTGCACAGCATGCAAAATCATCCAACATTTCACCACTTATTGTAGTTTGACATTAGAAACACCAGATGTACATACAATGTATTTGTGCTTTTTATTAATGTTTCAGCAGTTGTTGTGTCACACTTGTCAACCCGAGATCCAAATATGTACAGAATATATTTCATGCTTCATGGATTGAATATTCTACAAAAAACTGAATTTGTTGAAGGCCTGTCTGTATATATTTTTTTAAACATTTGAATAAAAATCCAAATTTAACCAAATCTGTATGGCTTACAATTAAGATAATTTGAAGTCACATCCCAATACATTCATTAGCGTTTAGACTTGTTTGTATTTAACTCGTCCAATGTCATCCCCTCAAGGAGATCCAGACAGCTGTACCTCACAGCAGAAATACCCCACAGCACCGTTTTGCATGCAAACATGAAGGATAAGAACACCTTGCCCGACACAGTTATGATGTGATGTGCTCATAACATCCAAGCTCTTTATGCATCGACCATGCAATATTCCAGGGAAAGACAAAATAAAGCACTAGGCTAAATTTTATAGATGTTGTGGGCACATGATTGATGGGATCGGAAGTGGATGCATAATTTGCTCCCACCCACGATTGCAACCAAACACAATTTCATGCTAGCTGTCCAATTAAGGGACAACTTTGGCCAGTGGGGGCGGGAGACGTCAGGTGTCAGGTCCAATGGATTCTTGGAGGGGGCTTTAAACTGAGCACGCGAGTTTGGGTCATTCACGTGCCAGATCAACAATGTAGAATTCTGACCACTGCTTAGTCCGCCAAAAATAATCAAGCTGTTTCTGGAAGATGACTGTGAGTTGAGGTGGGGGAAATCATTCAAAGAGCCACTTTCCTCCAAGAAACAGATCAAATTTTCTGCCCTCGTTCCGATGGGATTTTCTGTTTGCTGCTGAACGTGAATGGGATTTTAGCTGGAATGCCTTCCGTTATCGCTCGCAGTGGGCCCCACCACCGACAAGACAGGAGAATCCCACCCACAGTTCTTATTGGTCATAGTCAGGAACTTATCCAGATACTTAATTAAGCCCGCCTTGAATTCTTGCCATAAATCTGCACTCAAGTGAGGAATGTGCAGGGTTACAAGGACAAAGCAAAGGAGTGGGACAAGGGAGAATGCTCTTTCAGAGAGCATGTGCAGTCTCATTGGGCCAAATTGCCTCCTTCTGTACTGTAATGTTTCTGTGATTCTATGAAATTAAATCTGAAATCTTTTCCAGAGATTCACAACACAGTGTGAAAGAAATATCTCCCAACATCTAACCTGGTTTTGTGCTTACATAATTTATACTTAAAATCGCTCACCCTCCTTAATCTACCTGGCTTGAATATCTTATTCACTTTACCAAGTATAAACCTTTCATAATTTAAATAACCTTAATAAAATTTTCATGAAGTGTATACTTGTCCAAAGCGAAAGGCCCTGGCTTTTAATCAAATGTGCTCCTTTGAACTTTTTCCAAAATCATCTGAAGAGATCAAAAGTGCATGTTATCTTTCAACCAAGGCCTTGTCCTGACCTCACCTGCATCTGCAATTCTTCAGTCCCGCTGCAGCGAACAGAGATTTGACTGAACACCAAATTCTCTGTTCTTGCTGGCAGCCATGCTGGCAGCTGCAACAAGGCGTGCATGATCAGAGAATTCCGGCCATAATCTTGCTTTGCATTTAATAGTCCTGGCGAGACAACCGAACACTTTTGCAGTAGCCTTATGACACTACTCAAGGAACTGTAATAATCAGTGCACTATTTGACCCAGGATAGTCTTCTGCCTCCTCCCTATTGCACCTTGATCTGTTTGCAATCTATTTTTCTATTAAAGTTTGCTTAGATCCACACATATTTTCAAGAACTTGCAAAAAGTTTCACTGATGCCAACATCTGCACAATGGTTCTAAAATCCCCACACAAAGCTCCCACCATTAATAACTATTTCTCTTTATTTGAATACTTCCAGTCCTTATGCAACCCAAAACCTGATGATTTCACAGTAACTTCATTGCAGTATTAATGTAAGCCTTACTTGTGACTAATAAATAAACTTTTACTTTACGTTGATGAATCCTATAGGACTTACCCTGATTTAGTAACCTAATATTTGACATCTGGCCAAAAGCTTTTTGAATGTTTATCTCTTTGCCCACTACCATTAACAACAACCTTTTAGGTTATTGAATAATATAACTCAAATTATTTTATCAGAAATAGAAAGAAATTATAACTAAACTTATATTCAAATTCACTGTTACTTTCTAGGGCTTATTTATTTTTATTTTTGCTCTGCATCCAAGACCTTGGGTGGAATCTAATAAAGATGACATAGGTCTTGGCTACTAGCTGGAGAGCCCATGAAATGCCACATCACCTCTTTTTGCAAAGGCCATCTGGTCTTGTGCCATTCAGGCACTTGACAGGCCAGTGGTGGACCTGTCCCCCTGGAGACAGAAGACTAATCTGATGCGAACTGCCAACCTCTTAATGACCGGCAGCTCTTGTGTACTCACCGGTAAGACACACGCCCAAGGCCTTGCATTGCAAGGAACTCAGGGGCAGGAAGGTGGTTGTGAGTTGGGGGTCATGAGGGAGGAGTCGGGAGGATGTCAGCAGCAAGGGGAAGGTTGTAGCTCTGAGCCACCCCCGCCCTTCCCGAAGCCCAGTGTTTTGATCAAACACAGTGTTAATATTAGCAGTGGCAGGATGAGGCCCTTAAGTTGGCATTAATTGCCCACTTAAAAGTCTAAATTGGTGGCGAGGCAAGAAGGCTGTCCATGGGCCTTCCTGTCTCGGAATTAATCAGGGTGGAGGCTGGAAGGTGCTGGAGTCCCCACCGACCACCCTCCTACCTGATTAAATGCCTCCACCACCCTCATACTTGCTGCAGGGAAGATTACAAGCTCTGACGAAGGGACATCCAGACTCAAAACGTTGGTTCTATTCTCTCTCTACAGATGCTATTGGACCTGCTGAAATTTTTTTTCTAATTTGATTTATTATTGTCATATGTATTGGTATACAGAGAAAAGCATTGTTTCTCACATGCATACTGTTCATAGAAGGAAAGGAGAGACTGCAGAGTGTAGTGTTACAGCCATAGCTAGGATCTATAGAAAGATCAACTTAATACGAGGAAGGTCCATTCAAAAGTCTGGTGGCAGCAGGGAAGAAGCTGTTCTTGAGTCATTTGATACGTGACCTCAGACTTTTGTATCTTTTTCCTGATGGAAGAAGATGGAAGAGAGTATGTCCGGGGTGCGTGGGGTCCTTAATTATGCTGGCTGTATTTGCAAGGCAGTGGGAAATGTAGACAGAGTCAATGGATGGGAGGCTGGTTTGCGTGATGGACTAGATTTTCCAGCATTTTTTGTTTTTGTTTTGGATTCCAACATCCGCTATATTTTGCCTTTACATTTATGTAAAAGCTTCTGTCCCTTGTTTCTGCAGTCGCACACTGCACTGAGGATTTCAAAAACAATTTCAAGTACCCTTAGATATGTGCTGTAGTCTGCTGTTCACGATGATTCATTTCACATCCCAACTGTTCATTCCTTTTCTGCAGTCCCAGCATCCCTGCCATTTGTCCATGTTAACCATTTGCTACTTGTCTACCCAATTCCCCATTTATTTTAATTCCTCTGGAGTTAATATGCTTCTCCCTGTTACTTACAGCATATCATCTCCTATTTGTATTGTCAACATTCAAGAAATGAATCAAATGCTTTCATATGAAGTTGAAGTACTTAATATACATTTATATAATACTGTTAATATGGTAAAACATGCTAAAGAGATTCACAGAGGAGGAATGGACGTCAGGTAGTCATACAAGGCTTACTCAAGTCCCTAATTGGGACTTAGTGAATGATGGAAGGTGACTAGCAGGGTGTTGGATGAACTGCGATTAATGCATGATAGAGCTCAGGAAGTTAATGAAGATGACACTTTACACATTGAATCTGCATATTCTAATAGAATAAATGAAGGTCTCAACAACACTGGATTGAAGAACAAAGAACAAAGAAAATTACAGCACAGGAGCAAGCCCTTTGACCCTCCAAGCCTGCACCGACCATGCTACCCGTCTGAACTAAAACCCCCTACCCTTCCGGGGACCGTATCCCTCCATTCCCATCCAATTCATGTACTTGTCCAGATGCCCATTAAAAGTCACGATCGTATCTGCTTCCACTACCTCCCCCGGAAGTGAGTTCCAGGCACCCACCACCTTCTGTGTAAAACACTTGCCTCATATATCTCCTTTAAACCTTGCCCCTCGCACCTTAAACCTGTGCCCCCTAGTAATTGACTCTTCCACCCTGGGAAAAAGCTTCTGACTCTCCAGTCTGTCCATGCCCCTCATTCTTGTAGACTTCCATCAAGCCGCCCCTCAACCTCTGTCTTTCCAGAAGAGAGAGGAGAAGCAGGTAATGTTGTGGAGGTGAAATAGATGGTCTTTCTCACAGCTAGAATGTGGCATTTGAAACTCAATTCAGATTTGGTGAGCGCATTGAGGTACAAAGTATCTGCTTCAACCCAAGGAACCAACCAGAGGAAGGAGGGGGGATTGGAGTAAGGGGCAAGGATGTAAAGCTTGACTGGGGAAGGTGAACATATTATTATTCTCAGGTGAGGAGGGGTTGATTGGCTTTTTCCTCCTCTTATTTGGCAACAACAAGTTTTTTTCTTGTTTGGCAAAAGATATACATGCTAATTTAGTGAGTATGTAACTGTTTATGAGCTGTGATCATAATAAGAATCAATCAAACAGGTTTTCTTGTGCTTAGCAAAGAAAGTTTAGCTTTATCATACTTAAAGGGATCTAAGTAAATCTATAAAATATGCTCCAGTGCTTACACACACCAGACTGTGGAAGGATAGGTTAACCAAATTAGAGTCTATAAAAAGTAAAAATGAATGTTCTTTGCCAGCTGATTTAGTTATTCTTCTGAGGATGGGAATACTGGGTTGAATTTATTTTCAGAAACCTCTGTTTGCAACAGGAGTGTTCCTGGATGGTCACAGGGCTGGAAGTTTGCCTGGTGAGTTGGAGGGAGAGGGACACGCACGGAACTTCACTTGACTCTCCTCTCTCAACTTTTCAGCTGCTGGTCCTCAGTTTTGCTGAAAAAATTTGCGCTTAAAACATAAAAAAAGGGTTGGCTTGTCATGTGACCTTTCTTCTCCAATTGGGGGACTATTGGAGGGGCAGGGCCTATAGGGGAAGTGATCGGTTGGGGTGGGGGGGTCCCGGGGTGGGGGGGTCCCGCTCCCACTCTGCATTAGGATGGGTGGGAGAGGGAGGGTAGGGGGTGGTGATGGGGGCTGGCCATCTGGGTGGGGGTTGTTAGGACGGGGACGGGGATGGTCGGGAAGATTGGGACAGGCCGGGGGTGGGGGGGGGGGGTGGGGTGGGGGTTGCTATCCCGGTGAGGTCCGGGAGACCAGCGATTGGGGCATGGGGGAAGTTGAAAGGGCAGCGATGCGGGATCGCAGGGATGGCCAGCGATCAGGCTGACCAATGATCAGGAGGCCTGCAATATAGGGCCACTACGCATGCCCGATCTCAGCGCTGACAGATCGGCGCATGCGCAGTGGCCTACTCTTCACTATGCTGCTGGCCTCTTCAGCGGGAATAAGCCCCGCCCCTGATTTTCAGCGTGATTTACTCCAGAGCACTCTGAGTGCACAAAGTGTGGGAGATTCATTTTGAAACTCCCGCTGAATAAAACCAGCATGATTTACTCTAGTTTTTACACAAATTCGGCACATAGAATTTTTTTTGGGAGAATCAACCCCAAGATTTGTTTTTTTTGTTCATTCATGGGACATGGGCATCATTGGCTGGCCAGCATTTATTGGCCATCCCTAGTTGCTCGAGGATAGTTGAGAGTTAACAACATTGCAGTGGCTCTGGAGTCACATGAAGGCCAGCCAGATAAAAGATGGCAGATTTCCTTCCTTAAAGGACATTAGTGAACCAAATGGGCTTTTCCTACACTGATTTCACGGTTATCAGTAGATTCTTAATTCCAGATATTTTTTATTGAATTCAAATTCCACTGCTTGTTGTGATGGGATTCGAACCTGCGTCCCCAGAACATTAGTTGAGTTTATGGATTAATAGTCGAGTGATGATACCACCAAGCCATCGCCTCTCCATAACCATTACTTAATTAAACAGGGTCAAGGCATTAAACAGTCATTTACTCCTATTCTTGAGTTTGAGATGAGAGAAATTCAATTGAGCTAAACCATGGAGGAGCGATGATGGAGGTGCATTTAGTGATTGACCATATTGAACAGCAAAGGTCAGAGGTCAAAGAAAGAACATGCCCAATGCTGTATCATAGAAGACATTGCTCATAACATTCACTCAGGCAGTCTTAGAACTAAATTTCAAAATGGGATTATGAAAAAGGTAATTATAGAGCTGGATACCGACAGTACTTTCAAGGACACTGGAAAAGGCTTTTGATATGGAGGGAGTGTGAGAGAATTGATGGATCAAGTGTATATTTATTTACTGAGGGGAGTGGTATCAGTTGACTTGAAGGAGAGTGAAACAGTGTCTGTACTGGGAGAGCGATGCACAAAGTCAAACATTATGATTCAAGATATAATGTTATGCTTGGCCATTATTTGATTACAATTTGATTTGCAAATTAACAATATTATTTTCTGAGTTGACCCACAAATTCATGAATATATTCACATTAATTACATCTGGCTCACTGCCTAATCCTTTTTATATAAATTAGGTTTCTTTGTTGTGCACATTAAATTCTATAAAAATGTACAAAGGGAACATGCCCATGCGCTTAAAAGATTATTGTTCTTAATAACTTTTACAGCATTATTACAGATAGCTACAAAATTAACACTTTCAGCAACATGCAGCAGTTAACATTTTCAATAAACTGCTGCTATATGTTGTTGGGGTCAATATTCTGATGAGCTGTGATTTTGACATTGACATGCCACCTTCGGGGAGAATGACAATGGCCTGGATTTTTCAGTGAAAGTTACAGCAAGGCCATCAGTGCTGACTGTCATTGGAGAATAAATTGTTCAGTAACTTCCAAGCAGACAAATACAGAAATCATAAAGTTACTGTCTGAACTACCTCACACCTCCAGAAACTTCAGTATCTTTCCAAGAGAGTTGGGATTCAAAGTCACCAAGGGTATGAAGTTGACATACTTATCGACTAGACACGCACTAAACACACCAGAAAAAGTGATGGCTGGCGCATTCAAGTCTAAGTGGCATTGTTGTTAGTTAGCTCTGCATGCCTCATGGTGCCAGGGACCTGGGTTCAATTCCAGCCTTGGGTGACTGTTTGTGTGGAGTTTGCATGTTCTCCCTGTGTATGTGTGGGTTTTCTTCGAGTGCTCTGGTTTCCTCCCACCCTCCAAAGATTAGGTGGATTGGCCATGCTAAATTGTCCTTTAGTGTCCCAAGATGTATAGGTTAGGAGGATTAACAGGGTAAATACATGGGGTTATGGGGATAGAGCTTGGGTAAGATTCTCTGTCAGAAAGTCGGTGCAGACCCGATGGGCTGAATGGCCTCCTTCTGCATTGTAGTGATTCTATGATTATGAGCTTTAATTATTGCCAAATTGATAATTAAGTCATGAGGTGTAATTCCTTCAGATTTTAATTATTGTTGGAGATCTTAAAACAGATCTTAGAACATAGAACAGTACAGCACAGAACAGGCCCTTCGGCCCACGATGTTGTGCTGAGCTTTATCTGAAACCATGATCAAGCTATCCCACTCCCTATCATCCTGGTGTGCTCCATGTGCCTATCCAATAACCGCTTAAATGTTCCTAAAGTGTCTGACTCCACTATCACTGCAGGCAGTCCATTCCACACCCCAACCACTCTCTGCGTAAAGAACCTACCTCTGATATCCTTCCTATATCTCCCACCACGAACCCTATAATTATGCCCCCTTGTAATAGCTCCATCCACCCGAGGAAATAGTCTTTGAACGTTCACTCTATCTATCCCCTTCATCATTTTATAAACCTCTATTACGTCTCCCCTCAGCCTCCTCTGCTCCAGAGAGAACAGCCCTAGCTCCCTCAACCTTTCCTCATAAGACCTACCCTCCAAACCAGGCAGCATCCTGGTAAATCTCCTCTGCACTCTTTCCAGTGCTTCTACATCCTTCTTATAGTGAGGTGACCAGCACTGCACACAATATTCCAAATGTGGTCTCTTTTATTTTTAACTATTGTAACTGACTTAGATTGGCTTACTCTCAGTAAGGATTCTTCAGTCTGATTAATTAAGGAGACACTCCATTGCTTGCCGCATTCACAAAGGTGCCAGATTCTCTGGAGAGGGAACTACGTGGTTTTACCTCACTAATATCTGCAAGTGGCAGTACAAAAGACAACTGTTGGCAAGTTTAATGGCTGGCAGTGTTCATTTGCCACTGACTGCAAAATCGGGGAAAATCTATAGATTAAGGTTTGAGTCTTTGGTTTGGACGTAATTGATGTCATCCAGTTGGCCTCAATGTCCTTAGCTAGGAAGAAATGATATATTAGAACATCTGATTCCTGATCACTATCTGGTGATTCCAGCTAGAAAATGCATGAGTAGATGATGGGTTAAGACAAGGGGATGATTATCTTCCCGAAGGCCTGTACTTAAAGTTCAGGCTCCCGCTTGTGTGAGAATGGAGGGCTTCTGTGGAATTTTTTTGTGTCTCTGTTTGATTCAATGTCATCAGTAGAGTAGAAGAATAAACAGGGTAATTTTCAAATTTTCCTGACTTTTACCCAACACATATTCATGATTTTGGGGTTTATAGAGTCGTAGAGCAACACAGCATGGAAACAAGCGCTTTGGCCCAACCGGTCCATGCCGATCATGGTGCCCTCCCAGCTAGTTCCAATTGCCCGTGTTTGTCCCATATTCCTCTCATCCTTTCCAATCCATGTACTTATCCAAATACTTTTTAAATATTGCTATTGTGCCTGCCTCAACCACTCTCTCTGGCAGCTCATTCCATATATGCACCTCCCTCTGCGTGCAGAAGTTGCCCCTAGGATTCCTTTTAAATCTTTCCACACTCACCTTAAACCTATGCCCTCAAGTTTTCAATTCCCCTTCCCTGGGAAAAAGACGATGTGTGTTCATCCTATCTATGCCCTTCATGAACTTAACACAGAATGAGATCATCCCTCATTTTGCTACATTCCAAGCTGGACTTCATTGTGGGTACATTAAAGATCACATAGAAGAGAATAACAACGAAAAAGAAAAATTGCATCATAAAAACTGGAAGAAAGTAAACTGAAATGATGAGGAATTTAAAATCCTGCGTCATTCGAACATACGAATTAGGAGCAAGAGTTGGCCACTTGGTCCTTAATCTTCATTCACCATTCAGTAAGATCATGGCTGATTGGATAGTAACCTTAGCTCCACATTTCCACCTACCCCCGATAACATTCCTCTCTATTGCCCATCGAAGATCTAGCTGCTCCTGCCTTAAAAATATTCAAAGACTCTGACAGGGATTTTCTGCTCCCATTTTTATGGTACTGGTAACCCTGAGGATTTTGCTGGTACCCCTCAGTGTTTTCCCGGCACCCCCAAATGCTTTGCTAGTACCCCCTCACTCCTCTGAGTCAGCGGCACTGCACATTGAGCTGTGTGCTCACCTCCAAACTCTCCTCAGTGGTCAGTTCACCAGCTTCATGCCTTTTGAAAGGTAGATTTGGTGACAGGACCAAAAATCTCACAAGAGGCCCCAATTGCATTTTACGTTCAGGGGACTGGCGCAATACTCAGAGGTATTATTGCTGTAGTTATACAAGGCCTTGGTGAGGCCAGACCTGGAATATTGTGTATAGTTTTGGTCTCCTTATCTTAGGAAGGACATTCTTACCACAGAGGGAGTGCAGAAAAGGTTTACCAGATTGATTCCTGGGATGGTGGAACTAATGTATGAGGAGAGATTTATAGAATCATAGAATCCCTGCAGTGCAGAAGGAGGCCATTCGACCCATCAAGTCTTCACCGACTCTTCAACAGAGCATCCACCCGGGCCCTATCCCTGCAACCCCACATAACCCGCTAATCCTCCAAACCTAAATTCTTGGGAAACTAAGGGGCAATTTAGCATGGCCCGCCCATGCTTGGAGTGTGGGAGGAAACCCATGCAGTGGGAGGGGGCCGTGTTTCCTCAATGCAATGTCAAGTCCCTCATTTCCATCCATTGGTATCTCACTATTGGCCCTCCCCATGCGAATCCTTTCTTGGCATGCATTAGGTGAACTAACCTCTGAGGCGAGTTTGGAGGTGAGCGCACAATTCGCTGCGTGGCACCGCTGATTCAGAGGGGCAAGAGGGCACTGGCAAAATACTTGGGGGTACTGGGGAAATACTCAGGTGTACTTTGAGAGTCCTTGGGGGAAACAGGGAATATTCAGGGGTTCAGCGGTACTGGGAGAGGCCGTTGTGGGGGCAACTCACTGGGTGAATACGAAGGGGTACTTTAAGAGTCTTCGGGGGACTGGAGCAATACTCGGAGGTATTATTGCTGCAATTATACAAGGTCTTGGTGAGGCCAGACCTGGAATATTCTGTATAGTTTTAGTCTCCTTATCTTAGGAAGGATGTTCTTGCTACAGAGGCAGTGCAGTGAAGGTTTACCAGATTGATTCCTGGGATGGAGGAACTGATGTATGAGGAGAGATTTATAGAATCATGGAATCCCTACAATGCACAAGAGGCCATTTGGGGCAACTCGCCCCGCTCGCCCCGCAAACTGGAAAATCCCACCCGAGGTCAACGGACCTTTTCCCGTACCCCACACATTCACCATGGCTAATCCATCTACCTTACACATCTTTGGACACTAAGGGGCAATTTAGTACGGCCAATCCACCTAGCCTGTACATCTTTGGACTGTGGGAGGAAACCAGAGCACCTGGAGGAAACCCACACAGACACAAGGAGAATGTGCAAACTCCACACAGTGACCCAAGGCCAGGAATGAATCCAGGTCCCTGACGCTGTGTGCTAACCACTGTGCCATGGTGCTGCCCATTATGGGTCAGCCAGAATGAGGTGCTCACCAGTTTGTGACCATGAGGCCTCTCTAAAAATAGGTTCCGCCAAGATGTGCGTCTCTGCGCTGGTGGAGATCTGAGAAATCATCCACGCTGGTGTCGGTGCTTTCTGGACCTGGCTAGTGGACTCGCTGAGCTGCTTCCTGATGTGTCTATGAGAGAAGGGAGATTTCATTTGTACCTGGCAGGGGCCTTCCGATACAGGAGACATGTAGCTTGGTGCGATGGATGATGCTGTACTGGATCTTCACTTAGTTTATCAGCACCCACCTCATCATCGGCACAGGAGCAGTTGAGTTCCTCCTCAGCCAGCTGGTGAGCTCTTTCTTCAAAGTCTGCAAGGACTTTCAACTTGGGCATCTCTCTGCCCATCTGAAATGTCTCCCTGTTATTTTGTCCCAGCTTGTCCTGCATGAGAACAGATGGAGAGAGTGTCAGCGGGATGCATGCCAGGGCAACTGCTAAGTGTGTCTGGCATGTGTGGACAGTGAGTGAGAGCAGTGTGGTGATGAGATCATTGCTCACAGGGGAGATGAAGATATGTGTGGGAGAGCAGGTGGTGGTGTCCCTTGAGCTGGCAGTGAATGAGCTTCCTTGCAACAAACATTGACGTGGACCAAGGAAAGGTGGTTGGTGAGCACTGGCGTGGCCTTTAAATGGAACACCTCCATCATGAATCTGCTGATGGTAAGGAGGGTGAATTATAGGCCACACACAGAGGGTGAATTAGAGGCCATCCCTCAGAGAGCCGGTGTGACTCCCATGGCCTAATTTCTTTTTCTCTAAGTGACTAACAACACAACATGAAAACCCACCATCGCTGCCAGTGGCCTAAACACCGCTTGTCCAGCCTGCCATCGGCCTTTGCCAAACTTAGGGAAAGTCTACCTTCGACTTACACCATCTTTTGAGGAAGAGAGTTCCAAAGATCCTCTGAGGGGAAAAAAAATCTCCTCATCTCTGTCTTAAATGAGCAACCCCTTATTTTTAAATGGTGCCCCCTAATTCTAGATGCTCCCACAGGAGGAAGCATCCTCCCCACATCCACCCTGTCAAAATTCCTCAAGATCTTATGTTTCAATAATGTTGCCCCTTACTCTTCTAAACTCCAGCAGATACAAATCTAGCCTGCCAACTTCTCCTCATTCTACCCATTCCAGGTAACGGTCCAGTAAACCTTGTCTGAACTGGCAGTGGCAGTGGAAGTGGTTACTGGAAAGTAGAGGAACTTTCTGCCTGATAACAAACATAGGCTGATAAGGTGACAGGCTTAGGAGGAATGAGGTCCAGATCTTCATGATCCAGTATTCTGTCTGGATGATAGCGTCTTTCAGGAGCTGATTAAACTGCTGCTTTGCAAAAGAGCAGTCTTCTTGTGCCTGATTTAAACTGTTGCAAGGTTGTCCCTCCATTCACCCTTTTCTTTCTTCATGGTTAATTAATTCCTGATAACTCTGCAAGTTGAGATGTATTGAAGGAGATTGGGTGATGATGGTCACTGGTGTTTTGAACACATTCTCATTTTTCCTATTTTTGCTGTAAATCCGGGGCCTGGGCTCCTCCACACTCTTCAGCTCTAGACGCACTTCCCTCTGTCTTGCTGGGGGCGGCACGGTGGCACAGTGGTTAGCACTAATACCTCAGAGTGCCAGGGAGCAGGTTCAATTCCGGCCTCGGGTCACTGACTATATGGAGTTTGCAAATTCTCCCCGTGTCTGCGTAGGTTTCCTCCGGGTGCTCCGATTTCCTCCCACAGTCCAATGATATGTGTGTTAGTTTGATTGGCCATACTAAATTGATCCTAGTGTCAGGGGATTAGCAGGGTAAATATGTGAGGTTATGGGAATAGGCCCTGGGTGGGATTGTGGTCGGTGCAGGCTCGATGGGCTGAATGGCCTCCTTCTGCACTGAGGGGATTCTATGGATTTTAAGGCGTGTTCCTCCTAACTGAACTGGTTCTGGTTCTCAAAGGGGACCAGGTCGTGATCCCAGTCCCTCTGCTCATCCAGGGTAGCCTCATCTGCCAGGTGAGAAGGAGGTAGATGAGAAGGATGAGGCAATGTCACCTGTTGCAGCTTCACCTGGTGGGGCCGGGTCTCCCTTGAGTTTGGGTCTGGGTCTTGCCACCTTCCTTGTCCCACTGCAGTTGGAAACTCTGACCACTTTTTTCGGCTCCAGCCACACTCTGCTGCCCCACTGGTGCGTCAAGATGTCTGGAGGGAAGGTTGAGGGGACGAGATTGTCCAGATCGGTGGAGGCTCCGTAGTGGCACCTGTGCCATTGCCAGCTGGTTTCCACTCCTCATCAGTCTCTTTGCCATGAGCCACCTATTCTGCAGACCGTACCCCCCACCTCCTTCTACCCCACCCTGCTCTACCACAAGCCCCAGCTTGCCTTCACTGCTGATACAGATCAATTGACTGAGGTCAGGCCCATTTCAATATACTCTGGCAGGCTCGTGGTGGGATTCCTGATGGAGCCTACGTCAGGAAAAAAAGGGAATTTGCAGCTGTATTTCTCAGGAGTCTACAGGAAGTAGTCTCATGTAAGCCAGCGCTCTCTATGATGACTGAAGATAAAGTTTTTTAATGTAGAAGTACTTTAGAGAAAATGGGTTCACAAAGCTGTGTGAATCATGCCAACATTTGATGATTCTCACCTGGAGTTGTTAAAATGTATGTTGCCCTTTCCATATCTCCACAATATAGAACAAAGCATTCTTGGGGTCCAGTACTGTTGTGGAGCATATAGTGGGAAACCTATTGATCTGAGTTTTGTATTAATAATAATAGCACTTGACACTCACCATTATTGAGAAATAAATCAGACATCAAAAAAGAGGCACAAAACATCCATGGGCCGCTGTAATATACCATTTAAAATGTCTAACCACAGAATCGAAGCTATTGTATAAAGTATTCCTCATATTTACACCAATATTCCTATTCATGTTTGGATAGATATAGCATTGGATGCATGCTTTCATTGAAACTCTGGGAAATAGCCAATAGTGGGCATTACATCTGAGGAACATTGTATATGAGGGTCTTTAAGTTGTCAAATTTTAAATTGTACTTCCTTGTTGAGTTACATAATGTCCCACTGCCTTCTGTACTTTAAGGGAAGTTTATAAATTGCATTTCCCATAATAAGTATATTTTCAGTTCCGAGTTCGAGTCCCAGTGGACATAAATTAAACATTCTGTAGCTTTGTTTGAATCAAAAGTGCCAAAGTTAATGAATGTGCTGGAGCATAACTTTTGTTAAAACAATAGACCTCAATAACTAACCCAGCAAAGCATTTCCCATTTGCTTTATCACTGTGATCAAGCTGTTGGAGAAACAATCTATTTTAAGTCACTGGCTCTTTTATATGCATGACAAAGTGACTGACTGCACCAACAAAAGCAGAATGACAACTATTTCTGTTCTGAAAAGCGCTGAATGATCGGTGTATAATATATATATATATAATTATATGTAAATATGTATGGTGTGTGTGTATGTATGCAGTCAGAAAGGTCACAAGTTTGATATATTTAAATATATTTGCAAATGACAATCAATTAATTAGTTGTTATGGGGCGGCATGGTGGCACAGTGGTTAGCCCTGCTGTCTCACAGCTCCAGGAACCTGGGTTTGATTCCCGGCTTGGGTCACTGTCTGCACATTCTTCTCGTGGGTCTGCATGGGTTTCCTCCGAGTGCTCCGGTTTCCTTCCACAGTCCGAAAGACATGGTGGCTAGGTGCATTGGCCATGCTAAATCCTCCCTCAATTTTCCACGAATAGGCATGGGAGTGTGGTGACTAGGGGATTTTCACAGTAACTTAATTGCAGCGTTAATGTCAGCCTACTTGCGACACTAATAAATGAACTAATAAACTAATTCTATTGCTGCACATTGTGATTACAAGAATTTTGAAACAAAATTAATAGTCGAGTTCAGTGGCAATTTGATGGGTTACTGGAAGACCCAAACAGGCTTGTTTTTGTAAATATATATTCCTGACATGTTTTAATCACAATCACTAAAAAGATGTCAAAATCTTTACAAATTGCAACTGTACTATTGTGATCAATTAAATTTGATAAGCTTGTGGCAAATGTTCCACAGCAAGGAAATTGGTGTATGCAAAAATGATAATGCTTTATTATATTTTATCAATTTCTAATTTTTTTACAACCCACTTAAGCTTACTGATCAAAATACTTTTAAAGTTTATTGGATAATTAAATATTGCACAAGATAATGAGAGACAACCTGCCAAAAATGTATTAATTAATTATTGCAGTTACATTCCTATTTTAAAACCTCTTCTTTCATTACTAATTATTGGCTAAGAAATTTTGCTTCACCAAAATGAATAGCAATTTACCCTTTCTGGCCTTATTACCCGAGTAATTGGAGTAGTTCTCATTTTTTGAAAAAAATCACTTGAATAGCATTGGTTTGAAGTAATAATTTCTGCCTTTGAATACATTAATTAAGAGGTTTAATGAGATAAAAATAGTTTCTAACCATTCTATTTTTCTATATCAATAAAAAAACATTATAAGCTGTGACCCAAGTCTCCAATAATTGAATACATTACGGGTTTTCTAATTCAGAAGGCAATTTTCACGGGTGGTTTCATTTACAAGGACTATCACAAATCCTGATGTGAAGCTTGATGTGATTGTTGTACTGTACAATATGAGTGAAGTGTCCACATATATTGAACATTTTCTTTTTATTAAACAATATCTGAATAAGTTATGTAGTGTCATGTCCCAATAAACTTTCAAAGGCACTATCAGGTTAGTATGGTTACAAGATGCTCAAGTGGCATTCATATACTGACAGAAAGTCACACACTCGCACTTTGCACCTCAGTGCCATCCCTTTGCATTTTGATTGTTCCAGGGGACTCAAACCTCGAGTGATTGGCTGCAAAAGAATCAATGTGATGATCCGAATATCATATAGGCATACAAGATTATGAGGGACATGGGCAGAGTGGTTCCCCTCAGTTGAAGGGTCAGTCACGAGGGGACATAGGTTCAAGGTGAGGGGCAGGAGGTTTAGGGGGGATGTGAGGAAAAACCTTTTTAGCCAGAGGCTGGTGCTGGTCTGGAATGTGCTGCCTGGGAGGGTGGTGGAGGCGGGTCGCCTCACATTCTTTCAAAAGTATCTGGATGAGCACTTGGCATGTCGTAGGACAGCACGGTGGCACAGGGGTTAGCATTGCTGCCTCACAGTGCTAGGGACTTGGGTTCAATTATCGGCTTGGGTCACTGTCTGTGTGGAGTTTACATGTTCTCCCTGTGTCTGGATGGGTTTCCTCCGGGTGCTCCAGTTTCCTCCCACAGTCTGAAAGATGAGTTGGTTAGGTGCATTGAGCTGAACTGGCGCCGGAGTGTGGCGACTAGGGGAATTTTACAGTAACTTCACTGCGGTGTTTAATGCAAGTCCACTTGCGACTAATAAATAAATAAACTTAATAACGTTCAGGGCTCTGGGTCATGTACTGGCAGATTGGATTAGATAGGTGGGAGTTCAGGTGTTTCTAATGTGTCGGTGCGGGCTCGATGGGAAAAAGGGCTTCTTCTACGCTGTATGATTCTATGATTGTCTATAGGTGCTTCCCTAGTACTCAGATGTCTACCATTGTCCCTTCAATGATTGCCTTTCAATGATCTCATCAACAGGCCCTGGGCCAGTTTCTAGATGCATCCTGGAAAGGGCCAGCTTTAACCCTTTGCCACATCTCCAAGCCAAGCAGCCGCCATGCTATCAGATTGCTGTCTAACAGCAATAAAGCATTGGAGTGGAACAAGCCTGTTCAAGTTGTGAATAAGGCAGAACTCCAAGGACATTGACTGCAAAAGCTAAAGTCCTGTTTTCAACTCACAACACCAATTTCATCCTGTGGTTCCTCATCAGAATCTCACTTCACTTTAACCAGAGTGAACAAAAAAAGGCATGCTTTTTTTGGAGGATCCACTACAGTTGTCCATTCCTCCTGAGGCAGAGCGATGACCCCCAGCCACCCCATACTAGGATAAGTGGGTGTCTTATTTCTGTCTTCATTTTAATTGGGAACAGAGGCCCATGGCAACGAGGACTTTTAAACAGCCCACCTCCACACTTAGCAGCCTCAGTGGCTGTCTCTGAATTCCTTCCCGGGTCACCTGGTCTGACTCCAGTCTGTATCTGGCAATGAAGATCTCGTCTTTGTGGGCACTTTGCCCCCAGAGCAGGGGAGGCTGAGCTGGAAATTTTCCCAACTCCCACTATCTACCTCAGTGATAAAAACCCAGGTCATCGTCTCTAGGACTTAATTTAAAATCCTCACCCTTATCTTGGTGTGAGCTATAAACTCATTAATAAGTTTGGTTATTTTTACTTCAACATTTACCTGATTTCATCTCGATTTCCGCCCCTCTCCCATTAAAACTCTCATCCATGCTTTTGTCTTTCTTAGGCTCAATCTCTCGACGTAATTGGCTACCAACCCTTCTCTTGCAATGAACTCGAAGTGGTCCATATTGCAGTTTCTATATCCTGTTCCAAATTAAATACACCAGCCCATCACTGCTATCCGAGCTGATGCACGCTGTTTAATTGGGATAACTTGGGAGGCTTTCCAAAAACGTCGGGCAGGTCGTGATTCCAGGACCCATTACATGGATAGGCATGTCTTACTCCTCTGCAATTTTGATGGAGTTGGGCTAGTTTTGTAAAGAGTTGTGGTTCTGCAGAGACATTTTTAAAGGTTAGTTCAAAGGGACCTCAACATGCTCTTTCCCATGCCAAGTATAGGCCCCATACCCAAACCACATGACCCCTCATGTCCCATATGCCAATATATGGCACTCCATTCACCACCCACTACACTCCTCCATTCCCTCCTATGCAAAGCTATGAACCCCAGCCACCCCGTACAAGTATTAGTGGGTGTGAGGAGTGAGGGCCTTTCCGTCTTCATTTTAACTGGGACAGAGGGCCATAGCATCGAGGGCTTTTAAACAGCCCACCTCCGTACTTAGCAGCCCCCGGCAGCTGTCTCCAAGCTCTTTCCCAGGTCAACTGGTCTGACTCCAGTCTGCACCTGCTCCCTGACAATAAAGATCCCGTCTTTGCAGGTACTTTCCCCCTGGTTGAGCCAGGAATTTTCCCAACTCCCACTATCTACATCGATGATAAAAACCCGGGTGATCATCACTAGGATTCCATACTTAATTTAAATCCTTATCCTTATCTTCAAATCCAGTCCACTGCTTTACATCATCGCTTTATTCCAGCCTTCTCTCAATCCCCCCAAGCTATTAGTCTTCTGATTCCAACATCTTGTACATAGGTTGGTGCCATTTGATGTCAAAGCCCATTTTCTGGAACACAGCCCTCTCAAACCAGGCTGGGTCTCCTCTTCATTGTTAAAAAGATGATTAAAATCCATCTTCCTAACTAAGTTTTCCACTCTCTCCGTTCCCGTAAACATTCCAATTACTCTCTTGCCGCCTTCCTTGACAAAGTAAGTTGGGATAGTTTCAACCTTAAATGCAACTTGTGCTGAGAAAACTGTGAGGTTTTATTTTTGTTTTAGGCAAATAAAACACCTGTTCGATTGGATCAGAGGAAAAAAATCACAGTCTACAAAACAATTTCGACAGTTTGATAGGATCTGCCAGTCTATAAACAACAAAGCTTCATGATTGTGTCGCACTGCCCTGTTCGAAATGAAAACTGATACATTAAAATGACAAGGGCATAAAATGGAATGACATTTCCTCTGTCAAACCAATGCCCTCCATAAACCATGCACAACTTTAGCACAGAAACCTCACCCAGCTGTATGCAAATTGAAGCATTTCAAAGCAGTTAACATTATTTGACTGCAGCACAATTGCCCTTTTCTACTGATAAGAACAAGTTCTGGTTTAGATTTTGGTGTCATTCTTGTTTTAAAGAAAAGAGTGTTGGCTTTCAAAGCTCACATTATTATATCTGATTTACAATTGTTGCAGACCACAGCAATAGTTTTCTTCAGTTGGGTTTGTGAGATATGTTACTCCCTTTTAATTAACTAGTTAGGTGCATTGGCCATGCTAAATTCTCCCTCGGTGAACCCGAACAGGCGCCAGAGTGTGGCGACGAGGGAATTTTCACAGTAACTTCATTGCAGAGTTAATGTAAGCCTGCTTGTGACACTGATAAATAAGCTTTAAAAACTTTAGTCAATGTGAAGAGTTAAAGCCTACAGTATAGGGCACCACCAAGCAAATCGTAAAAGAGTTATAAAGGAGATGAAGTTAAATCAGCAGGCAGTAATAAAACAATACTAAGTTTGAGTTTTTAAAGCCTGAATAATGTATAGAATAGAAAAGATGGAAGGAAATGAATATTCCTACAGTTTTGAAGTTCTAAGAAGGAATGGATACATGTGGGAGACTGCATTTCAACACTGCAAGGATTGGAGGAGAAATATATTAGGCCAGATCTTTGCAACTTAGAAGGATCAGGCAAGGGATTTTCAGAGGATTGTTGACCATGAAAGGATGTATACGATCAATAAAGACAAGAAAGGTTGCAATGTAGAGAGGAAAATTGGTGAAAATTCTCAGGATAATGCATGCAGGTGGTTCCCTGGACACTGAGACTTTGGCAAACCTTCACAACTCAATGGATGCCAACTCCTCTAGTTGATATATGTCATGGCCTAGTGGTTGTTTGCTAGGATTTCCATAGCTATGAATGATTCCCAGCCACCTTACAGTAGTACAAAAACCCAGCACTCTGTCCTTCAGAACACCTTCACTTTTACAGATTTTGGAAAATAAATAAATGTATAAGCCTGCAGGGTGAAAGCATCTATTTCTTACATGTGGTTAGACCTCCCTGATGGTTTGGTATAAGAATAATCACTGCCTGGTGTCTAAAAGAATCCTTAGGCACACTAATTCCCAGCTTTAGTTGAGTTACTATTGAACACGAGTCCAGGTCAAGTTAATCATAGGAAGATATTGGTTAAGAATGATTTTGCTGATGTATTCGCATGTTAAATCTTCAATAAAACTAAATTTTGACCTTATATTCAGACTTCAAGACTCGGTAATAGGTTTGTAAAGAAGTTTAACTACTTATAGACTATTCTGCCATAAGAAGCCATGATAAAGATAAGCCTTATTCAGTCAGGGGTAACCGATCTTAATGGTGTACCAAGTTGTAATTGCTTCTGAACAACATTTCAGACACTGTAAAACTTACTTTACAAGAGTACAATCTCATTCACTGAGAAGTACATTTTAAATTGCAGATTTTAAATAGTTTATAATTATTAAATATTGTTCTGAAATTTATTTTATCCTGTTTGTCCTCATCTTTAATTTGATTACTGTAAATGATTCAAACATGATTTATTCTCCCTGCCTTTATTCCCCCTGCTTTGCTGTCTGTGAGAATTCTTCAATTAAATTGGTCTGTCAGTTTCTCTGCTGCTTCCCTGTTGCTGGAGGTGGCCCCACATGCGATTAATAATTGGCACTCAAGTGCTTCAATTGGGGCGAGGGCTGGCAGCCCCCTATATAATTTCAGACAAATCGGGTGGTCAGGGAGGAGGTAGGAAGGTCACTCAATGAATTTTATGCGGTCCTCACCTGGTGGTCAGAAGTGTGACTCTGTATGAATCCCAGCTGTTGCAGCCTGCAAGTCTACAACTGATATACTAAGTTATTATCCTGACAGTCAGATTCTATAACTGGTTTATTTTGTAGTATACAGCATAACTGTACAACAAAGTATTTTTTTAAATTTGTTGTTGATGATATATGGGTAGTTTCTTATAGATTTCTGTCTCGGCCATAATAAATTTCCTCACAACATGATTGTAAAATATTTGTCTAAGTTGCACACAGATTTTTTTTAAATCTTGTAATGTGCCATAATTATCTTCAAACAGCAAGATACGGTGACACTCAAAAATGAAATGCAATGACATTTCTAAACAGCAGTCAAATGTCACATGATTGGATGTCATATGATTTTGCATAGTAATTAAAAGCCATGTGATTCCACGAATCCAACCAACCAATCTAACCAAGAGTTGCCAACTTCAGTACCAGAAGAACCAGGACAAGAAAGTTGAAAGGGGCCACAGGGAACTGGAGGCTCCATTCCAGTTCCATTGAAGGCCATAGTGGAGATTGAGGCCAACAGCAGATCGACCATTACTCTATATCGGATGGAGAAATTACCTTTCCTTAGCACTCTCTCTATTCACAGCATTTGGGATGATCACTGCTTTGACCCCAGGCCCCTGCAATCTCTTAGCAAGCCGTCCCAGGGAGTGGTGAGGAGAAAAATGAATCAGCAGAACCCTGCTGGCGTTGTCATGATGTGTGTAAGAAAAAGGTGGCCAGCAAAGTTCTTGGTTTGGGCAGCGGGGAGCAAGCTGAGGAGGTGGCAGGAGGCTTCGCCATTTTAGTTCCCCATTCCTTCCACCATTACCCTGTCCACCAACGCCTCTACTTTCTCAGAAGACTAAGGAAATTTGGGCATGTCAGCTACGACTCTCACCAACTTCTACAGATGCACCATAGAAAGCATTCTTTCTGGTTGTATCACAGCTTGGTATTGCTCCAACTCTGCCCAAGAATGCAAGGAACTACAAAAGGTCATGAATGTAGCCCAATCCATCACACAAACCAGCCTCCCATCCATTGACTGTCTATACTTCCCGCTGCCTCGGCAAAGCAGCCAGCATAATTAAGGACCCCATGCACCTTGGACATTCTCTCTTCCATCTTCTTCCTTCGGGAAAAAGATACAAAAGTCTGAGGTCATGTACCAATCAACTCAAGAACAGCTTCTTCCCTGCTGCTGTCAGACTTTTGAATGGACTTACCTTGCATTAAGTTGATCTTTCTCTACATCCTAGCTATGACTCTAACAGTACATTCTGCACTCTCTCACTTCCTTCTCTATGATCGATATGTTTTGTCTGTATAGCGCGCAAGAAACAATACTTTTCACTGTATGCTAATACGTGACAATAATAAATCAAAAAAAAAGTCTAATTTGGATTGGGACTGCATAGTAAAGCCTGGGCCAACTTCTGCACTTGTGAGTTCAGAGTTGACTCAACAAGAAGGGAACTGTGGGGTAATTGTGCTGAAGAGACTCCCTGGTTAAGTACAAGTTCACAAATGAGGAAGCAAAGTCTTCAAGCAGATGAAAAAGGAAGCAAAGGACAGGAAGCTGAAGAGATGCAGCTGAAGTTAAAAGTAAGATACTACAAAAATAAAAGAAATAGTAAATGGAAAGATTTGCCAGAGTAGTTCAGGAGAAAAATGGGTTTTCAATAATTCTTATTGTTAAATATAGGAACATAGGACATCGAGCAGGAATAGGCCATTCAGCCCTTTTAGCCTGCTCCACCATTCAATAAGGTCATGGTTGATCTGGTTTTGGCCTCAACTCCACTTTTTCATTTGCCTCCCATAATCCTTGATTCCCTTGTCGATCAAAAATCTGTCAAACTCTGCTTTGAATAAATTCAATGATTCAGCCTCCATTGCTTTTTGGGGAAGAGAATTCCACATACTAAACTCTCCTCGTGTTTGTCTTGAATGGTAGATCATGTATCCTTAAAACTATGATGAGTACAATGAAATATTTGTTTTCTTTGACCAGCTCTTATCTCCAGTCATCAATCAGCGATGAGCACTGTTGTAAGACAAATAATTACCTCTATTTGCTTAAAGTTCAGTCTAGTAATAACATCTGATTATCAAGCAGAAGGAATATTGCACAAAATACATTCAGTAACTAAGCATTTTAAAACCACTTTCATTCTGAATAAATAAAATCAATATTCACTGATAAGTTAAATCCTTGGCTTTCAGAGTTGATGATATAATCGCTGATTCCCTGCGGTACTTTTCATGGTGAGATAGAGAAATTGCAGTTTCACAACTAAAGGGGATTACTTTAACTCTAGCCCTGGTATAGGATGAGCCTGATAATGTTAGTGGGCAACATACTATCCCCATGTATGTTGGCATTTGGGTTGTAGCCATTGTGACAGGGAGTTTTAGATGGGTGGTGGCAGCACAACTTCTTTCAGGCAGTACGTCTCTTTAAATGTGCAAATTGGGATCTTCCGATGTGCTTCTTCCAAATTAAGGGCATGAAAAGTGTGCAACAAGGGCTAATTCTGGGAAGCAGAATTTCACCATATTGGAATAGGCAGCTTCCCAGGAACCATGACAGCCACCTTCCTAAGTAAATGATGTGCTAGATTGATTGGTGACGAGTGGAACACATTCTTCCCCCTGGGCTGCTTTGCTCATAATTCTTCAGGGTTTACTGTGGCATGTTTGATGAAAACCATGAAGTTTGTTGAAAGAAAATAAGCACTCCAGTGGAGGCAAGAAGAGCGGAAATGTTCCTTTGGAAATCTCAGCACTGAGGACTGATCCCTGCCTGTAATTTCTGACTTTCCTTTGTTGTCCCTCCACCTCTCCTCCCAGAACAGCTTAAAGCTATTGTCAACGAGGCAAATAGCTCCGAACTGAGAATGGCCAAATTATCTCTGAAGGTGCGACAAAAGGTGACAGCTCACCCAAATGTTTTGTTAGTTTAACCTTAGTGCCATTTTTGGGCCTTCTGTGGGCGGTATGGTGGCACAGTGGTTAATACTGCTGCCTCACAGCGCCAGGGACCTGAGTTCAATTCCGGCCTTGGGTGACTGTGTGGAGTTTGCACATTTTCACCGTGTCTGCGTGGCTTTCCTCCAGGTGCTCCAGTTTCCTTCCACAGTCCAAAGAACATAGAACATAGAACATAGAACATAGAACATTACAGCGCAGAACAGGCCCTTCGGCCCACGATGTTGCACCGACCAGTTAAAAAAAAAACTGTGACCCTCCAACCTAAACCAATTTCTTTTCGTCCATGAACCTATCTACGGATCTCTTAAACGCCCCCAAACTAGGCGCATTTACTACTGATGCTGGCAGGGCATTCCAATCCCTCACCACCCTCTGGGTAAAGAACCTACCCCTGACATCGGTTCTATAACTACCCCCCCTCAATTTAAAGCCATGCCCCCTCGTGCTGGATTTCTCCATCAGAGGAAAAAGGCTATCACTATCCACCCTATCTAAACCTCTAATCATCTTATATGTTTCAATAAGATCCCCTCTTAGCCGCCGCCTTTCCAGCGAAAACAATCCCAAATCCCTCAGCCTCTCCTCATAGGATCTCCCCTCCATACCAGGCAACATCCTGGTAAACCTCCTCTGCACCCTCTCCAAAGCCTCCACATCCTTCCTGTAATGTGGGGACCAGAACTGCACACAGTACTCCAAGTGCGGCCGCACCAGAGTTGTGTACAGTTGCAACATAACGCTACGACTCCTAAATTCAATCCCCCTACCAATAAACGCCAAGACACCATATGCCTTCTTAACAACCTTATCTACTTGATTCCCAACTTTCAGGGATCTATGCACACATACACCTAGATCCCTCTGCTCCTCCACACTATTCAAAGTCCTCCCGTTAGCCCTATACTCAACACATCTGTTATTCCTATCAAAGTGAATTACCTCACACTTCTCCGCATTAAACTCCATCCGCCACCTCTCGGCCCAACTTTGCAACCTGTCTAAGTCTTCCTGCAAACTACGACACCCTTCCTCACTGTCTACCACACCACCGACTTTGGTGTCATCAGCAAATTTGCTAATCCACCCAACTATACCCTCATCCAGATCATTAATAAATATTACAAACAGCAGTGGCCCCAAAACAGATCCCTGAGGTACACCACTTGTAACCGCACTCCATGATGAATATTTACTATCAACCACCACCCTCTGTTTCCTATCCGCTAGCCAATTCCTGATCCAATTTCCTAGATCACCCCCAATCCCATACATCTGCATTTTCTGCAGAAGCCTACCATGGTGAACCTTATCAAACGCCTTACTAAAATCCATATATACCACGTCCACTGCCTTGCCCCCATCCACCTCCTTGGTCACTTTCTCAAAAAACTCAATAAGGTTAGTAAGGCACGACCTACCTGCCACAAAACCATGCTGACTATCACCTATCAATTCATTACTCTCCAAATAACTATAAATCCTATCCCTTATAATTTTTTCCAACATCTTGCCGACAACAGAAGTGAGACTCACCGGTCTATAATTCCCGGGGAAGTCTCTGTTCCCCTTCTTAAACAATGGGACAACATTCGCTAACCTCCAATCTTCTGGTACTATACCAGAGGCCAACGACGACCTGAAGATCAGAGCCAGAGGCTCTGCAATCACTTCTCTTGCCTCCCAGAGAATCCTTGGATAAATCCCATCCGGACCAGGGGATTTATCTATTTTCAGACCCTCCAGAATATCCTGCACATCCTCCTTATCAACTGTAATACTGTCTATTCTACTCCCTTGCAACCCAGTGTCCTCCTCAGCTATATTCATGTCCCCTTGCGTGAACACCGAAGAGAAATATTGGTTCAATGCTTCACCAATCTCCTCCGGTTCCACACATAACTTCCCTCTGCCATCTATAACTGGCCCTAAACTTGCCCTAACCAACCTTCTGTTCTTGACATACCTATAGAACGCCTTAGGATTCTCTTTAACCCTATCCGCCAAAGTCTTCTCATGTCCCCTTTTAGCCCTTCTAAGCTCGCTCTTCAACTCCCTCTTAGCCAATCTAAAGCTTTCTAGTGCACTACCCGAGTGCTCACGTCTCATCCGAACATAAGCCTCCTTTTTCTTTTTAACCAACAAAGAAACTTTTTTGGTGCACCACGGTTCCCTAGCCCTACCAATTCCTCCTTGCCTGACAGGGACATACCTATCACAGACTCGCAGTAGCTGCTCCTTGAAAAAACTCCACATGTCGGACGTTCCCAGTCCCTGTAATCTCCTAGTCCAACCTATGTTTCCTAATTCTCTCCTAATAGCCTCATAATTACCCTTCCCCCAGCTAAAACCACTGGCCCGAGGTTCATGCCTATCCCTTTCCATCACTAAGGTGAACGTAACCGAATTGTGGTCACTATCACCAAAATGCACACCAACTTCCAAGTCTAGCACCTGGTCTGGCTCATTTCCCAGCACCAGATCCAATATAGCCTCACCTCTAGTTGGCCTGTCTACATACTGAGTCAAAAAACCTTCCTGCACGCTTTGAACAAAAACTGACCCCTCTAACGAGCTAGAGCTATAACAATTCCAGTCAATATTAGTCAAGTTAAAATCCCCCATAACAATTGCCCTATTACTTTCACTCCTAAGCAGGATTGACTCCGCAATCCTTTCCTCAACCTCTCTAGAACTTTTAGGAGGTCTATAAAAGACTCCCAACAGGGTGACCTCTCCTCTCCTATTTCTAATCTCCGCCCATACTACCTCAACAGATAAGTCCTCATCAAACCTCCTCTCTGACACTGTGATACAATCTCTGACCAATAATGCTACCCCTCCCCCTCTTCTACCTCCTTCCCTACTTCGACTAAAACATTTGAACCCCGGGACCTGCAGCATCCATTCCTGCCCCTGCTCTATCCATGTCTCTGAAATAGCCACAACATCGAAGTCCCAGGTACTGATCCACGCTGCAAGTTCACCCACTTTATTGCGAATACTCCTGGCATTGAAGTATACACATTTCAAACCCTGCTCCACCCCACCTCTGCAATGCCGTGCATTGCAGTCCCCATCCATGCATCCCTCACTTTCAGCCCCACTACTCAGGATCCCTCCCCCCCCCCGAATCAGTTTAAACCTCCCTGCATGGCCTTAGCAAATTTACCCCCCAGGATATTGGTCCCCTTCTGATTAAGGTGTAGACCATCCTTCTCATAGAGGTCACACCTTCCCCAGTACGAGCCCCAATTGCTTAAGTACCTGAACCCCTCCCTCCTGCACCATCCCCTCAGCCATGAATTCAAACCTTCCCTCTCCCTATTCCTCTCTAAACTATCCCGTGGTACAGGCAAGAGTCCAGAGATAACCACTCTGTCAGTCTTGGCCTTTAGTTTCCACCCCAACTCCATAAATCCCTGCCTAATATCCCCTTCCCCTATCCTCCCTATGTCGTGTGTCCCCACATGTACAATAACTTGTGGTTTATCTCCCTCCCCCCTAAGAGTCCTGAATACCCTGTCAGACACATCCCGGACCCCAGCCCCTGGTAGGCAACACACCAACCCTGAGTCCCTACCTTTAGTTCCGACCCTCCTATCTGTCCCCTTAATTGTGGAGTCTCCAATCACAAGGCCCAGTTAGGTGGATTGGCTATGCTAAATTGCCCCTTGGTGTCTCAAGATGTGTAGGTTAGGGGGATTAATGGAGTGAATACGTGGGGTTACAAGGATAGGCCCTGGGTAAGGTGCTCTGTCAGAGAATTGCTGCACTCGATGGGCCGAATGGCCTCCTTCTGCGCTGGAGGGATTCTATGATTCTTCTGGATGGCGTACACGTTGTTGGTTCTGTGTCTGAAAATGGGCTATTTCCAATTTTTCTCCCCAGATTGCTGAATGTGATGATGATGTGGAACTTGGTCAGGGTGGCCATTTGGATCTTGAGCTGAAGAATTAAGTTACTGGGCTACAAAGAGACAGCCTGGGTCCAGGAAGTGAAGCTGCTGGGTTTGGCGGGAAAACTGAGAGCAATCCAAAGCAATGGAAGGCAATATGTATGCAAGTTGTAATTTTTTATCCGGTCCCTCAAACTGGGGCTACCAATGGCAGTGTCTTGGGTTGGGGGTGAAATCTCGGGTGAAAATTTGGTAATAGCAGCAAAGTGGGGGATCAGGACGTTCCAGGGGCCTATCAAAAATGGGGGTGGGTGGTGAGGTAAAACAGGCTATGGAAGTACTGAGGTTATCAGTTTTAAATAAAAGGGAAGTAAGAACAAGGAGCATAACAGAAACAAAAAGTCACAAAGAAAGGTGATTGCCTGCTGAGAGAAATCAGATGTAAAATATTCCAGTTCTGCAAATGGAGAAATATCAAATGTCAAGTACCTGAGAGAAAGTCAGGCCAATGCGGTGAAAATTGTTGAAAGGTTTTTACTTCAAATGGCATAGGTATGTGGTGAATGACATTTACAGTATTCTTATTTTTGGCTCAGTGCGAAATAAAAGTAGGCACTGAAGTGATCAGTTATTGAAATGGAACCGTAAAGTAGGGAGCAGAGGATCTGGAAAAGTCAGCTTCTGGTTTTGAGAGCCTACAGGTTCTCTAAGTCCCTGCTCGAAAATGAAGAACGCTGGATGAATCACATTTTAAAACCAAGGATGGCTATGGAGACACTGAGACAGATAGCTAGGGTCACATTGGAATCTTATGCCATCCTGTTTGAAGAGCATGGTGGCATCACGTACATCTGCATCCATTCCCCCAGACAGAGTGATCTCCAGACCAGTCAGTGCATCAAATGTGTGTGTTTTGACCATTGAGCCTCAATGGTTGGGGATTTTTGGTGAAACAGCTTCTAAGAGACTCAGGATTCCATCTCCACGGGGCTGAACAATCCAACAAATGTGACCTGGCCTGCCCTCCTGTTGCTCAGAACATACTCCTGATTCAGGACCCAACACAAATGACATTGCTTATAATACTTTCCTCTCTTCTGAATGACAACTCGCATTATACTTTCAGTCAGCCTTCCTCAGAGGCATGTTTATATTGGTAACAAGATGCAAGAGAAGACTTGCCAAGGACCTGTAATGTTCAATGGCTCAGTTGTTCTGTAAGAAGTCTCACGACACCAGGTTAAAGTCCAGCAGGTTTATTTGGTAGCATAAGCTTTTGGAGCGCTGCTCCTTCCTCAGGTGTATGAGGCCCACACACCTGAGGAGGGAGCAACACTCCAAAAGCTCATGCTACCAAAAAAGCCTGTTGGACTTTAACCTGGTGTTGTGAGACTTCTTACTGTGCCCACCCCAGGTCCAATGCCGGCATCTCCACATCAGTTGTTCTGTGTTTGATCATGTGAATCTGGTGATCTACGCTCACAGTGCTTGATTGATGAAGTCTGGGTGTGGACTCAGAGCAAGGTAAATGGACATCACAGAAACGACTGAACGCCGAGCAGTAAACATGAGTGCAGACGTATTTTAAAACTCTTGAAACTAAGCATATCGCAGACTGAGAAACTAGTGTCTACTCTGCATTGTGCTGAGATACATAAAATACACAACGCCTGCAGTGGCGACATATTTTTTAAGGGGAGGTGATGGTCTGGTGGTATTATCACCAGACTATTAATCCAGAAACTCAGCTAATATTCGAATCCTGCCACGGGAGGTGGTGGAATTTGAATTTAATTATTTAAAGGATCTGGAATTATGAATCTACTGATGAGCATGAAAGTATTGTCGATTGTCAGGGAAATCTACCTGATTCATTAATGTCCTTTCGGGAGGGAAATCTGCTGTCCTTACCTACTCTGGTCTACATCTGATTCCAGAGCCACAGCAATGTGGTTGACTCTCAACTGCCCTCTGAACAAGGGCAACTAGGGATGGGCAATAAATGCTGGCCAGCCAGTGACGTCCATGAATAAAAAAAAGACCTTCCAATCCTTTATGACTCTGAGGGTTGCACCAAAAGGTTCCCTATACTACTGTCTGGCCAAGGATCATTGGCCTTTATGATCCTCAGTGCAAAACCAGGATAGGTTTAAGAGCAAGACAGAGAGGCACCAAAGATGGTATTATCCAGAAACATTAATCAATGCAGATCCTCAAGGTGCTGTTATGTTCTATTGTGTAAGGCCCTTTCACGCTTTCCCCAATGTCTGCATGAGTGTGATTATCATCCAGTACCTATCCTTTTTAATAGTAGACCCCAGAGATGAGACCAGAATCGAGCATTGGCTTCAGCAGCATCTTTATTACACAATGTCAACTCGCACTCCTGCAGCACCGTGAGGATGATAACATATTAAAGGACTGTAAGGAAGGGTAATGCAGCCGTTAGATTGCCTCAGATGCTTTGTTGGGTACATTAAACCTCTTTGAGCAAACCTGTCCTGGAATTTAATGAGGTGACAATCACTGTGACTGACACCTTCCTCCACAAAGTGAGTATCGCAGTCTTGGCCTCTTTCCTGTCCCTGATTAAGTGTCTGACCTGCTCTGTATCTTTACAGATGGACACACTACTCCAGCTTTGTGAAGGCTTTACTTCATTTCATTTTAGTTCATTTGTTGCTACAACATGGTTCAACCCCCATTTTCCTGACACTCTCAAAACCCTTCTCCCACAGTAAGTATTTTCCAGCTCCCACTTCCCTCCTTTTCCACACTTGGGGAATGTTTTGGGGGCTAATGTGTACACTGCAGGCTGTATAGAGGCAGTCGGCACATCTCTATGTTCTCCTGTGTATCTGTGGTCTTTGCATCCTGCAAGTTAACAGTCAGTATACTTCTGTCTATTTAAATAGCAATTTACAGTGTGGCCAATATCACAAGCTCAAGGTAAATACAAGGCCAGCTCCAATGCAATCCTACCGGCTCTGTGGGAATTTCAAGCTCAGTATCCTCTTTGTTCTAAATAAAACGTCTTATGAAATTTCAGACTCCGCTAACACAATTTTAAAAAAATCCTGCAGAATGATACAGCTAAACAGGCTGCATTTTAACCCTTAGCCCGCAAAGTATAGATTTCTGCAGTGTATAGAAATGGATTTTTAGATTTTGAACAGGCTAAAGGTTAATTTAGCTAAAATCCCAGAAGCAAGTTCAGGCATGCAGTTGTCAGAGACGATAACAGAGTTTGATGCATGAAAATTCGGCAGTCAGAGAGAAAGCACGTGCTTCAGTAATGAGAAGTTAGAGGTCGGCTCAGTTTGGTGAGAGAATGGATCAGGCACATCGAAACGTTGTGCCAGTCTTAAAGGAGCAAGAACAAAAAGTGAAATGTTATTGAAAATTGAAGCGGTTAGGTTCTAGTAATACTGAATGACAAAGAGAAAGAAATGCTAAATTATGAGGGTGCATAGGCTAGGTTTGTATGGACGATTAAACAGGGATTTTAATTGAGGTGATTAAATAGATTAAGTAAAGAGAAACTATTTCCTTTAGTCGGGGAAGCTAGAATGGGGTGATTAACCTTAAAATTCAAGCTTGGCCTCTTCAGAGTTGATGTGAATAAACACTTACTTCTTTGTACATAGGAATTAGGAACAGAAGTAGGCAAATTCAGCCCTTCGAGCCTGCTCTGCCATTCAATCAGATCACCCCCGGTCTCAAATCCACCTCCCTACCTGTTCCCCATATCCCCTTATTCCTTTTTTTATTAGAAATATATCTATCTCCTTCTTGAAACCATTCAACGATTCGGATTCCACCGTGCTATGGGACAGCGAGTTCCACAAATTCACCACCCTTGTGAGAAATAGTTCCTCCTCACCTCAGTTTTAAATCTACCACCTCTAAACCTATACCTGTGACCTCTTGTTTGAGATTGCCCCATAAGAGGAAACTTCGTACAAAGGTTGGTAGACATCGGGGAATCTCCCTCTACTAAAAAGCAATTGAGACTAGTGCAATATAAAATTTACCAAACTGAGTTGGATAGATTTTTATTAGGAGAGGGCGTTAAAGTATTTGAGAACAAAACAGGCAAATGGAGCTCAGATGCAGATCAGCCATGATCTGATTGAGTGCTGGAATTTGCTCAAGGGGCTGAATGGCCTACTCCTGTTCCTGATAAAATTAGAATAATCCTGCTCCAACCAGTTCGAACCCAAATTCTTCCAGCAGACACAGGTCCATGGCATTTCATAGTGTGTTTATGATCCATGTCTATAATTATACTTACAAGCTTCTGGCATCTTCTAAACCAGATATGCATCCTGTTCATTTAACAAAATACAAAGAAGTGTTAACCAACATCACATTTCACCCTTTCGATGGCATTCTATTCATGTACCCGCTGCTATGAGGGAAAAAATAATTTATTTTACTCTCCAGTCTTGCTCGAGGCTTGTTAATTTTATACTCATTGCCCTTCATTCTGCAATCACAGTTTAAACTGAATTACCTTTGCAGACCTACTTTATCCATGCCTTTCGGCATTTAAAAATCAAAATCGTCTCTCTCAATCTTCATTCTCCAGTAGAAACACATACATTTGAGAGCTATGCTTCAAAGCCCAACTCACAAAATTGTGATCAGGCCATAAGTCAGGATGATCACAGGTCCAAGGACAGGAAACAAAAACAAAACTTGGTTCTGCCAAGACCCAACCCCACTGCGTAGGCTTGGGAGGTGTAGGGCAAGAGGTGGGAGAATTTACTGGAAGTTCCTCATGATACACCTATAAAAAGTCATAGTAGAACTTCATGCTGACTAAGAGTTGGCATTGGTTCTGCTCAAGTAAGGCTGCTAAACTCTTTCTTTTATTCGTGGGACATGGGCGTTGCTGGCTATCCAGCATTTATTGCCCATACCTAGATACCCTGCAGAAGGTGGTGGTGAGCTGCCATCTTGAAATGCTGCAGTCCATGTGCTGTAGGTTGACCCACAATGCCATTAGGGAAAAAATTCCAGGATGTTGACCCAGTGACTATGAAGGGACAGCAATATATTTCCAAGTCAGGATGGTGAGTGGTTTGGAGGGGAACTTGCAGGTGGTGGTGTTCCCATGTATCTGCTGCCCTTGACCTTCTAGATGGAAATGGTTGTGGGTTTAGAAGGTGCTCTCTAAGGATCTTTGGTGAATTGCTGCAGTGCATCTTGTACATAGTACACACTGCTGCTACTGATCATCGGTGGTGGAGGGAGTGGATGTTTATGGATGTGGTGCCAATCAAGTGGGCTGCTTTGTCCTGTATGTTGTCAAGCTTCTTGAGTGTTGTTGGAGCTGCACCCATCCAAGAATCCCAGCCGTGGATCAATTAGTTCAAGAAAATCTCTCAATAGCTCCATTAGATCTTTAAAAATGTACTTTTTAGTTATGTACTTCCCAGACCTTCTTCCAGTGGATCAGCCTGGACACTGCTGGTAAAATGGTCCCACCTTGAGTTTGAAAATGACCTCATCTTGGTAATTTTGAATGAGGTCTAGGCTGGCTCAGTTTGCTGGAGTTTGGCCCACTCTGCTTTCCATCCACTGGCAGACCAGGGCAATTGAAATGCCAAGCTCATAGAACTTTAAGTCCCAGTCCCTTCAATATTTATGAGCATTGCTTGCCCAAACATTGCCCACAATATTCCGTTTGAAACATTATTGATAAACTAAGTTGCGGTAAAATAAGCTTTCCTGGCTACTAATCAAATTCCCTTAAAATACATGTCACAACCATGTAAAATGCATAGTGATCTGTGAGCTAAGAATTTGTGTTTGTATATATGTATCCCCCCTTTAATTTGTGATAATAACAAGCTTTAGACTTAAACAAGAGAAGGGTTAGCTTTTGTTTTATTCATGGGACATGGGAGTCGCTGGCTGGCCAACATTTATTGCCCATCCCTAGTTGCCTGAGGGCAGTTGAGAGTTAACCACATTGCTGTAGATTTGGAGTCCACATTTAGGCCAGACCAGGTAAGGACTGCACATTTCCTTCGCTAAAGGACATTTGTAAACCAGATGGGCTTTTCCGACAATCGACAATGGTTTCATGGTCATCAGTAGATTCTTAAATCCAGATTTCTTTTGTTGAATTCGATTTGAACCATCTGTGTGGCGGGATTTGAACTTGGGTCCCCAGCAGATTAGCTGAATTTCTGGATTAATCATTTAACGATAATACCACTTGGCCATCACCTCCCCAAGTTTTATCCCAAAACTCCCGCTGAATTCCTGAGCTACAAGTAATAAACTTCTTAACTAAAATACAGATACAAATATTAAAATGCAGACAAAGGAAAAATAGATGGTTAAAGTTGAGATTTCAGATCAGTATCTGTGAGATATCATTGTGGGTCTGTTTCTTCAATTGCTTCTTTCCAAAATGAAGGGGTTAAAGTATGAGATTTGGTTTAGCAGCCGTGATGGTTCTTTGTTTGAACATTCCGAGGTTTGCTTTGTCAGAGGGGCTCGGCAGGTCATAAGGTTTTCGGGAGAGGGAGAGAATGTTTCTTGCTCCTCACTGTTTCTGCAGTTACGGCACTTACAGATTCTCTGGACTCCTTCGGCAAAACAGCATTTGATTTCTTCGTACCTTTCTCCTTGTCTTCTGTTGGCCCAGAAACCGTTGTCTCTCAGAGCTCTTCCTGGGGCACTGCACCTTGCCTCCCAAGACAACTGCCTCCTTTATACGAGTTCAAAAAACACAAAAGTGGCTGCTATATTAAAGTTGTTGTTTCAACTGGCAAAGAAATGTATACACGATTGCCCTTTGAAGTCCCATCCTATCTCCTGTTCCCTTATTATTAAGAGGGATTCTCCATACCTTTTAGAAGATTCAATGAACGTCTCTGGAGGTCTCTTTTGCATTTTAATGACTTTTTGCAAGCAGCTCTGGAGATATGAGTCTTTAAAACAGTTGTCCTTAAAATCTGCAATATCTTACTTACACTTTTGTGACATGCACCTTAGTACAAAATTAATTTTACTGATATCACCAGCCAAGAGTGATTGGTTTGACTGAGTCATAGAGTCATAGAGGTTTACAGCCTGGAAACAGGCCCTTCGGCCCAACTTGTCCATGCCGCCCTTTTCTTTTAAAACCCCTAAGCTAATCCCAATTGCCCGCACTTGGCCCATATCCCTCCATACTCATTGTACCCATGTAACTATCCAAATTTTTTTTAAAGATAAAATTGTACCTGCCTCTACTACTACCTTTGGCAGCTTGTTCCAGACACTCACCACCCTCTGTGTGAAAAAATTGTCCCTCTGGACACTTTTGTGTCTCTCCCCTCTTACTCCTTATCTCTCTGGGGTATAGAATTCCAAACACTAACCACTCTCTAAGAAATAAACCCAACATATGTGGGAATTTACTCTGCTTTGATTTACTTTACACCTGACGCAGTTTTAAAATACGGCACCTAATTAATCCCTGGCACAATATTAAGAAATTCTAGACCCTCTCTTTCTTAATTTAGCAACCTGTGCCTCAGAAATCTCTATTTAAATAAATATGGGATATGAATGTGGTGTGGATAGATTATGATTATATTAGTAACACGGTTACAGATTTAATTTTTCATTTAGACTTCGTCTTCAGGCACCCAGGGCCAAGGTGAAGAATAAAAGAAAAGGCAACGCAACAATTAAATACATATGTGGTGTACTGCATTGGTTTGTGGGGGTCTCCTAGTTCTGGTCCTATCGAGTTGGTTGGAACAGGCTGGTCTCCTGAAACAAATCAAAATCAAAATTTAAAAACTGCTTAATAACCAAATCCAAATCGCTCTCCAATTTTGACAATGGACATCCACTCATTGTTTTCTTGTTTCCTCCATCAACGTTAACTTATTTACATTTATCTGTTATAAGATCCACCTTCAGTCCATGAATTTACTGTTGTTCTTCCGATCAGAAGATCATCAATCTTCTGGACAAGGCTGGTAACATAACCATCAGCAGATTTTCCATTCTTCCACGTGAGCAAGTTTACTTAATCTACAGATTATCTAATCATAGTTTCGCTTCATAGACAATGTTGCAAAATCAAAGATAACAGTATTAAATAAAAAATAGAGAGCGTTTGCCCTCTTCACTTGTATTTCACTCCTTCTGTATTCGCTATTGCAGTAACTGGAGTGCCCTCTACTGTTACACATTAAGAAGAAAGTGGAAACTACTGGACTGTACATTCCAAATCAACCAGTTGCAGCTTGTGCTTGATATGACTGATGGGAGGCCCAGAACATGTCTCAGAAGGACTCAATGAATCACTGCTACTGACTCTCATCAAGCAGAACATTGCCAATTTATCATCCCTGTTCTCTGATGCCAAATTAGTTTTCAATCCAGGTTACTAGTTTGCCATCAATTCATCCACTTTAAAGCATCTTTAAAAGCTTCACATGTCAAAAGTTATCAAATGCCGATTGCAAATCCCAGAACATTAACTTCCAGTGGCTTTTTCCTACCTTGAATTGTTTACCATCTCAAAACCGGGAGATTCATGAAACGCGACCTATTACTTTTAAAAACACTTGCTGGTTACTCCACATTTTAATCTTAGTGTTGATAGATTTTTTTTAAGCTTATTTATTTGTATCACAAGTATGCTTACATTAATACTGCAATGAAGTTACTGTCAAAATTCCCCAGTCGCCAGACTCCGGCACCTGATCGGGTACACTGAGGGAGAATTTAGCATGGCCAATGCACCTAACCAGCACATCTTTCAGACTGTGGGAGGAAACCAGAGCAGCCGGAGAAAACCCACACAGGCATGGGGAGAACACGTAGACTCCGCACAGACAGTGACCCAAGTCGGGAATCGAACCCGGGTCCCTGGCACTGTGAGGCAGCAGTGCTGACCACTGTGCCGACAGAGCAAGGGGTAGCACCATGAACACTTGGTTTGAACAACAAAAACACTTTACTTGCATTGACAATCTCCTGGTCTACAATGAGCAGCCGGTCATCCCAGTTTCCCTTCAGCTGAAGATCATTCAGAAAATACTCCAGGGTCATCTGGGCATCACCAAATGTGGAGCATGGGCTCAATGTTCACTCTGATGACCAAGCATTTCCAGGGGAATCGAGGAAACCAGAGCACCCAGAGGAAATCCACGCAGACATGGTGAGAACGTGTAGGCTCTGCACACACAGTGACCCAAGCCGGGAATTGAACCGGGGTCCCTGGCACTGTGAGGCAGCAGTGCTAACCACTGTGCCACCGATCATAGAATGATATCTTCCTTGTGGTAGATGGTAGAATGTTTGGCTGATAATCCTTCGGATCCATTTATTGCACACCTCAACTTTAAATATTCGGAGAAAACAAAATATTCTATGTGATGTTTCTTACTTTGAGTGAGAAAACAATTAAGTAGCTGAAAGGATTTTGCCATTTTCACTTTGGCATTCACTCATAAGAAGTCCAAGTCTTGCATAGTCATAAATAATGTAACCAGTGTGATCTCGAGGAACACAAGAAGATAATAGCAAAATGACAGAAATAATATGAAACAAAATAAATTAGAAATGTTTAGGAAACATATCTTATTATTCTGTGCAAGAATGAGGAAAACAATGCAGTCTTTTACTGAACTCTATTCTCCCAATCTGACATTTTCATATTTGAAGACCTACATCCACTTACTGTTCAACAAATGAGAAAATAGTTCAAATCCCTCTTGAACCCTTCAAAAAGAATGTAAACAGTGAAAGTTTCCATGCAGACTCTGTCAGACTGATCTGATGTGTGGTCTGTATCAGATATTTCTCACTCCTCTTTACGGAAGTTGAAAAGTTGGCTGTGTTCTTCCAGCACTTCAGGATGTTATTTTAAATCTTTAATACTTGACTTGGACTGTCTATAGATTCAAAATTGAGCAGCCTTTGGCAAAATGAGAGCATAACACATTTGTGAGAAATTCTAGGATGTGAATGATTGGTGTGCAACAGATGGGAGAATAAACAAGAACACGAGAATTAGCAGTAGCAGTAGGCCATTGTTGATTTAAAGTAAATGAAATAAAGCAAGTTGGATAAAACTAACAGTGAGAAACCACATGTCTAGACATGTGGGGTGGAATTTTCCCGTCCCACCTGCCACAGAAATCATAATGGGTGGGACACGGACCATGCAAAGGTTCATTGACCTCGGGTGGGATTTCTCGGCCTTGGGGAAAGTGTGGCCGGAAAATTCTGCCCTTGGTCTTAAAAAAACCTCATAAACCACAGAAGGCAAGCCGGCATGGATTTATTAAAAGCAACTCGCATTTAATTTACTTTATATGAGGATTTTGATAAGGTAATAGAGAGGGTTAATGAGGGTAATGCAGTTGATGTGATGTAATGAACTTCCAAAAGGCATTTGATAAAGTGCCATATAACAGGCTTATTAGCAGAGACAAAACCCATGGGATAAGAAGGAGTCCCACAGCGCCAGGGACTCAGGTTCGATTCCGTCCTTGGGTGACTGTGCAGAGTTCACACGTTCTCCCCGTCTCTGCGTGGGTTTCCTCCGGGTGATCTGGTATCCTCCCACAATCCAAATTTGTGCAGGTTAGGTGGATTGGCCATGATAAATGCATAGGGGTATGGGGATAGGACAGGATGGTGGGCCTGGCTACGATGCTCTTTGTATAGTGGGTGCAGAACCAATAGGCCAAATGATTTCTTTCTGCACTGTAAGGAATACAATGCTGCCTGGGTGACAGGAGATAGACTAGTAGCGTGTGCTTTTTTGGACAGCAAAAAGTTATATATTCGGGTTCCCAAGGGGTTGGTAGTAGAACTCTTGCTTTTCTTGACCTATGCCTTGATTTCAGCACAAATTAAAAATATGCATATGACACAAAACCTGGAAGTGTTGTGAACTGTGAGAAGGGTAACAATAGACTTTAAGAGGACATAAAGGGGCAGAGGGAATGGGCAGACAAATAGCAAACAAAATTTAATGCCGAGAAGTGTGCAATGATTCATTTCGGTAGGAAGAAACAGGCGATGAAATATAAACCAAAGGGTAAAAACTAAATGGGACCTGGGGAGACATGAACACAAATCATTGAAGGTGGCAGGAGAGGTAGAGAAAATGGTTAATGAACCATACAAGATCCTAGGCTTCATCTAGGTCATTGGTATTAAGTTGAGGTCCCAGCACAGACCACTGTGGGGCTCCACTCCTCATATCCTGCCAATCAGACAAAGGCCCATCTGTACATACTCTCTGGGCCCTATTTTACCATTTTGATTCAAAGTGCTGCGCGGACTTGAAACTGGGAGTGTTTCAGATCTGACTTTTAGACCTGTCTGAAAAAATAGCAGCAATTCTGAATCACGCTACAGAAGCGTGTGGGTGGGGCTTACCACACCCGAACTCCTGCAGCTCCAATCGGCACCTCCAACTCCCCATGCGCAGAAAAAAAAATGATAGAGTGCAGCTCCCCTGCCACATCCCTCCCGGGCTGGATAATGCCTCCTCCTGGGCCCCCACAGATATTGCCCCACCCCCACAACATTACTGACCCCCTTATCCCCCCATCCACCTGCCACCCAGACCGATTGCAGTCCCCTCCCCGCCTTCCCCCCAATGATCTCAGACAGAGTGGCAGCGAACCCCTTTTCCCCTCACCGATCTCAGGCAGAGTGGTAGCGGACTCCCTCCCCACCCCCCCCCCCCACCGATCTCAAGCAGAAAGCTGTCGGATGCTTGGCATTTATCTCCTCACCAGCTCGATCGCTCGAATTGGACTTTTGTGGAGCATGTCTGATTCGCACCGATTCTGGATGGACGAACGCGGTGGTAAAGGGGAAATGCCGGTAACGTTGGGCGTGCAGCCCATTAAGTCAATTTAAATGCATGCAAATGCATTTAAATGGCTGTCGCACCCGTTTCGGGCATGGTCCCGATCGTGGCCATTTTCGGGCCTTGGTAAAGGGGGAACCGGCGGGGAAGCGGGCGGGCGCGGATTGCGCTACTCGCCTCACGCCTGGCTTTACCAATTTTTCACGCCCGAAAACGGGCGCAACTTGATGATAAAATCAGGCCCTCTGTTTTCTGCTAGCCAGCCAACCTTCTATTCAGAATATGTTACTCAAATGTTCACAACTGGTATCTCTCTAACTGCACTTAGCCTTGCAATGCAATAGTTTGCACTTAAATTGCTCATTGAGTTCTCTCAGCTGTGAAAGGAGTTCATAGAACATAGAACAGTACAGCACAGAACAGGCCCTTCGGCCCACGATGTTGTGCCGACCTTCATCTGAAACCAAGATCAAGCTATCCCACTCCCTATCATCCTGGTGTGCTCCATGTGCCTATCCAATAACCGCTTAAATGTTCCTAAAGTGTCTGACTCCACTATCACTGCAGGCAGTCCATTCCACACCCCAACCACTCTCTGCGTGAAGAACCTACCTCTGATATCCTTCCTATATCTCCCACCATGAACCCTATAGTTATGCCCCCTTGTAATAGCTCCATCCACCCGAGGAAATAGTCTTTGAACGTTCACTCGATCTATCCCCTTCATCATTTTATAAACCTCTATTAAGTCTCCCCTTAATCTCCTCCGCTCCAGAGAGAACAGCCCCAGCTCCCTCAACCTTTCCTCATAAGACCGACACTCCAAACCAGGCAGCATCCTGGTAAATCTCCTCTGCACTCTCTCCAGCGCTTCCACATCCTTCTTATAGTGAGGTGACCAGAACTGCACGCAATATTCCAAATGCGGTCTCACCAAGGTCCTGTACAGTTGCAGCATAACCCCACGGCTCTTAAACTCCAACCCCCTGTTAATAAAAGCTAACACACTATATGCCTTCTTCACAGCTCTATCCACTTGAGTGGCAACCTTTAGAGATCTGTGGATATGGACCCCAAGATCTCTCTGTTCCTCCACAGTCTTCAGAACCCTACCTTTGACCCTGTAATCCACATTCAAATTTGTCCTACCAAAATGAATCAACAGTTCACTGCTGTTTTAAAAGGAACTTCATTGAGCACTATGCGAATGGTAAATCTGGGATGGTCTTTGAGGAGGTGAAAGGCAGGAAGGATTCAATGACAGATGGGTTCATAGTGCTGGCTTCATAGCTAATGGTGGTAGTTACAGGGCAAATAGGTGGATACAACTTATTGTGGTGAACAGAAAGATAACATACAAGACAAAGTACTTGCTTTGTTTGTTGTCATCATTAAAACTTCTCTTGCATTGTTATTTAAGGTCCAATATTCAGGATTACCAAACATCTTGAAAAACAGCAATTAACATCAGTTATTAACAGCCACTTGGATAAAAATAAGCTTAGTACCAATTTTGCATCTTGTTCTAATTGTGTGCCATTTGAACTGGGGTTTTAATTGGTCCTTTCTGGAAGAGAAATACCTCATTATAAATTTAACAGGTGCATTCTGCCATGCAGTACCCAGATTTAAAGGATGGCATACTTTCCCAATAGTGACTATCTTGTACTTTCAGAGTACGTCACATCAACACTATGATTTGAATGAATGAACAACAGTTATTATACAGAGTGAATAAAGAAGCAATGATCTATCAGAAGAAAAATATGGCAGATGCTGGAAATCTGAAATTTAAAATGAAAATGCTGGAAACTTTCAGCAGGTCAGGCAGCATCTATGGGCAGAGAAAAAAGGTTGGTAACTTTTATCAATAGTGTCCTTATCACATTAAAAACTTGTTGTGTCCATCATACCTTAAACCTGTCATCATGCCTGCCATGTTTGTCACATGTGCAAACATCATGCATGGAAAATGTTCACGGTGTTGTCGTCAAAGACCACTCAAGTCTTTGGGTGGAATTTTATGGCCTCACTCATCCCAAAACCGTAAAAGCCCACCCGAGGTCAATGGATTTTCCCATTGTCCGTCCCTAGCCCTCTCCGATTCCCTTAGCGGGTGGGACGGTAAAATTCCGGCCTGTAAATCCAGTAACAGTGGGGGCCTTACCAGAATTTGGCAGTGTGAATCCCACAGTGCAGAAGGAGGCCGTTTGGCCCACTGAGGTAAATGCATGGAATTGTGGGGATAGGGCCTGTGTGGGATTGTGGTCGGTGCAAACTCGATGGGCCGAATAGCCTCCTTCTGCGTTGTAGGATTCTATGATTCTAGAATGGCCAATCCACCTAACCTGCACATCTCTGGACTGAAGGAGAAAACCGGATCACCCGGAGGAAACCCACGCTGGCACAGGGAGAATGTGCAAACTCTACACAGACAGTGACCCAAGGCTGGAATCGAACCTGTGTCCCTGGCGCTGTGAGACAGCAGTGCTAACTACAGTGCTACCGTGCTGCCCATGTGCCAGTCTGCCACCATAACTTACTTTGTATTTTTTCTTATTATATCCATTAGGTGCATTTTGCCGTCTGTTTCGTGTCTTAAAATGATCACGTATGTGCAACTTCAGCACATATTCCATCAAAGAATAAGGAAGCTAACATTTGATTTGTTATGACCCATAACTTTTTAAACTGAACAAAAAAATAGAGCGAACTTCAATTCATTTTCCTGGAGGCAAGTGGAATAAGCCCACCTGCTTGGATACAACAGGCAACATGACTCATTAATAAAAATAGAAAATGCTGGAAAAACCCAGCAGGTCAGCAGTGTCTGTGGAGAGAGAAACAGAGTCAACATTTCAAGTCCCCATGAAGTGATATGATGGATTTTATAGTGTGGAAGGGGAATGGAGCAGCTGGAGAAAAATAGAAGGTCTGGGACAAGTGGGAGCTTGAGAGATTTGACAGAGATCTAGGCGGCATGGTAGCACAGTGGTTAGCACTGCTGCTTCACAGCTCCAGGGACCTGGGTTCGATTCCCGGCTTGGGTCACTGTCTGTGTGGAGTTTGCACATTCTCCTCGTGTCTGCGTGGGTTTCCTCCGGATGCTCCGGTTTCCTCCCACAGTCCAAAGATGTGTGGGTTAGGTTGATAGGCCGTGCTAAAATTGCCCCTTAGTGTCCTGGGATGCCTAGATTAGAGGGATTAGAGGGTAAAATATGTAGGGATATGGGAGTAGGGCCTGGGTAGGATTGTGGTCGGTGCAGACTCGATGGGCCGAATGGCCTCTTTCTGTACTGTAGGGTTTCTATGATTTCTATGAAAGATTTCATGGGCACAGGAAAAGTGGTAGTGTTAAAGACTAAAGAAGGTGCTAATAGCGGCATGAAAGGTTAGATAGTGGGTAAGTTAATAACAGAACAAGGGTCAGCACTCTGTGAAAGCAAAACATAAGAACAAGTTTTAAATGGCCCTGTGGATGGATCGTGGTTGAGGAAAAAAATAGGATGACTTGTCAGTAGCTTATTAAGGTCAAATGAAGGAGGCTGACTGGAATTTTCCAGTCAACTTCCAGGTTCCTGCAGGCACCAGGGGCTTTAGAAATCTTAGAATCTTAGAAATCTTAGAAACCCTACAGCACAGAGAGAGGCCATTCGGCCCATCGAGTCTGCACCGACCACAATCCCACCCAGGCCCTATCCCCATATCCCTACATATTTACCCATTAATCCCTCTAACCTACGCATCCCAGGACACTAAGGGCAATTTTAGCATGGCCAATCAACCGAACCCGCACATCTTTGGACTGTGGGAGGAAACCGCAGCACCCGGAGGAAACCCACGCAGACACGAAGAGAATGTGCAAACTCCACACAGACAGTGACCCAAGCCAGGAGTCGAACCCAGGTCCCTGGAGCTGTGAAGCAGCAGTGCTAACCACTGTGCTACCGTGCCGCCCCAAAATGGGAAGAAACCGGAGCAAACCCACGCAGACATGGGGAGAACGTGCAGACTCCACACAGACAGTGACCCGAGGCCGGAATTGAACCCGGGTCCCTGGCGCTGTGAGGCAGCAGTGCTAATGACTGTGCCACATGGACTACTTTAGAGGCTATTTAGATACCAATGATGGACATCTGGCAGCAGGCTCAGGATCTATGTTCCAGTGAAGCCTGGAGGCTCTCTCCCTGCCTCCCTAGTGCAGGGGCCATCCTATAGAAGGGTTCCTTCCCTCTCCTGTAATAAATATCTGTATCTGTCAACTTTTCACAGAAGCTGGAAGTTACAATTGTACACTATTAATTTGTTTGAATCACATGAAATGTTACCAACATGGTAGTCAATCAACGACATAGTTTGCTTCCAAACGAGAAAATGCTGGAAAATCTCAGCAGGTCTGGCAGCATCTGTAAAGAGAGAAAAGAGCTGATGTTTCGAGTCCAGATGACCCTTTGTCAAAGGTAAAAGGCATGGAAAGTGGGAGATATTTATACTGTAGGGTGAGGGAATGAAAAATTCGCCCTACGGTATAAATATTTCCACTTTCTGTGCCTTTTACCTTTGACAAAGGGTCATCTAGACTCGAAACGTCAGCTCTTTTCTTTCCTTACAGACGCTGCCAGACCTGCTGAGATTTTCCAGCATTTTCTCTTTCGGCTTTAGATTCCAGCATCCGCAGTGATTTGCTTTTATACGTAGCTTGCTTTCTTGGCAAATGTTACAATATCATTATAATAAACCTCCTCCATATAATTCAGAAATGAAAGTTGTGGGGGAGCCAAAGCAGCTTGTTACAGAAATGTAGTAGTTATTGATCCTCAGATGTAAACCTTATTTTTCTTCACCACCTTGCAAAGTTTCTTTTTAACTAGCTAATTTTCTCTTAATTGAATGCATCTTAATCTTCTTTGCAAGCCTCTGTGCAGCACTTTAAAAACTGTTTTCAAACATCCAAGAGAAATAAAAGTCCTATCCACTAATTCAACTGCTAATTTAAAGGATTAAAGTATATTCATGAGCCGCGACTTAAAGCTTCTAAAACCCCATTGAGTACATTTGATCCGCATTTGGGATGGCATGATGGCACAGTGCTTAGCACTGCTGCCTCACAGTGCCAGGGACCTGGGTTCGATTTCCGGCTTGGGTCACTGTCTGTGCAGGGTTTGCACATTCTCTCTGCATGGGTTTCCTCCGGGTGCTCCGGTTTCCTCCCACAGTCCAAAGTTGTGCGGGTTAGGTGGAATGGCCCCTGAGTGACAGGGGGATTGACTAGGGTAAATGCATGGGGTTATGGGGATAGGACCTGGGTGGGATTGTGGTCGGTGCAGATTCAATGGGCCAAATGGGCTGGATGACACCCCATGAGCTAGCCAAGTGCGCGGTGGTGGACATCTGCTTGCGGCCAATGCCATCCAAGACCTTAGAACAGTTGTGCTTGACCCAATGTCACACATGGTCTCGAGGAGACACAACTGGCAGTGGGATCCTGTCTGAGCATACCCCTGCTCGGACAGAATTCCACATTGGCCCCAAGCCTAGACCTCCCCCCCCCCACCCCCCCGGGTCAGTAGCCCCACACTTCGAGGCACCTTGCAGAAATACCCTCCGTGCCCTTTGTCACTGAGGGGCAAACTAAAAGGGGCAGCCTCCCAAAAAAAAGAGGGACAAACTAAAAGGAGGGGTTTCCTGTACAGACCTCCTCACGAACCTGCTACTGGGCCTGACGAAACTCGCCATAAACAAGTCCAGGCAGCAGGCGACCGAGGGAGACATCCGACCCGACTGTCTGCCCCTCTACCATGGCTACATTCATGGCCAGATATCCCTGGAGAGGGAGCATGCGGTGTCTTCCATGTTCATTGGGAACCGTAGGGGCTGGATGTAATGTCGACCCTTTTAACCACATTTTAGTTTGATGTTTTAAGTTTATTTTATGCTTTGTTTTTTGTTTCGGATAATGCTCTTTTTTTGGGAGGCTTCCCCTTTTAGTTTGTCCCTCAGTTAATTTGATTTAATTTACCTGATTGTTAAAAAGACTACTGGTGGCCTTCATCTGTGCCTCTTAGTGACCCTACAACTTTCTAATCTTTTGCGGCCTACTGCTTCACATAGTTGTTCCCCCAGGATGCATATTAGAGATGGACGTGTCCATCTGTGATCCATGACCCTTTGCCTGTGATGCCTTTGGCGGGCGTCCTCTGGGGGGGCCGAGACCTGGAAGGCCCCGGCCAATTTGCAGATGACACTGATGTTTCAGTGCCTCCAGCAGGCCCTGAGATACCCCGGTGTGAGGAAGGGAGGAATCGGAAGGTCTCTGCCATCCAGACTCTCCTGGGTGGAAGGCCCTGGCATGGGCTCAAGTCCTCCCTCCACCCTCAGGGTGCCCATAAGCCCCAGGGACTCTCCATGGGAGGCCTGGTTAGCTGGATTGAGTTCCAGAAGCTCCGGCATCACTTGGCTCTGCCAGTCCTGGAGGTATAGATGCGACTGCCCCCTGGTGTATGATCCCTCAGTCCTGGCCCTCTGAGACTGGGCCATGCTATGGAGCCCCTCTGCTACAGCGTTCTGTGAGTGAGCCAGACTCTGGAGCCCCTCAGCAGTAGCCCTCTGAGCCTGGGCTAAGTTATCGAGGCCTACAGCCACGGCCTGCTGTGTCTCCAGAATGCCAGCGAGAGTCCCAGACATGGCCAACAGTGTCTCCAACATGCCCCTGACACCCATGGCCATAGACTGATGTGCCTGCAGGATGCTGGGGACACCCTCGGCTGTGGCCCGCTGTGTCTCTGCCATGGCCAGCTGTGTCTCCAGGATGGCCTGGACCCTGTCACCCATGAGGCCAAATCCCTGTGCCAGACTTTCGACAGCGGACGCTTTTTTTTTGGGAGGCTGCCCCTTTTAGTTTGTCCCTCAGTTAATTTGATTTAATTTATCTGATTGTTAAAAAGACTACTGGTGACCTTCACCTGTGCCTCTTAGTGACCCTACAACTTTCTAATCTTTTGCGGCCTACTGCTTCATATAGTTGTTCCCCCAGGATGCATATCAGAGGTGGACGTGTCCATCTGTGATCCATGGCCCTTTGCCTGTGATGCCTTTGGTGGGTGTCCTCTGGGGTGGCTGAGACCTGGAAGGCCAACAGTGTTGGCCTGGTTAACACGCTGTGCCGGCATCACTTCCTGTGACAGCACTCTGTTGAACTTCCCTAAACAGCCTTGCAGTCGCAGCATGGTTGCTGACAACCCTTCCACCACTCCCCGGGTTTCCTGATGCATCTCTACCAGCTTCAGGATGAACAAACTCTGAGGCCCGGCATCTGGCTTGGAGCCAGCTGCATCCTCCGGCAGACTTAGGTGCGCCTGAGCACTCGGGTGTGCCCGCCTCCACCCGATGTGCATCAGCAGCTGTGATGTGCTCACCAGTAAGTGATCCAGAAGTCTCAGCACTAACATGGCCCACGTGGTGATATTCTCCAGGTTAGGGGGTTGTGCGGTTGATACCTGTGCAGATTCACTGGTATTGTCCTCAGTGGATTCTTCAGAGCCTCCCTCCGAGGTGTCCAGGGGAGTTGTCTCAGGAGCAGTGAGGGGGGGGGGGGGGGGGGGGGGGGGCAACACCAGATAGGTATGATGCAATGGTGCATCAGGGTCCAGCATTGTAAGAATAAATATACATTAGGGCAAGGGAGGGGAAGCAGCCCACACAGCATGGCATTTACTTCAAAGAAGTCTTATGAATCAGGTTCAGCTGATGCTCACTTGCATGCCGGACACCGACCTGGTTGTTGGTTACCATTCTGCGTGCATCCCCCCTGCCAGCTCCAGAGCACACTGCCACAGTCAACAACCATAGCTCAGGAACACCCCCACCTGCCTTTTCCCTCTCATGGCGATTATGTGCATTTTTCTCCTGTGGGGACATAAGGGGGATTGAAAGCATGGTGTATGGGGTGCAATGTGTGTCGGGAGTGGGGTGCTCGTTTTGGGGAAATGGGTCCCCACTGGCGGCTGCTGATTGGGGGGGTGCCACTGGGGTTGGAGGCAGTACTTGGGGCGGGGTGGGGGGGGGGGAGAGAGGGATGGGAGGTAGCAGTTGGTAGCTGCCCTTGAGGTGCCTGGGGATGGTTTGACATTGTAAGCACAGCACATGTACAGGTTTCAGAATGGGATGCACGCTCACCCTTGCTGCCCGAAGAATGTCGTTCATTTTCTTGCGGTACTGCTCTCCAGACTGAGGGATCAGAATCCCGGCATTCACACCTTCTGCCACTGCCTCCCATAAAGCTCTGCTGTGTGACCCCTTTGGCGACGGCCCCTGAATGGGGGACAGCAGCGAGCGCCTCTCCTCCACTGCGTCCAGCAGGTGGGCCTGCTCACTCTCAGAAACTCTGGGGGCCATCTTCCTGGCGTGACTGCCTGTGAGTCCGTAATTGCAACTTATATACAGCTTTGGCTTGTTAAGGGAGTCCAGGTGCTGTCAGTTTGGGCCAGTCATGGGCCCATTAGTTACATTTCGTTGTGAGAAGTGTGCAGGCAACCTGGTTTCAATAGAGGGTGAGCAATCTCCAAAGCAGCTGAAGGGTCTCACTCAACAAGGTACTGTGGCCAGGGGATGCAATGTTCATGGTTCTCACTCAATGAGGAGGAATGCTCACAGGCAGGGGGTGTGCATGGCAGCACAGCACCCTGTGTGTGAAGGGAGAGGGGTGGGGGGATGGGATGGGGAGGCCAGGAGGCCGGCGATGTCTAGGTCAGTGGGGGATGAGGAGGCCAGAAGTGTCCAGGTCGGTGGAGGGATGGGGAGGCCGGGAGGCTGGCGATGTTCTTGGGGGGGTGGGGGGGGGGGGGGGGGAAGGGGCGTGAGAGGCCAGTAATGTCTATGGGGGGAGTAAGATGGCAGCGATCAGGCCAGCAATGTCTGTGGGGGATTGAGGCCAGCGGTCTCAATGCTGGGAGGACTTGTTTAGCGATCTCCCAGAGATCAGGGTATGCGTGGGGCCCACTCAGTGTGCTGATTTCAGCCTCTTCAGTGGGGATAGGCCCTGTCCCTGGATTTTTTGTGTGATTCACACTAGTGCACTCTGCAGTGCACAGAATGTGGGAGATTCATTTTGAAAATCCCACTGAAAAAAAACAACAGGATTTACTCGTTTTTACGCGAATTCGACACTGAGAATTTTTGGGGAGAATCGCCCCCATTGTGTTTATTTTGTCTTCACAAGTAAGATCATAACCACCTGAGTAATCAACACAATTTTCAAGAGCGAGAATTCATTGGTGAGAAGGAATTGTTACAGATACCAATGTCTATAAGTTGAATGCACAATCTGCCTCACAGTAGTGGGACACATTTTCTTCAGCAAGATGCTCCAAATGACCCGTCTGGATGTAAAGGTTTTCGGACGTTCTGCTCTGGTAAGCAAAGGAACATGCTAGCCACAGTGAGCAGCTGTTCGCCTTGTTACGCAACTCCCACTCCCGAGATCCCAGAGCCTTGTCGAGCAAGATATACAGCTGTTGAAGCCGGCAAATGTTCGTACCAGTCTGCAAGCTGGGATTACCAATGTGCGCACCGACATGGTTCACCTGCACATCATCGTTCAGTTGGGACTGGCACAGTTGGCAAAGCAGATGGGGCCTCTTGTCAACCTGCTCAGAGCACTGATGTAAATTCAGCAATCTTTGCCTACCTGATTCCAGAACATAATCAGCTGCAGCTCCTCAAAGATATCGTAGGGAGCTTTTCAGCTAAGTATGCAATAATTGCAATATTTGCCTCATTAACAGGGAACAACTTAAATTCCAAGGACACATTCATCTTTGGATGATTTATCTTAACCATAGCAGTAATGATTCAGAAAAACAAAAGAATAGAATGTATTCAGTATATTCTACAAGTAAACACGCCCAATGCAATTGGGATATTATCATGGAATCATCGAATCCTACAGTGCAGAAGGAGGCCATTCGGCCCATTGAGTCTGCACCCACCACAATCCCACCCAGGCCCTATCCCAATAACCCCATACATTGACCTTATCTAGTCCCCCTGACACTAAGGGGCAATTTAGAATGGCCAATCCACCTAGCCCGCACATCTTTGGACTGTGGGAGGAAACCCATGCAGACACGGGGAGAATGTGCAAACTCTGCACAAACAGTGACCCAAACCGGGAATCGAATCCAGGTCCCTGGAGCTGTGAGGCAGCAGTGCTAACCACTGTGTCACTGTGCCACCAATGTTTAATTAGCATGGAATATTTACATAAAGAATGCAGAGCAATGGTAGACATTGTAGTGAGATGTCTTTGATTGTTTTCACTATCGTCTATTCACTCTCAATTTTATCAGGTTGTAATGGAGATAGCTATAATTAAAATTTAATTACTTTTGTACTTGCAGGTGTTTTATTTGTCTGTTGTAATCTTTTAGCTGGAATGGTAAAAGGCAGATATTCTTGTCATTTACATCCCCAGTGCTTTCAAATCTGTCTTTCGAACCCAATTCATATTCATAGATTAGATCCCCTCATCACTGGTAACTCTAACCCTCCTGGGGGGAATTGGAACGGTTTCTATTTTCTCCTACTGGGTCCAGATGACATTACAATATTCATGTTGAGGTTGTCCTGCCTGATACCAGTTGGATATGCAATTCTATCCTCCATGATAAATGTTGTCTATATATATCCACCCAGGAAGTGAGCATTTAGAATAATTTGCTGTTGGAATTGCAATGCACTGCAGTTTCACCTCACTGGAGTAATAAGAGAATTGATTTTTTTTAGCCTTTATATTGATACATGGCACCTCCGCTTAAATCAGAATATTGTGCTTACTTGTTTTCACTGACATGTTGTGCCAGATGATTAAAATGAGTGTCATAACAATGACATTTTTTCCTGATCTTAAGTTAAGGCCAGATCTGAGTGAACCTAACAAAAAATCCAGATAAATACAGCATGTAACCATTTGGGAATAATAGCTTGGCTAAATAGATCCATCCCCCAGTAATTGGCTTAATTGCTATTGTGACTCCGCGAGACTTTAGGATGTTACTGACTTGTTAAATATATGCCATGAGATGTGAATCAGCCAAACTGTACTTTTACACTCAGATGAACATTGTCCCCATGGTATGAGGTGAATGTTAAAATTGTTACCAGGTGAATCACCTCTGCTTTATTCATAGAATCATAGAATCCCTACAGTGCAGGCAGAGGCCATTCGGCCCATCAAACCTGCATCGACAACCCCCCAGGACGTATCCCCATAACCCCACTAGTCCCACTGACACTAAAGGGCAATTTAGCATGGCCAATAAAGCTAACCTGCACATCTTTGGAATGTGGGAAGAAACCGAAGCACCCGGAGGAAACCCATGCAAACACAGGGAGAACGTGCAAACTCCACACATTCACCCAAGGCCAGAATAAAACCCAAGTCCCTAGCGCTGTGAGGCAGCAGTACTAATAACTGTGCCACCATGCCGCCCCGATCACTGTGCCACCGTGCTGTCCTGTGTTTATTGCACAGACATACAGCTTAAATACCTGGTCATCCATGTTATATTCCTGAGGATATCCGGAATGTGTCGATAATTTTTATTTGTTAAGATCAGTATGAAGAGCTCACTTCAAACATCTGCCATTTTCTCCCCATAATATTTCGACCCAACCTATAATGCTTATAATTTAAATCTATCGGTTATATTACATAGAATATTACATAGAATCACTACAATGCAGAAGGAGGCCATTCAGCCCATCGGGTCTACACTAACAATAATCCCACCCAGGCCCTGCACCATTATCCCATGTATTTTTCCTGCAATACCTCTGACACTAAGGAGCAATTTACCATGGCCAATCTACTTAACTTGCGCATCTTTGGGCTGTGGGAGGAAACCAGAGCACCCGGAAAAAACCCACGCACTCACGGGGTGAATGTGCATACTCCACATTGACAGTGACCCAAGTCGGAATTGAATCCGGGTCCCTGGCACTGTGAGACAACAGTGATAACCATTGTGCCACATATATCATGGCCAAAGAAACTAGCAAGGTTGGAGATGCAAGGATCATACAAAACTAAAGGTAGGACCTCAATATCAATTGGTGCTTCCAGGGTGCCAGTGAGGAGGAACTAGTAGCAGAAGGTCACAGCCTTTGAACCGTGCGAATGGTCCCCAGCAATCAGAAAGGAATAAGGGCAGCAATCACAATGGGGGGAAGTTGGGTCAGAGATAGAGGCCATGATTCTCAGTGAAAAGAGAGGTCAGGCTCTGGGAATGGGGAAAAAATAAAAATGCTGGAAAATCTCAGCAGGTATAACAGCCTCTGTGGAGAGACAATTGAGCCAACGTTTTTACTCTGGGTCATCCTTTGTCAGAGCTGAAGGCAGTAGAATAGAGGATGATGTTTCTACTGTTAGGGTGAAAGAGGTGGGGGAGGATTGACAAAGATGTCATAGGTAAAAAGACAAAGGGAATGTACATGGTGGTGATCATGGCTAGGAAGGGTGCAAATAGCAGCACATTAAGAGATCAGAATGTGTAAATAGCAAAACAAGGGTAAGCCGAATGTCAAAGTACAACCTGAGACATGTAATAGAAGGCTGTAGTGGAGTGGGGGGAGAGGAGACAGCGGTGGGGGGAGAAAACTGGAAAGCAAGATTTTTTTAAAAGTGGAAAAAATGAAATGATGGAAGAAATGAAGATAAATAAATTACTAAATAAAGAGGATTAAATGACATAAAATAAAATCAATTAAAAGGAAATGGGGCGACGGTGGAGGAGAGGGTCCATGCTCTGAAGTTGTTGAACTCAGTGTTAAGTCTGGAAGGCTGTAAACTGTCTAATCGGAAGACGAGGTGCTGTTCCTCCAGTTTGCATTGGCACCTCAACCAACCTGACCACCCTGACTTGACAAAATGGGCCTCCCCACTGCAGGTCTAACGTGACCTGACATCTCCCGCACTGGACCTGGGCTGACCCACCCTGATGCAACCACGTCTTCCCCACATAGGCCTTATTGCCCCGCTCCCAAAGTCCAACCATCCCACCCTGAGCTCCACGGCCCCCGCGCGCCTTAATCAGTCCAAACCTACACCCCCCCCAACCCTTCCACAGATTCCTCCTCCCTCGGCTCATCCCCAAGCTCCGACCCCCTCACCCCTCAAATCCTATCAACTTAACTTAAACTCTTACCTTCTTCCTGGCCCATCAATTTCAATGGGACCTTTGTTTTACCTGGTTTACAGCAGTGCTGTAAAAATGGCGTGCCGTTCTTCAATCCGACAGAACTGGACTCTGAAGCTGGGTCTCGGGGACAAACATTTGTCGGACATGGGTGTCGTTGGCTGGCCAGTATTTATTATCCATCCCTAGTTGCCTTTGGAGGGCAATTGAGAGTCAACCACATTGCTGTGGATCTGGAATCACATGTAGCCTGGGTAAGGATGGCAGATTTCCTTCTCTAAAGGACATTAGTGAACCAGATGGGCTTTCCCAACATTGACAATAGTTTCACGGTCATTAGTAGATTCTTAATTCCAGATTTTTTTTTATTGAGTTCAAATTCCACCATCTGCCGTGGCGGGATTTGAACCTGGGTCCCCAGAACATTAGCTGAGTACTGGCAGGGAAGAAATTCCATGAAGGTATTTGGGAACAGAGTGGCATTCTGACGCAGGCTGCCCATCCAAGGAGGTTATGGCCCATTAACTCTTATCTCACTATATAGATGCTGATAGACCATAAGACCATAAGACATAGGAGCGGAAGTAAGGCCATTCGGCCCATCGAGTCCACTCCACCATTCAATCATGGTTGATTTCAACTCCATTTACCCGCTCTCTCCCCATAGCCCTTAATTCCTCGAGAAATCAAGAATTTATCAATTTCTGTCTTGAAGACGCTCAACGTCTCGGCCTCCACAGCCCTCTGTGGCAATGAATTCCACAGACCCACCACTCTCTGGCTGAAGAAATTTCTCCTCATCTCTGTTCTAAAGTGACTCCCTTTTATTCTAAGGCTGTGCCCCCGCGTCCTAGTCTCCCCTGTTAATGGAAACAACTTCCCTACGTCCATCCTATCTAAGCCGTTCATTATCTTGTAAGTTTCTATCAGATCTCCCCTCAACCTCCTAAACTCCAATGAATATAATCCCACGATCCTCAGACGTTCATCGTATGTCAGGCCTACCATTCCTGGGATCATCCGTGTGAATCTCCGCTGGACCCGCTCCAGTGCCAGTATGTCCTTCCTGAGGTGTGGGGCCCAAAATTCTCACAGTACTCCAAATGGGGCCTAACCAGTGCTTTATAAAGCCTCAGAAGTACATCCCTGCTTTTGTATTCCAAGCCTCTTGAGATAAATGACAAATGACCTGCTGAATTCTTCTACATTTTTCAGGTTTTTTAATTTCAGATTTCCAGCATCTGCAGTATTTTGATTTTATTATATCGATGTGTTCACAGTGGGTTGTGGTCAGATTTCAGAATTTACTCTTCTACGCCAAACCAAAAGAGAAAATGCTGGAAAATCTCAGCAGGTCTGGCAGCATCTGTAAGGAGAGAAAAGAGCTGACATTTTGAGTCCAGATGACAAAACTCTGACAAAGCTTTGGCAAAAGGTCATTATTTGTCATTTATATCAATGATTTGGATGAGAATATAGGAGGCATGGTTAGTAAGTTTGCAGATGACACCAAGATTGGTGGCGTAATGGAGAGTGAAGAAAGTTATCTCCGATTGCAACAGGATCTTGATCAATTGGGCCTGTGGGCTGACGAATGGTAGATGGAGTTTAATTTAGATAAATGTGAGGTGATGTATTTTGGCAGATTGAACCAGGGCAAGACTTACTCAGTTAATGGTAGGGCGTTGGGGAGAGTTACAGAACAAAGAGATCTAGGGGTACATGTTCATGGCTCCTTGAAAGTGGAGTCACAGGTGGACAGAGTTGTGAAGAAAGCATTCGGCATGCTTGGTTTCATCGGTCAGAACATTGAATACAGGAGTTGGGACGTCTTGTTGAAGTTGTACAAGACATTGGTCTGGCCACACTTGGAGTACTGTGTACAGTTCTGGTCACCCTATTATAGAAAGGATATTATTAAACTAGAAAGAGTGCAGAAGAGATTTACTAGGATGCTACCGGGACTTGATGGTTTGAGTTATAAGGAGAGGCTGGATAAACTGGGACTTTTTTTTCTGGAGCATAGAAGGCTGAGGGGTGACCTTATAGAGGTCTATAAAATAATGAGGGACATAGATCAGCTTGATAGTCAATATCTTTTCCCAAAGGTAGGGGAGTCTAAAACTAGAGGGCATAGGTTTAAGGTGAGAGGGGAGAAATACAGAAGTGTCCAGAGGTGCAATTCTTTCACACAGAGGGTGGTGAGTGTCTGGAACAAGCTGCCAGAGGTAGTAGTAGAGGCGGGTACAATTTTGTCTTTTAAAAAGCATTTAGACAGTTACATGGATAAGATAGGTATAGAGGGATATGGGCCAAATGCGGGCAATTGGGATTAGCTTAGGGGTTTACAAAAAAAAAGGCGGCATGGGCAAGTTGGGCCGAAGGGCCTGTTTCCATGCTGTATGACTCTATGACTCTAAGAGTCATCCGGACTTGAAACGTCAGCTCTTTTCTCTCCTTACAGATGCTGCCAGACCTGCTGAGATTTTCCAGCATTTTCTCTTTTGGTTTCAGATTCCGGCATCCGCAGTAATTTGCTTTTACCCTTCTATGCCAACCCTCTCGTACCCATTCTGGGGTGTTAAAACTCCCCTCCAAGCTGTACATTAATACTTAGTCCATACTTACATCCTATCTCTTTGATATTGCACTGCATAGAACAATTTTTGGAAAGGCGCTGGTATATTAAATACTGCAAATTAATTTATTGATTTTGATCACACAAACCACAGGACTAAAGCTTAAACAGTGTATGGATGTGTCAGCTGAACTCCGAGATGGGAAAACTGTCCTGTAATTTATTTGCTGCCCTTATATATTATTACTATTTAGAGGATTGTAAATTTTTGACAAATTGCCCTGAAAGTGGTCAGTTCATTTGATATTTTGGGTATCTTAATTAAAGGTATTGATTGTGTGTCAGGCCTCCAAGAACATAACTTTTGTGTTGTAGGACCTTAGAGGACATGCACCTTCAAAGGAAATCAGTGCATTTTCAATACTGTATTGTCAATGTACCTCATATATTACACTGACATTGCTCATTTTAGAGATCACTCACAAATTTTACACAAAATCAGACATAATTGTCAACTGCATTTTACTGACCAGATTGTAAAGTTTCAGTGCACATGTGGCTTATGCACTCACCTCTCCTAAACAAATATGAAAGTACAAGACAGAAATAAAGAATGAACAACCACTCTTTTTTGTCACCAGGAGATCCCAACCTGTGAGTTATTTAAAGTTTATTTAATCGTGTCACAAGTAGGCTTACATTAACACGGCAATGAAGTTACTGTGAAAATCCCCTAGTTGCCACCCTCCGACGCCTGTTCGGGTACACTGAGGGAGAATTTAGCATGGCCAATGCACCTAACCAGAATGTTTTTTGGACTGTGGGAGGAAACCGGCGCGCCCGGAGGAAACCCACGCTGACATGGGGAGGATGTGCCGATTCCGCGCAGACAGTGACCCAAGCCAGGAATTGAACCTGGGTCTTTGGCGCTGTGAGGCAGCAGTGCTAACCACTGTGCCACCATGTTGCTTTGAAGCGTAGCCACTGTTGTTACGTTAGCAAATGTTGCAGCCAGTTTTCCCATATATTTAGTTCAATAGACACCAATAGATAAATGTATTCCCACGCAGCTGGGCATATGTCAACACCAACAATTGGTTTTGTGTCAACTAAGGTAACACGTGATCAAAGTGCAAGTGATAAGCCAGTTGAAAATTACATTATGCACATGCACCATAACCACTGCCATTCTTAGTTGAAGTTAACTCCTTTTTTTAACTTATTTTGTATTTGGCGATTCTTTTATCCAAGATAAAACAAAGTACCAATGTCAGACACCAAATCAAAATTAACCTGTGCAATTTTCCATCAAAATCAAAAAGAATTCTATAGTTGTAAATACATCTACAAAGCTAACAGCTCACAACTGTGAAGTTCACATGTATGTGGCTCCCTGATCATAGTGACTGACTAATCTGCTGCCTACTATTATCCCTATATTCCACAAGTTAGTGGTGGATTTTACTTTCTGTGGAATTGCCTAAGAATTAAACATTGTGTGATCTCCCCCTTACTTCCAGAAGCTATGAAGAGAATGCATTATTTTCTGGTGGTATCTTTTCCACAACAACACAATGTGTGACTGATGACAGACAGTTATCTCTACCCTGCGCCATTAGGAAGCCAATAAGCTGTTTGTAGCTCTATTACTGCTTACTGCTGAGTAATGGTGAATTTGACTGTATTGAGTTTCGGTTATCCGAGTATCATGTACAAAAGCAGTTAACTTCTGTGCCCAGAAGATTATTGGGAGTGGAATGTGGATGGTTGACTGTTATTGAAAATTTTCTCGGATCAACTGGTAAAACTCAATTCCAGCCATTCTGCCGAACCTGAACTTCCTCATGTACCGTGCTGATCTGTTGTGCCGGGGAACTCATACTAAACTCTCTCTCTTTCATCTCTGCTAGTCCATCAAAGTGAGAAGGACACTTGCCACAGAGTGCATCCCATGGCAGGAAGCTGCGAGTGGAATATTTTAGTGTGGACGGCTGTTGCGCTGAGCTGCTCCACTGTCCTGGCTCCCCCGCTCTAATTGCTTGCCAGGGGGAATTGAAAGGATTTACAGGTTGATAATCAACTTGTTTCACCTAGTTATGAACAAACCTTCCATGGCCAACAAGTCCCATTGCGGGAGTCAAACCCAAGCTTCTGCTTCATAGGCAGGGACACATTGATACAATTGTTAGCACTGCTGCTTCTTCACCTGGGTTCGATTCCAGCTTTGGGTGACTGTGTAGAGTTTGCATGTTCACCCTATGTCTGCATGGGATTCCACTGGGTGCTCCATTTTACTCCCACAGATGTCCAAGGATGTGCAGGTTAGGTGGATTGGCCATCTTAAATTGCCCCTTAGTGTCCCAAGATAATGTAGATTAGGGAGATTAGTGGGGTAAATACATGGGGCTACAGGGATAGGACCTGGGTAAGATGCTTTGAGGGAGATTCGGTGCAGACTCATTGCGCTGACTGGCCTTCTTCTGCACTGGAGGGATTCTATGATGACACTACCCACTGCACCTCAAGACCTCCTTTCATTCTGAACTCGATCTATTACATAAGGCCTTCTTCTTTAGCTCTGCACCATTCCACCATTCTTTCCAAAATTGTAGACATCTAGAACTGGCTACCACAAACATTGAGGTAGAAAACTCTTCTAAATGATTCAGTTATGTGAATACTGTGATGGTAGTACTCAATTAACTGTAAGCTCACTTGGTCAGGCCTGGAATAAATATTTTTTGAAACCTCCATTATTGAGTAATTGTGAGATGAGTTTTTGAGAGCGGCCTTTAGAAGGTTAATTGTACTTTATCCTAGCGTTTCAGAAACGTTCATTAATCTATCTTTAAGAGGAATGGGAATTCTCAGAGCAACATTGAATCTGGACTGGAAGTTGGTTAGAAACTTTTAACTACATTTTTGACTCTGTTCTCATGTCAAAAATTCGACTAAAACGCTGAAAGTCAGGATTATCATCCCCTGGACTCTCTTTCTGAAAAATGGGACTCCAGTCAGACACATCAGTGTCACACAATGACCTTTTCGTTTTACAGTGTGAAACAAGTTCTTAATAATAACCAACTTGACAATTGTAAGGTGCAATGAGAATAAAAAAGACAGGTGTATGAGGACGGCCACTCAATTCTTCTTATGTAAGGCTTATGTGTTTGCTAATGGGCTCGGCTGTGACAATTAGCCTGCACCATCAAATACTACTTTGTAAAGCTAACTTCGTTTGTCAAGGTTAACAGCTCCAAAGAGACACTTACAAAATGAGCTACGCTATAGGTTCGCAATCAGTTATTTCCACATCTTCAGTGATTTTCATTGTCTGGACTTGCTTCGGAGCTTTCACCTCTTCAGTGTAAGAGTCAACGATTTAAACTCGCTCTTTAAAGAGGTGTTTGAGGCAATATTGAAGTCAACTTTATTTGTAATAAGCATCTCAATAATGGCTCCAGTTTGAGAATTATGCTGGATGCTTTATGCCAGAAAGACAGTTATTGAAGGATTGTACTGCTGTCTCTCTTTACTCAAGCTTCCATTTATTTGCAAAAAGGTACACATTTGGCGAGATTCCCCAGCCTCCCAGCCACTTTTTTCCCACCAGCAGGAGGTGACGTGTTGTTTGCTAGTGGCGGGATTCTCTGGTCCCACTGCTGTCAATGGGAATTCCCACACCGGCGGGAAACCCGCGGCGGGGATATGCTGCTGACGAGACGGAGAATCCCGCCGGTGTGAACGGCTGGAGAATTCCGGCCATTATGTTCATACATCTCCGAATTTAACCACATCATAGTTTCAATAAGTACCTTTTTACATGCTTCAGTGAAACCCAGGGGGCGATTCTCCCAACAGCGCTGAATTGGCGAAAAAACTGGTCTAGCTCCTGACTGTTTTTTCAGTGCAACTTCAGACCTGAATCTCCGCACTCCGTACACTGCAGAGGTCACAATTGTGAATCTCATTAAAAACACGCGGGGGGTGGGGGGGGGGGGGGGGGTGGGGGGGGTTGGGGGGGGTGGCGAGGGGGGCCTATTCACGCCAAGGAGCCGAAAATCGGTGGGATGAGTGGGAACCTGCGCATGCGCATATCTCTGGGAGATCGCGGAAAAGACCTCCCAGCATCCAGATCACTGCTATCCAACCCCTACACACATCACTTGGCTCATCACTGGCCCCCACAATCCCTCTCACACACATCGCTGGCCTCATTGCTGGCACCCAAAGCACTGCCCCCCCACAGACATCGCTGGACCGCCCAACACTCGCACTGACATCGCTGGCCTCCCTCCCCCATAGAGACATCGCTGGCCTCATCACTGTCCCACGCAACACTCCCACAGATATCACTGGCCTCATCGCTGGCTCGCCCAACACTCCCACAGACATCGCTGGCCCCCCTCCCCCCACACACAGACATGGCTGCTCGCTCACCCCATGGCCTCCATGGATCCGGGTAATGCGGCTACCCAATCCCTCCATCTTTTGAACGTACTGTCCTCACTGCTGCCCTGCAGAGAATGTGCGTTGTGCTGACATGCACAACCCCAGCTTGCGATCATTCCCTCTCTTGAATGGGGGTCTTGAGTATTGCACCCCTCCTGGACACAGCAGCTTATCGATTAGGCAGCCAATCAGCACCCCGAGGGATGCATGACACTCAATTGAAAGCAGCCTTCAACATTTCTCACAAGGATTTGTTGCCAACGGGCCCTTGACTGGCCGCACTCACTGCACCTGCACCCTCCTAATAAACCAGAGCTGTATATAAGCTGCAGGAATGGACACACAGCCAGTCACGCCACAAAGATGTCTGCGCGCAAACACCTAGATTCACAGAGGCCAACCAGAAGCACCTGCTAGATGCCGTGGAGGGGAGGCACCCCAAGGGGTGCATCCGCCACGGCATTGTGGGAGGGGGTGGCAGAAGTGGTGAATGCCAGGAGCCTGACACTGCGCTCTGTGTCGGGAAAATATGTAAAATCTTCTTCGAGCAGCAAGGGTGAGTGAGCATCCCACTTAGAACCCCGCACATGCTTGGCACGGATATCAAACAATGCTTAGACACCTGAAGGGCATGCAATAAGTTACCCTTCCTCCAGGAACAGAATCGAATCCCTTCCCCTCACCCCTCAACAAGAACCCTTCAGTGACCGCTTTCCCCGAAACTGTCAGCACAGCACCCAAGACCCAGGCACACATTGCGCACCATGCACGACACTATGTTAATGCTTGGAATCCACCTTATGTTCCCACAGGAGAAGAACATTCGCAACTTAGGTGAGATGGCACAGGCTTGTCTGACCTGGGGCAGCTGACCAGCATCAAAAAGCATACAATAGAGCTGGCAGGGGGTGATGGGGCATCCCGAATGGTCACAGACAACCAGGTCAACATCCAGCATGCAAGTGAGCAGAAACGCACCCTCAATCCTCGAAATAAGTGCAATGCTGGGTAGAATGTTTTGCCTCCCTTCCCCTAATGTGTATTGTTTATTGCAGCTCGAGACCCAGAGGAGACGCCCTTCGGGTGTTGGCGCTGCCCCCTGCTGCTCTGGAGCAACTGCCCACGACCCCCTGGATGACACCTCGGAGGGAAGTACTGAGGAATCCTCCGAGGGCAGCACCACTGAAGCGGCACCGACTTTTACCACACAACTCACCAACACATAGACTATCACCATGGTGGGTACCTTTAGTGTTGAGGCTTCTGGGTCACTAACTGGTGAGCACATCACAGACACTGATGCACATCGGGTAGAGGCGGGCACATACGTGGGCTCGGACACACGGAGATCTATGGGGGCGAGGATTCAGCTGTCCCCAAACCAGATGCCAGGCCAAGGGGTTCGTTCATCCCAAGGCTGATGGAGATGCATCAGTAACCATGTCAGCAACCATGTTGCAACTGCAAGGCTGTTTAGGGAAGTCAAACAGAAAGTCACTACAGGAGGTGGTGCCGACACAGCATGAGACCCAGGCCAACACTGCAAGGGTGGCGACCACCGTGGAAAGTCTGGCTCAGGGGTCTGTCGTCATGGGTGACGGGGTCCAGGCCATCCTGGAGACACAACAGGCCATGGGTGAGTGTGTTTCCGGCATCCAGGAGGCGCAGCGTTCCATGGCCATGAGTGTCGGGAACATGTTGGAAACACTGCTGGCCGTGGCTGGGACTCTCGCTGGCATTCTGGAAATACTGGCTGTGTGTCCATTCCTGCAGCTTATATCCAGCTCTGGTTTATTAGGAGGGACAACACAGAACCTGTGTTGAATGCTCCCTCCACCCACATTGTCTGTGCATTTAAGACCTGGCTGGCTGTAGAGATTTGCATTCTAATCAGTATTCTGTAATTTGATTTCTGTGTCTGTGCCCTGTTTGAGAACAGAGACCACTCCATCTGACGAAGGAGCATTGCTCCGAAAGCTTATGGTATTTGCTACCAAATAAACCTGTTGGACTTTAACCTGGTGTTGTGAGACTTCTTACTGTTATTAGGAGGGTGCAGGTGCAGTGAGTGCGGCCAGTCAAGGGCCCGTTGGCAGCAAATCCTTGTGAAAAATGTTGAAGGCAGCTTTCAATTGAGTGTCATGCACCCCTCGGGGTGCTGATTGGCTGCATAATCGATAAGCTGCTGTGTCCAGGAGGGGTGCAATACTCAAGACCCCCATTCAAGAGAGGGAATGATCGCAAGCTGGGGTTGTGCATGTCAGCACAACGCACATTCTCTGCAGGGCAGCAGTGAGGACAGTACATCCAGAATGCGGTCACGGGCATTCAGCCTCTGATCTTCGGGTAAGCATTCTCCAACGCGACCTTCACGACACACGACGGTGCAGAGTCGCTGAGCAGAAACTGATCGCCAAGTTCCGCACACATGAGGATGGCCTCAACCGGGATATTGGGCTCATGTCACACTATCTGTAACCCCCACAGCTTGCCTGGACTTGCAGAATTTCACTGACTGTCCTGTCTGGAGACAATACACATCTCTTTAACCTGTCTTAATGCTCTCTCCACTCACATTGTTTGTACCTTTAAGACTTGATTCGCTGTAAGTATTCACATTCCAATCATTATTCTGTAAATTGAGTTTGTGTCTTTATATGCCCTGTTTGTGAACAGAATTCCTACTCACCTGAAGAAGGAGCTTAAGGCTCCGAAAGCTAGTGGCTTTTGCTACCAAATAAACCTGTTGGACTTTAACCTGGTGTTGTTAAACTTCTTACTGTATTCTGGAAATACAGCAGGCCGTGGCTGTGAGCCTCGACAACTTAGCCCAGGTTCAGAGGGCTACTTCTGAGAGGCTCCGGAGTCTGGCTCACTCACAGAATGCTGTAGCAGAGGGGCTCCAGAGCTTGGTCCAGTCTCAGAGGGCCAGGGCTGAGGATTCACAGAAATGGGGCAGACACATCTAGGCCTCCAGGACTGGCAGTTCCAGATGATGCCGGAGCTTTTGGAGCTTAGTCTAGCTATCCTGGCATTCCATGGAGTGTCCCCGGGGCCTCTGGGCACCCCAAGGGAGGAGGAAGGGCTTGAGCCATGCCGGGGTCTTCCACCCAGAAGATCCCGGATGTCCTGAGACCTTCCGATTCCCCCCTTCCTCACACTGGGGCATCTCAGGGCCAGCGAGATGAACAGGGTGGCACCGAAACAGTGCCATCCGCAAGTCAGCTGGGGACCTCCAGGTCCCGGCCACCCAGGGAACATCCGCCAAGGGCATCACAGGCAACGGGGTGTGCATCACAGCTGGACACCTCCACCTCCGATGTGCATCCTGGGGTAGCACCGAGAAGAAGCAGTAGACCGCACAAAGTAAGAAAGTTGTAGTTCATTAAGAGGGCACAGGCGAAGGTCACCAGTCGTCAGGGTTTATTAATCAGTAATGTTAAGAACACAATAAACTTTTATTTGCACCTCACAGCTGTGACTAATGTGTCTCTGATCCCCCCCCCCGCCCCCCGACCACCGCAGCGTGCATTCGGAGTACAGGTAGGAATCAGACTTGAGTGGCACCAGGGGCACGATCCCAGTGTGCACAAGAGTGGGTCGTCATCATTCTCCAACCTTCAACCAAGACTCGCAACCATTGCCAGCCCAAGTACAGTAATAGGGTCGGATGTTTCTTGGGGATAGGCCGGTGGGATGAGAGAGGCTGGGGAAGGGTGGTGTGGTGGTTTGAGGGCCCAGGTTGGTTTGGAGGGGGAATAGCGGCTGCACTTGCTCCTGGGGCATGGTGGATGTGTGGTGGTTGCAGCCCCCTCACTGCACAGCACCAGCTAGGTGAAGCGGGCTGCAATAAAGGCGTCCCTCACTGCCCTTCCCTGCTGGACACCTGCCCTCGCCGCCCACCCTCATTCCTCCAGCTCTTCCTCCTCCTCCTCCTGCTCCTCCTCCTCCTGCTTCAGTTGGTCTCCCCGCTGCTGGGTGATGTTGTGCAGAGCACAGCAAATGATGATGATGCGTGAAGCACGCACAGGGTCATACTGGAGGGCCCCGCCCCCCCAGAGTGGTCCAAGCAGCAGAACCGCATCTTCAGCAGGCCGATGCACTGCTCTATGATGGATCGGGTGGCTGCATGGGCCTCGTTGTAGCGGGCCTCCACCCCGGTCTTGGGCCTCCGCACAGGCGTCAACAGCTATGACCTTAGCGGGTAACTCTTGTCACCCAGAAGCAATCCCAGTAGCCTGGGCTGGTCTTCAAAGAGCGCAGGGATGTCTGACTGCCTGAGCACAAAGCTATCATGGACACTCCATGGATAGCGTGCATCAAACTGCGTGATCCTCATTAGATGGTCGTAGACAATTTGGACATTCAGGGAGTAGAACCCATTCCTGTTCACAAGTTGCTGCGGTCCTGCATGTGGAACCCACAAGGCGATGTGTATCCCGTCCACTGCTCCCTGGACATTGGGAATTCCAGCAATTGCAGTGAAGCTGAGAGCCTGGGCCTCCTGCTGTGCCCAGCCCACATCAAAATTTATGTGCTGCCCTGCCTGGGCCATACAGGGCATCTGTGACCTGTCGCACACATCTGTGCACGGAGCCCTGGGAGATCCCAACTAGCTCGCCAGTGGGAGCCTGGAATGAGCCGGAGGTGTAAAGATTGAGGGCAGCCGTAACTTTCATGTCAACAGGGAATGGGTGGCCGCCCCTCCCCTGAGCTGCCAGGTCTGAAAGCACCTCACAAATGTGTTGCACCATGGTCTTGGAGAGCCACAGCCGGCGACAGCACATCTGCATCGAGAGGACCTCATCTCGGGCCTGTATCTCCTTGGCCTCGGCACCCCCCACCTTCTGTGCACCCTCTCGGGAGCCTGCTCACCCACCTCCTGGCCCTCAGCAGCAGCCCCCTGCCATCCTTCCTGAGGGACTGGTATTGGCTGCTCCTGTGGTGGTCTCTCCACGCCTGTCATCTCCTGAGCCGCCGCCTCCTCCTCCTCCTCCACCCCTGCTGTCACCAACATGGCGAGCTCCAGATCGAGCAAACCAAGATCCACCTGCACAGTGGAGTTTGGAAAAAGTATAGAATGACGGATTATTATCATTGGCTGCATAGACCCAGCACCACCCCAATCCCTCACTTCGGCCAGCATCCCCACTTGTGGGAGCTGGCAACACCACACAATCCATGGTGCCATGCATGGCTCGATTAGCATTGTGTGAGATTCCCATCATGACAAATGCTGGCACAGATGATGCAGGTCGGTGTGCAGGTGAGGGCAATGCGTACCCTTGAGCCATTGCTATGTGTGTAACTGCAGCATCCGTTACAGGCATGTGTTGTTGGTCCGTGTCACAGGGCAGGGACAGACTGCAAATCAGCACCAGATGTGTGCCTAGTGACAGCAGATTCCATGCAGTCCATGTCTGAACCTCTGCACCCTGGCCTGAAGCAGCAGCTGCTTCATCTGGTTGGGCCTCAGTCAGCACATGGTGCACTCCTCCTCCACCCCGGAACACCAGCACTCAGTCGAGTCCCTGACCGCACCCTGCGGCAAGACAATGCCACTGCAAAGTGCCCCTGGAGGGGAAGGCTGAGCAGGACTCCTCGATGGGGCCTCCCACACTGAGCTACAGCACTGCCCTGGAGGGGAGGGCTGAACAGGACTCCTTCACGGAACTCACCCAGAGAACTCGAGAAAATAGAAGCCCCCCCCCCCTGACTCCCACCCCAGATATCACTGGTCCATGGGCCAGCACCTGAAGGCAGCAGGAGGGAGGCACCAGGCCTCTCCAGGGCCTGCCTGCAGCATCCCCTGTGCTCCAGTAACAGCACTTACCTCCTCACACCAGTTCACGTCTGCCACACCAGGTTCAGACTTTTATATACATACTCCGATTCGAGCCAAAATGACATCACGCCAAAGAGGTGGGAGACGCAAAAGTGGGCGGAGATTGGGGTGTCGATTCTGAGAATGGCATGGTAAAATATGGTAAGTGATGCAAATCAGCGGCACGCCAGTTTTAAGGCAGACTTACCTTGGCTGCACAAAGAACATCATTCATCTTCTTCCGGCACGGTTGCCTCTTTCTGTTATGGAGTGAGCTGGCACTCACTATCCTGGCCACTGCCTCCCAAGCAGGGCAGAGGAGGTGACTTTGCTTGATGGATGTCTGTGCGATCGTGGGTGGAGAATGTCACACCTCTGCCTCACACTACCTCGGAGTTTGGTGAGGGCTCCCTCTTGGTGCTGACTTCTTGGCAGCTATTCAGACCCCCTCCCCTCGCCCCCCACCCGCCCCTACCAACTGGACTTGGAACAAGCGCAGGGGAGTGGTGGGGAGGAATTTAAACGGAGCACCCCACTGATTACAGAGATTAACTTTCCCCGGTGCCAGTGAATCAGAGGCCAGCCATTATGAGTGCAGCATGAATCACATGGGAAAAAAAATGCTGAAGAAGCTCAATATTGGGTGAGTTTTCCCACCGGTGCCGATGGCAGGATTCTCCCCGGTTTTCTCAGCTGGAACCGACACTGAAAAAATATGGTAAAATTCCACCCATGGTCAGAACAAAATTCTTAGTTGATTAAGAGGCAAAAATTGGCACATCCCTATGTTGCTTAGCTTTCTAAAACCGCTATTCAATTTATCAAAAATTAACAGGCCTTGATTGTTTATTTGAAACAGGTACCGTAATATAAATGACCCATTTGAACACAGGAGGAGGATATTGGTGTAAGGCAGTAATACAGAATGAACTCAGAGAATCAGCAACCTGTTTTACATGCTCCTCATTTACCTTCTCATTGCAAAGTGCCTGCTGATTCACTATGAGCTCCTTTCACTCGATTGGTAAAGACCAACTTCACCCCCACGGGTGCCAGACAGAAAACTAATTATGTAATTATAATGATATACAGGAATGACGGAATTATTGTGGCAGGAACATACGGCATAAGTGGGTCAATCAATAAATTAGCCCTTGTTTAAAGAAAATGACGTGGTATGCACTCAATGCCTGGAGTATCAAAATTGGACTTTAATTAAAAGTATGTAAGGAATCAAACCTGCAGAACCTGGAGGATTTTTTTTTTGTCTTCTAAGCCCAAGAACAGTAGGTTGCAGTAAGATGTCAGAGGTTTCCAAATCCAACATCAGATATTGCTTAAGATAAAACAACTAAAGCAATGAAGGAGAAATTCAACTCCACAGAGAGCTTGGGTTCTGACAGTTTCTAAGCTTTCTGTTAAAATTAATGACTTGTGCATCATTCAGGATGCAATTATCAAACTCCTGTAGGTGTACACCTGATTACACTTTCGGCTGCTTAGCCTGTCTGCTTTCAGCATCTGACAAAGAGATGCGCTCAATACTTTAAATCTTGTAACCTCCGCTCGCCTCAATGCAGCATTTACATTCTGATATTAACTAATGGCTTATTTACATTGAGCGTTGGAAATCGCTTCACTCTTAACAGATGCTGATTGCTTCCTCCGTGAGAATGCTTACATTTAACAAGTTTATATCTGTAATTTGGAATAGAAAATATTAATTAGCAACCTGATGACGTGGATCTGTAAAGCACAATGTTTAACATGTTATTTTGATGGTGGTTTTATTTTGTAGGGCTCTTGTAATGAGCTACAATATCAAAGCACCAAATTACTTACAAACTAATTGATCCATTTATCATAGGTCCCCAATTGAAATTAAAGTTGTGTGTTGATTTTGCAAAATAAAATGGAATTTGTCTTCTAGTTAACAGGAGAATGTTGGCTAGATTCAGAGCACTTCTGGCTTCCAGAAGAGCAGAAATAAAATGAAAAATGATGACCTTTGTAATGTATGTGCAGTTATGAATCATTTGCATGTCTAATTGTAGATGATGGACTCTTCCTTTTCCTTGCACCAAAAAATGAATCACGTTTTAGTGTTATGCTTTAGCGATATCTGTAACAGTTCAACATGCAGAAAAAGAAATGTTGGGTGTCATGGTGGCACAGTGGTTAGCACTGCTGCCTCACAATATCAGGGACCCGGGTTCAATTCCCAGCTTGGATCACTGTATGTGTGGAGTTTGCATGTTCTCCTCATGTCTGCGTGGGTTTCCTTGAAAAACGCAATGTCCGGGCTATAGATGTTCCAAAGGATGGAACCTGGCCCGGGGGTAACTGCAAATAAAGGTGACAAGAAAAGCAAAGGTGCCTCCCTTGGAGAGCACTAAGGAGCATATTGGCAGATTTGGGAGAGTTGAGTAATAACTAAGAGCACAATTGAGTGGGGAAAAATATATTGAAGATACTGCAGAAGGGAAGATCTGAGGATTGAGGAAGGAGGCTTTCAAAAATCTGGAAATCCTGTTCAATCTGCAGGATTATAGCTGAGGAAAACACCTACCAACCTATTGCCAGCAATGCTATTGGAAACTTTCAGGATGAGTTAATTACCAGGAGACTAATGGGTGCACAAGAGACATGGATACATAAAAGCAACCCATGCTAATTTCAGGAATGAAAACCAGAGTGGTGCAATGTCACTTTAGTTTGAGTGAAAGGGCCCTTGATGGGGTGAAGGATTCAGGGGTATGAAAATGCACCTTCTTCTTGCAGACATTTTATAGACATTTTTAGAAAGTTAATTGATTCCCTTTGAAACCAATTCCCTTTCACCTATGCATATTGGTGCCTTTCCAAGATTCACGATGGAGCTCAGAGCATCCCTTAACTTACAAGACATCCATTTGTCTTATTGAAGATGTAATTTTGGGAACTTTTGGGCTTGTCTAAGAACTCCCCCCCCCCCCCCCCACCCCCCCGCCCCCGCCCTCCACCACCCATCATATTCTCAAGCATTCTTGGAATTTGGAAGGTAGGCAGAAGACTTGCCTATCAATCCGTAACTGGAAACAGAAATGGAGCAGAAAGGGAGCAAAAAACCAATAGATCCATGAACTGCCCCCTACTTTGTGCCTCCTTTATTTGTATGGTAAGCATATATTCCTCTTTAACTTTAGGATTCGTTCACCAGGATTTCAATTTTCCACTAAGTGAGACAAACAACAGAAGCTTAAAAAGCTAATTGTGGGGTTGTAGGCATGAAATAACAGGGAATGCTTCAAAGGTTTATAGGACAAGTGTAGAAAAATAAGGTCATTATTAACACAACAACATGAGAAAAATAGACATTATTGAAGACGCAATGCAGATTTAAGGGTAGATTCCGACAGAGATCTCCTATTGATGTGCCATAACTATGGAGGTAGATCAGCAGATAAACCGGAGAGACAGCAAAATGTCATCACTAATTTTGAAAGAAATGAACCAGGAAATAACGAAATCTCCGCCACAATATGGGGTATCTATTACAATGTGAAAAAGATATGTTAATAATTCAAACAAATTTTCACAAGTAATAAGAAGATCATGTGGAATGCATTTTGGAATGTTTTCTAAGTCTTTATCTCAGAGGTATCAAGGGATATGGGCCTACAGCAGGTACATGCGCTGGAATTCTACCACCCTGCCCGCCACAGGAATTGGAGCGGGTGAGGGGCAGATAATGGGAAGGGCTGTTGACCTCGGGCAGAATTTTCCAGTCTCGGGTCGAATGAGGCTGTAAAATCCCATCCATGGAGTTAGGCCACAGATCAGCCATGATCTTATTGAATGACCAAGTGGAATCGAGGGGCTGAATGGCCTACTCCTGCTCCTATGTTCCCAGAAGTTCAATGAGGAAAGATGCAGTATTTACTCCTTATTGGAGAAGGAACGGGAATAAGTGACCTGAAGTTGTAACACCATTTATCAGCCAATGATGACAAAATTAGAATCACGATAAGAATAGACAAAATAAAAAAAGAAACAAAACTAAATATGATAAACTCGAAAGGATTAAGTTCCAAAAGTACGTCAGGTGATCTAAGCCAGATGATTTTAGTGGAAAAGTTGGCAAATAAAGCAATAGTGGAAATGTGGAATCTTAAAAATGTGAATTGGAAAGAATGCAGAATAAAGGTGACCAGTAATAAAGGGATTGTGGCAAAGATCACAGTTCAAGTGATGGATAAGGGAAAATTAAAGGAGGCAGGTGATCATTTTAATGTTGGTAAAGAAGAAATCAGGAAAACTGGGGGATGGACAATAAATGCTGGCCTAGCCAGCGACACTCAGATCCTATGAATGAATTTTTAATAATAACTCATGCACAAGTGGACGCAGTTTCTCTTTATCCACCCTATCGTACTTGTTCATCATTTTGCAGTCCTCTATCAAGTCTCTCCTCAGTCTTCTTTGGGCGGCATGGTGGCACAGTGGTTAGCACTGCTGCCTCACAGTGCCAGGGACCCAGGTTCAATTCTGGCCTCAGATGACTGTCTGTGTGGAGTTTGCACCTTCTCCCTGTGTCTGTGTGGGTTTCCTCTGGGTGCTCCGTTTCTTCCCACAGTCCAAAGTTGTGCAGGTTGGGTTGATTGGCCATGCTAAACTGTCATTAGTGTCAGGGGGATTAGCAGGGTAAATATGTGGGGTTACGTGGATAGGGCCTGGGTGGGATTGTTGTCAGTGGAGGTTCGATGGGCCAAATGGTCTCCTTCTGCACTGTAGGGATTCTATAATTCTGTAATTCTGTCTTAAGGATGAGCAGTCCCACCCTGCTCAACATTTGCTGATTATTGCAACTACTCAATTCTGATAACATCCTTATAAATCTTTTCTTCACTTTGTCCAGAGTTTCAACATTTTTGCAGAACTGTGCACAATATACTCTAACTGAATATAATTCAATATAAATTTAATATTCCCCCCTGTGCTTTTATATTCCATTCTTCTAGAAACGATTCTTGATACATTGTTTGCATTTTTAATGGCCTCGAGTCTCTTTTCTACACAGCCTTCAAAACTTCAATTCATCTCTCGTTTCTTTGTGACCAGAACTGCAAAGCAATATTCAAGGGGCTGCTCTGATCAGAGCCCAGAGATATTGCATGTTACTTGGCAGTGTTTTACCGAAATATCAGAATTGACACATCTCTCAAATTGTGATTTATGGTCACCGTGAAAAACCCCAGATCATAGTCATTCATTGTGCCCGTAGTCTGGGCCCAAAGGACTACATTGAGGCCAGGGTCTGTAGGAAGCCGGAACACTGGGTGACCTAGAAAGGAAAAGCGTATCCATTTGTAACTGCCTCTGAATTTCTATCCCTCATTCTGCCGGAAGGCATTGCCTGGAAACAGAAAGGTCACCCCTTTCTTCATCAGAATTTGGAGCACTTTCTCCAAATAGCGAATCTTCTCATAGAATTATTATTTTTTACTGTTTGTTTTATTTGCCATAGTTTTGTAAGGGAGTTAAACAACTGGCTGAAGATAATCCAGTGCCAAGATAATGGGAAGAACCGAACATGCACCAAATATGTTATTAATTGTTAAACTGACGTGTCGCATTTATTACCTAATATTTTGAGGGTTAGGATCCCAAAGGTTAACTCCAATCAGTAATAACCAGTCCAGCCCATTATATTGAATCCATTATGGTGCTAAGTCTCAAAGACTGAGGGCAGGATTTTCCGGCTGCGCTCGCACCAAGACCGGAAAATCCTGCACATAGTCAATGGATCTTTGCATGGTCCACCACCCCCCTCCCCCCCCCACCCCCCCCCCTCCCCCCCCTCCCAACCACCCGCTACGATACCTGTGACAAGTGGGACGGGAAATTTTCACCCTGAATTCGCTGCTTCAGTTAATTTGCTTATGATAATATTTTGCGACACTTTTTTATACTTTGTTTTTTTTCCAGAAGGAGTTTGGATAATCTTTGACCAGGTGCACTGTGGTCACTATGGGTGAAAACCACCTATCATAATGATTGACAAGTGTGACTAAATGAACTATCAAATGTAGCCCACAAATGGCTGATTGTTCAAGGCAAAAGTTAAGATTTGTAAGGCTGCTGCAATCAGATAAAGTGAGAATGAAAATCAGTGTCAAACTGAGTTTCCAGAGCTTTGCAAGTTTCAGAGAATTAGCTGCCAGCTAGCTGTTCTCTGGAGAAGATTGATCCAGTTTTTCATTCTGTGGCTGTTTTTGCATTACTTCCTATAATATTCTGAGGTTCACTTTATCACAAGCAAAGGGCAATGCAACATCCATAAAAACACCTGCAGATATTCATTTAACAATGTCACTCCTTAATAATCTACTATTCCAAAGAATAAAATAGTCACGTACAGAAAGGGTAAGGTAATAAAATGAAGTTTTGTGTATATTAGAATTCATAACATAAAAAAATGGAAAAAGAAGTGATTTTATTCTGATTCCGCTTTAAGGCATAAATCTGTTTTGCAACCGTGGCTTTTTTTTAAAGAACCGCTTTTAAATCATCCCAGGAATTATGCAAGGCTTTCTGACTAACGGAGGCATAGCAATGTTCCTTTCTCTGGGAGTGGTGGGTGCTGGGGTGGTATATGACTGGATTGATGATACAAACACATTATGGGCTGGATTTTCCAGCTCCCATATGGCAGGCCGACAGGCGGCGGGTGTCATAAAACACTGTTAAGCTACGGATCAGAAACCCCAAAGTATGTTATGAAGCCCGACTAGACCCCAACAGTTTTTTCTATTTTGGCATTAGTGAGAGAATAAAGCTTTTCATTCCAGGTGTGATTCTACTGACACACTTGGAAGCTATTATCAAAAAAAACTTTATTTAACAATACAGTTTAACTATAATGATTGAATTAGCTTAACTTTTACCAATTGAAATATTTAAACATTACAAGGTACAATTCTTAACTGCTAACTATCTCTATTAGTTCCAATTCAAGCAGTATTCCTCTTAAACTCCTCTTCAAAATCAGTTAGCACCATACAGTCTTATGTGTTTGCACTTGGGCTGCCAGGCCTTGAGCCTCCAGAACACTTCTGGAGAGAGAGCAATAGAGAGAGAGAGAAAGACCTATTTCTCCGAGTAAATCCCAAGCAGCACCCTCCAGAGATGGAGAGAGAGACCTTGTGCTTCTTTCAGAACCCGGCAGTAATTGTCTGCTTTTTCCTGTAAGTTTAGCTCCTTCCCTTAAGCAGATGACTCTGTCAATCAACCTAATCAAAACCCCACTTTGAAACCCCAAGGGAAAAACCAAATAAACAAAAATGAATGAACTCAGATTAAAGCAAACACATCCCTAGCTAAAATCAATCATTAGTCTGCATTCTCAGCATGTGAGCTGTTTGGTGCCCAGACAAATTGGCACCATGTGAAACAGCTGAATTTTAAACATACCCTCACAACAAACATGATTTGAATACATTTCTTAAAGGCACAATATCATCATCACACCATGATTGCCGTGACTGCCATCTATCCACTCATCTTCGACTTGCTGCAATTTTGCCAGTGGCAGGGAGCCTTAGCTGACCTGCTTGTGGACAACTGAAATGGCAGCAGGGTGAAACCACTAACCAGAGGCTGGCTTGATCACTGGGTTTTATGTGTGGGGGAAAACCACTGCCCTCAATGTGAAATGCCATGCACACTATGACTGGTGCATAAGGCATTTGACATTCTCACCTTTGACTTTAGTGTATGTATATTAATATTATACAGTGCAATTTCCAAATTCCCTATTTATTGTGTTTAATATTTAGACTGATCCTTTTTCTCCAGCTTAAATCTCACATTGAGTACTGTTTGTTATCTTATTTATCTTGACAGTTAAAAAAAACAGCTTATGGTCACATTCTGTCCCATATATTCCTTTCCTGGAAGTTTATATGTCATTATGTTTGTTTTCTTGACCTGTTTTCCAATTAAATTTATCCTGAAATTCTGATTTCCAGCCTTTTTGTTTTCTGCTGCTAATCATTCAAAAGATAATGAAGTTTAAAAATAATATTCTGTATGTAATTTGAACAGTGATAGAGTGTCTCAGTTTTAAGAAGGATAAATCATTATAATGTTGACTAGAAGTTACCATTGCTCTATGCTACAGACATTGTCAACTGGTTGTATCCTGGAATGCATTAGAGCTGAGCTGATTACTGTTACAGAGAACACCTCCAGCTATTTTCCATCTTATTCACTGCAAATGCAGAGGAATAGGGAAGACTGACATTTCAGATCACTGGGCTTTCCTTCTATCCCACCGTTAATTATTAGCTGACAAACTCTTGAGCACTTAGATAGCTCAGAACAGAGAGGAAGACTGATAAAGGCTAGGCTAGTCAAGCATTTCTTTGGAGACTTCTTGACAAGTTAGAATTTAAAGGGAAATGGGTGTACAAGCAGCAGAAAGGTCTTCACGATAGCAGATATCTGCAAATTTGAAACATCGTGAACTCTTACTGCTTGGACAAAGGTTAAAGTAATGCGTGGAATTCTCCCCAAACATTTCCAAGTGTTGTCCCAAGCGGAAAGCCGGTGAGATTCCTGCTAGGTGGGTCTGTGCGATTCAGTTCGCAATTAACCCACATTTGGAAATTCTTTGGCATTAGGACCTAAAGTCGCTGGCAAGGCTGATTCCCCAAAGGGCTCCCCAATCTCCAGACAACTCTACATGACCACCCCCATTCACCAGCTAAGACCAACCCCCTCACTCCCAAATCCTCACTACCAAGTACACGCCGCACAACTGAGCAAAACACAGCAAGCATCTCCCTTTTCAGCAGCTGCCCTTAGGGCAGCCATGAACCCCCCTTTCCAGGCTCCCCATCAGCCAACCCCCCCCACCCCCCCCACCTACCCTTGACACTTCGAACCTGGCACCCTGGCAGTTCCAACCTTGCTAAGCATGAACCAGATTTCATCTTGGGGGTGGGGAGAATCATAAAGGGGGTTCTCCCCGGAGTTAAACATGATTTGGCCCCTCCCCCCCACGATTCTCTGGCCCCACGTGGCCCCAGCACGATCTGTGCACGAACGTGCATGGCTGGAGAATCGCACCCAATATTACAAAGATCAATAAATGTCTCAGTTCTGTTTTTTCACCTGTGCGTTACTACCAGTTTAATTAAAACTCTCACAGCGACTGTAAAGAATTAATTATCTATTCCACATTGTGGATTGGGTACGGAAGACATACAGAATATATTGAGTGCTTGACAGCTTATAGAACTTACTTGCTTTGTGTCTGTTAAGTACTGTATCAAGTGCTGAATTGTAACGAGAGGAATTAAGTCATTGATACGCTTCCTCCTAGCACTTACCAATAAGAGTTTGGGTTTTTGTCAAGTATCCAATAAACCAACATGTTTGCACCAATTAATCCAGTAAACACTGAGGAACTTGAGAGGATTTCAGTCACATTCAACAGCTAAAGTTATGATTAGAATATGGGCTCTCTCATTTGTTAGACAAAAGTGTTATCATGGAAAATATTAAAAATTAGAAGACTCTCATTCATCCTCATTCTTTCTAAGACCGAAGTCAATATCATAGGAACAGGTGACTAAGCAGACTTCTATTTTAATCTGTTCCAAAATTCCTTGACCCCTTGTGGTGAACCATCATTGGTTCCCACTGGATAGTACTGAGCCAGGGTCTGGCCAGTACTACAAGGATGTACATATGTTGCTGTTGGGTTAGGGATGGGTTATGCTACTTGTTGCTGTTGGGGTTAGGGTGGGGTTGTTACACCTTTGTATTGTAGTGTTGTGGTACATCCCAGTCGGGCTCCGCCTCCTGGGAGAGGTATAAAGGTCCCTGCTCTGGCTGGGACCCCTCAGTCTGGGATCGTGTATATAATTGTTGGCTGCTTCGTTACAGCAAATAAAAGCCTTTATTTCCTGAGCATCTAGCCTCGTGTATGATAACGTGCATCACCCCTTGATTAGGAATTACAAGCCAATAATGCAACATGGATAAAATGAAAAGTTATGAATGCGAGATGAGCATGGCTTAGAATCATAAAGCAATAACTTGCATTTATATAGTGTCCCTACTTTACGGAAACATTCCAAGTCGCTCACAGGAGTGTTGCCAAATCAAATTTAGCTAAAATCGCCAAAGATTGAGTCAAGTCAGTAGTCTTTAAGGAGCTTCTTAAAGGAGAATATAGAGGTAGAGAGGCAGAGAGGTTTAGGGGGGGTATAATCTAGGTCTTGAGCCAATGCAAGTGAACAAACGGCTGCAGCAATAGTGAAGTAGCAAGAAAAAGGGACGAGCTAGAATCCAGAATCAAAGGATTGTAACGGTTTCAGAGAAATGTAGGACTAGACAGATTACAGAGATAAGGAGGGTAATACACAATGCAAAAGAGATTAATAAACAACCTTGTCACAATGAGTTGAACTACATTTCACACTGAAAATGTCATAAATTAAAATGTTGACTGTGATGCAAATATTCTAATGTTATTTTGCATACTTGGTAGTATTCTGAGAGGATGCAGCTAGTACAGATTGTAAGAACAGTTATCTCTTAATAGAGAGAATTTGGAAAGAGCTACAGGTTAAAAATGAATTGACTACTACTTTCAGCATGCTGGTTAGCATACTTGTCTAAAATTCCACAGTGGAAGTCATCAACTTGCTTATTTTAAATGGGTTAATACTTAAATTAAAATAATGCACGCAGGAATTTTACGTAAGTCTGTTAACTAGTGTGCTAGAAATAGAGCACAATGGATTTCAAACTCCTGGAGAATTTGCAATGGATTATTAAGAGACAAATCAGAACTTTCTGAAAACCTAATGCATGTCCCACAACCCCTGAGGACTGGGATCAGCTACATCTCTGTGGTGTTGATGGGTTGGATTGTATGAAGCGCAGACCATTTTTATCTCCTGCACTGATCTTAATAACTTTTCGGTTGTTCTAAGACCAGAAGCAAGATTTCTTTTTCGAGGTTGCCTAACAAACAGAGCTATTCATCATCATCATCAACAGTGAAAGCGATGTCCATATTTCTTAAGATATCTGAAGGTGCTCAACATTATGAGGATGAGACAGGTGAAGCTGAACAAGATGGTGAAGGGAAAAATGGTGAGTTTGTGTTTTGGGGGTTAGTGTGGGAGGCAGGTGAAGTCAAAGAGAACAGTTTTGTACAATGGTTTTATAAGTAAGGAAGAAGTGGGACTTCCAGACTGCACGAGTGTACTAGCTCCATGAACAGTGAAACAGAGACAGGGACCAGACCAGTGAGTGAAATAAAACAGGAGTGAACACTAAGGGTGGCACAATGGTTAGCACTGCTGCCTCACAGCGACAGGGACCCAGGTTCGATTCCAACCTTGGGTGACTGTCTGTGTGGAGTTTGCATGTTCTCCCCGTGTTGTGTGGGTTTCCTCCGGGTGCTCCAGTTCCTCCCACAGTCCAAAGTGCAGGTTAGGTGGGTTGGCCGTGCTAAATTCATAGAATCAGAAGATCCCTACAGTGTAAAAGGAGGCCATTAGGCCCACCAAGTCTGCCTCGACTCTCTGACAGAGTATGTTAACCAGACCCTCTCCCTCACCCTATCCCCGTAACCCCACACATTTACCATATTAATCCATCTAACCTACACATTTTGGGACATTAAGGAGTAATTTATCATCACCAATCCACCTAAACTAATTGTCCTTTAGTGTCCAAAGGTGTGTAGGTTAGGTGGATTAGCCATGGTAAATGCGTGGGACTGGGGCAGAAGTGTGGGTCTGGGTAAGATGCTCATTTGGAGAGTCAGTGCTGACTTGATGGGCCAAATAACCTCTTTCTGCACTGTGGGGATTCTATGATTTTATGACTTGGAGAGATAGGGGCTAAGGAAAAGATCAGGAGAGAAAGCCTTAGTATCCTTTCTCTTACTCAATAAGGTTGGTTTAGCTCAGTTGGCTAGACAGCTGGTTTGTGATGCAGAGGGATGCCAACAGTGTGGGTTCAATTCCCATTCTGGCTGAGGTTATTCATGAAGGCCCTGCCTTCTCAACCTTGCTTCTTACCTGATGTGTGGTGATCCTCAGGTGAAATCACCACTGTCAGCTCTGCTCCTCAAAGGAAAGAGCAGCCTATGATCATTTGGGACTATGGTGACTTTATTTTTCAGCAGTGTGCTTTGGAAAGAAAGGTGTGTATGTTTCTCTACCCCTGAGTGTGTTGTCAATGCAGCAGCAAGCTTTTGTGGTTTAAATAAAGAGGATTATTTATTTGCACATTGAACCTGAAATAGCACGCGCATGCCCGAACACGCACACACACACACACACACAGGATAGTGCACTTTTACAAGTTGTAAACAGAATATTAGGTTTGCATGTTTGAATCATAGAATCCTACAGTGCAGAAGGGGGCCATTCAGCCCATTGGGTCTGCGTGACCACAATTCTGCCCAAGCCCTATCCCCATGCATTTACCCTAGCTAGTCCTCTGGTACTTAGGGGCAATTTAGCATGGCCAATCCACCTATTCTGCACATCTTTGACTCATCTTATAAAAAATAGTTATTACGGGCCTATTGAAGAAGAAGTTTTCACTCCTAACAAGTTTGTCTAGGTAGATTCAAATAGTTGAGTCATATGTCAGAGTTATTACAGGATTCCCTTGGAGAGATGGGCTTTTTCATCAGGCATCAAAGTTGTCAAGTTTTTGTACAGGTGGAACTAGGCTGGGAGACCTTTAAGAAGCAGCAGTTTTCAGTTTTCATGAGACATGGGCCTACTTCTTTTGCCATTGCTGATGTCCTGTAGATGGTGTTCAGTATAGACTGACCAGTTTCTCTCCAGTTCTTTGGATAAGATAATGTGTAATCTTATGTCAGTTTCAGTCACGTGATTAACTGTTATTTTCCACCAAGAATGGTTTGGAAATCTGAAACCATTGCTACATAATGTAAGATAGATGGCAGCTTTCCACACTTACCTTTGAACAACTGGTTTTGTTAAATATTGAGTTCGGAGACAAAGGAACTCGGAGTCTATAGATTTTGAGTTGTTGGTAAACTACAAACAATAACACAGGTGGGTTTTGGCTCCCCTCATGGTTATTCAATCAAGAACCTTCAGGAAACTTGAGGCCGAAATTGCAGAAGTTGCCTGACCTTTGGCAGTTTTGCTAGTTGGCATTTTTAAATCAAATATGGTTCCAGAAAATCATGTACTCCATGCAGAGTATGGTTCATGTTGTGAATGGAAAATTAATCTATTGGGCATGACAATCGCAATGTGAATGTAGGAGAAATAAATGGGTGTTATGTGTTTCTTAAATCTCTCTAACCTATATTATTTCCTCTTTTCTTGGAAGTTTGCACTGGAGTATAATATCATGCACTGCAACAGGCTTCAGTTTATCTTGCACACATGGTCACTTTTCATTTACCTAGTGTTACCAGGTTATTTAAGCATAGATGAGACATCAAACTGAGATCGATCTTGCCCTTCGCTGATGTTTACATGTGCATGTTATCCAGACAAAAGTGATCATTGCAGGCTTATTTCCACTCACCATGCAAAAATGTAGCACACCTTACATCATTTGAGCTCCTGTACTGAAGAGGCGGCACAATGGTCAGCACTGCTGCCTCACAGCACCAGGAACCTGGGTTCGATTCCAGCCTTGGGTGACTGTATGGAGTTTGCACATTCTCCCCGTGTCTGCGTGGGTTTCCTCTGGGTGCTCCGGTTTCCTCCCACATTCCAAAGGTGTGCAGGTTAAGTGGACTGGCCATGCTAAATTGCACTTGAGTGTCCAAGGATGTGTAAGTTTGGGGATTGGCGGGGTAAATGATTCCTGTTGTGGGGCGTTCTAGGACGAGAGGTCATAGTCTTGGGATAAGGGATAGCAAATTTAAAACAGAGTTGAGGAGAAACTACTTCTCTCAAAGGGTTGTGAATCTGTGGAACTTGCTGCCCCAAAGTGCAGTGGGTGCTGGGACAGTGAGTAAATATAAGGAGTTAGACAGATTTTTAACTGGTAATGGGTCGATGGGTTATGGGGAGAAGGCAGAAAAATGGAGATGAGGAGCACATCAGTCATAATCAAATGGCGGAGCAGACTTGATGGACCGAATGGCCTAATTCTGCTCTTATTTCTTATGAAGTTATGAAAGATGAGGAGTTATGAGGATAGGGCAGTGGGTAGGCCTAGGTAGAATGCTCTGTTAGAGGGTCGGTGCAGACTCAATGGGCCAAATAGCCTCATTTTGCATTGTAGGGATTCTATGAACATCTTCAAATTATGAATGCAATGTACAAGGTAATATTGCGACGACCAATTACTTCTACTTTCTTTAAATAATAAAAGTGGCAGAGTGTAGTCAAGAGCGTTTTCACCTGAGTAAGAGGACTTGAAGGTTGAAAAATGCAAAATAAAAATCCAGTTTGATGCAAGTGATTAACCAATCTCAATTATTTAAATTACAATTCAATTCAATTTTCAATTACCATTTCTTCTATTTATTCATTGAATATAATAGTGTGTTTGCATCCACATCAAATAGAACAAGATTATGTTTTACATTTTCAGATTTCAAATTAAAATATTCATTAATTCTGTACATTTCTGTGATGCTGATTTCCATTATTCTCCATTAAAATTTGCAGACAAAGCAAAGTTTCAAACATTTAATTATTAGATTATAATGGCAACATGACTCATTTTCTTTTAGTAGTGAAGAACGTTATTGAGTCACACAACATACAACTGTAGGCTTAATCAGAACTATTTATTTAGCACTTATATACACATCATTTCTTTTAAACCTATCTATGAGGCATCAAATGTATATAGGGCAGACTTTTATGCTCCCTGCCATGTGGGTTTGAAGGTGGGAGCACGAGTAAAATGCCATGGATGCTTTTCCGAACAGTTACCCGCCACCTTGCCCCAGCTGCAATTTAACGGGCAGTAGGGAGGCGCCAAGCGGCCTGCCCTTGTGCCAATAGAGTGCCTGCCTCTGCTACTAATCAAGGGTTGATGGGCTGAGGCCGTAGACAGGCGTGAAACCTGGCAGATAATACTGCTCATGTCTCCTTTATTGACCCTGTTTCCATCAGAGGCCCCCCTCTGTATTTTTGATCACCTCTGGATTTCCCCTCACCCTCCCGTATCCCCGTCCAACCTGCCTTTGAACTCTTTTACCGACCCTTGCCAGCCTGGCCCTGCTGATACCCTCAGCACTGCCTTTGTCCTTCCATGCAGCTCCAGCAACTATCATTTTTGGGGACTAGATGCAGTCCAAGCAGTGGCCACCACTCTCCCGGTGGTGCTGTGCGGACAAAAGAGCTGCCAATCATTAAATTGACCAGCAGCGCTCAGAGGTGGAGCTTCCTCCCCAGATGGGGGCAGAAGTTTCATCATTAGGAAATTAGTGCTCAGTGGATGACAAATGGGAGTGGTCAGGAGCAGACAATATACGTGCTTCCACTTCCGCCTATGCCATCACTCACTCCCTGTAAAATTCTGACTATGTATCACTATATAGGGCAGCACAGTGGTAAGCATTGGTGGTTACTGGCAAGATGGATACAGAACTGGCTCAGTCATAGAAGACAGAGGGTAGCAGTGGAAGGGTGTGTTTCTGAATGGAGGGTTGTGACAAGTTGCGTTCCTCAGGGATCAGTGTTGGGACCTTTACTGTTTGTAATATAAATAAATGATTTGGAAGAAAATGTAACTGGTTTGATTAGTAAGTTTGCGGATGACACAAAGGTTGATGGAATTATGGATAGCGATGAGGACCATCAGAGAATACAGCAGGATATAGATCGCTTGGAGACTTGGGCGGAGAGATGGCAGATGGAGTTTAATCCAAACAACTGTGAAGTCATGCATTTTGGAAGGTCTAATACAGATGGGAAATATACAGTAAATGGCAGAACTCATAAGAGTACTGATAGGCAGAGAGATCTGGGTGTACAGGTACACAGGTCACTGAAAGTGGCAATGCAGGTGGAGAAGGTAGTCAAGAAGGCATACAGCATGCTTGCCTTCATTGACCGGGGCATTGAGTTTAAAAATTGGCTGGTGCAGGCTTGGAGGGCCAAAGGGCCTGTTCATGTACTGTTCTTTGTTCTTTATTGCTGTCTCTCAGTGCCAGGGACTTGGGTTCAATTCCGGCCTTGGGTGAGTCTCTGCATGTTCTCCCTCTATCTGCGTGGATTTCCTCCGGATGCTCTATTTTCCTCCCACAAGCCAAAGATATGCAGGTTAGGTGGATTGGTCATGCTAAATTGCCTCTTAGTGTACCAGGATGTATAGGTTACGGGAATTAGCAGGGTAAATATGTAGGGTTAAAGGGTTCGGGTCTGAGTGGGATGCTCTGTCGGAGAGTTGGTGCAGACTCGATGGGCCGAATGGCCTGCTTCTGCACTGTAGGGATTCTATGATTCTATAAAGGATATTTAATTGACGGTATTCATAATACATAAGTACCAGATAATGACCACCTCCATCAAAAGAAAATCTAACCACCGGCCCTTGAAATTCAATGGCGTTACCATCTCTGACATTTCTGATTCCCTCCCGCCGCCCCCGGCGACTGGCCATATAAATACAAGCAGCTGGAAGTTCAGGTAAGAGGCTGAGAATTCTGAGGTGAGTAACTTGCTCCCTGACTCCCCAAAGCCTGTCCACCCACCATCTACAAAGCACAAGATAAATCCTCTCCACTTGCATGGTTCCAACAACACTCAACATCACTTAAAACCATTCAGGACAAAGCAGTCCAGTTTATTAGCACCCCTTCCAACACATTAAGCATTCACTTCCTCCAACAGTAATGCACAGTGACCACAGCGTGTACTATATACAAGATGCAACTCACCTATCCTCCTTTGACGGAACTTTCCAAAATCATGACCTCTACCACTTAGAAGGCCAAGGGCAGCAGATGCAAGGAAACACCACTTCCTGCAAGTTCCTTACCATCCTGACTTGGAATTATATCGCCATTCTTTCCCAGGATCAAAGTCCTGGGACTTCCTTTCTGACAGTACTGTTGGTGAACCTTCACCCGATGGACTGCAGTGGTTCAAGAATGTGCTTAACACCACCTTCTTAAGATCAATTAGGGATGATCAACAAATGTTGACCATACTAGTGACAAGCACATCCCATGTATGAATAAATAAAATAAGAATTACAGGTATTTCTGCAGCCAGTCAATGGAACGTTGCAGTTAATAGACAAGAAGTGTCTGAAAATCCCCGATGATCAGGCAAGAATAGCTTTGAATTCAATTTGAGATGAATAATGATATATGGAATAAATTTCCCTGGTGAAATGGTATGTTGTACAACAGAGGAGAAATTAGTTATCTACTATAATAAGGATATCCAGGCAATGGAAACAGTGCAGGAAAGAAATAAAATTAATATCTAACTGAAGGCATCTGAGCTGTGAGGAGAGATGGAATAGGTGAGGATTGTTTACTTTGGAATTAAGACTTAGGGAGAAAATATTCAAGTATTCAGGAGCAATGCCAACAGCACAGGTTCAATTGTCATATCGGCTGAGGTTATTCACGAAGGGCCAACTTCTCAACCCTGCCCCGTGCCCGAGGTGCAGTGATCCTCAGGTTAAATCACCACGAGTCAGCTTTCCCCCTCAAAGGAGAGAGCAGCCTATGGTCATCTGGGATTATGACAACTTTGCCTTTACCTTTATCCATATTATTTATGTGGTAGGCGGCACAGTGGCGCAGTGGTTAGCACTGCTGTCTCACAACACCAGGGACCCGGGTTCATATTCCGGCCTTGGATGAATGTCTGTGTGGAGTTTGCATGTTCTCCCTGTGTCTGCTTGGGTTTCCTCCGGATGCTCCAGCTTCCTCCCACACTCCAAAAATATGTGAGTTAGATGGATTGGCCATGCCAAATTGCCACTTAATGTCGGGGAATTAGCAGGGTAAATGTGTGGGGTTACAGGGATAGGACCTGGGTGGGATTCAACCTCGATGGGCCAATGGCCTCATTCTGCACTGTATGGATTCTATGATTCTATGATTTATTCAGGATAAACTGAGTAAATACGAACACCATCAATTTTCTGTTGCAGTTATCAGTACAATGTTTGAGCAAGAGAAAACCCTGCCAAGGAAATTCAAGGAGCAAAATATTTAGGTTGCTTTAAATGCTAGGATGAGGAATAGAACCCATCCGGAGAGAACAGTCACCTTGACCTGGAACTTTGACCGGAGTGCACCTTGAATTCCATAGAGACAAGTTCCCTGCCCAATTAAGCGGTCTCAAAGCTGGAGGGTCAACCAGAGGCCATCCAGCTTCAGAGGAGCATTAGGATGTGGTACAAGGTAAGTGGGTGGGTGCTTCAACAAGAAGGTAGGCCCGCTGACACTTTCTAAAAACTTCAAATAGAAATACAAAAAGCAGCAGGCCTCAGAGTGGGTGAGTTGGAGACATTGAAGGGAGGATAGGAATCCCTTTAAAAAGCAGCATTTGTCTGCACCCCTCTCCACCACCACCCTCATCCCCCCTTCCACCCCGCAGCACCGATCTCCCGCTGCCCCCTCCCCCTCCGACCAGTGCGGAACACCACCGCCGCCCCCCCCCCCACCCCCCACCACCCCCGCCTTCCTCCCCCTCCCACTGATTCCAAATGCAGAGTGGCCGTGGGAAATCTCACCCCCGGAGGCCCTGCCCCATCAGGCCCCACCCCTAATAGGCCCCACCGCATGGGCATTGTTACTTTGCCCTGTGGGCAGATCCAGGGGCACAGACTGGCAATGCCAAGATGCCAATGCCCAGATGCCTGACCCTCTGGGGGGGGGCTCTGATTGCCCCCCTTCACTCTAGCGGGGTCGGGTCACCAGCTACGCAAAAGTTGGGAGCTACTGTAAATCCCACTGGAGTGAAATACTCCTCATTTTTTAGTGCGAGATGGGAGAATTGCCCCCTACATCTTTACTGAGGTATCATTTCCAAGCAGGACAGGGCAGTGGGAAATGGGGGGTATGGGGAGGAAGTTCTGGTCAAGCCAAATGCGATTAAGTTTAATTCTTCATGCTTTTTTTCCAAAAGGGTCCTCATCTGTAAACCAACCTGATTAACAGTCTCTGTTCCCTGTCAAATGGTTAGTACAGTTGCCTCACAGAACAAAGAACAGTACAGCACAGGAAACAGGCCCTTCAGCCCTCCAAGCCTGTGCCGCTCCTTCGTCCAACTAGACCAATCGTTTGTATCCCTCCATTCCCAGGCTGCTCATGTGACTATCCAGGTAAGTCTTAAACGATGTCAGCGTGCCTGCCTCCACCACCCTACTTGGCAGCGCATTCCAGGCCCCCACCACCCGCTGTGTAAAAAACGTCCCTCTAATATCTGAGTTATACTTCGCCCCTCTCAGCTTGAGCCCATGACCCCTCGTGATCGTCACCTCCGACCTGGGAAAAAGCTTCCCACTGTTCACCCTATCTATACCCTTCATAATCTTGTACACCTCTATTAGATCTCCCCTCATTCTCTGTCTTTCCAAGGAGAACAACCCCAGTCTACCCAATCTCTCCTCATAGCTAAGACCCTCCATACCAGGCAACATCCTGGTAAACCTTCTCTGCACTCTCTCTAACGCCTCCACGTCCTTCTGGTAGTGCGGCGACCAGAACTGGACGCAGTACTCCAAATGTGGCCTAACCAGCGTTCTATACAGCTGCATCATCAGACTCCAGCTTTTATACTCTATACCCCGTCCTATAAAGGCAAGCATACCATATGCCTTCTTCACCACCTTCTCCACCTGTGTTGCCACCTTCAAGGATTTGTGGACTTGCACACCTAGGTCCCTCTGTGTTTCTATACTCCTGATGACTCTGCCATTTATTGTATAACTCCTCCCTACATTATTTCTTCCAAAATGCATCACTTCGCATTTATCCGGATTAAACTCCATCTGCCACCTCTCCGCCCAATTTTCCAGCCTATCTATATCCTGCTGTATTGCCCGACAATGCTCTTCGCTATCCGCAATTCCAGCCATCTTCGTGTCATCCGCAAACTTGCTGATAACACCAGTTACACCTTCTTCCAAATCATTTATATATATCACAAATAGCAGAGGTCCCAGTACAGAGCCCTGCGGAACACCACTGGTCACAGACCTCCAGCCGGAAAAAGACCCTTCGACCACTACCCTCTGTCTCCTATGGCCAAGCCAGTTCTCCACCCATCTAGCCACTTCTCCTTGTATCCCATGAGCCTTAACCTTCTTAGCCAACCTGCCATGTGGGACTTTGTCAAATGCCTTACTGAAATCCATATAGACAACATCCACGGCCCTTCCTTCATCAACCGTTTTTGTCACTTCCTCAAAAAACCCCACCAAATTTGTAAGGCACGACCTCCCTCTTACAAAACCATGCTGTCTGTCACTAATGAGATTGTTCCGTTCTAAATGCACATACATCCTGTCTCTAAGAATCCTCTCCAACAACTTCCCTACCACGGACGTCAAGCTCACCGGCCTATAATTTCCTGGGTTATCCCTGCTACCCTTCTTAAACAACGGGACCACAGCGACAGGGACACGGGTTCAATTCTGGTCTCGGGTGACTGTCTGTGTGGAGTTTGCACGTTCTCCCCATGTTTGCATGGGTTTCCTCCGGGTGCTCCAGTTTCCTGCCATACTCGAAAGATGTACAGGTTGGGTGGATTGGCCATGCTAAATTGTCTCTTATTGTCAGGGGAACTAGCAGGGTAAATACGTGAGGTTGCAGGATAGCTGGATTGCTGTCAGTTCAGGCTCGATTGGCTGAATGGCCTCCTTCTGCAGTGTAGGAATTCTACGATTGCTATAGATGCTACCATAGCTCTGAAGCATGTAGGTCTCTCCCACTGTCTAGGGTAGACGTTACGATGGGCAGGGTGTTGTGAATGAGTGCGGTATAGCTTGTAAGGATATGGGGTTGTTGTTGGGAGCTAAGATGATGGGGTCTGTGGTGTTCATGGGAGGAGTTCAATGGTGATCGCAGCATGGGAGGCAGACTTCCTGCATGGGAGGCAGACTTCCTGCCTGTTCTTCCTGATTCACAAGGTGCAGAATCCTCTGCTCTTAAAATCAGGTTAAAGTCCAACAGGTTTATTTGGTAGCAAAAGCGTGGACCTGCAGAGTTTCACTGGCTGTCTTGTCTGGAGACAATACACATCTTTTTAGCCTATCTTGATGCTCTCTCCACTCCCATTGTTTTGTTTCTTAAAGACTGGATTCGTTGTAAGTATTCGCATTCCAACCATTATTCATGTAAATTGAGTCTGTGTCTTTATAAGTTCTGTTTGTGAACAGAATTCCCACTCACCTGAAGAAGGGGCTCAGAGCCTCGAAAGCTTGTGTGGCTTTTGCTACCAAATAAACCTGTTGGACTTTAACCTGGTGTTGTTAAACTTCTTACTGTGTTTACCCCAGTCCAACGCCGGCATCTCCACATCTTAAAATCAGGAACATGGATCAGGAACTTGTCCAGGTTTTGGCCCAGCTCTGACTGTCGGGGTGCCTGCTTGCGATATCTTCCAATGAAGGATGGAAGGAGGGTTCCTAAAGCAGGCCCAGTCAGAGGGCCTGCAGCCATGGAAGGATGGCATCGCCACTGCCTGATGTGGGCACTGCCACTTGTGACAATGAAGATGAGGGTATCCCGAACTCAAAGTGTCCTCTCAAGAGATTAGAACTTTCACAAAATAAACGTTGGCCACAGCTCCAAGCCACCCCTGTGGAGATGAGGCAGCTATGACCCAATAGTGGCTGTGGCTATGAAAAGGAGATGAAATCTGTGGCATGCATCTTCATGAAGACATTTCCATGAGCAATCCGCTGTGTGGGAATGGGTTGGTTGCCCACCCCTTGTCTTTCTCCATTAAAAACAAAGGTTGGCAAGTTCAGAATGATTTGAATTCGGGCTTGAGATTACAATATGTTTCACATCCCAACCGACCCAAACTTAGTTCTGTGGGTTAAAATTCCTAGTACACATTTCGCATGAAGAAGAGTGTTTTAGATTATTGCCAATTCATGTACAGGAAGCAAAAGAAATAGAGGGAAAGAAAGGTAGGTTCAGGACAAAAGGGACAGAAAAAAAACCTTAAAATAAGTTTAAAATAAGTTGTTTTATAAATCTTTAGTGATAAAATCTGAAGAGATTGCATTCCACATTTATGGAAGTTAATTTTCAGTGCCAGAGAGGTTGTTCATAAATTAATGAAGACCAAACACACCATTAAAACTTTACATAGAACATAGAACAGTTCAGCACAGTACAGGCCCTTCGGCCCACGATGTTGTGCTGAACCTTTTCCGAAACCAAGATCAAGCTATCCCACTCCCTATCATTCTAGTGTGCTCCATGTGCCTATCCAATAACCGCTTGAAAGTTCCTAAAGTGTCCGACTCCACTATCACAGCAGGCAGTCCTTTTCACACCCCGACTACTCTCTGAGTAAAGAACCTACCTCGTACATCCCTCCTATATCTCCCACCACGAACCTTACAGTTATGCCCCCTAGTAACAGCTACATCCACCCGAGGACATAGATTTGAACTGACCAGCCCAAACCATTCTTGACTTGTTTGATAGGTTGGATAAGCTTGGATTGTTTTCTCTGGAGCAGAGAAGACTGAGGGGTGACCTGAGTGTTCAAGATTGTGAGGGGCATAGACAGGGTGGATAGGGAGCAGCTGTTCCCCTTAGTTGAAGGATCAGTTTCGAGGGCACACAAGTTAAAAGTGAGCAATGGGAGGTTTAGGGGGGATTTGAGGAAAAATCTTTTTACTTAGAGGGTGGTGATGGTTTGGAATGTGCTGCCTGGGAGGGTGGTGGAGGCGGGATGCCTCACATCCTTTAAAAAGTACCTGGATGAGTACCTGGCACGTCATAACATTCAAGGCTATGGGCCAAGTGCTGGGAAGTGGGCAGGGGGCAGGTCAGGGCCTTTTATGTATCGGTGCAGACTCGATGGGTCAAAGGGCCTCTTCTGCACAGTAGGATTCCGTGATTCTGTTTATCTAGTGCACATGCACAGCAAATTCATACCTTTCAGGTTTTAAATTCTGAGACCTTTGGTGAAATAATGTGGCAAGCAAAGCTTTGACTGGAGCAGAACAACTCTGACAGCCACTTCCTGATTTCTACATTTAACTGAGTATGGACCCACATCAAAACGAGCTATCTGATTTACTCCATAATAATGATGAGAGCAAACAAAAACAGAAAATGCTGGAAAAATCTCAGCAGATCCTACAGCATCTGAGAGAGTGAATAGAGCCAACGTTTCGAGTCTGGATGACCCGACATTAGAGCTATTCTCTCTCCACAGTTGCTGTCAGACCCCGCTGAAAGTTTTCCAGCATTTTCTGTTTTTGTTTCAGATTTCAGCATCTGCAGTATTTTGCTTTTATAATGGTGAAAGCAGTTAGCCTCGCTGGAAAGCCTATAAAATAAACTTAAGGACTCCTCAGCAAACAATATTTCTCATTGTAAATTTCCAATTACTGAGAATAAAATGGTGGGCTTAACATTTTCAGAAAGCACTTTTGAGGGATTTGAGGGCAAGATGGCAAAGCACCACCCAATGGTTTGATTTTGTGGTGATTGGATGATGAGGTTAGATAGGCAGTTTCCATTATGAACGTTGATCGCAAAATTTATTGGGATAGAATGTTCACAAAGTGTGACAAAGAGTAGCAACAGGATATAAATTTTTGTAGACATGGGAAGACATAAGTTATTTCTCAATAAGATAGATGTCAATGGGAAGCCACGGAGAGAGACAGCATATTGAATCTTATTGTATGAACCGAAATTTGAATTTGGGTCATGCACTTCCAATGGCTTAACAAGGATACAGGGGAAATCATTGCAATTAAGAGAGCCAGCTCACAAGACTGACAAAATATGGCAGATATTTTACTGTGAGTTTCAATTCACCAGGAGCTGAGCTGACAGCGAGCTTTTCATTTCACGTTGCCTCACCCACTCAATTAGTAAGGAATGTTTGGACTCATCTGTGTCTGCTGCTTTTGAGTTTCCTGCAGTTGAAGTCATATATAATGCATAAAGTAGAACAAAGAACAAAGAAAATTACAGCACAGGAACAGGCCCTTTGGCCCTCCATGCCTGCACCGACCATGCTGCCCAACTGAACTAAAACCCCCAACCATTCCGGGGACCATATCCCTCTCTTCCCATCCTAATCATGTATCTGTCAAGACGCCCTTTAAAAGTCGTTATCATATCTATTTCCACTACCTCCCCCGGCAGCGAGTTCAGGGCACTCACCACCCTCTGTGTAAAAACTTGCCTTGGACATCTCCTTTAAATCTTGCCCCTCGCACCTTAAATCTATGCCCCCTAGTAATTGACTTTTCCACCCTGGCCAAAAGCTTCTGACTATCCATTCTGTCCAAACCCCTCATAATCTTGTAGACTCCTATCAGGTCGCCCCTCAACCTCCATCATTCCAGTGAGAACAAACCAAGTTTCTCCAACCTCTCCTCATAGATAATGACCTCCATATCAGGCAACATCCTGGTAAATCTTTTCTGTACCCTCTCCAAAGCCTCCACATCCTTCTGGTAGTGTGGCGACCAGAATTGAACACTATATTCCAAGTGCAGCCTAACTAAGGTTCTATAAAGCTGCAACATAAATTGCCAATTTTTAAACTCAATGCCCCGGCTGATGAAGGCAAGCATGCTGTATGCCTTCTTAACTACCTTCTCCACCTGCGTTGCGACTTTCAGTGACCTGTGTACCTGTTCACCCAGATCCTTCTGCCTATCAATACTCTTAAGAGTTCTGCCATTTACTGTATATTTCCTATCTATATTAGATCTTCCAAAATGCACTACCCCACATTTGTCCAGATTAAACTCCATCTGCCACCTCTCCGCCCAAGTCTCCAATCGATCTATATCCTGCTGTATCCTCTGATGGTCCTCATCACTATCTGCAAATTCACCAACCTTTGTGTCATCCGCAAACTTACTAATCAAACCAGTTTTATTTTCCTCCAAATCATTTATATATATCACAAACAGTAAAGGTCCCAGCACTGATCCCTGAGGAATACCCTGAGGGCCGGTCAAGGACAGTAGTGGGAACTTGTGTATGGAGTCAGTAGAGATAGGCGAGGTGATGAATGAATACTTTTCTTCAGTGTTCACCAAGGAGAGGGGCCATGTTTTTGAGGAAGAGAAGGTGTTACAGGCTAATAGGCTGGAGGAAATAGATGTTCGGAGGGAGGATGTCCTGGCAGTTTTGAATAAACTGAAGGTCGATAAGTCCCTTGGGCCTGATGAAATGTATCCTAGGATTCTTTGGGAGGCAAGGCATGAGATTGCAGAGCCTTTGGCTTTGATCTTTGGGTCCTCACTGTCCACGGGGATGGTGCCAGAGGACTGGAGAATGGTGAATGTTGTTACTCTGTTTAAGAAAGGGAATAGTTTAAGAAAGGGAATAGAAATGACCCTGGTAATTATAGACCGGTTAGTCTTACTTCGGTGGTTGGTAAATTGATGGAAAAGGTCCTTAGAGATGGGATTTACGACCATTTAGAAAGATGCGGATTAATCCGGGATAGTCAGCACGGATTCGTGAAGGGCAAGTCGTGCCTCACAGATTTGATTGAATTTTTTGAGGAGGTAACTAAGTGTGTTGATGAAGGTAGGGCAGTTGATGTCATATACATGGATTTTAGTAAGGCGTTTGATAAGGTCCCCCATGGTCGGCTTATGATGAAAGTGAGGAGGTGTGGAATAGAGGGAAAGTTGGCCGATTGGATAGGTAACTGGCTGTCTGATCAAAGACAGAGAGTGGTGGTGGATGGAAAATTTTCGGATTGGAGGCAGGTTGCTAGCGGAGTGCCACAGGGATCAGTGCTTGGTCCTCTGCTCTTTGTGATTTTTATTAATGACTTGGAGGAGGGGGCTGAAGGGTGAATCAGTACATTTGCTGATGACACCAAGATTGGTGGAGTAGTGGATGAGGTGGAGGGCTGTTGTAGGCTGCAAAGAGACATAGATAGGATGCAAAGCTGGGCTGAAAAATGGCAAATGGAGTTTAACCCTGATAAATGTGAGGTGATTCATTTTGGTAGGACTAATTTAAATGTGGATTACAGGGTCAAAGGTAGGGTTCTGAAGACTGTGGAGGAACAGAGAGATCTTGGGGTCCATATCCACAGATCTCTAAAGGTTGCCACTCAAGTGGATAGAGCTGTGAAGAAGGCCTATAGTGTGTTAGCTTTTATTAACAGGGGGTTGGAGTTTAAGAGCCGTGGGGTTATGCTGCAACTGTACAGGACCTTGGTGAGACCACATTTGGAATATTGTGTGCAGTTCTGGTCACCTCACTATAAGAAGGATGTGGAAGCGCTGGAAAGAGTGCAGAGGAGATTTACCAGGATGCTGCCTGGTTTGGAGGGTAGGTCATATGAGGAAAGGTTGAGGGAGCTAGGGCTGTTCTCTCTGGAGCGGAGGAGGCTGAGGGGAGACTTAATAGAGGTTTATAAAATGATGAAGGGGATAGATAGAGTGAACGTTCAAAGACTATTTCCTCGGGTGGATGGAGCTATTACAAGGGGGCATAACTATAGGGTTCATGGTGGGAGATATAGGAAGGATATCAGAGGTAGGTTCTTTACGCAGAGAGTGGTTGGAGTGTGGAATGGACTGCTTGCAGTGATAGTGGAGTCAGACACTTTAGGAACATTTAAGCGGTTATTGGATAGGCACATGGAGCACACCAGGATGATAGGGAGTGGGATAGCTTGATCTTGGTTTCAGATAAAGCTCAGCACAACATCGTGGGCCAAAGGGCCTGTTCTGTGCTGTACTGTTCTATGTTCTATGTTCTAATACCACTTGTCACAGCCCTCCATTCTGAAACGCATCCTTCCACTGCTACCCTCAGTCTTCTATGATCGAGCCCTATGATCGAACTGCAATGAATGAATCAAAGTACTTCAGCTGGGATGCTCAGATTATTCATAAAATAAGAACAAAATACTGTGGATGCTGGAAATCTGAAATTAAAACAGAAATTGCTGGAAAACCTCAGTAGGTCTGGCAGCATCTGTGGAGAGAGAACTGTTTCAAGACCAATATTACTCCTTCAGAATGCCAGTGAGTTGAGATAAGTAGTTCCCATTTGTGAGTTCTGAAGAAGAGGCATATTGGACTCAAAACATCAACTCAGTTTCTCCTTCCACAGATGCTGCCAGACCTGCTAAGTTTTTCCAGCATTTTCTGTTTTTATTTACCCTCAGATTATCCTTGCTGTCATACCTTATTTATGATTCACTGGTTGCTCTTGTTACAACCACATGAAAAAGGGTGAAATGACGCCCCTATTGTCCCATTTTAGGTTTGAACATAATGGGGTTTTACACGAATTGGAAGAATGTGCTTTGCCATTTTTGTAAAAGTCCCACTATTTAAACTTTCAGGTTGTAAAAAAAACCTGTGTGCAGCACATGGTTGGCTTTTGGTCTTGCTCTCATGTTTGGTAAGGTGTCCTTAAAGTGCCTTTCTGGCTGTATATTCCAGAGCAATTCTATTCATGTCTGCTGCAGTTATTGTTTCAGAACACGTAATTGCAAATCGATGCCTCATCTCAGTAAGATTTGAGAAGTTTCAGGATGGTGTAATGGGGATGGTGTCTTTCACGCTCCCCAAAGGGTTGAATGTTTTTCATCCCATATGGTGGAATGTGAGATTGTGTGTGTTGCAGCTGTGCGGGCAATTTCATCATGGTCTCCAAAGTGTTCTATTTTTAAAAAGATTCAGCCAGAAGAAGAAAAAAATATAAACTGTATCTTTAAAAAGCACAATCTCGTAACACTATTTCATAAATGTTAAAATATATTCAAGTTAATTTATACACCTTCCAACTATAAGGAGGAGATAGAGTTGGCAGATATACTTGACAGTTAAGGAATAATATCAAACACAGTAAAAAAAAAAAATTCTGCCCTCTGCAGAATGACATGTTCTCCGGGAGATAACCTTTAATTAATGACGAAAACTCATTCTATAAAGACAGATATGAGTGTACTTGAGTCGTACTTCACACAGCCCGATGTGTAATACAAGAGATAATCAAAATAATGTGAAGAAACAACTGTCACGCCAAAGAATTAACAAACAATTCAATAAAGGAAATGCGAGATTGCCAAGGGTGCTTTAAGTTAAAGAAGGTAGACTGAAAACAGCATGATAGAACAAACAGAGATTGTGAAATCCTATGTTTAAATAGCAACCAAAGCATTACTAAATCAGAAGCTCTGGTAACTTCATATCCATCTTTCCTTCAGCTGAATGACATTCTCTGCGCTGCGTCTGAAGCATAATGGATCATGCTATCTGCGTTCGTTAGTGCTTCATGACTTTTCTTTTCACTATGCCTGAAAGGCTTTTGAATGCAGAATTGAATGATTTCAACTGAGGCATTAGTTGGTGCAGTAAAACTGGCCTCAATATTCCTGCGTTGCAAAGTGGGGTTGGGGGAAGTGCGAAAAGCAAGGAAAGAGCTTGCAGTTATATTAGCGCTTTTCAGCACATTGTCCCCACCCCCCCACCTGCCCCCAAAGCGTTCCACAGTAAATGTGTCAGCTGTGGCTCAGTTGATAGCACTCTCGTCTCTGAGGCACAAGGGGTGGAAGTTAATGAAGACTCTGGGACTGGGGAAGATGGCTGACAGGGTGAGTTAATTACAGGAGCCGAACCGTTGAATAATGATTGTAGGCTCAGAATGAAAAATTAAGTTGGTGGAGAGGCAGTAGCGGACCAGGCCTCACTCCGTCCCATGGTGGATGCCTACTTGCAATATGTTTGCATGCCATGAATAGTTATTATCTTCAAACTTTTTGAAATTAAGTTCTCCCCTCAACATGAAGTCAGAGGTGCCCGGGAATCTCATGGCACTTGGTTCATGTTCCTTTAATGGTGGCATGCAGCAGTTATCTTTCTGCAGTTGTGGCTGACACAATGGTCGACTTTACTAGGAAGCAGAATGACAGCTTCAATGGGGGATCAGCCAGGGCGAGTCCGGGGGGGGGGGGGGGGGGGGGGGAGTGGCGGGAGGGGGGGGGGCATGAGTGGTGTGATAAGGGGATTGGGCAGGGTTATTGGAGAAAATCAAGAGGGCTTTAAGGGAGGACAATGGGTGAGGTGGGGGTGTGTACATGTGAAGTGGGAAGGGTCTGGCATACTGTGCACATTTGAGTCCTTTAGGTCAAGCTCAAGGTGCTAGCTGGCAAAGTGAACATTCACAGGAGTGGAGGTGGTGGGGGAGGAGGGGGTAATGATTTCAATTCAGAAGAGGGACAGGTCCAGTAGGAGGTAGAGACAATTACTGGTCCTGTAGAAAGGACGCGGAATCTAATGGCCACCCGAAAGATAATGTGGTGACTGTCTAGGACCAAGTGAGGAATCTCAATGAGGAGGGGTGGGGGATGGGCAGAGATAGAATGTCCCCCGTCATGATGAAAGGGTCCAGGTGATGAGGGGAGGTTGAAGGGTTACAGAGAGATGGCGCACAGTGATATTAGCAAGGCCAAGTGCCACGGGGTGAAATGGAAGGTGAGAGGGTGGAGGGTTGCAGGTTGTGAATCAAGGTCACTCATGCAGTACAACAAGGGTATGCCCCATTTTTAAAAAAGTACGATTCTTCAACTTTCAACTGACTAGAAATTTTGCAGTTTGAAATGAGACGGAACAAATTGCTTCAGCCACCACCAAAAGTGAAGGTGAAAACAAACAAATCACCCTCAGGGGAGTGCAAAGAGAGAGGCAATTCCCATAATTCAGACACACCCATTGAAACTCATCACTGACAAAGGAAGAGACATTAACATGCAAAGTGCTGGAACTACACAATGGGTGAAATATTTCAGGACAGGCCTTGCCAGCTACAGCTGAAAGAATCTTTTCAGCAGCTGAAACAAGCTGAAAGCTCTGTCTCGTTCTCTCTTTTTTGGTTCAGAAGCTAACTTTGCTCGAAATTTAAGGGCAGCATGGTGGTTAGCACTGCTACCTCACAGCATCAGGGTCCTGGGATTATTTCCGGCCTCGAGTCACTGTCTGTGTGGAGTTTGCATGTTCTGCCCGTGCCTGAGTGGGTTTCCATGCTAAATTGACCCTTAGTGTCAGGGGGATTAGCAGGGTAAATATGTGGGGTTGCAAGGATAGGGTCTGGGTGGAATTGTTGTCGGTGCAGGCTGGATGGGCCAAATGGCCTCCTTCTGCACTGCAGGGATTCTATGATACAAACCGAGATTTTAGAATAATTGCAACATCTTCTATGTTTGACCACATCCACAGAACCAGCTAATCCAAAGTGACGACAATATTTTAAAATCTGCACTTTAAACACGGTGAAAGGACACTTAACCGTGTGCTTGCATGTGTGTGGCAAATGCTTGACCTCACATTTCTATTATTCCTTCTTCGGTTTAGTGGTTCATAAGTTTGCTCTTTCTTTAACTCAAGAAAACCATGGATGATTGACTTCTTAATGTTCACAGCTTAAATCGTTAGATACACATTCTGATTTAGGAAAGGCATATCTTCCTGAAAAAGAAACGGGGGCTGTGAGAAACCTTCCTTGCATCCAGGGAGCCCATTAAGCAGGGACCTCCATGCCCACCATCAGCCCATACATGGATATTTCTGGGCTGGCTGTTTGGTGTAGGTCTTTTCCATCACTGGTTAACTCCTGGCAGCGATAGCAAGAGGCTCATCAGTAAGATCAAGGCTGTTCCACCTTCCAATCCACCTTTCCAAATTATCCTTTAACCCCTCATTACCTTAGTATCCAAAGATCTAGTGTTCTGTCTCGAATATACTCAACAAGTGAGTATCCAAAGTTCTCTGGGATAGCCATGATGCCGGTGTTGGAATGGGATGAGCACAGTCCAACGCCAGCATACTCTGGGATAGAGAATTCCAAAGATTTGTTATTCTTTGAGTGGAGAAATTCCGCTTTATCTCAGTCCTTATTTTGAGTCTAGGATCCCTAGTATTTGAATACCCAGCCAGGGGAAACATTAACTAGATCAACCTTTTTAAGAAATTTAAATGTTTAAATGCGATCATCTTACATTCTTCCAAACACTAAGAAATATAGATTTAGCACACTCAATCTTTCCTCATGCGACAATTCGAGTGAGACTTCAGGGAGACTCCCTCTAAGGCAAGTATATTCTTCTTCAGATAAGGCTCCATGCCCTATTCTCCAACCTATTCACACAGCTAGTGGGAATCCCGATGTCCCAGTGAGTGGGACATTGGCTGGAAATCGGAATTCCCGACGGACGCTACCTGTGAACAGTGGGAAGCTTTTTCCCAGGTCGGAGGTGACGATCACGAGGGGTCACGGGCTCAAGGTGAGAGGGGCGAGGTATAACTCAGATATCAGAGGGACTTTGTTTACACAGAGAGTGGTGGGGGCCTGGAATGCGCTGCCAAGTAGGGTGGTGGAGGCAGACACGCTGGCATTGTTTAAGACTTACCTGGATAGTCACATGAGCAGTCTGGGAACGGAGGGATACAAATGAATGTTCTAGTTGGACCAATGAGCGGCACAGGCTTGGAGGGCTGAAGGGCCTGTTTCCTGTGCTGTGCTGTACTGTTCTTTGTTCTTTGTTCTTAGCAGAGAAGACTTTATTACATCCATATTTGGGCAGATGCTTTTTAGATAGGATAGTGATGACAGCAGATTTTGTGAGGCTTTAGCTACTTTTTCTTGTTGTCTTGCCAGTGCCTGTGGTTCCTGGCACTCTCTGTAAACCTGCTTCAATGCCATCTTCACCAAGTGGCTTTCCTTTGCTTGCCTGCGCTCCATTCTTTGGCAATACAACACAGTTAGCAATTACTCTGCCTTCCCCAGTATTTAGATACTTACTTGGCTCCTGACTGTAATTCATAGCTGTCAGTATTATTCTTCTATCACTGCAATGGATGCCCTGCTGTGCAAACAAAAACACTCCCATTTTAGTAATGGAGCTATTAGTATAGAGCCTATGTTACTCTAGCAGAAATCCAAAGAAGTTGAATTCATATTTAGTTGGGGAACTTGAGTTTTTTTATGTATGGAAGAAAAATATGATGACATTCTTAGATTATAGTAAAAAGAACCGTATCACTTCACTTTGCCTCCTTTACCTATGTGACTCCATTCCCATACCAGTGTCAATGACTCTTAACTGCTCCTGTCCAGGAGTCATAGAATCATAGAATTGTAGAATCCCTCCAGTGCAGAAGGAGGCCATTCGGCTCATCGAGCCTGCACCGACAACAATCCCACCCAGGCCCTACCCCAGTAACCCCATATATTTACCCTGCTAATCCCCTGACACTATGGGGCAATTTAGCATGGTCAATCAACCTAACCCGCACATCTTGGACTGTGGGAGGAAACCAGAGTACCCGGAGGAAACCCATGCAGACATGGGGAGAATGTGCAAACTCCACACAGACAGTGTCCCTAACCCGGAATTGAACCCGGATACGTGGTGCTGTGAGGCAGTAGTGCTGACCACTGTGCCACCGTGCCGCCCAGCAAACCATTAAATTGTACAAGGAAGGGGGCCCACTACCTCCACCAATCTCTCACTGGCAGCCATGGACGGGTAAGAAATGTCAGCCTTGCCAGTAATTCTCAAGTACTGAGAATAATGAAGAAAGCTTCAAGAATACTAAGTTAAGGGATGATTATCACAGAATTGTTCCAGAGCAGAAGGAGGTCATTTGGCCCATCATGCCTGAATGAACAAATCACTTAGTGACATTCTCCTGCCTTTTTCCTGTAAACCTGCGCATTCCTGCTTTCCAAATGACAGTTTAATTCCCTTTTGAATGCCTCAGTTGAACCTGCCTCCACCACGCTCTCAGGCAGAGCATTCCAGACCTTAAAATTAGTTTCAGCATTCAGGTTCACACTGGCCGTGAAGGATCCTATAATTAGCATAATTATTCTAATTAAGGATATTGAATGTGAAAACAATCAAAGTTAAAATATTATGGTAACTTGACTTCAATGTGTTACCAGAAGGCGTTCCCAAAATAGTGTCCTGCTGTCTTTAGTTGTACAACATTTGAGGACAAATGGCTGTTTTATTTGGGTGTAGTAAACATCTTTCACAGCAGCTCATATTGAATACTATTTAACCTCACATACCTCAACAACACTAGGGAGCTTCTCATTTTTACAAGGATCACAATCCATCACGGCACTCGGAGAGTTCCCATAGCTGGAAAATCTCTGGAGGAACTTCCTGTGAAATCAGCGTTGCTTCTGAATAAAGAAAAAAAAAATGAAGCAGACTGCTGAGCGCATATTTTTTTGGGTCTGATTGAAAGGTGAGAGTTGTAATTTGTTTTTATTGTCAGTGTGTAAGCTTTCAGAGTGTACAACAATGACCCACCGCAAATTCTTAACACTCAGGCATATCTCTTGCTCTGCTGGCAATGTGCAACGGATGGAGGAAATCCATCACTGGATTCATCAAGCATTCAGGTAACAAACTGTTTTCTCTGTGGAATAGCATCAGTAGAAATCCTTATCATTTATCTCCCATACAAATGTCTTTCTGTTTTGAATGTTTCAGCTAATACTGTTCAATTTTCCCAGGAGGATCTGAAGGGGACTACAGCTGGCTTGAAATGGGATTCATAATATTCCTAACATTTGCAGGATGAACTATGGGCTTTAGAGCTGAATGGAGGTTAGCTTCTTTTCCCCCCTTTGTCAGCGCAATGAGTTGGGGTCTTAGTGCACTTAACTCTGGGGAGTAATTACTGTGAGAATAATAGGCCTGAGCTTAATCCTGCTGGCCAACAGGTAGTGAAAATGGCAATGTTTTGCTATCTAATCCCCAGTCCAGCTCATTTATTTTACACTTTTAGGATCTTGGTCCCCAGTACATTTTGTATGTATATCATGGGGGACTATTCTTGCCAATTTCTTCAGCTGGAGGATCATTTGGAGGAAGAAGAGCAGCACAAGTTGCTGACCAATGGAAGAGAGGAGGTAAGGGGAGCTTCTTATGGAGGCCTCGTCCACAACACATGCTATACAGGCTGATTTGATTTGATTTAATTTATTATTGTCACATGTATTTGTATACAGTGAAAAATATTGTTTCTTGCGTGCTATACACACAAAGCATACCATACATAGGGAAGGAAATGAGAGAGTGCAGAATTTAGTTTTACAGTCATAGCTAGGGTGTAGAGAAAGATCAACTTAATACGAGGTAGTTCCACTCAAAAGTCTGTTGACAGCAGGGAAGAAGCTGCTTTTGAGTCAGTTGGTACGTGACCTCAGACCTTTGTATCTGTTTCCTGACGGAAGAAGGTGGAAGAGAGTATGTCTGGGGTGCATGGGGTCGTTGATTGTGCTGGCTGCTTTTCTGAGGCAGTGGCAAGTGTAGACAGTGTCAATGGATGGGAGTCTGGTTTGCGTGATGGACTGGGCTTCGTTCACGACCCTTTGTAGTTTCTTGCAGTCTTGGACAGAGCAGGAGCCATACCAAGCTGTGATACAACCAGAAGCTAGGCAACTGAATTGGATCTATCTGTAGGAGGCTGTGCTTCCAGCAGGCTGCCTTGGGCCTTTGCAACCCCTGATGCCTGTTGGACCTTGGGCCGACTTACCACTATTTGTCCAAGTCACCCAAACCTTGAATTTCTTCCCGCTGGCTCCTTTCATTCTACTGCAGAGAACACCAGTCTGTCTCAGTTTGCAATGTACAACAACATTGAGAACAGGTCACCAATGTTCTATTTATCAGAGCTAGCAGTACATCATCTTCCCTAATGACCTTAACAGTCAACGTTAGAGCCATTGGAGATTTGCCGCAGAGGAAGTCATTGACTGCAAACACGTTACTGTTTTGTCCTGTTCAGGATCTAGGTGGGGTATTTTAGTGCTTGTCTGTTCTCCCAAAGTAATCTGCTCGACACTGTAGCTTGCTAAAATTATCATTCTTCATTTATAACTACTATGTACATATTGGGAACTCTGCACGAAATGGGAATTTCTCCTCTCTCCAGATCTCTGTTACTCATTCACATGATGTTACATCATGATTACATCAGCATCATGCGGCAGCTCGGTGGCACAGTGGTTCAGCACTGCTGCCTCACAGCGTCGGGGACCCGGGTTCAATTCCAGCTTCGGGTCACTGGAGTCTGCACATTCTCCCCGTGTCTGCGTGGGTTTACTCCGGGTGCTCCGGTTTCCTCCCACAGTTCAAAGATGTGCAGGTTATGTTGATTGGCCATGCTAAATTGTCACTTAGCGACAGGGGGATTAGCAGGGTAAATCTATGGGGTTACAGGGATTGGGTCTGGGTGGGATTGTTGTCGGTGCAGGCTCAATAGGCCGAATGGTCTCCTTCTGCACTGTAGGGATTCTATGACTCAAGAACAGCTTCTTCCCTGCTGTCATCAGACTTTTGAATGGTCGTACCATATATTAAGCTGAACTTTCTCTTCACCCTATCTGTAACTGCAACACTATATTCTTCACCCTCTCCTTTCCTTCTCCCTTATGTAGTGTGTGTGCGTGTGTGTATGTGTGTGTGTGTGTGTGTGTGTGTGTATGTGTGTCTGTGTGTGTGTGTGTGTGTGTGCGTGCGTGCGCCCATCAGGCATGCAGAACACCCGGATTCACAAATATTCAGCTTATGACACTGTTGTTCTGAACAGCAGCAATCATCGTGTGCCAGATACCCCTCTCTGCCAGATACCCCTCTCTGCCAGATACCCCTCTCCTTCCTTTTCTTGCCTACCTCCTCATAGTTTGATTTGATTTATTATTGTCACATGTATTAGCATACAGCGAAAAGTATTATTTTTTGATCGTTGCACAGACAAAACATACCGTTCATAGAGAAGGAAATGAGAGAGCACAGAATGTAGTGTTACAGCATAGCATGGGGTGGGAAGTAAACTGCCATCAGGATAATGGAGGTGAACTCCTGCGGAAGGTAGTTGGGGTGGCATTTTAGTGTCAGGTATTCTAGGTCTAGGGAGCAGAAACTTCGTAAGAAGTCTCACAACACCAAGTTAAAGTCCAACAGGTTTATCTGGTAGCACAAGCTTTCGGAGTGTCGCTCCTTCTTCAGGTGAGTGAGAAGAAGGAGCGACACTCCGAAAGCTTGTGCTACCGAATAAACCTGTTGGACTTTAACCTGGTGTTGTGAGACTTCTTGCTGTGCTTACCCCAGTCCAACGCCGGCATCTCCACATCAGAACAGAAACTTGCCAGTGTTGCTATGTCTAGGCACCACAAGGTGTTGATTAGGAAGCAGGCCCCACCTCCCCTAGTCTTGCCTGAGGCCGCTGTACGGTCCATTTAATGGATTGAGAAGCCCTCTGGTTGTAGGGCACTGTCCGGCGAAGCAGGAGTGAGCCATGTCTCTGTGAAAAATAGTACACAGCAGTCCCTCAGTTCTCTTTGGAAAGTGAGTCTGGCTCTAAGTTCGTTGAGCTGGTTTTCCAGAGATTGGACATTTGCAAGCAGTAAGCCGTGGAGGAGGGCCTTGGGACCGCATTGCTTCACTGCACGTTTTCCATGTTTCGAGTGACTGCTCCTTTTAGAGCCTGGGAAATGGTGAGAGTAATTTGCAGTGTTAAGGGTATAGTTGTGTCCAATGAGATTCTTCACTCTGGTTGGTGCGTAGATGGAGGATTTATTGCCTCGCTTGCGGTTCCTGCATCGGTAGATGTGTCTGCGCGGTCAGGTGTTCCGGGTCGCTGTTGGGATGCGGTTTGGCTTCGCCGGTCAATGGATGTCCAGACTACGCTCCAGCATGGATGGGTCAAAGGACTTCAGGGATTCTGTGATTCTAATCATTGGACTCAAAACATTAACTTTGTTTCTATCTCCACAGATGCTGCCAGACCTGCTGAGTTCTTCCAGCACTTTCTTTTTCTTATTTCAGATCTCCAAAATGCACGGTACTTTTCTTTTAATGACATTACCACTGTGCCTTATTACTGGGGCATTCAGAAGAGCAACCTCTCAGTCAAATGGAAATGAAGTGGTTAACATTGTCAGGCATCACTCACACTAATAGTACACAGGGACTTCCACTTGTCTGCCCAATTTATGCCCTACTACAGTCAAAGCTGATAACCTTTTGAAATTATGAAGTAGAATATGCCTAAAGAGGAAGCAACTGAATAAAACACACATTTCCCTATTTTAAGTCTCGGAATTCATGACCATTAACAAATCAGAACCAAGAAAATAAAGCCATCTAAATTTCAGTAAAAAATCAGCAATAGATAATAGATTAAAGCTAACTGATTTTATACCTCAGTCATTTTTTCTCTAAATGATAAGACCACAAGACAAAGGAGCAGAAGTTGGCCATTCCGCCCATCGAGTCTGTTCCGCCATTCAATGAGATCATGACTGATCTGATGTGATAATCCTCAACTCCACTTTCCCGTCTGATCTCCTTACTGATTAAAAATTAATTAATTTCCCAAGGTGATGATAATCAACATCCTTTTTGGGCAAATTCAAACAAAACACAAAGATGTAAAATTGGTGGGTATGATTTTAACTGGATGTAAGTGAATGGACTTTGAGTGAGTTAAAGTCAGACCTAGTCTGTTTAGAGCAATGGCTGAGTGATGGAATAGGAAGGACTGAGTAAATGTTCAGGGCAGTAAAACAGTGTTGGAATAGGAGCAGTGAGTAAATGTTAACTGTAATGTGACAAACCCATTTCTTTTGGCCGATTTCTTGCTGTCGAATTGGCTCTTTAAAAAGATCCTTGACAACCGACTAAAGAATGTATGGTCTTTAATTCCATGTATCTTTTTGACATCTCTATGGGCGGCACGGTGGCAAAGCGGTTAGCACTGCTGTCTCACAGAGCCAGGGACTTGGGCTCAATTTTCGGCCTCGGATGTCCGCATGGAGTTTGTACCTTCTCCCTGTGTCTGTGCGGGTTTCCTCCGGATGCTCCGGATTCCTTCCACAGTGCAAAGATGTGCGGGTTAGCTGGATTGGCCATGCTAAATTGCTCCTTAGTGTCAGGGGGATTATTAGGGGGTACATGTGGTTACAGGGATGGAGAGTGGGTGGCATTGTTATTAGTGCAGGCTCGATGGGCTGAATGGCCTCCTTCTGCACTTTAGGGATTTTATTCTATGGGCATATTGGTTTTTGCATTCCTGCTAATGGAAGAACGGAGTCACTGATCTGCAGCCGTTTAATGGCTGTTAAAACAATCTAGTATTGGATTAAGCAAATATATAAACCAGTGTAATAAAAAAAAGATACCCACAGGGGATAATTCTCATTCTCAATGAAATTCTGACAGGCAGTTCTCAGGACCTGCACAGGATGTTCCAGAGGATTTGGCCCGGGAATGTGGTCACTTAGTGGCCAGCGTGAACTGTGCTACCCAATTAGCAGAATTGCTGAGCCGGGCTTCGCTGAATTTAAAGGGCCTGCAGCAGAATTTACACGGAAGGGATATTTGTATCAGGGATGAAAGACAGGGCTTCACAGCTGCAGGCAACACGAATCCAGAAATCAAAGCAGCAAATACATTACAATTGTGCGTCTATGAAGCTCAGAACCCCACAAGCAATGGTTTTCAAAGTCCCTAAACCTCCACCAACCTTGTCCTGACTGCAGATGCCTTCAACAATTTTTGGAACTGGCCCTCTCCCGCCAGCTTGTATCACTTGCTGAAAACAGGAACTGTTTGATTCTAATTTTTCTACATAGAATAATGGAATGGTTACAGCACAGAAGGAGGCCATTCAACCCATTGTATCCAAGCTGACTCTCTGCAAGAGCAACTCAGCTGGTCCCACTCCCTATCCCTTTTTCATAGTCACGTTTTTCTTTCCCTCTTTCCTGGAGCTTATCTGATTCCCTTTTGGAAGCCACAGTTGAATCAGTCCCTACCACACTCTCAGGCGGTGCATTCCCAACCCTAATCACGCTGCATAAAAATGTTTTTTCTCATGATGCGTTGGTTCTTTTGCCATTCATCTTAAATTGGTATCCCTTCTGCCGATGAGAATAGCTTCCCTCTATTTACTCTTGCCTGCACCCCTCATGATAGATTTATAGATATAGCTCTTGGGGCTAAAGGGATCAAGGGCTATTGGGGGGGAAGGGGGATCAGGATTTTGACTTTGATGATCAGCCATGATCAAAATGAATGGCTGAGCAGGCTCGGAGGGCCAAATGGCCATTCCTGATTCTAGTTTCTATGTTTCTATGATTTTGAAAAGTTCTACCAAATCTCTTCTCAGCCTTTCCTTTCTCTAAGGAGAACAACCCCAGCTTCTCCAATCTATCCAGATAACTGCAACACCTCACTCCTGAAGCCATTCTCATAAATCTTTACTGCACCCTCTCTAAAGCATCTATATACTTCCTAAAGTGCGATTCCCAAGAACTGGTGCAATCTTCCAATTTTTTCTTATAAAAGTATATTATCACTTCCTTGCTTTTGCACTATATGCCTCTATTTAAAAAGCTGGTGATTCTATATGTCTTTTTAACCATTTTATTCACCTGTCTTGCCATCTTCAATGATTAATGTGCATGCGGGATCCTTTGTATGGTTTACTTCAGTTAAAAGACTTTATTTTAAGGTATTTCTGCCTGTGTAACTAACTATGCTAAGCTTTAAAGCTAACTTGGCCACATTTTAAATGCAGCAGGCATTCTGGGATTAGCTTGGAAGGTTGACTGCATTCTAAACAAAACAAAGTTTTTCATAAACAGAAGCTTTCATGCCACACAGCCGCCAATTGTTTTTTTCTAAGTTGGAGACTGTGTGTGCCCAGCAATTGCAAAAACACAGATAAGAATTCATATATTGTAGTAACAGCTATCTGTTTAGTTTGTTCAGTCCTGTGCAATGTTTGGATCGAGTCTGTATCAGGAATTACTTCTGCTGGTCCCTCTTTCTCTCTCTCTCTCAAGTAATCCTCTTTCGCTTTCTGTAATATGTTAATTTTAAATGATGCTCAATAAAATAAGTTTAAATTCGGACCAGTGCTGTCTACGTCTATTCTAAGAAATGAACAGACCCTACAGTGCACCTATCCCCAGGTGCCTCTATTCTTACTGTGGTGATATAAACAGGGCCTAGTTTTAAGGCTGATAAAATTGGATATCCTAAATTAAAGAATTGGGCATATTGAAATCAAACACAGTCAAACCTCAGGCAGGCCAATTGTACAATACACAAATGTGTCTGGGCCTGACCCATCAACCACCCATCAAAGGTCGTTACACTCTACTTGAGACTTAGCAGGAGATCATGGCACCTCATTGAAATGCATCGGTCTATTGTTAGAAGCCCAGATCGGGCCAGACTTTCTGTCACCAAGAGATCCTGTAGAAACCTTACCTGATAACAAGTTCAACACCATGGAGATGGACACCTGGGGGGCGGACCCTGGTGTCCTGTCAGGCAGACATCAAGAAACCCACTGGGTATCGGAACCCCCTCCTGGGACCTCATTGGCCGGAAGCCAGAGAAGTTTCTGGAAAGGCAAGCAGGCTGGGGATAAAGGGGCACACTCAGAGGCACACTGCAGCGAAGACCCGACAGGGGAGACGGCCGTGACCATTCGGAAGACTGACCAGAGAAGGAAGGAAGGAAGAAGCGGCCATCGAGACTCACCTTCGTGACGACAGACCAGAGGGACTCAGAGAATCGGGCCTGCAGTTTAACCAAACCACCTTTACGGGTAGTATACTTGAATCTGGGGTATCCTCTTGTTTTATGTGGGTAATTTAAGGGTTAATAGTGTTATTTAATAAACTTGTTGAACCTTTACTTGTGTTTGTCCTTTGTCTGCCTTGCAAATAAGGACACCGGGGTAAAACCTTGGAGTAAGTAAACTGGTTGAAAGTATCTGAGAATTAACAGGTACAACATTACTCTTTTAGAATTATACTACTTATATCCTGTTCCAGTTCAAGTTTCCTCTGTTTGTTTAACTTCAGACTTCCTGGAAACATCTCTTCTTTCTCCAGTTCCCTTAACTAGCTGTTCTTTAGATTTCTGCCACTTACTTCCTAGTCCTTATATTGTGTGGATTTTTCTCGAACAAAGCTGTGAAAGATGTTCCCTCTCGAGCTGTGAAACTCTTTCTGCTTCTGGCAGAGCTGAGAGAGGGCTGTTCTCTCTATCTTCCTAGTTCCATCTGCTGTGAATTCACCTAAAACTAAACTCAAAAAGCCTTCCTACTCTAAAGTTGCACCTGGTTGCTAAGCAACAGCTCAATCTTTCTCTAATGCTCTCAATTACTTTTCATGCTGTATACTCTCTCAGTACAATAGAGACAGTTTGAACTGAAACCAAAACACCCTTACATGCAAACGTCTTTGTCTAACATGAATCTAACTAGATTCAGACCTTTTTCTACTCAGAAACACTAAATTAAGTCCACGTAAATCTATACCTTATTCCTAACATCCAGCAATACAAATATAGATCACTTAAAACTACATCTGCTTCCTGACCAATGCCTGTGTGCCTGTATCTGGTCTGAAAAACAAGACCACTGCTCTCTCACTCAGCCAACATTGTATCCATGCTGCCACGGTCCATTTTATTGCAATGGCTTCAACTGTGCCAGCAAGCTTTTCAAATGTTTTATGGAAGCCCAGATAGACCACATCAACAACATTACCCTCATCAACCTTCCCTGTTACTTGAACAAAAAACTGTTATTCCTTTAACAAATCTGTTCTGGTTTAATTATCCAAACCTGTCCAAATGTCTGTTAATTTTGTTAAGGATTATAATTTCTGAAAGCTTTGCCACCACTGACGGTAAACTGCCTGGCCTGTAGTTGCTGGGTTTATCCTCACATTGTTATTTGAAAAAGGGTGGTAACATTTGCAATTTTCCAGTCCTCTAGCACCATTCCCATTTCTAAGGAAGATTATGGCCAGTGCTTCCACAATCTCACCATTAGTTCCTTCAGCATCCTCAGATGCATCCCACCCAGTCCTGGTAACTTATCAACTTTAAGTTCGCCTTTCTAACAACTCCTCCTTATCAATTTTTAGCAACGATGAAAAACTCCTTTTTAATTTCCATGACTCAATGAAAGGGACTTACATAGTCCTGAAAGTGAACTACTTTGTCTTGTATTCTAACCTAGTGTTAATGGGGATTTGTAAGGTTTGCCACATTGTTTTAAATAGTGGTTCACCTATACTAAAACAGGATGGACCATAGTTAACCATGTAATATGATGCATTTTACCACCAAGGAGGTTCACCTCAATTCATTGTGTCATAATTTGCGAAGCCACTTGAGATAATATAAATCTTATTAAATTGCAGTGCATAATATAGTCCCCATTTTGACTTCATGGGATTGTACTTGAGATAATGTGCAAGCGACTTATTTGGCAAAGCATAAATTAATTAAATCATTTGAAAAAGTTGACTCTCAGATAAGCGGCACTAATGATGTTGCAAGATCCTTTAGAACAGTCTTAAAAATGTCAAAAGCCTCATGAATCTTTTTGTTTTGTAAAAATGTTAATCCTGCAATTATTAGATCTTGTCACAGTGTGAAAACCTGCAAAGAGTAAAAAATCGATTGCTGTTTAACTGTGGTATTTGGTAACTGTTTGCCCTCCGAGCAAAGCCCTCACATTTATGAGTCACTGCATTGAACTGAAAATGCTAATCAGTAGTCCTCCTCAGTGAAAGTGGATTTGTCCTTGACAGTCACATAAGACAACTCAACTAATCATGCTGTTACACAGTCATGGCTATAAGAACTACATTACTGAAGTGTCATGAGCTCTTTTTGCTCTCCATCCCTGTGTGCATAATGCATAAAAATTTCCAGTGATTCCAGCCACTTGATATGTATTATTGCAAATCCCACACAGCTACAGATGGCTAAAGGATGAATTACTAATAATTACTAACCTAACCCTAATGCACTATTTCTTTCACAAGGACCCAGCTTTGGGTCAACGTGACATTTACCTAAGGCATTTACAATTAGTAATATATCTTTTATTGCAAATAAAACTAAAATTAAAACATGCTTTGCAGAGACTGGAGATTTTGCCATAAAGAAGGGCTTTAAAAAATTGAACTTTTATTTAATTTAAGGTGCTGGTGGAGTACTGTGTACAGTTTTGGTCTCCTTACTTGAGAAAGGATGTACTGGCACTGGAGGGGATGCAGAGGAAAATCATTAGATTGATTCTGGAATTGTGAGAGTTGGCATATGAGGAGAAACTGAGTAGACTGGGACTATATTCATTGGAATTTAGAAGAATGAGGGGGAATCTTATAGAAACATATAAAATTATGAAGGGAATAGATAAGATAGAAGCAGGGAGCTTGCTTCCACTGGCAGATGAACCTAGAACAAGGAGGCATAGCCTCAAAATAAGGGAGAGCAGATTTCGGACTGAGTTGAGGAAGAACTTCTTCACCCAAAGGGTTGTGAATCTATGGAAATCCTGCCCAGTGAAGCAGTTGAGGATACCTCATTGAATGTTTTTAAGGCAAAGATAGATAGATTTTGAACAGTAAAGGGATTTAGGGTTATAGTGAGTGGGCGGGCAAGTGGAGCTGAGTTCACGAAAAGATCAGCCATGATCTTATCGAATAACGGAGCAGGCTCGAGGGGCCAGATGGCCTACTCCTGCTCCTAGTTATTCTGTTCTTTATGTTCTTAATTTAGCACCCTTCACACCACAGCACTTTACACAGGCTGATTATCCGTCCTTGGGATTTGCAGTTATCCTCCCATGAACAGGTTAGTTTTCTTTACTGCTTCTACATACTATGCTATTTGTTTTGGTGAGAATTATCCGAATATTCCCAGATTTCACTTCTGTCTTGTGTTCTGTAGTCAAGAGCCATTTAGTTTATATTCTCTGGGTGGAATTTTACCGACACATCTACCCGAGTACGATCCCGCCCGAGAAACAACGGAGAATGCCGTTCTTCGAGCCTCGCCCACTCCCAGAATTGGGGCGGGCATGCTGGTAAAATTCCTGCCTCTGTATTTATTTCCATTTCCATTTTTATTACATTGTACTTATCCACATTAAAAGCTATTTGACATTTGCCTTCTTACAACCATTTTATTGTTGCTTTAGTTTGGCCAAATTTTAATCTGTCCCGGAAATTGGCTTCATCATCCTCCTTCCTCCATGTGGAATAATCATGTGTGAGGTTAAAATAAAAACTTTGCTGAAATCTATGTGTCGCATCAGTGGAAATTGAATCTTCTTAGGCAATCCCTCAGGATCGAGGCTGACAATGGGCAGGCTTTTCAGTTATATTGACGACTTCCAGCCATAGCCAGGTGAGAGTCTATTGGACAAAGTACTTCTTCTCACAGAGTGCCTGGCAGGTGATTGACAAATTCTTGTTCTGGCACTTCACCTGTCCAGCACTTCATTCATCTTCAGCTGTACTGCCATGTTGCCAGCCTTCAGGGCAGCATGGGAGCAGCTTTCATAGCTTCATCTTCCATCTCTGATTAGGGACAAAAGAGGGAGCAACAATGTCTCCAATACCACCAGCAGTGTCACCACCCCCTCTTCACAGACTCTTTACAATGCAAAGGGAATGGACACTGGAAGGATGCACGACTCCCAAAACAGAGGGTCAGTTTTCTTCACCTGAGCACCAGTTCCTTAGAAGGCTTAGGTTCTCAAGACTGCAGACATCAGCAGTGACCTGCCTTATGGAACAGGACTCCTCCCCAGTGGAACAGGTTAGCGCGCATTTCCAGCGGCTGATCAGGTGCCTATTACTGAAGGGCCACCTCCCTCACTGACTCTCTTTTACTGAAATGATGCACGTTACCCAATATCTATTTTTATGACACTGTGCCTCAGGGGCAATACATCTCCATCTTCAAATCCTTGAAGGTGGCAGCACAGGTGGAGAAGGTGATGAAGAAGGCATATGGTATGCTTGCCTTTATAGGACGGGGTATAGAGTATAAAAGCTGGAGTCTGATGTTGCAGCTGTATAGAATGCTGGTTAGGCCACATTTGGAGTACTGCGTCCAGTTCTGGTCGCCGCACTACCAGAAGGACGTGGAGGCGTTAGAGAGAGTGCAGAGAAGGTTTACCAGGATGTTGCCTGGTATGGAGGGTCTTAGCTATGAGGAGAGATTGGGTAAACTGGGCTTGTTCTCCCTGGAAAGACGGAGAATGAGGGGAGACCTAATAGAGGTGTACAAAACTATGAAGGGTATAGATAGGGTGAACAGTGGGAAGCTTTTTCCCAAGTCGGAGGTGACGATCACGAGGGGTCATGGGCTCAAGGTGGGAGGGGCGAGGTATAACTCAGATATCAGAGGGGCGTTTTTTACACAGAGAGTGGTGGGGGCCTGGAATGCACTGCCAAGTAGGGGTGGAGGCAGACACACTGACATTGTTTAAGACTTACCTGGATAGTCACATGAGCAGTCTGGGAATGGAGGGATACAAACGAATGGTCTAGTTGGACCAATGAGCGGCACAGGCTTGGAGGGCCGAAGGGCCTGTTTCCTGTGCTGTACTGTTCTTTGTTCTTTGTTCTATCTCCTTAGGTGTGCAAACTAAAGGGCAGCATGTACATTGGACACTACCCCTCCCTTCATCAACACCAGAGGGAGAGCAGAGTTGTGGCACTATTATCAGACAGAACCACAGGAGGGGAGTATATTCATATTTAGATCAGAGATCACTGTATAAATGTGGCCAAATAAAAAAAAACCTACTCATCTTGACCCTTGAGTACGCTGTTGCTAATGACGTAGGAATTAATTTTTGGGAGTGAAGGTATAATTCCATCTTCTGAAGAAAAACCCAAAGTTATTAAGGGGGCTAAAAAATTTGCATTCAAACGTCAGGACACTCATAGATTTGCATTGTTTTACATTATGGAAAGGCAAAAAGACAAGTATTCAATTTTCTCAAACACCGGAGGAAGTCAAGCATATGAAAACTTTGTCTCTGGACCCTGCTGGGAGAATGACCCATCTACACATTATGGCCTGCAATGTAATGGTAGTGCAGGGCAAACTGAACCTTACTGTGCCACCTCTACAGTGCAAGTTATTCTCCATGTTTCCACAAGAATGCCATCAGACCCTGATAATTCATTAACCTCAGAGGCCTGGGCCACAGACACCATCATTATGATGGTGAGGGGTTGGAGTTGGGGAGGGCTTCAGGACTCAGAAGTTGTCAGGAGGGAAGGGCCTTCAGTGGGGGAGCAAAAGTAAACACTTTGTACTGTGGCAGCCTCCAGTCTGCTGTCAGGGGAAAAAGCAGAAAATGAATCTTAGGACACCCAAACTGAAGTCCATGAGGAGGTAGGCAAGAAAAGGAAGGAGGAAAAGGAAGGAGAGGGGTATCTGGCAAGCCCTACTGGGCCAATGATTGCCGCTGTTCAGAACAAAGCTGTCATAGGCTGAATGTCTGTCAATCAGGATGTGCTATATGCCTGATTGGCTGCTTTGTACACTGGCCATCCAGAATGTCAGGCTACTTAGCCAATGACCTGGGGTCCCAATGAGTATCAGCGTCTGCACAGCCCCTTCAACACACACTCATGCACACACTTCATAGTGTACTTGAGGAGAAGGAAAGGAGAGGGTGCAGAATATAGTGTTGAATTTATTTGTTCTTGAGTCTGTTGCTTCTTTTCTTGTTTGCATATAAACTGAACATACAGAGCTACAAAATTTGAACCATAGAAAGAGATGTCAGGAAAGACGACTAAAAGCTTGGTCGAAGAGATATGTTTGAGGGAGCATCTTATGACAAAGCTGAACAATCAGTAAGGCAATTTCGGAGCCTTTAGCATAGGTAGCTGAAAGCATGGTCACCAATGGTGAAGTCTCACATAATATCACAAAATAATTACCATTTCCCCACAATAGTCTTGCTTCACTTAAGCAAAGTGACTTCGAGCTATCCTCCTGCATTCTAACTTTTCTTGAACATTCTACTTTTTGAGTCTCGTGGCAGTCTTCGGTGGCCACCTTATTTTTCAACCACATAATTGCCAAAGAATGTTTACATTTTCTACCTCACTATATTCAGAAGCCGGGAGGAGGGGTTACCACACTAGACTACCCCTGCCAAATGAATGGGATTTGAAACATCTCAAAGCAAGTGCTTACCGATCCCTCTTGGTTTTGTGAGGACTGCTTGTAGGATAGAAGTCAAATTGAATATGGTTTAGAAAAGAAGAGATGAGAGAGGTAGGAGCTAAGGGAGATTGGTCACATTACCTCATGCCTGATTTATTATGGATAATGAATTAATGCAGAGTGACACATGATCACGAAGCATCAACAGAGACAAAATGGTCCCCAGGAGGCTTTTCGTCCTGCCATATATTCTGGGAATTGGTTGCTAGTGCTTTCCAATGCTGATTCCACCATAGATTGTGTGAGATTCCCTGTTCCAACATTGTGTCCTTTTCTGGGGCAGGAGGAAGTATTAGGATGTGGGAGGAAACTCTGATGCAAACAAAACCCTGAGGAAACACCCTGTCCTGTGCCCTATCTGAATGTTTAGGCCATTTTACAGACTCGCAACCGAGTCATGATAGAAATATGATAGATGATGCTTTGTTGTTTGTAGGATTTCTTGCACCTTTTCTGACTCCTGTATGGATACCACACATGACACCAAAGGTCTAAGAAAAGGGTTGTAATATTTTAAGCAATGGGGCAAATGTAAGAAATGTTGCCAGAGTGTTTCCAGCCCTTATTGTGATAGTTTCAGAGCTTTGGCACAGGTTGCTTGAGACATTATGGTCCACTTTTCCGTTCAATAGTGCACCTACTCAAATCTGCATTTGCAAACACAATGATTGTCTCTTTAAGATAGAACATAAGAACATAAGAAATAGGAGCAGGAGTAGGCCATCTCGCCCCTCGAGCCTGCCCCGCCATTCAATAAGATCATGGCTGATCTGACGTGGATCAGTACCACTTACCCGCCTGATCCCCATAACCCTTAATTCCCTTACCGATCAGGAATCCATCCATCCGCGCTTTAAACATATTCAGCGAGGTAGCCTCCACCACCTCAGTGGGCAGAGAATTCCAGAGATTCACCACCCTCTGGGAGAAGAAGTTCCTCCTCAACTCTGTCTTAAACCGACCCCCCTTTATTTTGAGGCTGTGTCCTCTAGTTTTAACTTCCTTACTAAGATCATAATTATTGAGAAATGGAGGCACTGTCTAGTACGAAGCTATACAGAGGAGTAGGTCCTGGGTTTGAAAGCAATTGAGAAATGCTATGTATGCGATGCCCTGTTTGCTTCAGTCGATGCAAAGATTTCATTTTAAGATATTTCTGCCTATTCAATTAACTCTGCTCAGCTTAATAAAATTGACTGCCAACTTGCCTACGTTTTAAAACTCAGAAGGCTAAAGATTGGCAAAAAATTGACTGCATTCCTGAAGGGTACACAACAGCAGGCAAACAGGTTTTTCATAACATAGCTGCCATAGAGAACCATAGAGACCCTATGGGGCTGAAGGAGGCCATTCAGTCCATTGAGTCTGCCCGACAACAATCCCACCCATGCCCTATCCCCATAATCCCACATATTTAGCCCGCTAATCCCTCTAACCTATAAAGCCCGGGAAAATAAGCGACAATTTAGCATGGCCAATGCACCTAACCTGCACATCTTTGGACTGTGGGAGGAAACAGTCGGAGGAACACTCGGAGGACACCCACGCTGCAAGAATTGTTTTTCTAAGTCGGAGACAGTTTGCGGAAAACATTTCCAATAACGAGATAACGGTTGAAATACAATTTGGATTTTAGTGTATGTTTTCAGTTTGTTTCGAGATCAGTATATTCAAGATCAGTACAGGGACTGGCTTGCTTAGAAGCCAGTCTCCAAGCTTTTTATTTTTCTTTTCTGCTTCTGTCATGTTAATTTAATTCTTTTAAGTTCTGTTCAATAAAAGAAAACCATTTTAAAAATCATATCAGTGCTTTCCCCTCATCTATTCAAACGAATGAATGCACCCAACAGCTATCGTATGCTGAGTTAGCCTAACTCAGCTAGGGCAGCAGATGGCATTAGAATTGGTTTCAATGCCTGGGGTGGGGGAAAAGGGAAAATCAGCCAGAGTTGCAGCTCTCAATTTCTATTGTGCTGTTAGTGCCTTCACTAGTGAGGTGATAAGGGGAGAAAATTATAAGGAGAAAAAGTCTGATCATCTTCTTTTCCCCATCCAACTAGTTGATTTATTTTTGAACATACTGTCAAATGCAAAACCATTGTTAAAAGAACATTTCACCGAGCAATCAGAAATGTACCAAAATTGTCATCAATTTTCATTGTCAAAGATGGAGAACAAGAAATATGAAGTTGTTTCAGTGTAGATTTATCAGAAGACTACACGACAGTCCATGGCCATTGTGTATAATAAGATATCAGATTTGCTGAAATATCAATTTTGCACATGGGTTCACTCGACTGCTTGCCGTTCTTTTCAGAGGCTATTATTTAATTCTTCTGTCATTAGGAAATTGAACTGATTATTCTGCAAGGAGGCAGAGAACATCTTATTTTTATTCTTGCTGAAAGAGGATTGTTGATTATCGTAGTTCATGTTCAGACAATGAAGCACGCAACATCAATCAACGGCAAAAAGATTCCTCCAATGTGACGTTTTTCTTCCAAATCTGTGTAAATTATTCAGTAGTTTTAAATAAGAAAACCAAATGGGTCTGAACAAATAAAAAGCATGTGCATGTATGTATTAAATTAACTGTAAAGCTTAGGTTAGGCATTAATATAATCACTGACAGGTAAGAGTAATTTACTAGAACAATCTACCTCATGCCTGCACTCTGAACTGTAATGTAAATATGTAAACACACATTTTGTAGCGTCGGTGCCATTAAGTGTGTTTTGTTACCTAATTGTTCCTCAAGAGAGGCAATTAGTTGGCCCAAAATAAAGGCTATTATGCTTGAGAGGGCAGCAACCATGGCCAGCGAAGGAATAATTTACAATATATGAAATAATAAATTCAAATTGAAAAGTAACTAAGGTGACAAATATTGTTGGTTTGAAAAAAAGGTTTCTACTCATATACATAATCAAGGAACTCTGAACTTCTTGACATCTAGCTCGACAGTAGCCAACAATATCGAGAACTGCAAAAGTATCCATTGCCATTTAGTGAACTCCATGTAGCGTTTATACCATCCACAACTAATGGATTACCTAGCTCTGCATTGTCCAGTCCATTTCAACACCTCAAGAGCCTGAAAACCATACACATTCTTCCAATTATAATAACAGAAAAAACTCCTCAGTGTGCTCAAATACAAGTGAAAAATCTTCCAAACTGATGATAGTCATTCTAAAACGTCAGGCAAGTGTAAAATAATCTCTCCAAGTTATCAAAATTGAATAACATATTTTAGCAAAATTTTATCCTGTAAAATCAAAACCATCTGTTTTACTGAGGTCTTGCCAGACATCATGAGAAGCTCCTGCAAATGTTAACAAATTGACAGTTTGAGTTTGCAAGTAGCTCATCTAAGGTGCAATTGGGATACTTCATTGGCAGTTTAACCTGCTCTGATAAAGTCAAGCCTTTGCTCCATCTACCTGGAGACGTCATTGAGTGTTGTGGGCATAGAACAATCCTTTCTGATCAACCTTTACATTCTTTAACCTTTTGTCTGGTTAAGACAGGACAATCCTATTCCCCGAAGAAATAAAAGTGTGAATGTTAACTGATCTTCCTGGGTCATCTTTACTACTGTGGAAGTGAATGAGATGTATTTGAGGTAGAGTTCAGGAGAATCGCGGTCTGTCATAAGCAGGGCATTTGACTTATCAGGTCTATTTTGGCAATTTTCCCCATATGAGTCATCTTGTGTAATTCCACCCTTGAACCTTTTTCACTGTCATCCAACTATCTAATTCACTTTCAAAAGAATTTACATACACTGCTTCAACAATTGCTTATGGCAATTGTAAAGTCTATATTCAGACCACTCGCTGTAAACAGTTTTTTATCACTTCTTTTATCTTTTATTATCTTAGATTTCTCTCTTTCACTCCATTGCCATCTTGCTGATCAGTAGAAACAATCTATTAGTCTGGAAGGATACCATCAGATCATATCTAACTTTCTCAGCTGTAATCAAAAGGCCCTGTTCGTCCTGTCTCTCTTTGTAATGGTATCCCTGCATTCCCAGCTCCCGTCAAGCCCAAACCCATTGTTTTCATGTCTTTCTGACAATGAAATGTCCATTCTGCATTTCCAATTAAACTGCTCTTTGACTTACTCAGGCAATCAAGTGGATGGTTTTGATACTCTTTAACTTCATCACTCACTGCCAGAATTTTCCGGCCATTGCTGGTTTGATTCTCTGGTCCCACTGCAGTGAACGAAGATTTGGCTGAGCGCCAAAGTCTCCATCGTCGCCTGCAGCAGCAACAGAGCATGAAAAGCCAGAAAATTCAGCCCAGACCTCTTATATTCATTCCCCACTGACATTCCCGGGAGTTAAAGGAATTTGAATCATCCCCAATCATTTTGGGACAGTATTTTGTTAAAGATTCCACATGAATACACATTGAGCCTGACTGCAGGAATGAAGCAGAAAACTATGTTGACAAGTTTCAACAAATGTTCCTTTCTAACTGAAGTCAAATTATTTTGGAAATGGGGGGTTGGGCGTGATGCAGCATCAATCTTTAAATTGGGTGAGCAGTTGTCCTTCAATGACAATGAGCACTGAAGGATTTAGAGCCATGCGTCAACAATAGACATGGAGAAAGTGATGAGGCTGTGAAATCTAATGACTTTGTCCATTTTCAAGTTGGAGGGGCAGGAGGTTTGGTCAAATGAAATGTACCCAAGGGCTCATGTAAATTGAAAAGGGATTAAAATTTGTCAATACTGAACAAACTCACTAAGCCATACATATCCTTGTAAGGCACTGAAACATAATAAAGGCTTAATGTTACTGTAATCTTTGTAAAGATTGAAATATCTTTAGTGGGAGAATTCTCTTTTACAAAGCTATCACTTGTATAATATTTAAAGTTTAAGGCTAGTTATTTTGAACATCAACTTTATGTCCAATTTCTATTTTCTTAAGCTAATGTTTAGGGTTTATTGCTTCCAGGATATTATCTAACCCTGATATTAACGAACTAACCCTGATGTCTGATAGTTTGAATTCATGCTGTAGGAAGGTGTTCTGTCCATGGGAAAATGTAGTTTTAGTTTAGATATAGCGATTTGATCTGATTTATTATTGTCACATGTATTGGCATACAGTGAAAAGTAGTGTTTCTTGCGCGCCATACAGACAAAGCATACCGTTCATACTGAAGGAAAGGAGAAGGTACAGAATGTAATGTTACAGTCATAGCTACAGTGTAGAGAAAGATCAACTTAGTGCGAGGTAGGTCCATTTAAAAGTCTGATGGCAGCAGGGAAGAAACTGTTCGAGTCGGTTGGTACGTGTCCTGAGACTTTTGTATCTATTTCCCGACGGAAGAAGGTCGAAGAGAGTATGTCTTGGGTGCATGGGGTTCTTGATTATGCTGGCTGCTTTTCCAAGGCAGCGGGAAGTGTAGACAGTGTCAACAGATGGGAGGCTGTTTGAGTGATGGACTGGGCTTTGTTCAGGATCCTTTGTAGTTTCCTGAGGTCTTGGACAGAGCAGGAGCCATACCAAGCTGTGATACAATCAGAAAGAATGCTTTCTATGGTGCATTGGTGAGAGTCATAGCTGACATGCCAAATTTCCGTAGCCGACTGAGAAAGTAGAGGCATTGGTGGGCTTTCTTAACTATAGCATTGGCATGGAGGGCCCAGGACAGGTTGTTGGTGATCTGGACACCTAAAACCTGCCAGCCCAGCACCATGGCACTGGCCACTGGGCACCAGACAGTGCTAAGGGGTGGGGCCTGAAGGAGGCAGGGGCCTACTTTGGGGGGAGGGGGGCAGACCAGGGCAGGCTAATCGGTGGTGGCGGGGGGGGGGGGGGGGGGACTACGGCATTCTCTGCATTACAGATCGAAGGAGGAGGAAGGGAGAACCTGCTGCCACTCTGCAGCTGCGATTGGTGGGGGATGGGAGGAGGACCCGCTGTCACTCCACATTACAGATCGGCGGGGGGGGGAGGGAAGGGGAAATCAGTCCAGGCGGGTGGGGGTGGGGTGTCAATCGGTCCGGGTGGGTGGGGGGTCTTGGGGGTTGATCGGTCCAGGCAGGTGGGGGGATCACAGGGGTTAACGGTCCAGCTGGGAGGGGGATTGCGATAGGCCATAGGTCTCCAGGATACCTGGGAGGGGTGCCTGCTTTGGGCATGGAGACTGGCTGAGAGCAGCAGAGTCTGATTGACAGATCTCTACCGCTAGAGATCTGCGCATGCGCAATGGCACCCTCTGCTGCTCTCAGCTAGCGTTCAGGCAATTTAGGCAGGAAACTTGTTTTGAGGTCTTTTCATGCACTGAGTGCATAAAATTGCAGATATGGACTCACCCAAAAATGGATCAGAAACTCTCCCGTTTTCACGCTCAATGATGATAACATTAACTACTACCATTGGTCATATGGAATTTCTCTCGGGACCAATCGCCTTTTCTAGTTGTAGGCGTTCTACCACTTGTAGCAAATATTAACCACTATTTCAGCTTGAACAAACAGTCGTCGCCAAATAATAGCATGTATTATTGCCTTCTCAGCTGCCTTTGTTGGCTCTGCACAACAATCTAACATCTATCATGTGGACTGAATAAATCAGGAACGGCTTTTGGTACCATGGTAACTGAACTATCAAAACAGGATAACCTTCTGAAATTCTAATTGCAGTGTTATATATTTAAATTATATTTAGCCATCTCCTCGTCCAAATCATTCTGGAATAATAAAGATGCAATGAAGTTTAACAAACGTCACTTTCACTTTATCTTGAAAGGAAGAGGCATCTTTTGAATTACACGCCATGTTTCAGAAGAAGGATACTGCAATAACTTTAGCTCTTGGAAGATTATCCTTTTTGCTTTACTCTTAAAGCAGACTCATTAATAGTCTACATATATATTAAAATATGGCGACAGGCACTCATATATATTTACTGACATATAGTCATAAATTTAAATGTTATCAAATTTGGATCATGGTTATTAGAAGAAATAGAATTTTAGCCATTGCTTACATGACAACGGATTTAAAGAATTCAAAGGTGAATGGTCATTAACCTGAGACATTCAGCGGAATTCTTACTGACCTGAACTGCAAACAATAGGCTGGTCAGAAAGAAGGATGCAGAAAACTTATAATTTAGAACCCACAGGCACCACATGAAGTCATTGGCTCCTTGTTCGACTGAGACTCACTTCTCACTTTAACCAATCCCGAGTGATTCATTTTTTCCAAGTGAAAGGAGAGGCCCATCACCATCAAACTGTTTCTCTCCTCCCCTTCTCTGTTCCATCAATATAATTTTATTTGATTTGTTTTATTATTGTCACATGTATTAGTATACGGTGAAAAGTATTGTTTCTTGCACGCTATACAGACAAAGCATACTGTTCATAGAGAATGAAACGGGAGAGTGCAGAATCTAGTGTTACAGTCATCGCTAGGGTGTAGAGAAAGATCAACTTAATGTGAGGTAGGTCCATTCAAAAGTCTGACAGCAGCAGGGAAGAAGCTGTTCCTGAGTCGGTTGGTATGTGACCTTAAAGTTTTGTACCTTTTTCCCGACGGAAGAAGGTGGAAGAGATGTCCGGGGTGCGTGGGGTCCTTAAATATGCTGGTTGCTTTGCCAAGGCAGCGGGAAATGTAGACAGAGTCAGTGGATGGGAGGTTGGTTTGCGTGATGAGACTGGGCTACATTCACAACCTTATGCAGTTTCTTGTAGTCTTGGGCAGAGCAGGAGCCATACCAAGCTGTGATACAACCAGAAAGAATGCCTTCTATGGTGCATCTGTAAAAGCTGGTGAGAGTCGTAGCTGACATGCCAAATTTCCTTAGTCTTCTGAGAAAGTAATGATGCTGTTCTGCCTGTCCCTCACTTTCATCTCTCTCTCCACCATTCTTATCTAAGGTTCACGAGAATGAACTCAGGAATGAAAAGCTTGATGTATGAGAAGCGTTCGAGAACTTTGGGTCTGTACTTGATGGAGTTTAGAAGGATGAGGGGGGATCTAATTGAAACCTCCAGAATAATGAAAGGCCTAGAGTGGGTGTGGGAAGATATTTCCTTTGGTGGGAGAGTAGGATCCGAGGGCACAGCCTCAGAATAAATGGACGACCCTTTAGAACCGAGGTGAGGAGGAATTTCTTCAGCCAGAGGTGGTAAATCTATGGAATTCATTGCCATAGAGGGCTGTGGAGGCCAGGTCATTGAGTGTATTTAAGACAGAGATAAATAGATTCTTGATTGGTAAAGGCATCAAAGGTTATGGGGAAAAAGCAGGAAAACGGGTTTGAGAATCCTATCAGCTATGGTTGAATGGCAGAACAGACTCAATGGGCCGAATAGCCTAATTCTCCTCCTATAACCTATGGTCTTATGGTATTTTTGCAGAGAGTTAGGGAGGAATTTTACCAAAAATGGCAAAGTGTCAGGGTCTGACTGAAAACCAGTGTGTTTCGCTCCAGAGAAACAAACAGCTTTTGTTGCCTGATCTTGTGACACTTTGTAGACAAAAACAGGGGGGCGTGTTTAATGCTGTCATTTTGTGAGGGTGGGGCTGGTAAAGCTGCAGCACTGAGATCAGGGTCACCTTGTTTAAAGGGTGCCCCAATCAGACCAAGTAATAACCTCCATCCCACCCCACCATGGAGGTCTCGGCCACCCCCTGATCAACACCTGGATCTCCTCCCCACCCCCACAATCATTGCTGGCATCTGTAACCAGGCTCTGTTCCAATCAGGCAGTGTCAACCTGTGTCAGAGAGCAGTACCAGAGCCAGGGTGTAGAGACAGGGGTCAGTGCCAGAGGGCAATGTCTGGCCATATCCCTCTCCCCTGGGGGCTATACTCACCTTTGTGCCCCTGGGGGGATCACCATGATAGATTCATATCTGGGTGAACCTGTTGGAAACTGTGCCAACATGAGGTACAAAGATATAGTGAAGGAGAAGATCTGGTGAGGGGGGTGGTTAATCGTATTCAGATTTATTAAAATTAATGTAAATCAAGGTGTTTGTTCACCGGTAAGGGTTGGCAAAAATAGGAAACTGGGATCTCGACGGCGATATTCACTATTTCTGGGTTTCATCGGGTCTTGAACCCCCATCACTGATCCCACGGACAGAGAGCTTGAGCTCAAGATCACCCCCCTTCATTTACTTTCAAAGTCTAAATTACTTATTCTAAAATAGAGTCCGAGTGGGGATGGAGTCCCACCTTCACATTGGAGGACATCCTCCATTGCGTTGAGCTGCATTATCATTGTGCTAAATGGGATGGATTCTGAACTGATGCAGCAGCTCAGGACTGGGCATCCACGAAGGGCTGCGGGCCATCAGCAGAAAGAGAATTGTGCTCAACAACAATCTATAACCTCATGGCCACAGCATTTTCCCACTCCACCATTACCCTCAAGCCAAGGGATCCTAACCCAGGTTCATGAAGAATGCAGGACGGCATGCCAGGAGCAGCACCAGGCATACCTAAAAATGAGGTGTCAACCTGGTGAAGCTGCAACACAGGACTACTTGCATGCCAAACAGCACAAGTAGCATATAAGAGACAGAGCTAAGTGATGCACAGGAGTAGAGATATACTTAACTTGCGCTCTTGGTACAAAGAACAAAGAACACTACAGCACAGGAAACAGGCCCTTCGGCCCTCCAAGCCTGTGCCGCTCCTTGGTCCAACTAGACCAATCGTTTGTATCCCTCCATTCCCAGGCTGCTCATGTGACTATCCAGGTAAGTCTTAAACGATGTCAGCGTGCCTGCCTCCACCACCCTACTTGGCAGCGCATTCCAGGCCCCCACCACCCTCTGTGTAAAAAACATCCCTCTGATGTCTGAGTTATACTTCGCCCCTCTCAGCTTGAGCCCGTGACCCCTCGTGATCGTCACCTCCGACCTGGGAAAAAGCTTCCCACTGTTCACCCTATCTATACCCTTCATAATCTTGTATACCTCTATTAGATCTCCCCTCATTCTCCGTCTTTCCAAGGAGAACAACCCCAGTCTACCCAACCTTTCCTCATAGCTAAGACCCTCCATACCAGGCAACATCCTGGTAAATCTTCTCTGCACTCTCTCCAATGCCTCCACGTCCTCCTGGTAGTGTGGCGACCAGAACTGGACGCAGTACTCCAAATGTGGCCTAACCAGCGTTCTATACAGCTGCATCATCAGACTCCAGCTTTTATACTCTATACCCCGTCCTATAAAGGCAAGCATACCATATGCCTTCTTCACCAACTTCTCCACCTGTGTTGCCACCTTCAAGGATTTGTGGACTTGCACACCTAGGTCCCTCTGTGTTTCTATACTCCTGATGACTCTGCCATTTATTGTATAACTCCTCCCTACATTATTCCTTCCAAAATGCATCACTTCGCATTTATCCGGATTAAATTCCATCTGCCACCTCTCCGCCCAATTTTCCAGCCTATCTATATCCTGCTGTATTGCCCGACAATGCTCTTCGCTATCCACAATTCCAGCCATCTTCGTGTCATCCGCAAACTTGCTGATTACACCAGTTACACCTTCTTCCAAATCATTTATATATATCACAAATAGCAGAGGTCCCAGTACAGAGCCCTGCGGAACACCACTGGTCACAGACCTCCAGCCGGAAAAAGACCCTTCGACCACTACCCTCTGTCTCCTATGGCCAAGCCAGTTCTCCACCCATCTAGCCACTTCTCCTTGTATCCCATGAGCCTTAACCTTCTTAACCAACCTGCCATGTGGGACTTTGTCAAATGCCTTACTGAAATCCATATAGACGACATCCACGGCCCTTCCTTCATCAACCGTTTTTGTCACTTCCTCAAAAAACTCAAGAACCTTGCAGAAGTCCTGACACATACACAAATACTTTCTCAGGTATTTAAATAGGCTAATTTGTGCTGTCTGGGACCCCCTGCGAATGTTTCTTACATTGATTTCAGTGTCAGAGACTCAGGTTAGATATGTGCTATTTACCCAGATATTACAGTTTAATCTCTGATGTAACTCAGTGATTAACAGCATAACTCAACCCCCCCACCTCCCCACCCCCATCTACCCACCCACCCACTAGTCCCTGTGAAAGACTTGAGACCTTTAAAAACTCACCTGAATACAGCAGTTGATGTCAGGAAGAGGGAATGTGTACTCTGCACTGCTCCTCTTCACTAGTTGACTCCTGGGTCGCGTTGCCAAGGCTTCATTGTTCCAGTCACGGTCAGAAATGGCAGCTGAAAATGCACACAAAGGTAAGTGCACAATGATGTCTGCAGTCAGCAGACGGCACAGTGGCAGAGTGGTTAGCACTGCTGCCTCATAGTGCCAGAGACATGGGTTCAATTCTGGCCTTGGGTGACTGTATGGGGTTTGTGCCTTCTTCCCGTGTCTGTACAGGTTTCCTCTGAGTGCTCCGGTTTCCTCCCACACTCCAAAGATGTGCAGCTTAGGTGGATTGGCCATGCTAAATTGCCTCTTAGTGTCCCAAGATATGTAGGCTAGGGGAGTTTGTGGGGTAAATATGTAGTGTTGCGGGGATAGGGCCTGAGTAAGATTTTTAAAAAGATGGGTCGGTGCAGACTTGATGGGCCGAATGGCCTCCTTCTGCCCTGTAGAGATTGAATGATTCTATAAGCAGCGAAGTCCACTGCCAATGTATATTGTATTAAGTGGAATTATAAACAAACTATCTTCCTTATTGCAATTAAAACAACATAGATGCTTTCTCTGACCTATCTTTCACCTTGGCTTGGATCTTGAAAATAGATTTTTATTCACGTGATAAATCGCTGCCACAAAGTCAAATAAGCCAGTTGCCAAAATCCTACTGCCACTTACACCGGTGGCATCTTACTATCCAACCAAAGGCATATCCCTGCCACGGGTTTCCCGGCAGCGAGGGGTGCGTTCAACTGGAAACCCTGTTGACAATGGTGGGACCATAAGATCCCGCTGCCAGCAAACAGCGTGCCACCTCCCAATGCCGCAAAACACTCCGCGGAGGGGGAAGAAAATCCTGCCCATTTTGGCATGAACTCACTTGTCGAAATATCATTCCAAATATTTTGACGGTGTACTGAAGCAAAGGGCAAGATTTTATGTGCCCCCACAGGAGGTGCTTTTTGTTGGGGGGCTGTGGGGTAGGTGCAGTCACATACAATTTTGTTGCTCAGTGGAGATCCGAAAACTCTGTATAAAATGAGAATCAAACCTAGTCTTCCCATGAATGTGAAACATAGAATACAATCATAAGAAGGTTAGCAGAGAAGGAGTCTCCACAGGCTTCTCTGTAAGGACAATTCACCAAAATCCATTTCCCAATCTTTCCCTGAAACTCTGCAGTTTTTTCCTTTTGGGTGCTTATCCTATTTCCTTTCGAAAGGTGCAATAGAATCCGTTTTCACCCACACTCTCGGGCAACGCATTCCACATCCTAACTATTGGCTGCGCAAAGAAGCTTTTCCACACGTCACCTTTCCTTGTTTTGCCAGTCAGTTTAAATCAGAGTCCTCTGGCTCTCCACCCTTCTGCCAATGGAAACAGTCTCACTCTACCTATTCTGTCAAAACCCCTCATAATTTTGAACACTTCCATCAAATCTTTTGCACTGTCCTGCTTCTCCACTGGCTTCCCTATAACAGTACCTCTCTAATACACCCAGCAATGAAACCAATACAATGCTATACTCACCCATTGGTTACCAACTAAATTCGCAGAAAAATTAGGGGTAATGTATCCTGCTGAATTTTTAACTGTGCAAAAAGTGGTAACTTCTGACAAGCAATCTCTCTCACCCTGAAAATCTAATTTTGCAAATGTGAAGTTTAATTTCTTCAGAAGTTAATTAGTGTTGGAAATTTTAAAAGAAGTATACACCTTTCTATTTTCTCTTGCCTTTTTTTTGAAAGAAAGAATCTCTTCCTTAATTCCACCTTTCTCTGCTTCCTATACACGACTTAAATATCATTCACCCTTCCTGGTTTAGACACCTCGAGGGGGATTTTAAACTGGGTGAGTTCACAGTGGGGCTAAATGGGAAAAAAAAATTCACGTGCGTCAGAAAGCCGGTTCCAACCCACCAACCTTTTGTATTTTGCTGGAACGGTGTGAAGGGGTGGGCAGCCCATCCACTCCCAGGAGGTGGGTTGGCATTTTGGAAATGTTAACGAGGCTGGGAGCCTCATGTTTAACCTATTTTGCAATCAGATTTTCAATTTGATTGGCTGAAGGGCTGCGGCATTGCTTATTGTGTTCGCAGATGCCATAGATACCACGGAGAGGTCACGTCACTCGAGAAAAAGCCTGATGGACAGCAGATCTCTCCTCTTCATTGTTGGTAGCTGTCAGTTTAGTGAATGACAAGCACTTGTTCCCTTGCTGCAGTCCAGAAAATCCAGGCTATGGATTTAATAACAGAAACTGTAAACTGGGCATGAGCAGTAAATTATTATTAAGGTGCAATGTTTTTATGTGAAACTAAACAGATAATAAAGGAGAAGAATTAACAACATTGGTGAAGGATGGAATGCATAGGTTGGGGTTACAGTCGAATAGTTGTTAGAAAACCACCGCAGTTGAGGAATATACATTTAGCTAATTAACCCAATGTGGAATTTAAAAAACTAGCATCAGTAATGGAGATCATGGAACTACTGGAATGTTTTGAAACCCAATTGGTTCACCAATAACCTTTAGGCAAGGACATTTGCCATCCTTACCAGATCTGGTTTAAATGTACCTCCAAGCACACAGCACTGCGGTTGACTCTGAACTGTCCTCGGAAATGGCCTAGCAAGCTATTGAAAAACCAGGATAAAGAGATGCGGTGGTTCACACAACCTTCTCAAAGGCAATTAGAGATAAATGTCAGACCAATAAATGCCACTGACATCCACCTCTAGCGAATGATTTTTCCTTAAAAAGAAATGGTGGGAGACCAAAGACACAAAAAGAGACAGCTGCATTTGTGAAGCTACATAGACCTCTAATTGTGGGAAACGGAGGACAAACTCTCGGTAGAACAGGAGCATGAGTAGCAGGAACAAAAGGATTGTTCCAGGCAAATTTAATGAACTTATTGGGGCGGACGAGTGTTAGCAGGGAAGCAGGAATGAAATTCAGAAAACATGTGCAGCATCACTTTCTCAAATAACTTGTTCATATTCCTGCAAAAAGCAGAGGTGTTGCAAGATCTAGTTATGAGGTAAGAGTTGCCAAAATGTTGCTGTCTAGAAAATGTACACAAACACAAACATATATATACACTGGCACATTGAAAACTGGAGGCAAAATCAACGTGTTAATCATTCTCTGTTCTGATTTTTTGATATTATCAAGTTTATGCCTGGCTCAATGTTGAAATGTGAGTTAGATATTGTTTGTTCAGGTTCCTGCTTCCAGGTTTCGAGTAATATGTAGGAGTGCAGCTGCATCCAAAATACCAGTGTGGGTGCTTATTTGTGTAATTAAAATTTAATAGACTTCTATGATTAAACATTTTCAATCTGTTACCAGTGAATATAATATTGCAGCTCCCAATGATTACTAGGAAGGGATATAATCACACATTGAGACCTATTGTTGAATCATTGTCTTCCTGCCCTTGTTTTTCTGCTAACTGTCTACTTATTGCCTTATTGCTTCTTTCTTGCCCTGTGCTTAACTTATCTCATTTATTTTTTATTGCCACATTATTTATCCACTTTAAACTTATTGTCACATCTGTTATCTTGTATATTGTCAACTCATCTGTCTCTTTTTAGCCGGTGGCATGGTAGCACAGTGGTTAGCACTGCTGCTTCACAGCTCCAGGGACCTGGGTTCGATTCCTGGCTTGGGTCACTGTCTGTGTGGAGTTTGCACATTCTCCTTGTGTCTGCGTGGGTTTCCTCCGGGTGCTCCGGTTTCCTCCCACAGTCCAAAGATGTGCAGGTTAGGTTGATTGGCCATGCGAAAAAAAAAATTGCCCTTAGTGTTCTGAGATGTGTAGGTTAGAGGGATTAGTGGGGGGATATGGGGGTAGGGCCTGGGTGGGTTTGTGGTCGGTGCAAACTTGATGAGCCGAATGGCCTCTTTCTGTACTGTAGGGTATCTATGATTTCTAGCCCCTTTATCGCATCCTATTACTCAATTTATTTTGTGCTTTATCTTCTTTACATTCCAGTTTCTGCACTCACCTCCATCAGAACAACATATACTTACTTCTTTGATCACTTTTCCTAATCTTCTTGCTGCACTATTCTAACGTTTCTTTTTACTGTTGGCATTACTTATATTACCAAATGTAATAGGTGGATGACACGGTAGCACAGTGGTTAGCACTACTGCCTCACAGCACCAGGGACCTGGGTTCAATTCCTAGCTTGGGTCACTGTCTGCACATTCTCCCCGTGTCTGCATGGGTTTCCTCTGGGTGCTCCGGTTTCCTCCCACAGCCCGAAAGATGTGCTGGTTAGGTGCATTGGCTATGCTAAATTCTCCCTCAGTGTACCCGAACAGGCACCGGAGTGTGGCGACTAGGGGATTTTCACAGTAACTTTGTTGCAGTGTTAATGTAAGCCTACTTGCGACACACTAATAAATAAAGACGTAACATGTTGCATTTTGAGTCTTGATTTGTGTCACTTTCTGTCTTTATGAAGCTAGGTTTGACTTCCCCCTCTGCTGCCCCTCCCCCTCCACTATTGATTTGATGTATTTTTGGAGTTCAATAATTATTTTTCCATTGTTGGTTCCTAGGAATTCGAGGAGCAACAACTCTTTTTTAAAAATTTTCTCTATCTTATCGCTTCCCTGAATCCCTTCCAGCTTGATTTAAACAATCTTGCTGCATAACTCAACATCTTCCTGGCCTCATGCCCCTTACTTCAAATGCCCACATCCTATTTACCCAGCAGCACAGGAGGTTTATTGTCTCTCCTGGTAACCCTTCCCATGATCCTGGACTCAATCTTTCTTCGAAACAATGCTTGCCTCGAACGTCACAGCACAAATTTTAGAAGGGCTGAAACTCTACCCACTTGTGCTCTCTGCTCACAAGCTGTACGTATGTCTAATGTTTGGTTAGTTCCCACCCAGCCTGGTGACCTACTTGATCCTTCCATCTCAGCAGCATTCCCAGATTTTGGCCTCATGTCCTCTGGATTTAGCAACAGAAAAGTGACTAGGCACACAACATGTGTTCAGTTCCTCGATCCCATTCCCTCTGAGTTCAATCCTAGAACCCTAATTCTAACCCAATTTTCACTAACTAAGCCCATGATACATTCTTGCATGTTGACTGTTCCTTTAAGGTCTGTCCGGCAGTGGGGACTAATAGGCCTTACTGTTTCTTTTCAGTGTGGTACATTATTTGCACATGACTTGCAGTGCAAGGAGAATGACAAGAGAGATTAATTTTCGGTCACATTATACAGTTTATTTGTTTTCAGGATTTGAATGATCCTGACAAGGGATTATGTATTGTCCTGTGATTCTTCTTGAACTTCTGCAGCGCATACTACAATGCTACTTCTATGATAATGTTAGGTAGACTTAGAATTTCAGTATAGAATAACACTGTTGGAGTTCCTCAGGGTCCTAGGCCCAACCATCTTCAACTGCTTCATCAATGACCTTCCTTCCATCATAAGGTCAGAAGTGGCGGTGTTCGCCGATGACTGCACAATGTTCAGCACCATTCATATCTCCTCAGATACTGAAGCAGTCCATGTCCAAATGCAACAAGATCTGCTTGGAGTGACAAGTAACATTCATGCCACACAAGTGCCAGACAATGACCATTGCCAACAAGAGAGAATCTAACAATCATTTCTTAATATTCATTAGTGTTACCATCACTGAATCCCCACCACCAACATCCTTGGGTTACCATTGATGAAAAACTGGACTGGACTAGCCATATAAATACTGTGACTACAAGAGTAAGCCAGAGGCTGGGAATCCTGCAGCGGATAACTCACCTCCTGGCTTCCCAAAGCCTGTCCACAGGGCGCAAGTCATGAGTGTGATGGAATACTTTCCACTTGTCTGAATGAATGCAACTCCAAGAACACTCAAAACCATCCAGGACAAAGCAATCTATTTGATTGGCACCATAAATATTCACTCTGTCCACCACCTGTGCACAGTTGCAGGAGTCTGTGCCATCTACAAGATACACTGCAGGAAATCACCAAGGCTCTTAGACAACACTTACAAAACCCATATTCAATACCACTTACAATGGACAAGGGCACAGATACATGGGAACACCACCACCTGGATGTTCTCTATCAAGCCACTCACCATCCTGACTTGGAAATATATCACCGTTTCTTCACTGTCATTTGGTCAAATTCCAAGGACTCATTCCCTAACTGAACTATGGATGTACCTACACCACATTGACTGCCGTGGTTCAAGAAGGCAGATCACCACCACCTTCTCAAGGCCAATTAGGGATGGACAATAAATGCTAGCCCAGACAGTGTTGCTCATTTCACATGAATGAATAAAAATAAATGCTGATGCACTGATGGCTAAAAAACAGAGATATGCGTCCAAGTCAGCGTAGAGTGTGATTTGGAATGGAACTTGGAAGAGATGGTGCTTCCATGAATTTGTTTTTGTTCCCTATGTTTTGTTTTGTTCCAGCAGGAATGAGTGCAGGGTTAAGGTGTGTTGTCTCAGAGAGCTTGACAGGATCAGTCCGAAAAATCTATTTCTCCTAGCTGGAGAATCTAGAACTAAGAATCTGGAACTGAGAGTCTTAGGAGGAGCATTCAACCATTTAAGACTGAGATAAGGAGCAATTTCTTCTTTCTGAGCATTGTGAATCTATGGAATTCTCTACCCCACAGAGCTTTGGATGCTCAGTCATCAAGCAGATTCAAGACCGAGATAATTAGAAACTATTTGGAAACTAAAAGAATCGAGAGATATTGGAGAGGAGCAGGGAAATAAAATGGAAATAGGAGATGAACCATGATCTTATTGAATGGCGGACCAAGCTCAAAGGACTATTTGCCTCACCATTATCTTCTAATAATCTTGGTAAGTTGTTACAGTCCATCTTGTAGAAAGTCTACACTATGATAAAAATGTGCCAGTGACTTTTGGATGAGGTGTTGTTCAAGTGATTTGTTCCCTCCTAGATGCTGTTGAGTTTCTTGAATTCTCCCAACCAGGTGAGTGATGAGTATTCCATCACACTCCTGCCTTAGCCCTTATGGATGATGAAGAGGCATTAAGGAGTTAGTAGGGGAGCAATTATTTGCAGTGTAACCTCTCTCCATCCTCTCATGTAACTACAGTGCTGAATTAAATGATCCACAAAAGCTTTCATTTGGTAGGAAGCCCCAAGATGTTGATAGTGAGTACTCAACAATAGAATTTGCTTTCAGAAAATGGGAAAGTTGATTGGGTTTGAATTGTTGGAAATGACCATTGTCTGGCATGCCTGTTGGCTTGGAGAAAATAGTCCAAGGCCAGTGGCTGTTCAAATCCTGCAAGACAAGGTTGGAATAGCAGCATCATTAACAAAAGAATTGTGAATGCCTCTGAATACTGTGAAATTCTCAGCACAGTGGCACAGGGTGGCATGCTGACACAACAGTTAGTATTGCTGCCTCACAGTGCCAGGGACCTGGGTTCGATTCCCGACTTGGGTCGCTATCTGTGCAGAGTCTGCACGTTCTCCCCATGTCTGCATGGGTTTCCTCCGGGTGCTCCGGTTTCCTCCCACAGTCCGAAAGATGTGCTGGTTAGATGCATTGGCCATGCTAAATTCTCCCTCAGTGTACCCGAACAAGTGTCGGAGTGTGGCAACTAGGGGAATTTCGCAGCAACTTCATTGCAGTGATCATGTAAGCTTACTTGTGACACTAATACGTAAACTTAAAACTTTAAATTCTCAGTAAACAGCCTTATTCCTCACGTTATGATGTAAATTGAATTATTGATGAAGCAGTGGAAGATAGTTGGGTTCAACATTCCTCCCTGAGGACTTCCTGCAATGATATCCGGGAGTTGCAATGAGTGCTACATTTATGTCAAGTACAATATAAGCCACTAATGCATTTTTCTTTCTTTGATCTCCCTTCCGTTTTGCCAGGACTTCTTGTTTTATGCAGGTGAGTTCTGCTTGTAAGCAGCTTCATTTAGCTTTTCTAATCATATATAAGTCAAGATTGTTGTTTATTATCTTTCATGAGGTATGAACATCACTACCAAGACCGGTATTTACCCCCCATCCCTGTCACAACTGAATGGTTTGCTCGGCCATTTCAGAAGCAAATTAAGAGTTAACCACATTGTTGTGGGTCTGGGGTCACATATAGGCCAGGTCAGGATGGCCGATTTCCTTCCCTAAAGGGCATTAGTGAACCAAGTGGGTTTTTATAACAATCGATAATAGATTGAAGATCACCATTACTGAGGCTAGCTTTCAATTCCAGATTTTAGTACTTGAAATTAAATTCCACCATTCCACCTTGGTGGAATTTGAAGCCATGTCCAAAGTGGATTAGCTGGAAATTATTAGACCGTGAGATTACCACTAAGTCACTGCCTTCTCATTGTGATGATGTTTGGAGCCAAAAGGAAAAAGAAACAGAATATCACGATAACCCAGCCATTGAACCTTCATCCTTCTCCATCTCTGTCTCCTTAGCAACTTCAATTATTTTCCTGTATAAAGGTGAGACACTCAAGCCTTCCTGTGTGAATTACTTTCTTGTCACTCTGACATCCATTCCGACTCAGGTTTTAGCAGGCACTCCAAAATGGAGGTGCCAACAGCTGAGCCAGGCACTTGCAGCTTGGTAGGAGGTGGCAAAGGAGGTCATCAGTCTTGGGCTGGTCAGGAGAACATGGTCCCAATACCAGGAAAATGCCCAATGACCTAATGAGGGTGGCCAGGGTGAGTAAGGCCTTGGTATGTGCAATCTTGTGCTAGTGTACCACAAGGCTTGCTCGCAGTCAGGAAAGTCAGTTTAGCTGGACATCAAAGGAAGTGTGATTCAAGAAGGACATAGCTCTCTTTGATGGTGACATTGTGCATTAAAAGCTGTGGTCCAGTTGTGGGGTGGTTGGCAGAATGAGCATTTGATGGATGAACACAAAATCCAGGTTGACACACGTTTAGATAATAATGGGTAGACAGATACCATAAAACAAGCTGAAACTGCTGATGAGTGCACTGCACTCTTATATATTTTTTCTGGAGAAGTGAGACCACAATTCCCATCTCCCTCAGATACTTTATAGCTATGGGAGCTGACCAGGAACAAAATAGAGCGCCCAGCAGAACCCTCAGCAGCTGTGAAAAGCCCTTTAACTCATATAATTTTAAAATGTATAGCTTGCTCATTTAAATAGGCTCTCCCAGCAGTAACAGATCCACTAACTGCTAAGCTGAGACCTGACTCAGCTGTAGCTTTTAAACCCACCTGAGCAACTGCCACTTAAATAAACGGGAAACACAGATAGGGTGAATTTGATTCTGAAGGTGTATCACATCATATTATGGCTACCAATTTGATCGTTAACAACCTTGAATACACGATTAATTCATATTTACCTAAAACGGGTTCCAACTTTTAAGCCCGCCCACTTGCCAGATCATACAAAACTGACGTGATAATGTCAGGAACACTGCCAAATGTCATCCTACCCAATAATATGTCTCTGGATGCATATTATTTTGCCCAAAGTCTCTCAAAGAAACATTTCAAGTAAAGGCCATGGGTGTGAATGTTCTTACAGTTTCTCCTGAAATCAAGAGCAAGGCGGTTCTAAGTAGTAAACATGCTTTAGTTAAAAACATCTTTAAAAGATATGGGTTAACATATTTACCATGTTAGATGTGGTGGAGGAGGCACTTGTTGCCAAGATGTCACTTTTATGGTAGTTAAGCGTAGAGTAGAGCGTTAACATCATAACATCAGATGTTATAATGTAACCAATGGTAACATGCTGTGAGGGACTCGGTATAAATAGAAAGCAGATGGGAATTGTGGGAAGCTATTGTGGTCCAGGGCGTAGCCCAAGTGTTGTGTATTGAACCTTTCTCTTTGATTTACTTTGTGAAGTTAGATCTTTTATTGCTTGCAACTGAAGTATCCTTACTGCCGCATAAATACCTGATACCGATGTAATGATGATGCAATATCACATGACTAAGTAACATCAGGAGAGAAGGTTGGAGTTACCGTGTAGAGCTATTGAGATGGACACAGAGCTGTAGATCAATAATAATAGTTTACCAATCACAGTAGCTTTCTTAAGAAAGCAGTTAAACTTTAAAGAACCCCATCTAGACCCTGAACACAATACAGAACATTAAACCGCTTACAGAAGAATATTGTTGCTCATTTCCAGCGTAATCTTACCTTTCAATTAAATTCAGTTTCAATTGATAAATCAGAAAACCCCTAAGCAAGTCTTTAGCTTGCAACTTATTGCCCAGAAATGTTCTTTAGGCTCACAATACCAAGAGCCCGGACATGTTATGCTATAGATGGTCATTTAATCCTCAGCTGCACAAAATTCCTTGTCCATATTGCTCCACTCACCCCCACCCTGACCCCAATCCGCACCACCATGAAGAGCTCCTAATGACAAGTGGCAATACGGTGGTACAGTGGTTAGCACTGCTGCTCACAGCGCCAGGGACCTGGGTTCGATTCACGGCTTGGGTCGCTGTGCGGAATCTGCACATTCTCCCTGTGTCTGCATGGGTTTCCTCCCACAGTCCAAAAGTCGTGCTGGTTAGGTGCATTGGCCTTGCTAAATTCTCCCTCAGTGTACCCAAACAGGCGCCAAAGTGTAACGACTAGGGGTTTATCACAGTAACCTCTTTGCAGTGTTAGTGTAAGCCTACTTGCGATACTAATAAATAATAATAGACAATACCATGGGAACCCACCCACAATATGCAAATTAGGATGACATCAAAAAAATCATCAAGGTCAATGTTGGGTTGCAGAATGGGTGAATATGCCTGCCATCCTCGTGTGAAAAACCTCCAATGGAGCAATCTCCAAATCAAAAACCCAGGCATGTTCCAAACCTATTTCCAGACAGCTGGAAGATATGTAATAATATTATCTCATCTCATGCAGAGATTGGTGAAGCTCAGCTTTTGCAAGCCGCAGCCCATGGACTCCTACTGTTTCGGCTTCTCGTTTTCCAGAATGCTCAGTGAAAAGAGCTTTGATGCTACTGCTGTGCCAACCAAACAATTTCTCTTTGACAACATCGATAAGCTGTCTGCCCTTCCGATCAAATCCTGGAACATTACTGGCTCCCTTTGTTGCTTTTTTTCTGTTAGTTTTAATTGTGCAAATTTAGTATAAGGTGTGAACCAAGCCATTCCAGAATATTGGCATGATTTCCATTAATTACTACTTAATGAGGCCAATGCAAATAGATCCATATTAACACTGGGTCTTTGCTTCAAGTGTGCAGGTCTGTTTATTTGGAAAGAAATCAATAACCGGGCATAGGAGTTAGCAACACAGTACCATGATTACACCCTCATGCATAATTAACACTTCCACTCACTTGAAATTGGATCAAACTATTATCCCATTTGCAAGTTTCATTTTGTATGTTATATGTGTATGCTGATACGAGTTGCTAAAACGCAAGCAATGCATAAATAGGCAGAAAAGCGGTAAAAAGTGAAAAAAGGTCAACTGTGATCGAGTGAGATGAAAAAAAAAAATCTGTTAAATAAATATTATTGGCATCATTCATGTGTTCTTAATTTAACAAATGTTTGTGAGAATTTTGATTGTCAAAGCAATTAAAAGGAACTTTTAAATGTTAAGGCCTGTTTTAAAAATATCCTAATACAGCAATGTATCATAGAATCCCAATAAGAAGTCTCACAACCCCAGGTTAAAGTCCAACAGGTTTATTTGGTGGCAAAAGCCACTAGCTTTCGGAATGCTGCTCCTTCGTCAGGTAAGTCTTACCTGATGAAGGAGCAGCGCTCCAAAGGCTAGTGGCTTTTGCCACCAAATAAACCAGTTGGACTTTAACCTGGGGTTGTGAGACTTCTTACTGTGTTTACCTCAGTCCAACACCAGCATCTCCACATCATAGAATCCCCACAGGGCAGCAGGAGGCATTTGGCCCATCGAATCTGCACCAACAATCCCATAACCCCATATATTTACCCTGCTAATCCCCCTGACACTAGGGTCAATTTTGTATGGCCCATTGACCTAACCCGCACATTTTTGGAATGTGGGAGGAAACCGGAGCACCCGGAGGAAACCCACGCAGACACGGGGAGAACATGCAAACTCCACACAGACAGTGACCCGAGGCCGGAATTGAACCCAGGTCTCTGGTGCTGTGAGGGAGCAGAGCTAACCACTGTGCTACCGTGCCACCCCTTCTTTGAACAAAGATCCCCACCTGAAATGTTAACTGTTGTGTTCTCTCTGCAGATGCTAACTGGCCTCCTGTGTGTTTCCAGCGAATTCAGCATTTGTTTTGATAGCCTTAACAACAGCAGTGACTCTGACAGCTCCTGCAACCTTCTTTGCCTCCAATATATTTTACACCCTATCGGTGATACTGTAGGCCTCAACAAGTTATTATTTCTAATTATGTGAGCCAAGTGACAGCCAGTTTACTTACAGTGACAGATTGCAATATCTGCTTTCCCAACACAATGTAGCGGTGACATAAAACATTGATGGATTTTTAGATCGCAGCTGGCTTCCCCATAACTGCAATTAGCAGCCAAGCACAAATCTTGAATTGTACTTACCACCACACAATACAATCAGAAGGGTTGTGTGCTGTGAATGTGCAGGTAAGCAATGATGAATGTTTCCCATCTTTTTTTTTCTGATCCTGTCATTAATTGTTCATTCTATCCCAATGGCCAGTTGCCCAGCTTTGAAACAGCTGACTATATTGACTGCAGTGTATGTCTGTCTGACTGTAGTGGAAATACTGGGGGCGATTTTGTGCCACATTAGACACCAACTAGAACAGCGGCATGGGCGCAAAATGTAACGAGAGTCTGGAAACACGATTCTCACCAACAACATCCTGTTTCCCGATTTTCACGCTAATGAAAAAGGGCGAGGACCTTATTGTAGTGCACTTGAATATATTTGAGTATCACTAATGAGCCTCACCACATGATACCCCTCACTTAAAATTCAAACCTCGCTGATGTGATGTCAACAGGTATATAAAGGCATGAAGAGTCAAGGGGTGTCCCCCTACCTCACCCCGGGGTGCAAAGGTAATTATAGCCCCGGGGTGGGAAGGAGAGTGACATGCCCAGGAACTGCCTCTTGGCACTGGTTGATACGACCTTCAGCACAGTGCCAGCCTGTGTCAACCTATGCGAGGGGTGGGTTCCCTGGGGAGGCAATTGGACGAGGGGGTTGTTTCCAATTACATGTGATGTGGGGGAGTAGACCCCCCCCCCCCCTCGATGATTGTGCCGTGGGTGGGGAGGGTGTGTGTGTGGGGAGAGCCCCTGATACTTTGTGATGGTGGTGTTCGGGTGTGTGATGGGGCGGTAGTGTGGGGGGGGCGGGTTGGGGAAAGTTTTGGCTCTGTGCTGATCAGGACACTCTTTAAAGATGGCGCCACTCTGTGGATCAGGCCCTGCCCCAGGTGCTTTTCTGTCAGAGTGTCAGAAAATATGGTCTGAAAACTCAGCTGTTCATCTGGAGAGATACATGCTGGCTTTCCCTCAGATCCTGACCCTCTGACAAATTATTGGTAAATTCTGTCCATTCTCTGCATTTCCTTTAAGGATTGTTGCAGTTTAAAACCAGGGTTTTTTTAAACTCCTGTATGCAAGGGGTAGTCTGTCCATTCATATGAAGAGATAGTAGATTATCATTGTGGACAAGAAAAAACAGGGCCTGGCATTGAAACAGGGGGTAAATTGGGTTGGAGTGGAGGTTGTTGAGAAGAGGAATGCAGTGTGGTAGATTCAGAAGTGATTGTCAGCAGGGAATAAGAGGAAGCTCAGATAGGAGAGAGTCAAGAATTTTACATGGAGTCCAGCGAAACAGTCCTGACTCACAAGAAAACTTCAAAATATTTAAACAAATCTAATGTTGGATCTCTTCCTGCTCTGGTTCCTGTTACTAACAAATTTGGGCTGGTGCAGAGAGGCCACAAGGTCTTCCTTGCACAGGCCTGGAGTTAATATTACAGATGGGTCTCAATAATGACATCTTTGGAGCCAAACCTTCATATTTATGCAAGGATCCTGTAGGGAAATGTTCTGGGCAAGATTGAAGGAGGAGGGTACATCTCCCATATTAACACCAATAATCTCCTTCATAACTCCCATTCATAGCTTCACCTCACCCACACACACTTAACACTGCTATAAGACTCACCCTAACAGATTATACACAATGCCAGCTATCCAGCCATGACAGCCTCATTACTCAAATAGAGTGCATCACACTCACTGTTTACCAGGTTTATTTCCATCTCTTGCAGGACAAGATGGTACAGAGGTAGCAGATTCAATGGATAGAGGCTGAAAGTCTTGAAAGTGGTGGTCAGCTCATACTTAATCCTCCTTTTCAAATCACACATTCCCTCAACCTGATTCTGGTTTAGAAGCTCCAGATAGGGTAAGTATGCACTTGTTACTTTTCCCCTGCTGCCTCCTATCATCACGATCCTATCCTTAGGCCTTTCTCCTTTCGGATACCCAAGAACTGCAATCTGACCTGGCACTGGTAGAAGAGCAACAGGTGAGAGAACAAGAAGAAAGTGAACCCCCTTCCACAACAATGGGCAGTAAACGCCACTTTGCCAATGTCTCCAGATCCTGCTGAGAAGGAGCCGATGCATTAATGCTCATGGTTACAGTCCCTCCACAGCCACTGGCACTGACATTGCAGTGATGGATGGAGCAGTCACATTTCCAAACATCTTTATTGAAATGAATACATCTTAGAGAATGTTCCTCACTGAGATTGGGCAATAACTCCCCGAATACCCATAAGACCATAAGACATAGGAGCAGAATTAGGCCACTCAGCCCATCGAGTCTGCAATGCCATTCAATCATGGCTGATATTTTTCTCATCCCCATTCTCCTGCCTTTTCCCCCCTGATCCCCTTATTAATCAAGAACCTATCTATCTCTGTCTTAAAGATACTCAATGATCTGGCCTCCACAATCTTCTGCAGCAAAGAGTTCCACAGATTCACCACTCCCTGGCTGAAGAAATTCCTCCTCATCTCTGTTTTAAAGGATCATCCCTTTAGCCTGAGGTTGTGCTCTCTGGTTCTAGTTTTTCCTACTAGTGGAAACATCCTCTCCATGTCCACTATATCCAGACATCGCAGTATCCTGTAAGTTTCAATAAGATCCCTGGATCGACATGGCATCCTGCTGAATGCCCTTCCCTCTTCTCTCTTCTGATTTCATTTGATTTATTATTGTCACATGTATTAGCATACAGTGATAAGTACTGTTTCTTGCGTGCTATACAGACAAAGCATACCGAACATAGAGAAGGAAAGGAGAGAGTGCAGAATGTAGTGTTACAGTCATAGCTAGAGTGTAGAGAAAGATCAACTTAATGAGAGGTAGGTCCATTCAAAATTCTCGTGGCAGCAGGGAAGAAGCTGTTTTTGAGTTGGTTGGTATGCGATCTCAGACTTTTGTATCTTTTTCCCAGTGGAAAAAGGTGGAAGAGAGTGTGATCCAGCAAGGGCAGCAGAGTGGTGATGCTGATTGGCTGTTGCAGGGAATGTTTGCATAGGCGCAGTTACTGCTTCCAGAAAGTGGATCTTCAGAAGACACCCTCTGTATTCGCATAAAGGTAAGCATCCAGCAAGGGCAGCAGAGTAGTGATGCTGATTGGCTGTTGCAGGAAACATTTGCATAGGAACAGTTAAACCCCCATAACTATTTCAGCGTTTCCCTCCCTCCCCCGTCCTCTAACCAAAATAAAAAGTCACGGTGAGGACCACAAGCAAGGGAAAGTCACCAGGGAGCAGGCGGAGGGCGGAGCAACAACAGCACTGTGAGTATAAACCTAACTGACCTTGGGGATCTGCGGCCTAGGCTCCGGGGAGCAGGCGGAGCAGCAACACCACTGAGTATAAATCCAACTGACCTCGAGGATCCGCGGCCTAGCCTCCGGGGAGCATGCGGAGGGACAGAGCAGCAGCAACAACTGCACTGTGAGTATAAACCTAACTGACCTTGGGGATCTGCGGCCTAGGCTCCGGGGAGCAGGCGGAGCAGCAACAGCACTGAGTATAAATCCAACTGACCTCGAGGATCCACGGCCTAGCCTCCGGGGAGCATGCGGAGGGACAGAGCAGCAGCAGCAGCAGCACTGTGAGTGTAAATCTAACTGACCTCGGGGATCCGCGGCCTAGTCTCCGGGGAGCAGGCGGAGCAGCAGCAGCACTGAGTCTAAATCTAACTGACCTCAGGGATCTGCGGCCTAGCCTCCGGAAAATCTAAATCTAACTTCCGGAAAGAAATACTGAAAAGTGATGCTGTGACCTGATTGGCTGGGAGGATATTTGTGCTAAATTTGAAAAAGAACACTGCAAAACTAAAAAGAAAATGCATTAAATGAATTAACTAAGTAGAGATGGCTGGGCAGGTGATGTGCTGTAGTTGCATGATGTGGGAGCTGGCAGATCCCATTGCGACCTGCGCACCTCGGCTCAGAATTGATGAGCTGGAGTCTGAGCTTCAGATGCTGCGGCATATTCGGGTGGGGGAGAGTTAACTGGACACTTTGTTTCAGGAGGCGGTCACACCCGATAGATTAGGTACTTCTAATTCAGTCAGTGGTCAGGGACAGCAAGGTGTGACTGCAAGTGAGGCATGTAGGGGGATCCTGAATTCAAGCCTCAGCTCTTGAATTTGTCCAACAGATATGAGGTACTTCCTCCCTGTGTGGATGTGGAAAAGGGCTGTAGGGAGGATGAGCTCGCCGACCACTGCACCATGGTACAGGAGGCCATTCAAGAGGGGGGAGCAAAAAGTAAAGTGGTCGTTGTAGGGGATTCTATAATTAGGCATCCTTTATAAGTCCGATCATGAGTCCCGCATGGTATGTTGCCTGCCCGGTGCCAGGGTGAGGGACATCTCTGACCGTCTTGAAAGGATATTGAAGTGGGAGGGGGAGGATCCAGTGGTTGTAGTCCACGTTGGGACAAACAACATAGGCAAGACTTGGAAAGATGACCTGTTTGGGGACTATCAAGCACTAGGAACTAAATTAAAGAACAGGTCCTCAAGGGTTATAATCTCTGGATTAATACCCGAGCCGCATGCAAATTGGCAGAGGGTCGAGAGAATTAGGGAAGTTAACACGTGGCTAAAGAAATGGTGTGGGAAAGGAGGGTTCCATTTCATGGGGCATTGGCATCAGTATTGGAACAGGAGGGATCTGTACCATTGGGATGGTCTTCACCTGAACTAATCTGGTACCAGTGTTCTAGCGAAAAGAATAAATAGATGGTCACAAGGACTTTAAACTGGCAAGTTAGGGGGAAGGGAAGAGTAAAACTATGGGAAATATAACAGTTAATAGAAAGCAAAACAGCAGCTTAACATGTGGGGAGAAAGTTCCAACTACATCAAAAATCAGGAAAAAAGTTAAAAGGAAGGAGAACTCAGGAGATGTTATTAATGGAGGTATTAGGATTCAAAAAGAAGGTACAAAAACTAGCATAAAGGCATAGATGAACTTAAACATAAACTTATCTCTCCTGAGATGCTGCCAGACTGGCTGAGTCTGTCCAGTGCATCCTGTAAACACTTGATAGCTCGCAGCATTCGAAACAAGGTAAATGAATTGACGGCACAAATCATCGTGAATGAGAATGATTTGGCGGCCATTTCAGAGACATGGTTGCAGGGTGGTCACGACTGGGAGTTAAATATCCAGGGGTATCAGACTGTTCTGAGGGACCGACAGGAACGTAAGGAAGGTGATGTAGCTCTGATATTTAAGGATAACATCAGGGCGGTAGTGAGAGATGATATCAGTTCTATGGAAAAAAAGGTTGAATCCATTTGGATGGAAATTAGAAATAGTAAGGAGAAAAAGTCACTGATAGGCTTAGTTTATAGGCCACCAAATAATGACATCACAGTGGGGTGAGAAATAAACAAAGAAATAACTGATGCATGTAAAACTAGTACAACAATTATCATGGGGGATTTTAATCTACATAAAGAACAAAGAACAATACAGCACAGGAAACAGGCCCTTCGGCCCTCCAAGCCTGTGCCGCTCCTTGGTCCAACTAGACCAATCGTTTGTATCCCTCCATTCCCAGGCTGCTCATGTGACTATCCAGGTAAGTCTTAAACGATGTCAGCGTGCCTGCCTCCACCACCCTACTTGGCAGCGCATTCCAGGCCCCCACCACCCTCTGTGTAAAAAACGTCCCTCTGACATCTGAGTTATACTTCGCCCCTCTCACCTTGAGCCCGTGACCCCTCGTGATCGTCACCTCCGACCTGGGAAAAAGCTTCCCACTGTTCACCCTGTTGATTGGTCAAACCAGGTCGATCAAGGCAGCCTTGAGGAGGACTTCATACAATGTATCCACAATAGCTTCCTTGAACCGTATGTAATGGAATCTACGAGGGAGCAACCTATCCTAGATCTGGTCCTGTGTAATGAGACAGGAATAATTAATGATTTTACAGTTAGGGATCCTCTTGGAAGAAGCGATCACAGTATGGTTGAATTTAAAATACAGATGGAGCTTGAGAAGGTGAAATCCAATACCAGGGTCTTATGCTTAAACAAAGGAGACTACAATTGGATGAGGGAGGAGTTGGCTAAGGTAGACTGGGAGCAAAATCTTTATAGTGGGACAATTGAGGAACAGTGGAGGACTTTCAAAGTGATTTTTCACAGTGCTCAGCAAAAGTGATAAGGAAGGACCGTAGAAAAAGAGATAATCAGCCAGGGATATCTAAGGAAATAAAGGAGGGTATCAAATTGAAAGAAAATGCATACAAAGTGGCAAAGATTAGTGGGAAACTAGAGGATTGGGAAATCTTTAAAGGTCAACAGAAAGCCACGAAAAAAGCTATAAAGAAAAGTAAGATGGATTATGAGAGTAAACTAGCTCAGAATATAAAAACAGAAAGCAAACGTTGCTACAAATATATAAAACAAAAAAGAGTGGCTAAAGTAAACATTGGTCCTTTAGAGAATGAGAAGGGGGCTGTAATAACTGGAAATGAGAAAACGGCTGAAGAATTGAACAGGTATTTTGTGTCGGTCTTAACAGTGGAAGACACAAATAACATGACAAAAATTGATGACAAGAAGGCCATGGCAGGTGAGGACCTAGAAACTATCATTATCACGAAAGAAGTAGTGTTGGACAAGCTAATGGGGCTAAAGGTAGACAAGTCTCCTGGTCCTGATGGAATGCATCCCAGGGTACTAAAAGAGATGGTGGGGGAAATAGCAAATGCGCTAGTGGTAATTTACCAAAATTCGCTGGACTCTGGGGTGGTTCCCATAGATTGGAAAACAGCAAATGTGACGCCACTGTTTAAAAAAGGAGGTAGACAAAAGACCGGTTAACTTAACTTCTGTCGTAGGAAAAATGCTTGAATCTATCATCAAGGAAGAAATAGCGAGAGATCTGGATATTAATTGCCCATTGGGAAGACGCAACATGGGTTCATGAAAGGCAGGTTATGTTTGACTAATTTGGTGGAATTCTTTGAGAACATTACGTGCGCAGTGGACAATGGGGAATATGTGGATGTGGTGTATCTGGATTTCCAGAAGGCATTTGACAAGGTGCCGCACCAAAGACTGCTGCATAAGATAAAGGTGCACAGTGTTACGGGTAATGTATTAGCATGGATAGAGGATTGGTTAACTAACAGAAAGCAAAGAGTGGGGGTAAATGGGTGCTTTTCCGGTTGGCGATCAGTGACTAATGGTGTGCCTCAGTAGTCAGTGTTGGGACCGCAATTGTTTACGATTTATACAGATGATTTGGAGTTGGGGACCAAGTGTAGTGTGTCAAAATTCGCAGATGGCACTAAGCTGAGTGGCAGAGCAAAGTGTGCAGAGGATGCTGAAAGTCTGCAAAGGGATATAGATAGTCTAAGTGAGTGGGCGAGGGTCTGGCAGATGGAGTACAATGTTGGTAAATGTGAGGTCATCCATTTTGGTAGGAATAACAGCAAAATGGACTATTATTTAAATAGTAAAAAGTTGCAGCATGCTGCTGTGCAGAGGGACCTGGGTGTCCTTGTGGAAGAATCACAAGGAGTTGGTTTGCAGGTGCAGCAGGTAATTAAGAAGGCAAATGGAATTTTGTCCTTCATTGCTAGAGGGATGGAGTTTAAAAACAGCGAGGTTATGCTGCAGCTGTATAAGGTGCTGGTGAGGCCACACCTGGAGTACTGTGTACAGTTTTGGTCTGCTTACTTGAGAAAGGATATCCTGGCACTCGAGGGGGTGCAGAGGAAATTCACTAAGTTGATTCCAGAGTTGAGAGTGTTGGCTTATGAAGGGAGACTGAGTAGGCTGGGGCTATACTCATTGGAATTCAGAAAAATGAGGCGAGATCTTATAGAAATATACAAGATTATGAAAGGAATAGATAAGATAGAAGCTGGCAAGTTGTTTCCACTGGCCGGTGAAACTAGAATGAAGAGGCATAGCCTCAAAATAAGGGGGAACAGATTTAGGACTGAGTTGAGGAGGAACTTCTTCACCCAAAGGGTTGTGAATCTGTGGAATTCCCTGCTCAGTGAAGCAGTTGAGGCTACCTCATTGAGGGCCCGATTTTATCAACAAGTTGCGCCCGTTTTGGGCGTGAAAACTTGGTAAAGTTGGGCATGAGGCGAGTAGGGCGATCCATGCCTGCCTCCATGCCTATTCCCCTTTACCAATCGCCGAAAATGGCCACCGTCGGGACCGCGCCTGAAAGTGCACAACGTCAATTTAAATGCATTTGCATGCAGATGGCTCTCTGGTGGGGGGGGAGGGAGAAGGGTCAGATGGCTCTCTGGTGGGGGGGAGGCGGGTCAGATGGCTCTCTGGTGGGGAGGAGGCGGGTCAGATGGCTCTCTGGTGGGGAGGAGGAAGGCGGTCAGATGGCTCTCTGGTGGGGGGGAGGCGGGTCAGATGGCTCTCTGGTGGGGAGGAGGCGGGTCAGATGGCTCTCTTGTGGGGAGGCGGGGGGGTCCATTGCTGCTCTGCATGCAATCAGTGGGGGGGAAGGGGGGGTCTGCTGCCACTCCGCGTCCGATCGGTGGGGGGAAGGGGGGGTCTGCTGCCACTCTGCATGCGATCGGAGAGGAGGAAGGGTGTCCACTGCCACTCTGCGTGCAATGGGTGGGGGGGAAGGGATGTTCTGTTGCCACTCTGCGTGTGATCGGTGGGAGGGGAAGGGGGGGGCAGGGGGCCATGATCGGTCTGGATAGCAGGGCGGTTGGAGGATAAGGGGGTCAGTTATGTTGTGGGGGTAGGGCAATGTCTGTGGGGGCCAAGGGGAGGCATTATCCAGCCCGGGTGCGATGTGGCAGGGGAGCGTTTTTCCATTTCTTTTACTGCGCATGCGCAGTTGAAGCCTCCGATCGGAGCTGCAGTGTTTGAGGCGCGTTAAACCCCTCCCACTGGCTTCTGCAGTATGATTCAGAATCGTTGCTACATTTTCAGGCAGAGTGAGTATGTTTTTAAACTCCATCCCTCTAGCAATGAAGGACAAAATTCCATTTGCCTTCTTAATTACCTGCTGCACCTGCAAACCAACTCCTTGTGATTCTTCCACAAGGACACCCAGGTCCCTCTGCACAGAGTGCATGGTTCCAATGTAGTTCCGACTGAGAACGGGTCTAAAAGTCAGATCTGAAACACTCCCAGTTTCAAGTCTGCCCAGCACTTAGAATTAAAATGGTAAAATATCTTTAAGGCAAGGATAGACAAATTTTTGATCAGTAAAGGAATTAAGGGCTATAGTGCGCAGGCGGGTAAGTGGAGCTGAGTCCATGACAAGATCAGCCATGATCTTATTGAATGGCGGAGCAGGCTCAAGGGGCCATATGGCCTATTCCTGGTCCTAGTTCTTATGTTTTTATGTCCATGGTGTGTGGGGCCCTTGATTATGCTGGCTGCTTTTCCAAGGCAGCAGGAAGTGTAGACAGAGCCAATGGATGGGAGGCTGCTTTGAGTGATGGACTGGGCTTCGTTCACGGCCCTTTGTAATTTATTACAGTCTTGGTCAGGGCAGGAGCCATACCAAGCTGTCATACAACCAGAAAGAATGCTTTCTATGGTGCATCTGTAAAAGTTTGTGATAGTCGTAGCGGACATGCCGATTTTCCTTAGTCTCCTGAGGAAGTAGAGGCATTGGTGGGCTTTCTTCACTATCGCGTCGGCATGGCGGAGACCAAGACAGGTTGTTGGTGATTTGGACACCGAAAAACGTGAAGCTCTCAACCATTTCTACTTTGTCCCCATTGATGGAGACAGGAAAATGTCCTCCACTACGCTTCCTGAAGTCGATAACTATCTCCTTTGTTTTGTTGACATTGAGGGAGAGGTTATTGTCATTGCACTCGTTCACCAGATTCTCTATCTCTTTCCTGCACTCCCTCACCTTGTCGCAGTTTATTGTGCCTTGTATGCTCTTTTCTCATTCTCCTAGTTATACTTTATTGCAAGAGGAAGACTCATCGCTGCACCCATACCTTGAAGCCTTAAAGTCTGGATCAACTTCTTCAGCACCTACTATATCGCTCCCTTTGGAATTTAGTAATGTTAAAGAAACCTAGAAAGCACCAAACACTAGTGAAAATCAGTCAACAGCAGAAAGTAATTGCTGATCCCTTTAAATAACACTGGTGGAGGTTTCCTCTTGCTGCTGAATGCATGTTTAGCCAGCCATGATTAAAAGATGGCATTAGCTCAGAAGTTGAGCTCCAAAATGACACCAAATCATTACATTCTGATACGGCAACATGATCTGTCCACGCTACATTCTTGCGAACATCCTTGCTAGCCATTCACCAAAATGGCACCTAGAACAACTTGCATCAGACATACACACATACTGCCCAAGCTATTTTGAATCCCTAATGTCACACTAGTGTCCAAAAAGCAGTCATTATGTGTCCAAATTGTGTGCCACTTGGCTTTATTTATGCTTGTTAAACACTTGGAGCAGTTTAACTGTCTCCTTTGATCGCAGTTAAGTTCAGTGGTCTGTAGATAGGCATGAAGATTTGATTAGGTTATTGATTGAAAGCCTAATTACTCATAGAACAAATTTAATAACAGTTACCTTGAACCATATCTATAGGGGACAGCAATACACAGTTCCAATGTAGCAAATAAAGATTGATTATTATACATTTGAGTCGTGGATATTGCCAAATAAATGTAGATTAATAAAATGTTATTGATTGGATGTAGAGCCATCAGAATCCATCTGATTTCCAATGGGTTCTTCCAACAGCAATTCTATCTAAGTACCAGTAAATAAGTCTAATTTTAAGCATTGTTGGTTGTAATAGCACATCGTATTAAACTATTTAGTTCTGACAGATTTTCACAGGTTTTCGACAAAAGCCAACAAAGGTCTCTGGTGCAGTTAAAGGAACCAGACCAGTTAGAGAGATAATGATTGTGTAAGTGGCAGTTGTCACATTTATGAGGAAGGACAGGGACTAAATTATTCCACGTCCCTTTTGAAAGATGATGCTGTGACCAGGATCCCCAATTATAGGTTTATATTGACATACTCATGCATAGATCAATAGCCTAATAGCAGAATGTAGCTCCATTCCATGGTGGTCCCTCAAAACTTTAGGAAAGGATTAATCAGACTACTTAGCTGAATCTTAATGCCCCAAAATGGGTGCATGGTTGTGTAAGAGGTTAAAATGCTAAAAAAACTCACAGTGATCCAACCCACTTTGAAACACCCCCCCATCCCTCCACCTCAGGTGTTAGTGAAAGAAAGCCAAGGCAATCAACCCAGTTGTAAGAGGTGGAGTGCACAGTGGTTAGCACTGCTGCCTCACAGCGCCAGGGACCCGGGTTCAATTCTGGCCTTGGGTCACTGTCTGTGTGGAGTTTGCACATTCTCCCCGTGTCTCTGTGGGTTTCCTCCAGGCGCTCCCGTCTCCTCCCACACCACAAAGATGTGCGGGTTAGGTTGATTGGCCATAGTAAATTGACCTTTTGTGTCAGGGTAAAATACATGGGGTTGCGGGGATAAGGCTTCGGTGGGATTGTTGTCACTGCAGGCTCGATGGGCTGAATGGCCTCCTTCTGCACTGTAGGGATTCTATGATTCTCATTTAAACATTCTAATTAGGACTTCAACTTTCAATTTACCATCTATTCAATCTTTAACTAACTTTTCCTGGCCTTGAGCAATCCAGCAGATGAGGGGTAGCAAGTAGGGTTGTATCGATGAGGCAAGTGCTTGGTCAGAACTGCCTTTGGCCAAGGAGCAGCAGTAGTATTTAGTCAAGTTACAAAATAAACCTCTGCCTTCCCCATCATCTGTCTGCTTCTCCTGACCACCATCGATTCCCCCTCCCTCATGGTTGGAATGCCCCCAGCCACCATCTAATTCCCTCCCACCACATCAAGCCACCAACTATGGATGGGAGAGTCCCACCCAAACTCACTGTCATAGGATTCAACCTTTTCAAGGAGGTTTACCTCAAAGATCTGAAATAATTTCTTCATTTTATGTAAGCTATTTCCTCATTCCATCATTTGCCATAAAACATGGCTGGGGGAGTTGGTAGTTCACAAGATAATTAAAAGAAAAGATTTCAAACCAGGCAGGGCAGCATCACTCCTTATTTTAGAGTTGCCACAATTCCATTCTAGAGTTGGAAGTATTTCTTCCAATGCCTCTGTGGAGTCATTGTCAAAGATTTGTTCACAGATTATGCGACTATTTAACACTTTTTATGAAACAGTGGCAATGAAAAGTGCAAGTAAAATTCCAACAGATTTTATTCTGTCTCTGAAAAACTGCAGTCTCATTACAAAGACACAATCAAGTGTACAATTACGCACATGATTAAACATGAAGGAAACATTCTTGCTGGACCAATGACTTTAATTATCTGCATCGTCGCCAATGGATTTTACCAAAGTACATTTCCAAGACAATGGAAGTCACAAACATTCATTAGGACAATGTTAATTATGTACTGAATGTTGCTCCTAAATTTGATATATTCACAACAGTGGTGCAATGCTATTTAGTGCTATCTTACAATTAGCAGCATGGTAACTTGGAAAACAATGTGCATATTTATAAAACACAACGTGCCGCATTCACCGTAACCTTGGACTTCCACATGCCTCAAATTACATTTTAAGTGAATGGTCAAATCTTTACAAAGCTGTGATTAAACAAAGTGACAGTAAATTCTCATCTTCAACACCATTGAGAACAGAGAATGAGGGCTTCAATTCTTTTTATCTTGAAACTAAGCAATTCCTCTATAAGCAATATGTGACCATTTTGCTCTTGTTAGAAGTTCTCAGAAGGTAAGGATCGGGTGAGACTAGAAATTGAGAATAACATAAACATTGAACCTAACTCTTAAAGTAAAAAAGTTTATTTATTAGTCACAAGTAAGGCTTACATTAACACTGCAATGAAGTTACTGTGAAATTCCCCTAGTCACCACACTCCGGCACCTGTTTGGGTCAATGCACCTAACCAGCACGATGGCACAATGGTTAGCACTGTGGCCTCACAGCTCCAGGGATCTGGGTTTGATTCCCGGCTTGGGTCACTGTCTATGTGGAGTTTGCACGCTCTCCCCATGTCTGTGTGGGTTTCCTCCGGGTGCTCCGGTTTCCTCTCAGTCCAAAGATGTGCGGGATAGGTTGATTGGCCATGCTAAATTGTCCCTTAGTGTCCTGGGATGCATAGGTTAGAGGGATTAGTGGGGTAAATATGTGGGGTTGTGGGGATTGCTTGTCAGTGCAGACTCAATGGGCCGAATGGCCTCCTTCTGCACTGTAGGGATTCTATGATTCATGTCTTTCAGACTGTGGGAGGAAACCGGCTTGGTCGTAAATTGAAGTAAGTTCACCAACACCTGAGAACAAACTGAAAAAGAGAAAATAAATTGAATTACGGATTTACCACAGATAAACAAGCCATTCAGCTCAACTGATCTGTACTGGCACTTGCGTCTCTCACAACAGGCGGCATGGCGGCACAGTGGTTAGCACTGCTGCTTCACAGCACCAGGGACCCAGGTTCAATTCCCGGCTTGGGTCACTGTCTGTGTGGAGTCTGCACATTCTCCCTGTGTCTGTGTGGGTTTCCTCCAGGTGCTCTGGTTTCCTCCCACAGTCTGAAAGACGTGCTGGTTAGGTGCATTGGCCATGCTAAATTCTCCCTCAGTGTACCCGAACAGGCGCCGGAGTGTGGCCTACTTGTGACACTAACAAATGAACTTAAACTTTCTTTCCATCTTATTCCATCTCGCCTCCATCAGCAGCACATCCTGTATTCTTTTCTCTCTCATGCACTTATCTGGCTTGCCCTAAAATGTATGAACTATTGGTCTAAAGTATTCAATTTGTAGCAAGTTGCACATACCAAACTGCTTAAAAATGTTTTTTTCTGAATTCCACATTGGATTTATTATTGACTGTCTTTTATATATACGGCTCCTAGTTTTGGGTGTATCCACAGCTATTAACAAGTTGGGATTTGAATGTGTAGGCTGAGTTTGGGAGCAGGTTAAAACCAAAAAAATTGGTTCAACGCACTTCCTTTCACTCCTAGGCTGTGTGTTTACAACCCCCTTGGGAGAGGCAGGGTGCCTATTAGCATATGTTAACCATTCAATTAGAACAATGCAGCAATTGCTCAGTCAGGAAGATGGTGGTATAGTGTTAGTGTCACTGGGCTGGCAATTCAGAGGTCCAGGTTAATGCTCTTGAGTCATGGGTTCAAAACCCATCATGGCAGCTGTTGGAATTTAAAATCAATTAATAATTCATCGAAATCATAGAATCCATTCAATGCAGAAGGAGGCCACTTGGCCCATCGAGCCTGCATCGACAACAATCCCACCCAGGCCCTATCCTCATAACCCCATGTATTTACCGTGCTAGTCCTCTTGACAGTAAGAGGCAATTAAAGCATGGCCTATCAACTTAGCTTGCACACCTTTGGAATATAAAGCTAGTCACTCCTTCATTTTTACTTAACCCGCTTACTCCAATTCAGGGTCATAGGGGGTTGGAGCCTATCCTGACAGACACCGGACCCAAGTCGATCATACGCGACCAGACTCGAACCCAAATCCCTGAGGCTGTGAGATGGTGACACTAACAATGTGCCATTGTGTCACCCTACCATTACAACTGTCACTGATTATTGTACAACCTATCTGGTTCACTACAGCCCTTTAGCAGAGGAAATCTGCCATCCTTACCCGGTCTAGTTTGCATGTGACTCCATATCCACAGCAATACTCTCTGAAACAGCCGAGCAGGTCACCTAGTTCAAGGGTAATGTTGGGATGGGCAACAAATGCTGGCCCTTCCATGATGCCCACATCCCATGAAATTATATGAAAAAGAATTTAACTTCAGGTTTCCATGCTACCGAGAATTTATCAGTGGAAGCAATGTGAGAACACAATGGCAATTAAAGGGGCTGAAAAAATCCCAGGGAAATATGCCAATAAGTTCTCTGTATTTACAGCTCCTTGCTTACCAGAGTGTAGAAAAATGTTTTGCTGAGGCGTACAGTTCCATCGGAGAGTAGGAAGGAGCAAAAAGGCTGTAGCTTACAGGAGGCTACACCCAAATACACAGGGCCTAAAGGCAAAGGATGGGCTTCCTCAAAATGTCTGAAGTTACTCACCTGCATGATGTGCTTCTTGTGGTTGCAAACTGTGCACTGAGGCAACGGAATCATAGAATTATAGAAACCCTATAGTACAGAAGGAGGCCATTCGGCCCATCGAGCCTGCACTGACAACAATCCCACCCATGCTCTATCCACGTAAACCCCATGTATTTACCCCACTAATCCCCCTGACACTAAGGGGCAATTTAACATGGCAAAATAACCTAATCTGCTTGTTCTTGAATATCTCAGAATTCAAATGAAGATTTCACAGGGACAGTTCTACAGTCAGCGATTCGCATGGGAAATCCTGCAATCCTTTCAAATCCTAAAGCTTTTTGCCTCTGGCTTTCTCTGTCAATGCAGAAAGATGTGTAGTCATTCCTCAGAATGTGTAGAGTCACAGCGATTCCCCTCATGTGGAGATGTGACTTTTATCACTGGTCGCAACCAAGAAGATTTTATAACATAAAAAAATAAGTGCTATTGTCACCTCCTTGACTGCCATAGGCAATGCAGTCTGGCAGTGCTGAAAGGTCTGAGTCTTCTTTTCATGAGGCCACACACACAGCTTGGTAAAGCACAATGTCCTCATGTACAGTTCTTGGGTCATATAAAGACCCTGGGTGGATAGGCCCCCCCCCCACCCCGCTGAGAACCCGCACCCTCCTCTGCCTCTCTCCTGTGCCCATTGGTACTGCTCTGCCTGACCCTATCCCCTCCTCCAATTGCTTGTCCAGTACAAAGGGCACCTCTAGTTACAAACTCATGACACCCTTTCTCCTGGTGGCTCCTGTCAGATAGAATAGCACACACACCCTCTTTTATGATGAAGTCTTGAAAGAGTATCTGTGAAAAGTGTTGATAAGTGTATGGAAGAAATCTTGACAAAGGGTCCCAGAAGGGCTCTCAATGAATCTTCAAATATATCTTTAATTGTACTATAGTCAGTTGACCTCAATCAATAACTGAATCTTGAAAGCTGAGCATCTTTTAAGCAACCTCAAAATCCTCAGCAATAATAAAGAGAGAAAATGCTGGAAAGACTCAGCAGGTCTGGCAGCATTTGGAGAGAGGAACAGAGTTAATAGGCGGGACTTTCCTGCCACTCCCACTGCTGGGATCTTCCAGTCCCGCCAACAGTGACCCCCTGCTGTGGGTTCCCCAATGGTGGAGGGTGCAAACGATGGGAAACCCTGCTATCAGCAGTGGGACTGGAAGATCCCGCTGCTGGCCACCAGATTCCCCAGACACAAAACAGGCCTCAGTGAGAGCAGAAAATCCTGCCCAACGTTTTGAGTCCGCATCATCAGGACTGGAAACTCTTGGCTCTTTTTCTCTCTTCACAGAGGCTGCCAGACCTGCTGAGACTTTACAGCAATTCCCTGTTTTTTCCAGCATCCACAGTATTTTGCTTTTATTCTTAGCAATAACTTACTTTATTTCTGGCAGCTAGTCGCTGTTAGGACAGAGCATTAATTGAATTGTTACTAACCAAAAGCCACACAGTCACTTTAATGAGTGCGCAAAGGAAAGTTATTATCATTGGCCCCTGAGCAATCCTCTGGTGCCGAGGATTGCTAACTGTTCCTAACTGTGCTTCAACACTTTTATTGATATGGTATTTGACACTCAATGTGGGCTGGTCCAGGATCCATTCCTTCTGTGTTGCTTGAGAACATCTATTGACTTCAGAGGATGTAAGCAGGTCTTTAGGCTAAGTGTGAAGAAGATCACTTTAAAACGCATGGCTAAACTGCAGGATCATTTCACATAAAGAATATGTGATCTTCTTTGTGTATGAGCAGTTTTCAAACTGTGGGTTTACACATAAAAGTGTAGTTTTAACTAACTGTACAACCTTGTCCTTCTGTAGAAGCCACGTTCTCATTAATAAACAGTGAAACAGAGCTCAGTGCCAATTCCATCTAGTATCTCTCACACCGACTCACTGAAAGAAAACAATCCCTTGGTGTAATTTAAATGAATTGGCCTCACAAGAACGACAACATCCTTCACTGGGATGGAAGGAATGATTTTAATAAATCGATGTGTAGTACACTCGAGGAGTATTGTTCCAGTTATTGATTTTGAGGAAGATTACTCAGATTTCCACGTTCAGCTTTTAAGTTTGTGTTTCAGACATGATTGCATTTCTACACATTGATTTGTGGAGAAATCCTTAATTTCCCACATTGTCTTTAAACATAACCTTGCTTAAAAAAAGGCTTCTGCAGTACCATGCAGGAAATCATTTTTCAACATTCCTGCTGAGTTGAAACAAACCAATGCTATCAGATTGAGGTTTTTCTGGGAAAGTCATTGCGTAAGTTGTATGGGATAATTACATAGCATGGAGAGCACAAGATCAGACTATTCAGCCCAACTTAGTAATGTTGGTGTCTACATGTTCCTCATAGGCCCACTCCAGCCTTGTTCATCTCAATTAATCAACATGACCTTCTACTCCTTTCTCCTTCATGTGTGTGTCTAGTTTCCCCGTAAGTGGAGGGTGTAAGTTTGCTGCTAATATGCCTTGGGTTGGTGCCAGTCACATACCGAACATCTAGCTGCTTGAAGAGATTCTGCAAAGGCACAAAAAAGACAAAACGACTGAGGAACTTGGAGTAGTGATCCTCATGTGGCATAGGTAGGCATTTACATGTCAGCAGTGCTTTTGGAAAGATTGACCTTTAGACAGGATGTTGGATTGCAATGTATGGACAGCACGGTGGCACAATGGTTAGTGCTGCTGCCTCTCAGCACCAGGGAACCGGGTTCGCATCCCGGCTTGGGCCACTGTCTGTGTGGAGTCTGCACATTTTCCCCATGTCTGTGCGGGTTTCTTCCGGCTGCTCCGGTTTCTTCCCAGAGTCAGTATGGGTTGTACGGTGGCACATTGGTTAGCACTGCTACCTCACAGTGCCAGGGACCCAGGTTCAAATCCTGGCTTGGGTCACTGTCTGTGCAGAGTTGCATGTTCTCCCCATGCCTGCATGGATTTCCTCCGGGTGCTTTCCTGTTCCTTTATTGTTCTAGTCACCTGGATTGGGTGTAATTGAATAGAAGTGATTCACACACCCCATTAAATTGTTTCAGCTTTCCTATAGAGGTTTTCCCCTTCTCCCATTGCCAGACCCTGCATTCTGCTTTCTGCAGTAAAGAAAGTGAAAAGGATTGAAAGTTATTACATGTCAAAGTGACACTGAAGGATCCCATGTGAGAAGAAGGAAGATGAAAATGTGTTTGTGCAGCTGAAGAGGCATTAATGTTTTGGAGCTTTGAGAACTAGACATGTTTGTACTATGAACTTGAGTGGCACAGTGGGATTGTCACTGGATGAGTAATTCAGAGATCTAGGCTAATTCTTGAGGGACCTGGGTTTGAATCCCACCATGGCAGATGGTGAAATTTGAATTCTATAAAAGAATCTGGAATTAAAAGTCTAATGATGACCATAGGGGAGGTGACGGCCTAATGGTATTATCGCCAGACTATTAATCCAGACACTTAACTAATGTTCTGGGGACCTGGGTTCGAATCCCGCCACAGCAGATGGTGGAATTTGAATTCAATAAAAAAATTATCTGGAATGAAGAATCTACTGATGATCATGAACCCATTGTCCATTGTTGGAAAAACACATCTGTCCTTTCGAGAAGGGAATCTGTCATCCTTACCCAGTCTGGCCTACATGTGACTCCAGAGCCACAGCAATGTGGTTAACTCTCAACTGCGCTCCAAGGGTAAACAGGGAGGGGCAATAAATGCTGACCAGCCTGCAATGTCCATGTCCCATGAATGAATAGAAAAAACTGAAACTATTGTCATTTGATGAGGAGCGTTGAAAGAAGATGCAGAGGAGTGAAAGCTTTCAGGATACATGTAGAAGAAGAGAGGCAGAATGTATTGAGATGAAAAAAACAAACTCCTTGGTGAGAAGTGTAATCATCCAGTGTCCCACTTCCACTCCTCTGTCAACGTTAATTAACATCTTTGGCATAGTGCAGCCAAATTACAGCCCCTCTCCTATTTGCTGCCACTCTTTACATCCAGCTGTTTCTAAGACTTTGCCAGGCGTACAGCTTGTAGCAGCACTCTCAGCTCACCTCATTATACCACAGAGACCTTTCTTTCCTGCCTGTGCTACTGCCATTGTATTCTGGCAGGGAAACCTAAAAATCATTATCACGAGGCGGCATCTTAAAATCTGGAAGGAACAGGCATTAACCAGGATGCACTGAAAGCATTTTGTCAAAACCTTCAGCTGCCTTTAAGTGGGAGCTACTTACAACTATCAGGAGCAGTGAAAATGTCCACTTCCTTGCTCAGGATGTTCTGACCTTATGATGGAGGGAAGGTTATGGCTGAAGCAACTGAAGGAGGTTAGACCGAGGACACTAACCTGAGAAAGCTGATGTCCGAGACAGAGCTGATTGACCTCCAACCATAAATATCTTCTTTTGTGCTCGGTATGGTTCCAACCAATGGAGAATCTTCCTCTTATTTCCGATTGACTTCATAGAATCCCTGCAGTGCAGAAGGAGGCCATTCGGCCCATCAAGTCTGCACCCACAACAATCCCACCAAGCACTATCCCCATAACCCCACATACTTACCCTGCTAATTCCCCTGAAACTAAGGCCGGAATTTTACTCGCAGGATGGAAATCTCCGTTGGCCTCTGGCGGGATTTTACAATCTTGCCCGAGTGAGGTCATTTTTAGCGTGGCACATCCACCTAATGTGGAGATGCCGGCGTTGGACTGGGGTAAACACAGTAAGAGTTTTAATAACAACAGGTTAAAGTCCACATAACCCATACATCTTTGGAGTGTGGGAGGAAACTGGAGCACCCAGAGGAAACCTACGCAGACACAGGGTGAATGTGCAAACTCTGCAGACAGTCACCCAAGGCCAGAATTGAACCTGGGTCCCTGGCACTGTGAGGCAGCAGTGCTAATCACTGTGCCACCGTGCTGATTTCAGTTTTGCTGGGGCTCCTGGATGCCACACTTGGTCAAATGTTGTCTTGATGTCAAGGGCAGTTACTCTCACTTCACCCCTTGAGTTCAGCTCTTTTGTCCATGTTTGGCATTTTGTCCATGTTTGGCCTAAGGCTGTAATGGAGTTAGGAGTTGAGTGGCCCTGGAAAACTCAAACATACTGAGTGTCTGTGAGCAGGTTACTGCTGGACTGCACAAATTAAATACGGACACTTTCTGTCCAGTTCTATAGATCCAACTCGCTCGTATTTTATATATTTTAATTTATCTATTGTTACAGATGTATGAGCAATCACTGTTACTATGATCCCCAAAAACACCATTATCTCAATGACTAACTCAAGGCATTGCATGGCAGGATTTCATGTTTTAAGACTTTAATGTAACAAACGCACCAACATCAGCATAAGCATCACAACATGAAGCCCAGTCCATCACTCAAACCAGTCTCCCACCCATTCACATTGTCTACACTTCCCGCTGCCTCAGAAAAGCAGCCAGCATAATCAAGGACCCTACGCACCCTGGACATACTCTCTTCCACCTTTTTCCATTAGGAAAAAGATACAAAAGTCTGAGATCACATCCCAACCGACTCAAAGAAAGCTTCTTCCCTGCTGCCATCAGACTTTTGAGTGGACCTATCTCACATTAGTTGATCTTTCTCTACACCCTAGCTATGACGGTAACACTACATTCTCCACTCTCTCCTTTTCCTTCCCTATGTACGGGATGCTTTGTCTGTATAGCGCACAAGAAACAATACTTTTCACAATATACTAATACATGTGACAATAATACATCCAATCAAATGTTATACATTACATTTTTAAAAGAAAATTTTTAAATACTTTTCCAATTCAATCAAATCAAATCCAATTCAGAGTCTCAACAAGTTGAGACATTTCAGATCCAGGCTGACAAGACAGGGCGAGCGACCAAACCACCCTGTCCTGGGCCTGATCTACATGAGCCAAGCTGATTGGAGAAGGGGGAGGTTCCTCCTCCAAGACTTGAGCTCATTTGCATCTTAGCCAAAAGGCCGAGATGCCGCTTTAAAAAATTGCTTCAAATGAAACATATGAAGCCTCAGTGTAACCTAATGACCTCAGCCAAGTGCGGCCGACCATGGGCTGCCGACCATACTACACTTGAAACATATAACGTATAACATATAATATGTTATACATTACATTGCTCTTTCTGCAGGAATGTAGTCTTGTGATTAAAATTTCAAGCTCCTCCTGGCTTTAGCAGGATGTCTTCTCCCTGCCTCATCAAGGTGAATCTTCCAGCGTTCTTTTCAAAGAAAATCTTCTGAGCAAAATCGAATAGACTTCCAGGAGCAAGATATTCTCTGGCAGCTCTTTGCTTTTTAACTCCCCACAGCCCTTCTTTCCACAAACAGGCTTCCAACCTTACCAGCACTCCACTTGGTGATGAACCCAAAAACAATCCTTTTCTTCTGCTTGGCATAGCAGCATAGTGGCAAACTCTGTCAGATTGCCACTCTCGACAGATTTAACATCGCTGCAATTGCACAGCTCCTGTCTCGACCAACCTTCCTCACTCAGGCTGGGTGAGACAGGAGCTGTGCAGCACACCCCTGGCAGCATCAGTGCAGGGTAACTGGGGCACAGAGAGGTTGGTCACACCCCCTTTCTATGGCAGTCAGACTGAAGAGGAGAGCAGGGAGCGTAGCAGCGAGGTGGAGGGTTGGACTCGGAGGGGTCAGAGCCAGAAGTGGGGTCAGACTGGAGGGTGAGGGAGGGGGGAGTGGTTGAACTGGTAGAGGTGGTTGAGGGGGGGGGGTTGGTTTCAGACCAGAGAGGGGAAGGGGATGATTAGGCAACAGGTGGGAGAGTGGGGAGGGAGGGGATAGTGGTGGGCCAAAGGGGGGGGCGGTGGGGTCCAGACCAGAATGGGGTTTGGACCAGAAGTGGGGGGAGCAGTCTGACCGAAGGGGCCGATGGGGGTAGTGGGGTGAGTTGCCTGGGGGGATCGTGTGTGCATGAGGTGCCCCCTGGGAGAATGGGTCTGGGTGTTTAGATAGTTACTCTGGAGTTAGAAGTGTTTTTTTTCCCTTCTAACTCTTGCAGAGTAACTAACGGAGCAAAACTGGCAGAACCATCAAAGTTAACAATCTGAACCACTTCTGTTGGATGGTTCCCAGTCCAATTGTCCAGGGAAAATTAGCACTCATTGAATCATAGAATCCTACAGTACAGAAGGTGACTCACCTGATGAAGGAGCAGCGCTCTGAAAGCTTATGATACCAAATAAACCTGTTGGACTTTAACCTGGTGTTGTGAGACTTCTTACTGCATCTGTGGAGAGTTCCCAATTCTGATGAAAGGTGGCAGACTTGAAAGGCTAGCTCAATTTCTCTCTCCACATGTGCTACCTCACCTCTTGAGTCTTTCCAACATTTTGTTTTCTTTTATTTCAGAGATGCAGCATCTACAGTATTTTGGCATAGTTTTGATAGACTTTTGTTACCTAAGAGTAATTAAGGGATATGGGGCAAAGGCAGGTCATGAATTTAGGTCACAGATTAGCCAAGATCTCAGTGAATGGCAGAACAGGCTCAAGGGACAACATGGCCTACACTTGTTCCAAGGTTTGTGTTTCAAATTCCATCAGAAAAAAAGCTATTCTTCGAATTATGAAGAATTTCTTTCACCTGATGTTAATTACAAATGGGACAGAACAATAGGTTTTGAACAAGTTATGAAAATGCTAGACATCTCATCCAACATGGTTTTTTATCTATATGAAAATCTTGCTTTACAAAACATTTTGCAATCGGTTTTCATATTTAATTCTTGAACATTTTAATTGTTTGCTCTTGATATTGGAATCATAGAATCCTACAGTGCAGAAGGAGGCCATTCAGCCCATCAAGCCTGCACCAACGACAATCCCACTCAAGCCCTATCTTCATAACTCCATGTTTTTACCCTGCTAAACCCCCTGACACAAAGGGCAATTTGACATGGCCAATCAACCTAACCCGCAGATCTTTGAACTGTGGGAGGACACCAGGGCACCCGGAGGAAACCCACGCAGACACAGGGAAAACGTGCAATCTCCACACAGACATTCACCAAAGGCCGGAATTGAACCCGGGTCCTTGGTGCTGTGAGGCAGCAATGTTAACCATAGCGGCACCATGCTGCCCTATTATATTTTAATAGTATTTGCAGATTAACAAAGTCCATTTTAATGAGGGAAAAGATTTAAACGAGACTTTAGCACATCTTTTAATATAGATTTGCTTATATCTGAATAGTTCTTCGTGATATAGTTTAAAAGTAATGATGTTTTTTAAAAAAATACTTCAACTAATGTTAACGATAATCGGTGTTGGTCTTTCTGGATTTTTTAGACTGATCAGTTTAAGAGAAACACCTTTTGATAGATTTATTTGGCGGGCAGAGCCTGGTGGACACAGGGCATGTGGACCATGTGGAGGACTGGAGCAAATGAGGCCTGTGCGGCCGTCAACATTTGGTGGTAGCACTTATGGTGCTGGCGGAGAACAAGCACAGCAGAAGGTTGGTGCAGCCTAACCAAGTTTCCTTGGCCAGCAAGATTGTTTCTGTGAGAGATGGGATAGATGGGATGGATGGAGTGACGTGGGATGAGTTAGCATGGGAGGGGTGGATCAGGTGATGGATTTGGTTCAGTGTGCCAAAATGGCGGGGGTAATGATTCAATTCAACTGCTTAAAATGAAGAATAACTAGGTTTTAATACACAAGTTGCATGAATTAAAAAGAATGCATCAGGGTTGATTCTATTGATGAAGAAGTTATTAACTGTCTATATCTTCCAGAGTTTGTCTCCAATAGACATATTGCTGCACAAATTACACACATAGAAAGAGTAGTAGTAATTTTGCTTGCAAATTTAGATTCTAAACAAGGACAATGAACGTGATTGGTATTTTGAAAGCTGTTTACTTTGACGATTGACGTTGGAAATATAGAGTGTGATTCTCTGGATGCGCTCGCCCCAAAACCGGAGAATCTGCCCGAGATCAATGGACCTTTGCGTGGTCCACCCCTGCCCGCTACAATTCCGGTGGCCGGCGGGACAGGAGAATTCCCCCCCATAATATGCAAATTTAAAGGAATTAGATTGTTTATTCCTCAAATAATATTGAGCCCATCAGATGTAAACTCAGGAGAAACAGTTCCTGATTTATTTACCATATGGTTGATTATAAACAAGTCACAATGTTAGCCTCTTGACAAAATTTGTGTTTATATTCCTGGCCTGTTCTTACACATAGGCCAAAATTGTCCAGCTGTTCCCACTGGCAGTATCTTCCAGTCTTACAGATGGCAACCCCTCCACCATGGGATCTCTCGCGACAGATCCTGCAAATAGGAAAACCCATTGACAGCCACGGGACTGAAAAGTCACACTGCCAGCCATTGACGGGGCACCTCTGCTGCCTCAAGGGGGTGGGGGGTTGGAAATCCCACCCATAGACAGCTAGCTTTATGTAGCTTTTGTCCAAAAGTTGAGGTTTTCATTCTATTAAAGTCTCTGGTGAAAGAATAACCAGAAATTCCGCAGGGAAAGAAATAGCATTGCCACCTTCCATCTCCAAACCAAAGCCACTCCAACCTCAATTATACAGCTTCAGTTTGCAGATGATGCTTGTGTGTATTTTCGCTCAGAAACTGTGCTCCCGATCCTTGTACACTTCTTCTCCAAAGCATACGAGAAAATGGGCCTTTCCAAAAGACCATCAGACATAGGAGCAGAAGTTGGCCATTCAGCCCATCAAGTCTGCTCCACCATTCAATAAGATCATGACTGATCTGATATAATAATCCTCAACTTTGCTTTCCTATCTTATCCCCATAACCCTTGATTCCCTCACTGATTGAAAATCTGTCTATCTCAGCCTTTAACATACTTAACGACCCAACCTCTACAGCCCTCTGAGGTAAAGAATTCCACAGATTCACCACCTCTGAGACAAGAAATTCCTCCTCACCTCTGTCTTGAATGGGTGACCCCCTTACTCTGAAATTATGTCCTCTGGTCCTAGACTCTCCCAGAAGGGGAAACAACATCTCAGCATCGAGTCTATCAATGAAGTCTCCCAATGAAGTCTGTGTGTCCAGTGCCTTCTCAAATGAGCTTGCTCCATTTTGGTCAGTCACAAGCCAGGGTCTCCTACAAATCACAGGAATGTTTGTCCTTTTCAGGGATGCCCTAGAACATTCCGAAAACACTTCTGCCGTCCTCCTATCATGACCAAGTTATGAGTGAAGTAGTTGCTTCTGGAGTCTGGTGACAGGTATACTCATGGGCACAAATTTACCACCTCGCCGGGCGGTGATCAGCACAGCGAGCCGGGAAATTAGCGGGCAAAACTAAAAATCTGATTTGCGCCCGGTGCGGAACAGTTTGCGTTCTTCCCAGCCCCTTTCGAAAGGGCGTGATGCTGATTAGAGATTAGAGAGAAGAAAGCTAAGAGGAAACTTGATAGAGATGTTCAAAATCATGAGGCAGATGGACAGAGTAGATAGGGCGGCACAGTGGTTAGCACTGCTGCCTCACAGCTCCAGGGACCTGGATTCAATTCTGACTTTATTTAGGTGACTGTCTGTGTGGAGTTTGCACATTCTCCCTGTGTCTGCGTGGGTTTTCTCCAAGTGCTCCAGTTTCCTCCCACAGTCTAAAGATGTGCAAGTTAGGCAGATTGGCCATGCTAAATTGCCCCTAAGTGTCCCAAGGTGTGTAGGTTAGGTGGATTAGCCATGGTAGATGTATGCGGTGGAATTGAGATCTTGGGTAAAATACTCAGTCAGAGAGTTGGTGCAGACCCAATGGGCTGAATTGTCTTTTCTGCACTGTAGGGATTCTATGATATCAGGCCTATGTCAATGGACAGAATTAAGTTGCAAGTGTTGTCTTTTTTATTTAAAGACCAGGAGATTTAAATGCCTTGACAACTCCAATGAGTTCAGCTAATTTTATGCACCTTCATTGTCTACTTTTAACAACCTCAAAGAGCACTGACCTCAAAGAGCACTTGACCTCAAAGAGCACTTGACCTCTCCAAAGAACTCCAAGATATTTGGACCTTCTCTTGGAAAGCGCAAAACCCAGAAGTTGTGTTTTGGACATCCCACTGATGAGAATTGGATCTGTTGAAGGCAGCTTTTACATGTGTGACCGCCTCTATGGGCCATGGATGTAAAAGCTGTAACTTGCCCTGTTAACCCCAGCTTGTGGAAGTGGTGGGTGCTGTGTTCGGAAGTGGAAATTTCGAAGACTGGGCTCTGGCCATTTTGCCTAAGCCCTGTCCATTGTTACAAAAATTCAGGCCTATGTAGCCAATCCATCATGCTATAAGCAGTTAAGCAATAGCATTGTAACAGAATGCTACAATTGCAAGAGGTACACTAATTAACCATTTGCCCTCATTAACTCTCATTTATCAAAAAGACCGCTATGTGAACCAAGACTTCTTATTCAGATTAAAGTTCATATAGAATTTAAACTGTACATTGAGAATGCTATTGCTACCTACTTAATAATGTCAAGTGGTAGTTGGAAATAACAGCTGAGCAAAATCTTGTGCTGGGTAATATTATTAAAGTGTAAAGTGCATCTCTCCAAATTAAGCAGCGAAGTGTAAAATGAATTCTGATCCTGAAAAGGTTACAGCAAGGTCTTCGATAACTACTCCTTTTCTTTTTATAAAGTGACCACGGATGACATTTATCAAACTGTACATAGTTGAATGCCACCAAAAGCATAAAAAAAAGCTTTCATTTAATTAGGACACTGAAGTCGGGGCTGTTCTTTTTCGTGTAAAAAGATTGATTTTTGGGCTTCATTTTTCCTCTTTTTTTTGCCAACTTCCAAACTGCATTCTAAGCGTACATTTGTTCACATTTATTTTACAGAGGAATAAAGCATAGACAAATGTAAAAGGTTGTACTTCATTTATCATATGGGGAGAGGTCATTGTTTGCAAATTTCTGTACACATAACTGAGCTGCTCCCAATAAGTCTCCATGAATCTTACAATGACAGTATACTTCAGCGAGGGAAAATGGGACTCTGAAAATCTAGGATTCTGACAGAAGCAATGGGCAAATTAAGCAAACATGAAGTATAGCAGTGCCAGTGTGTCAGTAAACTGCATTTCATGCCTAATTTTCTGTTTGGTGTTGTTAGGAAACCAAACTACATGACTTTGTTCAAAAATACATTTGTAAAACTAAAGCAGAAATATTTGTATGACACAATATATTTGATAGCAGGTTAGATAAAGGGTAGCGATGTGAGATTTGAATGTGTTAATTGAAAACAACTAATACACATTAAGAACTTTAATACGTAGCTCAGTATAAATCTATTTTGGATTTGAACTGCACTCTTTTTTTAACCCATTCCATAACAACTGTCAGCTATTTGAAGGTTATTAATTAGTAACATCTATAAAAAATGTTTATATATAGGCCAAAATCAGTTCAAACACAATTGTATTTTTCCCTCCCTTTTCAGCATTTTGAAGGGTCTATTTTCTCCATGAAACCTCATCTTTTCCTCCATCACTCCAATCACATGTTCCCACTCGCCCAGCACTTTCTGATGCAAAGATCTGCAATATCTCCTTTTGACCTGACCTCCTTTCCCAATGTCCAAGCCCACAAACACCTTCTCAATATAACACAGATTTACATGTACCTTTTCTGACTTACATAGAATCCTCCAGTGCAGGAGGAGGCCATTTGGCCCATTGAGTCTGCACTGACCACAATCCCACCCAGGCCCTATCTCCACAACGCCATGCATTTATCCTAGCTAGTCCCCCTGACACTAAGGGGCAATTTAGCATGGCCAATCCACCTAACCTGCACATGTGATGCTGTCCCCTGGACACTGAGGATAGATCAAATGCAGACTGGGTGATCGTTTTGCTGAACACCTCCATTCTGTCCACCCATGTGACCCCGAGCTTCTGGTAATTGTCACTTTAGTTCTTCATCCTCCACCCATTCTGAGCTCTCTGCCCTCAGCCTCCTTTAATATTCTCATGAAGTGCAATGCAAGCTTGTAAAAAAGCACTTTGGCCTCAACATTGAGTTCAACATCAATTATTTTTATTTATTTATTAGTTACAAGTAGGCTTACATTAACACTGCAATGAAAGTCCTCTAGTCGCCATACCCCGGCACCTATTCGGGTACACTGTTGGAGAATTTAGCATGGCCAATGCACTTAACCATCATGTCTTTCAGACTGTGGGAGGAAACCGGAGCACCTGGAGGAAACTCATGCAGACATGGGGAGAACATGCAAACTCTGCACAGACAGTGACCCAAGCCAGGAATTGAACCCGGGTCCTTGGCAACAGTGACTACTTCAACATTGTCTTGTGGCTAAATAAGACAACAAAATGCATTCTCTGAACCCATCATTTGTTTCCTTATTGATCCATTACCCGCCATTCTTAACTTGAGCCATTCTATTTTTCTGTGATTTAATCAATCCTGCCCCCCACCTATCACAGAGCTCCCCTTTTCTCCTTGCTTCCATTATGAATCTGCTCACATCGTTCCCTAGTTTGCATTTGGTTCTAAGCAGCTAAATCTATAATTTGGTTCCCCTCTGATAACTATCATCAACCTGAAACATGAACTCTTTTCCTATCTCCACTGATGTTGCCTGACCTGCTGAGTATTTATATCTCAAGATGATCTCGGTGACATGCTCACCTATACTGTGAGTTGCTTAAGGATCATAGTCAAATGGACACCATTTGTGTTTCAAATGGTGGATGAAATGGCTTTTGCTCTCTCGTATTTATACACCAAGGGTGGCATGAGAGGTCACGTGGCAATGGAAAGTCTATGGCCTGAGTACACAAAGGCACTTCACCAAACATCCTCCTTTTTCGAAAAGAAAAGCAACATGCATACGTTATCATTGTTGTTGCAAGTCACATATATGGTCTGCGAGGAAAGTCATCATTTGTGTAGAGAAAATCGATTGTTCTAGACTGACCCACATACATCTGTCCCTACAAACGCATTGCTCACTTAATATTGTAAATGTATAGGTCTTCCAATGGTACAAGTGATGCAGGTTATTATTGACTGTTTTTCTGGTGTCTGCTCATCTCGGGGGTGATGTTGTCTTTCTGGGAATCTTGCTGTCGTGGCGAGTGTTATTGCTGTGGTAATTGTTGCTGCTGATCCGTTGCCTTTCCTGGGGAACGGTTGACCTCTGGGACTGATGGTCGTTCAGTTCTTTATGCGATTGGTGAACTCACCTTGTCCTCCTCAGCTGTCAGTGTGAAGGAGTGGCTGCTCCACTCCCACGTATGTGCCTGTGGTTATGACAAAATATCTGGCTGTTCATTTTCACCATGTACGATAAAGGTGACAACTTCTCTACACAGTGACCGAATGCATTGACTTTTGTTGAAAATGTTAAACGTTTGCACCCTGACCAACTCTACAATCTTCAGCTCTGGCAATAATTTGGGAGCTTTATTAAATTGAAATTTGGCTTTTTGTCATTTCACAGATTTTGTCACTCGCTCCTGTTACTACTTTTGGCTTCGTGGTGTTTTAGCTCTTGGAAGAAAAGTTTGGGTGTAACATGACATTAGTCACTGAACTGGACTACTGTCCATGTCCTAAGAAAGTGTGCTTCTCCACTTGAGGATTGCCTTGTACACATCTGTGCTGAATACTTGATCTTCTGATGATTCCTTTGGCAATATTTACTGGTGCCTCAGCCTTTCCATTTGACAGCAGATAGTGCATTGCTGAATTGGCCAATCATTTATGAAGTGCCTGAATTCTTCATTTGTGAATTGAGGGCCACTGTCACTCATTACAATGTCAGGAATGCCATAATGACTGAAGTTTGCATTCAGGCATTTTATAATCTCGCTATTGGTCATTGGCACAAGTTTTTCTAACTCCCAGTAGTGTGAATAGTAGCCAAATGTGATGAGATATTCAGTTCCAAGGAGAGTGAAGAGGTCTATTCCAAGCTTCATCCAGGGCCTGTCTGGGATGTCATGAGTCATGAGGGGCTATTTAGCATTATGTTCATCATAATCACCGCACTGTCTGATATGGTCCTTAATCTCATTACTCATGTTTGGCGAGTAGGACACATCTCTTGTCTTCCTCAGGTTAGACTCGATTCCTTGGTGGCTTTCATGGATGTGCTTCAGCCTTTTTTTCCTTGTCTCCTTCGGGATGATGACTCCGGTTGCTTTGTATAAGATGCCTTGTAGGGCAATCACTTCATCTCAGTATGCTCAATCCTCTCTTATAGCAATAGGTTTCTGGTTTCCATCCTTCCATCATTACTTCCTATAATACTTGGAGAGTTGTATCTGATTGTGTAGTTTGCGTGATCTGAGCACGACGCTTGCCCATCAGATTCAATGGGCATGATCTTACCAGCCATTCATGCCATGCTCCTGCTGCAGTGAGGTTGGAGAATTTGGTGCCCAGCCAAATCTCCATTCACTGCAGCGGGTTGGGAAAATCCCACTGGCGTGAATGGCCGTAACATTCTGTCCAATGTCTGCTGGATTGATGACTTCCAGAGCTTGTCATGCTGTTATTTCTCATTGAATCTGGAAGATTTCACGTTCTGTACTAGCATCAGCAACATTTTTCAAAGAGAGTGCAGCTCTTGACAGCACGTCGGTGATGTACTTTCTGCTGTACCTCACGGCCAAATGATATCTCTGCAAACAAAGTAGCATCCTTTGCCGATACTTTGGAGCAGATTGAAGGGGTTTGGAAAAGATGCTTTGAAATGACTTGTGGTCAAGCTCAATCACCACTTCATCACTCCCAAACAGTGGTATTATCACTAGACTATTAATCCAGAAACTCAGCTAATGTTCTGGGAACCCAGGTTCGAATCCTGTCATGGCAGATGGTGGAATTTGAATTAAATGAAAAAAAAAGTATCTGGAATTAAGAATCTACTGATGTCTGTGAAACCATTGTTGATTGTTGGAAAAACCCATCTGGCTCAACAATGTGTCCTTTAGGGAAGGAAATGCTCCGTCCTTATCTGGTCTGGCCCATATGTGACTCCAGACCCACAGCAATGTGGTTGACTCTCAATTGCCCTTTGAAATGACCTAGCAAGCCATGCAGTTCACGGACAACCAGGGATGGGCAATAAATGCTGGCTAGCCCATGTCCCATGAATAATGTTTTTAAAATTCACATTTCCTACACATGTCAATAATTGTCTGGAGTGTAACATCCTCTTCTCTCAGCAGACATACTTTCATGGCAGAATCCCTTAACAATCCTATCTCTCTGATCAAATCATCTGTCAGTTGGGCATCTCAATACAGTCACATAATGGTCAGTTTTCTCCCTCTCTCCCTCAGCTCTGGTCTTGAACTTGTAGCATTCATAAGCAACATTAGTAGAGGCCTCCAAAAAGTCACAAGGGAAGCATAGAATCATAGAATCCCTATAGTGCAGAAGGAGGCCATTTGGCCCATCGAGTCTACACCAACTCTCGGTCAGAGAATCTTACCCAGACCCATCCCACCACCCCCACCCCTCCCCCACCCTAGAGATCTAGAATGCAATGCAGCTTGTGACACTATTTCTCCATCACTGATAACAGAGTTGCTACCCTTATAAGAATTGTGTAAGAATTGTTTAATTCTTGTTTTATTCTCTGGCAATTTTGTTTAGAAATAGGAGCAGGAGTAGGCCACCTGGCCCTTCGAGCCTGCCCCGCCATTCAACAAGATTATGGCTGATCTGAAGCGAATCAGTTCCACTTACCCGCCTGCTCCCCATATTCCCTAATTCCCTTATCGATCAGAAAACTATCTACCCGTGATTTAAACATATTCAACGAGGAAGCCTCCACCACTTCAATGGGCAGAGAATTCCAGAGATTCACTACCCTCTGAGAGAAGAAGTTCCCCCTCAACTCTGTTCTGAACCGCCCCCCCCTTATTTTGAGGCTGTGCCCTCTAGTTCTGGTTTCCCTTCTAAGTGGAAAGAATCTCTCCACCTCTACCCTATCCAGCCCCTTCATTATCTTATATGTCTCTATAAGATCACCCCTCATCCTTCTAAACTCCAACGAGTACAGACCCAATCTGTTTAATCTCTCCTCATAAGCTACACCCCTCATCTCCGGTATCAACCTGGTGAACCTTCTCTGCACTCCCTCCAAGGCCAATATATCCTTTCGCAAATAAGGGGACCAAAACTGCACACAGTACTCCAGTTGCGGCCTCACCAGTGCCTTGTACAGTTGCAGCAAGACCTCCCTGCTTTTATATTCTATCCCCCTCGCGATAAAGGCCAACATTCCATTCGCCTTCTTGATCACCTGCTGCACCTGCAGACTGAGTTTTTGCGATTCGTGCACAAGGACCCCCAGGTCCCTCTGCACAGTCGCACGATGTAATTTTTCTCCATTTAAATAATATTCCAATTTACTATTATTTCTTCCAAAGTGGATAACCTCACATTTGCTAACGTTATATTCCATCTGCCAGATCCTCGCCCACTCGCTCAGCCTATCCAAATCTCTCTGCAGACTTTCCGCGTCCTCCACGCAATTCGCTTTCCCACTCACCTTCGTGTCATCAGCAAACTTGAATACCCTACATTCAGTCCCCTCCTCCAGATCATCTATGTAAATAGTAAACAATTGAGGCCCCAGCACCGATCCCTGCGGCATAGTTTTGTGATAAGGACAAAGAATTTCCAATATATTTTCAAATCTTCTTACATCTCCATAGGAGGCAATAGTGGGATATTCAAAGCCATGCTGACTTAATCCAATGACGAATGTCCTGTACAAGGTTGCAGGTTGAAGTTCTAATTATCCCTCACTGTTTCTTTCAGCTATCAAAATCCATTCAAATTCCGCTGCAAATTCCTGACACCAAGTTCCAAGAGGTGGATGAAAAAGTTTCCGTCCTCAAGCCTTTTTACAACAATGATAACATCTGAGGTCACATGACTTTACCAAGTTTATGGTCACTATGTGCACAAAGGCACACCTCCAAACAACATGAGCTGAAATGCGGCTTAAGCAGACATGGCCTTGATTTGAAAGTGGTGAAGTATGGACAGTCGAAAACTAAATTAGATCGACATGGAATAATGTCTGCAGACACTTTGGGATTGATTTTAACCCTACCCACTCAGCAGAAAGCAGACAAGTGAGCTATTAAAACAAATGATTACTCAATTCCTCAGGTCCTGACCAGCTTCAATATAAACCTCTGCAGTGTTTGTAGAGTGGGTGAGAGTCTTCTAAATCAATCAAATCAGTGTCCTGTTCTGTCAATAGAACCTCAATACAGTTTCAACTGGGCATGAACAAAGAAGCTTCGCAGAAGCAGGTCAAACAGAAGACGACAGGAAAGACCCTTCAGGGAAGTCTAAGATGTTTCTTTCTGCAGAACTGAAGGAGTAGGAGATGGTAACTCATGCCCCTCCACCCCCCATCCCCCATCTCCACCCCGCCCCCCCATCACAGTCTCCTCCAACACCCTTCTCGCTCCTTACCAGGGTGACAGCGGGGAGCAGTCGGTCACTCTGAAGTTCATCTGCTGTCAGCTCCTATGTTCTCTCCATGTCCATTCTACACAGAGAGTGCAATGGTTTCATTTGTGGAGGCCTCATCAACCAAAATCATCAGGACCTCTTATATGTTTATTTATTAGTGTCACAAGTAGGCTTACATTAACACTGCAATGAAGTTACTGTGAAATGTTCTTAGTCGCCACACTCTGGCACCTGTTCGGGTACAGTGAGGGAGAATTTAGCATGGCCAATGCACCTATACAGCACGTCTTTCAGACTGTGGGAGGAAACTGGAGCATCCGGAGGAAACTCAGGCAGACATGGGGAGAATGTGCAAACTCCGCACAGACAGTGACCCAAGCTGGGAATCAAACCCGGGTCCCTGTCACTGTGAGGCAGCAGTGCTAACCACTGTAATATCATGCCACCCGGGTTGGGTGGGAAATTAACTCACCAGCAGAGGTTCCCTGCCAGAACCTATTCCAAACTGTATTCTGCCCTTTCTTTTTGGCTTAATCGTGACCTTTCAAGCTTTAATATTTGCACAATCATAATGCAGTGGACATTAAAACTATATAGTTACATTGTGTAGACTTACAGCTTCAAAAATTACAGAATTTATGCAGTTAATTGTTGCAATTTGTCGGAAAGTAATGAATTACTTTGGGATGAATAAAAAAAAAGCCCCAACTCTGCAAACGCCACTATGGTGAAAGTGCTGGATGTTCTGATTCTGGGTTTGGCGGGGAAGAGGGGAGCGGCTGCAGGTGCTAACTGGAGTTGAGACTGAAGACCCCAGAAAGACTTTGGAGCCAGCCACATGGGCTGCCAGATGCAGACGCGGGCTATGTGAAAGGCCCAATTCACTGCTCTGGGATTTGTAAGAAGAATAAAACAAGAAACTGCCGTCTATTCCTCACCCTCGCACCCCACACACAAACCCCATACTCTCCATCCCAATTCATGCCTACCAGTCACACTCTAAGGCCCTTTATACCCTCATGCCAATCTATGCCCCTCCACCCACTCATAACCTTTTATTGTCTCTATGACACCTTATGCCAACCCATGCCCCCACCCAAAACCATTTACCCTTTTACACCCTCCACACCAACTCATCCAGTAGACCCCAAGTGTCATGGTCAGGTGCAACAAAAATAAAGTTCTAAGTGTCCATTTCCTTTTGTCTTTTTAGAACCATCTCATTCATCAACGCCCATTCAATACATTTAAATTCATTTAACTACTTAATTCCTAAAAGCAAACACTTATTTTGAGTACTTAATCCCTTATAAAAAAAACATTTATACACATGGCCCAGTTAAGATGTGGAAACATTCATGCAGCACAAATCCGATAAGAGTAGCCCTCAGGCTTTTGTCAATAGATAGAGTACAAATGCATGCAATAACTTTTTAAAATAAACTACAGGCTTTTTATTTAAAGGGCAGGAGATTTAAATGTCTCAAAGCTTGACAGTTCCACAGAGTTTATGCGTTTTTTAAATACACTTTCATAATTTCTCTTACTAATCCCAAAGGGCACCTTCCCTCTTTCAAAGGGTGCTTGGATCAAATCGAAAATAACTCCAGCAGCTTCAGACCTTTTCCTGTTTTGGGTATTCCACTAATGAACATTAGATCAGTTTGAATGCAGCTTGCACTTTTCATATGCAACTGCCTCCATGATGCACAAACTGCAACCCACCCCCAAAGCCCCTTTGATAAAATGGAGGATGCCAGGTTTGGGGCAGAACTTCTGGAATCAGAACTCAGGTGCCATTTTGGCGAAGGCAGAGACCCTTTCTGTTCCCGTGAAAATTCAGGCCATAATAAAAATACATATCTGGGAAAAGTGTAGTACTGATGTGGAGATGCCGTTGTAGAAACTTGATGTCTGTGTCGATATGCGCGATCTTCTTGGAGATCCTCTCCACTTGGAGCCGGCAGTTTGCGATGTCGATGGTAGTCATGATGTGGAGATGCCGTTGTAGAAACTTGATGTCTGTGTCGATATGCGCGATCTTCTCTTGTAGAAACTTGATGTCTGTGTCGATATGCGTAGTGTAGTAAAAGTGTAGTACAACAGGCGTGACAACTTTTGAGCTGATTTAACTCTCAAGTGATCGTTCTGGTCTTACTATTTCCAGTTCGCCTCCTTGCAGGACTCAGACATGATTCTCATATATTATAACAGAGAGAAAACCAGATCTACCAAAAGCAGGCTGGATTAAATTTCAGCTCATGAAATTTCAGCCACTTTAATAATAGCTTGTCGTTTCAATCTCCATTTGCACAAACTTGTTTCATTATAGATATGATAGGTTATGTTGACCAGTTAAATAACAATTATCATCAGCTAAATTAGTGGTCTAGTTTTATTAACAGTCAGATTAACACATGAGTATCATGTTCAAAGACTGAAGTATGGAGCCATTTCCAGGACAAGGTAACATGAAACATAAAAATGTAATAGAACGAAGCACACAACCTGAAGGCACAATAATTATAGAATACAATCATAGAATCTCTACAGTGCAGAAGGAGGCCATTCGGCCCATTGAATCTGCACCACACAACAATCTCACCCAGACCCTTTCCCCATAACCCCCTTACACTAAGGGGCTATTTAGCATGGCCAATCTGACTAACCCGCACATCTTTGGACTGTGGGAGGAAACCGGAGCACCCGGAGGAAACCCACACAGACACGTGGGGAGTGTGCAAACTGCACACAAAGAGTGACCTAAGGCCGGAATTGAATCTGGGTCCCTGGCGCTGTGAGGCAGCAGTGCTAACCACTGTGCCACCATGCCGCCCAAATGTGAAAATAGTCGGAATATATTAAAATGCAGCCATTGGACTTTGGACAAATGCAAGAAATAAAGATAAATTCTTTGTGTATACCATAGGAAAGACAAAAGCCCAGAGAGCCATAGCCAGTAAGAACATTCTTAATTTCCAGCACTTTTATGACATTTGATGAAAAAGGTTCAGGTTGACTAAAACTTAATGTGATAGCTCAGTAGAATGATAAAACTGACAGCTGGCCCATTGAGAGGGGTGTAAAAATGACCAGAATAAAAATGTCAAGCAAACAGTCCAGGCAACTTGAACAGTCATTTAGTATCACATATGGGTTTGAAACAGCAACCTCTTGCAGTAATCTAAATGCAAATATCAGTTTTTTTCAACATTTTATAAAGTCAAGTTTCAGCATAGTAAACAGCTTTATTACTGCGTTGTCAAATTTATTTACGAGCTCTGTTTTCACTTTAGTAATATTGGCAGCAATAGGATGTCAGCTAATGAGTTACGATCAAAAGCATTTGAATTAATTTGTTTAATGATCTGGAATGTGTAATTGAGCCGTACTCATGAATCCAGCCTTGCTCATGTTGGTCCCCAAAGAAAAATGTCTTGGAGTGGCGTGGGAGTGGGAGGAGGAGGAGGGAGGGAGGGAGGGAGGGAGGGGGAATAACAGGTAAAAACAAGCTTCAAGCACATAGTAGACAAGTATCTTTCGAGCAAATTGTGAAAAATGACTAACAGTCTTTGGATCTCACCCTGAGATCCCCATGACTGTGACTGAAGCGGACATGAAAATAACTTTTATTTTGTCTTTGATAGCTATTGCAGACACTTGCTTTCCACTGCTGGATGTAATGTGCTGGCTGTTGCCCGAGGAAGTAGCAGGTACATTTTGTGATGGAGTGCACTGCATTCCAGGTGTTGGCTTTCTGTCTTTTTGAGGACAAAAGCAACATACTGATTCCTTAGCTTGCATTATAACAATACTTTTTACTGACATTTCTCAATGAGTGAATAAACGGCATATGCATTTCCTATTATTTCCAGCCAAATCCTTTCAAGGGTCCATGAATTCATAAGGTTACCTTTCAAAATCAGGGCTTTAGATCAACTTTATGACCATTGAAAAGCTTTAGCCATATGATAAGGCCATTGGGGAATCAATAGAGTCAATGGAGTCAAATGCATTTTTCTGTTCCTTGGACCTAATGTAACTCTCCTCCTCCTTGCCAATGCAGACAATGTTGATTGGCCCCCTTGTTCATATACCATTTTGCAAAAGGGCACGGGATGGAAGTGGATATATAATGCTAAACAGTGCCTCCATCTTAAATGTAAAAGACAAGCAGCTTTCTGAAGCAGCAAAAATACTATTATTCAAAAGATGCAAAATAACAAATCTGCACTTGACAATAATTGCCTGTTTCTTAAAATGCCAAAGCATAACAACAGTCATGGGGTCAGCAGGACCAAATGGCCCTGATCCTATGTTAATAGCACTAATCTGTCCAGAGGGCCATTTACCATGATGTTGCAAATGATTGACATTATTGTGCTCTTGTGAAGTGCCATCAGGTGCTGACGCTAAGTTACAGATGCTGTTTCGGTGTAGTTCTGTCAAGTGCATGGTGGGAACAAAGATCTTGTATTTATTTGTCCTTTGCACTGGAGCGCTTTTGCAGGTGTTTTCAGGAGAAAGGCAGGGAATGATCTACATTTAATTCCTGAATTGCTTCTTTCATCAAAAAAAAATTCAGCTGCCTTTAAATTTGCTGACACTGCGTGCTCCCATTCTCTTTCTTGCTCCATTCTTTTACAACTGGTAGAAGCTGTAAAATCTAACGCTGTCTGGTGCTCTTCTGAGCTAGAGTCGGTGTCCCCTGATTAGAGTTTGTGACAACAGTAATATATCCTTAAAATGAGAGTTACTTTCCCAGATTGAAATCTTCCATTTGATAATGTGTGACACCGCAGTTGTGAGCAATGGTTACGTGTGATTTTTGAAAAGCAACATTCCGAACCACAAATTCATTTAATTAAAATATAGCTAAAAATGGGAATGGTGTGTTAGGGCATTGGACGGAATTTTCTATTCTGGGGACAGGTCGGAATTCTCTGGTCGTTCACGCCGGTGGGATTCCCTGGTCCCGCCGGCAGTGCACCCCTGCCCGCTTTCCTTGCAGAATTCCCATTGACAGCGATAGGACCAGAGAATCCCGTCACCACCGCACTCCCACTGCTGAGGAACTGGGAGGCTGGAGAATCTCACCTCCTCGCTCTCAGTGTGGGTGGGAAAATTGCCGTGATTCCCGCTGGGCGGGTAAGGTTGGTGAACATACATGATTAGCTCATTAATTATGAGTCAGTGAGGAGCTCAGCAAATCTCGTAGTGGGGTGGGCAGGAAGTCACCTGTTCCGCACTTACCTCATGGGGTCGAAGGTCGTGGTGTCATTTTTAATGCGCATTCAGACAGACAGTCACTCACTGTAGGCCAGGAGATCTGCACTCCTCCTCCAGAGTCCTTGCAGCCACAGATCGGATGAGAACAACTGGCAGATGTGAGCAACCACATTTTGGGACAGAGAGAGTGCCTCCAGCACTGGCTTTCATTCATCACTAGGCATCACCGCAACACACCTACGATCAGGCCAATGCTTACCATTTCAGCGCTCCATGTTTGCCAGCTTCATGACCTTATAAAGGACCCACTGCCTTTTTCTGCTCAGGCCCTGAGTGCTCAAGGCCCTGTTCCAACATCCGCTGGGCCCTCTTTCTCCTCATTATCAAGGCAGGGTCGCCTGAAGCCTGTATCATCGATGTCTCAATGGACCTGTGAACAAAATGAAGTGATACATTAAGTGAGCATATCCTTTATGGGGTTCCCTCGATCTCAAAGCCAGTAGACAAATGCTAAGCCTGTCACCTTGCCTCCATCTAGACATGGCATCTCCACCTCACTCATTCCAGATAACGGACACCCTGGAGGACCAGAGATAAATGTTCCTGCTCTTCGTACATGACTGCGCATGGAGACATTGCTCTTAGACCAGAGTGATGAGAACCATGTGCAAGAGGCCTCACATTGACACATTTCTGCTTGTCTCCCTTATCCTCATGACTGTACAGAGAGACCATCGCCTTGCCAGCATAGAAAGACTAACCACATGATCCCTTGTCAGCCATGACCACTCACCCCAGGCGATGGAAGTTTGGAGTCCCCCTGCACCAGCTGTGCCCTTGAAGGAATTCCACCTCCCTCCCTCCCTTCAGCCCTCCATCTGACTGCAGCCGATGGCAAATGGCACAGAATGAATGGCAGCTCCACATCTTGCTGTGATGTCAATGTTTAGAGACCCATGAGTTTTTTTTCTGACTCATTCATGGGACATGGGCGTCGCTGGCTGGCCAGCATTTATTGCCCATCCCTAGTTGCCCTTGAGAAGGTGGCGGTGAGCCACCTTCTTGAAACGCTGCAGTTAATGTTCTGTGGGTTGACCCACAATGTCATTAGGGAGGGAATTCCAGGATTTTGACCCAGCAACTGCGAAGGTTTGGCGATATATTTTCAAGGCGATATATTTCCAGCGGGAACAAACGTGCTGTAAAACAGGCTTCATCATCAAAAAAAGAAAACGAGAGAGCAGCTTTGACATTGAGTTGTCTCATAATTATGACTCTTTCGACAGCCACCTGTACTGACCTAAGATCCCTGCCACACAAAAAGACTCTCCTCCCACCCCTAACTGCACTGTCAAGTCAAATTGGAAAAATGGTGCTTGTCACCTTTCAAACTTGCTCCACCACCTTCTACCCTCCCATTGTGACACACCACCCTTCATTCACCCAATATTATCATTTCTCTCCTCTCTGTTACCTTTGAACCTCCCCCCTTTAGTCTGGAGCCTGTCAGGATCCATTGCCATTTGCCTTCCTTCCCCTCAGAACTAACATCCATTCCCACCCCCATGCCCACCCTGAATCCAATTTCTTGCCGGTGGGGAAACTTAATTTGGCCGGGCAGCTTAATTCCAGCAGGTTGGCCTTTTAATGAGGATGCGTGAGTTGCTAATGCACACAAATGTTGTTCCTGACATTGGTCACCAGGAAGCCTGACCTGTCTTTAACCCACCTGGAAAGTCAGGCGAATAAAATTTCAACAGTTCATCCCATCATTGGGAAACAAGGTCTTTGCTTCCCATCGAATTAAGTCTCGCTGCCTGCCACAATTTTGGCTGCTGGGGGAGCCGGATAATTCCGCACTTCATTTCTGCTCTCAATATACACACGAGTATTATTGTTTATACAAGGGCGCCGAGGTTTCCATCTCATTCTGGGTGATTATAGCACGCAAATTAGCCAATTCTGCAAGTTCAATCAGCAAAGTGTACACTGCTCTATCCATTAGTAGCATATGGATATCGCATGTGGATGTGGCATATGATCAAATGGACAGTTGCAAACTGATCAAAAGATGACACCAGAAACACTTTTGTACTATTTCTTCTTGTGTCTGAAGGTGCACAAGGTCTGAAGGTAACATCTTCCTGTTATCTGCTGCCACAACCACCTGCAATTGCCTCCTCCCCTATAAGATGGGTCTTCTGGCTGGGTGCCATTAAAGCATTTGCAACTCTCCCCCGTCCCGCCAAGCAGCCTGTATTCATCAAATGAGGTCTGGCCCTCAAAATGGCTCAGGCTATAAGGCAGCCATTTCATATTCTTTGATTCTTTCTTGGAGCAACGCTTTACTCTTTGGGCATATTAAGATGGGCACTGGGTGGAGAAATAAAGTCACTTGCATGAAATCACGATGTGATAAACTTTAGAAAAGGTCGGGGGGGGGCGAGATTTGCGGGGTGGGGGCAGAAATTCTGAGGCTTCTCCTTGTGGTGGCGACAGGTTGCAGTGTGGGCTGAAGGATTTTTGTGCCCCAGTGGGTGTATCTCACGCCCATTACTTTTAATGCACACAGTGAGGAAATATTATGCCAACTTAAATGATGGCAGTGGGCAGGCTGTGCTGAACATGCTGTTAAGTATCGGCATGTCTGAGCAGGGGGTGCAAAATCATGAGAGGCCCTCATGAGTTCAAGCTAGCCTGTGATACTGAAAGCCAGCCTGTACTTCTTAAAGGAGAGATGCACAGTGGCAGATGCTGGGGTGGAGGTCATTCTAAAAGTGATTTTGTCAGAGGGAAACCTCAAAATCAACACAACATCACAGTGAATGGCACATTTCCCTCTCCCACAAGTCTGGCGTGTAACCGGAGGCAGCAGCAACGTCAAACCAGTGGGGACAAATACTGCATCTTCACATCCCAGTAGAGGAGATGGTGATCATCATGATTGGAGTGACAATTAGCGAGACTGTGGCCAGAATTGGGGCTGAAACAACAGAGGATGATAGTCATAGAAACCTTACAGTGCAGAAGGAGGCCATTCAGCCCATCGAGTCTGTACCAACAACATTCCCACTCTGGGCCCTATCCCCACAATCCCACATATTTACCCTGCTAATCCCTCTAAACTACACATCCAAGGACACTAAGGGGAAAGTTAGCATAACCGATCAACCTAGTATCCTCCTTCCCACCCCACAACCTCTACTGGCTTGCAATAGTATTGTCTCAGTGCCCACCTCTTGCTTTCCATACCTCTCTTCACCACAATCCTACCATTATGACTTTCTCCTCTCAGGCACCAAACAACTGCCATCTGGCCATGAAAGTGGTGGTAGAAGGGGAAGAGGATGTGTTTCTATAGAAATAGCTCTTGAGGCTAAAGGGATCAAGGGATATGGAGAGGAAGGTGGAATCAGGACATTGAACATGATGATCAGCCATGATCTAGATGAATGGCAGAGCAGGTTTGAAGGGCCGAATGGCCTACTCCTAGTTCTATTTTCTATGTTTTTAAATGCTGGAATGCAGTGATGAAGAAGAAACACAGACATTCAAATTCACACTCCCAACTTAGATGTTGACACTGAGTTTACTTTAGGGGATAGCTTAGGATTGTGATGAGACTCTGGGCATGTGTGGCCTGTAGCCAGGGCTAGGGAGCAAGAATAGGACAGGTGCCTGCTTGCAGTAGGGGGAGGTCACATGTAGGTTCTATTGTAGAGGAAAAACGCTGTGGAGATGAAAATTTGAAATAAAAACTGAAAATGTTGGAAATATTCAGCAGGTCTGGCAGCATCTATAGAAGTCATGATGTGTAGTTGCCAGCGTTGGACTGGGGTGAACACAGTGAGAGTTTTAACAACACCAGGTTAAAGTCCAACAGGTTTATTTGGTAGCAAATACCATTAGCTTTTGGAGCGCTGCTCCTTCGTCAGATGGAGTGGAAATGTGCTCTCAAACAGTGCACAGATACACAAAATCAAGTTACAGAATACTGATTAGAATGTGAATCCCTACAGCCAACCAAATCTTAAAGATACAGACAATGTGGGTGGAGGGAGCATTAAGCACAGGTTAAAGAGATGTGTATTGTCTCCAGACAGGACAGCCTGCAAGTCCAGGAGGCAAGCTGTGGGGGTTACTGATAATGTGACATAAATCCAACATCCTGGTTTAGGCCGTCCTCATGTGTGCAGAACTTGCCACCCTGCTCTGAGGGTGGAGTTGACACTTGCTGCTTGAACTCGCTGGGTGGATATGGTCTCCTGTTGAGAGTCATTCTTCCCTGCCCTTCCTGCCTCTTTCAGTATCTTGCCCTGCTCTGAGTTGCCTCTGCTTATGCTCCCCATCCTGCTGTAATTCAAGGGGAATGCCTACCACTGTATCCATGTCTGCGAGCAAATGGTTTGTGTAGAATTCCTGACATTTGGACAAAGCTGTGAGCGCTTACCACATCACTCTCAACTTTGTCAATTTTAAAGAATGATGACAGCCACTAAACGTGTCTACAATTGCAGCTACACCCAGTATAAATCAGTCAGCGGCTAAGTGTGATAACCCCTTTAAGTAGAGCTTGTGGTGATGGTGGGGATTCCTTCTTGCTGCTGAATGCACATTCAGTTGTGTGTGTTTGAGAGGGTGTTGGCTGGAGTGTTTGTGTTCGCACCTTGTTTTCAGTGATAAGTTTCAGGAAACTTGAGAAACCCACGATTGCATCATTAAATTGGAATGCAGGTTGGAGTACCACTGCAGTGGAGTGATTAACATTTTTAAATTGGTGAATCAGTTCTCCAGAGGAGGTTTCTCACAACACGACAGAAGCACCTAAGTGAAACCCAGAAACCGGCACTTGAGGCACTTCAGCTCACCCCAAACTACATGGGAAACCAAACACTGCTTCATGTTGAACTTTCCTCCATGGTCCCACTTTCTAATTGAATGGCAGGCTAGCCTTTTGCATTGAGAAACAAAACACAGAAATGATTGAATCAGCAAGTGTTGAAATTTAATATTGTTTTCCCATAATGCACCTATTTTGTATCATCCATTAAACTAAGTGTGGCCTCCTGTCTTAATATCTTCCTCTATGACACAAGTCAAGTTTGTTTGATAATTGCTCTTGTGAAGCAGTTTGGGTTGTTCTACTGCATTAAAGGTGCTAAATAAATGCCTGATGTTGTGATCTTGTTGTAGGTTATTGTGCAAGTAGTATCATAGAATCCCTACAGTGCAGAAGGAGGCCATTCGGCCCATTAAGTCTGCACTGACTCATACTCAGGCTTACCACTTAACCCCACGTATTTACCCCACTAATCCCTTAACCAATGTATCTTGAGATGTTAAAGGACAATTTTAGCATGGCCAATCCACCTAACCTGCACATCTTTGGACTGTGGGAGGAAACTGGAGCACCCAGGGGAAACCCATACAGACCCATGCTGTGAGGCAGCAGTGCCATCCACTGTGCCACCATGCCTCCCTAGTAGGTTGTGAGAAGGAAATAATGTTAGTACATGGTATGAAAGGAAGACAATAAGAAGTGATGAAAGCAAAATATTGCAGATTCTGAAAATTTGAAATAAAATAGAAAATACTGGATAAACTAAACAATTCTGCAGCATCTGTGGAGAGAGAAACAAAGTTAAAGGTTCAACTCTGTACGACTGTGCTTGGAATGAGAAAAAGAGCTGTTGTGGGACATTCTTTATGAATATAGGCTGAATGATGTGTCAGGAATTAAGGAATAGTTTGCGTAATACAGGAGGAGGCAAAATGACCCTTCAGGAGTTGCATGAGGGACCCAGAGCAATTTTATTTTCATTCGCTGGCTAGGCCAGCATTTATTGTCCATCCCTAGTTGTCCATCAGAAGGTGGTGTTTATCTGCCTTCTTGAACCTCTGTAGACCCTGAGGATCCTTATTTACCTGGCTACTCTTGTGAGGTAATTGAACTTCTTACGTCAAATCACTGATCCTATCAGCATACTCTCTCGAGGTGTTTGATGGGTGCTACTGCAGGGCTGGGAAAGAGCTTCCTTCCTTGCCCTAACTTCATCCACTGAAACCTGAAGGGAGGCATTAGAAATGCACATGGCAAAGCTTCTACTCATCTCAGCAGCTAGCATATCTCCAGTATACTTGAGCAAAATATCTGACCGTACAATCTCACTTTGAGTGTCGCGTCTCTGCTTTAGATAGCTCTTGAAACTCCCATCAGAAATTGTGTACAGCAGGTTGCCTGATCTCTAATGCAATCAGGGGGATACACTATCTGTCAAATGGTAATGAGGCCTGGGAGTTAAAATTGTCTGAGCCCCTGGCTGACAGTATTATGCAGACTTCCTGACCACCAGTTAAAATTGGGGCTTATGTGTTAACCCAGTCAAAGAAGAAGTTAGATTGTGCAAATTTGATGAGCTATGCACGAAACCTTTCTAAGAAAGCACATAAAAAATAGGCATTTACCGAAGCTATGAACCATTATGTCGACCCAGACATTTCCCTATAATCCTTCTAATTTTTCTCCATAGTTATATTTATTTCATGAATACTTGAGTAACAATGTCATCTGCTAGAGATTAGCCTTCCAACATTTCAACTTTGGATCCAATTGTGAAAGATAAACTTACTGGTATAATTTAAGGACTTAAAAATGCCAAAGCACAGCACTGGAGTGACATTAAAATGAAAAGTGGATTAAAAGATGATCTTAGGGATTACCATGTGTGATATTGGAATATAATGGATTAAAGTTTATATGGAAATATTGTGTATGGTATTTTAACACCTCCATTAAATTTGTAGACAATATTACGTGACATGAATGTGTGAAGAGTTTGCACATTAATGCCACAGACTATAGTTTCCTAAGCATGATCATCAATGTATATTCAATTAATGGATTTTGTCAGTGTTTGGCATTACATTATGCAAGTTCGATGTCCTGAGTTTCAAATTCTCATTCTACTAAATATGCGACCACATGGGTGTTAGGAGAATTTTGAGTGACGCACGGTAACCATCATTAAGGGTTTTATGACTTGTAACCAAACCTCATTAACTTCCAATCAAAAGCTTCTCATTACTTTCATGAAAGTAAAAATAATACTCCAGACATTTTCATGTCAAACTTGAGAATCACTTGGAATTCATATTTTAAATATAAACCAATGGACAACTTTATCTTTAACTTATTGAAGCAAGTGATTATAGACAAAAGAAAAGTACTCAGGACACCTACAGAACAACATGGAGAAGGCTGAGGGGTGACCCAATTGAGGTCTTTCAAATTATAAAGGACTTTGGTATGAGTGGGCATGCACTGAATGTTTCCACTTTTGCCGAAGAGCAAAGCTAGAGAACATCAAATAAGGGCAGCATGGTGGCACAGTGGTTAGCACTGCTGCTTCATAGCGCCAGGGTCCCGAGTTCAATTCCCAGCCTGGGTCACTGTCTGTGTGGAGTTTGCATGTTCTCCCCGTGTCTGCATGGGTTTCCTCCGGGTACTCCAGTTTTCTTCCACACTCCAAAGGGTTAGGTGGATTGGCCATGCTAAATTGCCCTTAGTGTCAGGGGGACTAGCAAGGTAAATGCATGGGGTTACGGGGATAGAGCTTGGGTGGGATTATTGTCAGTGCAGGCTCAATGGGCCGAATGGCCCTTTCTGCACTATATGATTATAAAGGACTTTGGTATAAGTGGACATCCATTGGATGTTTCCACTTTTGCAGAGGAGCAGAACTAGCGAACATCAATATAAGGTATTTACCAAGATATCAAATAGAGATTTCAGAAGAAACTTCTTTACTCAGGATGATGACGATTTAGAAATCGCAACCAAAGAAATTAGTTGAAGCAAATAATATTGATGCAAGGCATCAGGGAGAAGGAAATGAATGGTTATGCTGATAGAGTTAGAAGGGGAAAGATGGGAGGAGTGGAGCATAGACCGAAATGGACTGTTTCGATGCTGTATATTCTATGTAAAGGTCTGCACAGTGGGAATTAAGAGTAAAGTAGCTGGAATACAGCTACGTGAATCTTGAATTTCTTTTTTTTTTGTCTGTAGCCAGATTAGATAGTGGACCAAAAAATTATGAGTTTTACAATACTTGATTGACTCAGAAAATTTAACTATCGTATTGCATTTAGTCATTACTGTTAATATCTAAGAAAATCACTAAAATCATAAGAACATAAGAAATAGGAGCAGGAGTAGGCCATCTAGCCCCTCGAGCCTGCCCCGCCATTCAATAAGATCATGGCTGATCTGAAGTGAATCAGTTCCACTTACCCGCCTGCTCCCCATAACCCTTAATTCCCCTACCGATCAGAAATCCATCTATCCGTGACTTAAACATATTCAACGAGGTAGCCTCCACCTCTTCAGTGGGCAGAGAATTCCAGAGATTCACCACCCTCTGAGAGAAGAAGTTCCTCCTCAACTCTGTCCTAAACTGACCCCCCTTTATTTTGAGGCTGTGCCCTCTAGTTCTGGTTTCCTTTCTAAGTGGAAATAATCTCTCCACTTCTACCCTATCCAGCCCCTTCATTATCTTATAGGTCTCTATAAGATCACCCCTCAGTCTTCTAAACTCCAATGAGTACAAACCTAATCTGCTCAATCTCTCCTCATAATCTACACCCCTCATCTCCAGTATCAATCTGGTGAACCTTCTCTGCACTCCCTCCAAGGCCAATATATCCTTTCGCAAGTAAGGGGACCAAAACTGCACACAGTATTCCAGCTGCGGCCTCACCAATGCCTTGTACAGATGCAGCAAGACTTCTCTGCTTTTATATTCTATCCCCCTCGCGATAAATGCCATCATCCCATTTGCCTTCTTGATCACCTGTTGTACTTGCAGACTGAGTTTTTACGACTCATGCACAAGGACCCACAGGTCCCTTTGCACAGTAGCATGTTGTAATTTTTTTCCATTTAAATAATGATCCAATTTGCTATTATTTCTTCCAAAGTGAATAACCTCGCATTTGCCAACGTTATACTCCATCTGCCAGATCCTCGCCCACTCACTCAGCCTATTCAAATCTCTCTGCAGACCTTCACTTTCCCACTTATCTTCGTGTCGTCAGCAAACTTTGTTACCCTACACTCAGTCCCCTCCTCCAGATCATCTATGTAAATAGTAAACAGTTGAGGCCCCAGTACCGATCCCTGCGGCACGCCACTAGTCACCATCTGCCAACCAGAAAAGCACACATTTATTCCAACTCTCTGCTTCCTGTTGGATAGCCAATCCCCAATCCACGCTAACACCCTACCCCCAACTCCGTGTGCCCCAATCTTCTGCGGCAACCTTTTGTGAGGCACCTTATCGAATGCCTTTTGGAAATCCAAAAACACCACATCTACCGGTTCCCCTCCGTCAACCGCACGAGTCACATCTTCATAAAAATCCAGTAAGGTCGTCAAACACGACTTTCCTCTCATGAATCCATGCTGCGTCTGCTTGATCGAACCATTCTTATCCAGATGGCCTGCTATTTCTTCTTTAATGATGGATCCCAGCATTTTCCCAACTACAGACGTTAAGCTAGCCGGCCTGTAGTTACCCGCCTTTTGTCTACTTCCTTTTTTAAACAGCAGCGTAACAGTAGCCGTTTTCCAATCAGCTGGCACTACCCCAGAGTCCAGTGAATTTTGATAAATAACCACTAACGCATCCGTTATTACCTCTGACATTTCTTTCAGTACCCTGGGATGCATTCCATCCGGACCCGGGGACTTATCCACCTTCAGTCCCGTTAGTCTATCAAGCACTGCCTCTCTAGTAACAATAATTGTATTGAGTACCTCTCCTCCTACCAACACGCGATCATTAATATTCGGTAAACTATTTGTGTCTTCCACCATAGAACCCCAAAAGTGCAGAAGGAGGCCATTCGGCCCATCGAGTCTGCACCGACCAAGATCCCACCCAGCCCGTATCCCCATAGGCCCCATATTTACCCTGCTAGTCCCCCTGACACTAATGGGCAATTTACCATGGCCAATCAACCTAACACTACATTGAACATGCTTGTTTTTGAAAACCTCAAAGGTCAGGTTTTTCCAGCCACGCCATGGTGGGACCCGCCATGGGGATGCGGTGGGCCAGCCAAAGGTCCATTGACTTTCAGCGGGACCGGAAAATCCTGGTGGGAGGCAGGGCTGGAAAATTCCAGCCTAATTGTCTTAAAGGTGTTGAAATTCCTGACTCTGCTCATCTTAATAAAGGGAACCCTTGAGTAAAAATCAACATGCCATCGTTTTTGACTCAAGTTTGCAATTCTGCTAAAATGAGTGAAAACTAGAATTATAGCTTACATCTTCGCTCATATTAAAAGGGAAAGATAGAAATTACTGTTGCAAGGGTTTATTCGCCCAATAAAATGCAACCAAGTAGTTAAAGTATAAATGAGTAGCAATATTTTCTTCCTGAGGGAGAAACATCCCCAATGCAGTTAATCTACCACATAGGACCCTACACCTTCTATATACAGATCGCAGTTCCACGTATATAAATCTGTTATTTTCCCATCTGCCAGAGAGCTCCTTGTCATCAACTGTGAATATTCTAACACCCATGGAATGTGTATGCTACATCCCAGCATGGCGACCATTTTGGCATCTGCACAACAGAAGAGTGAACTGTAAGAAGTTAGTAAGTGCAAACTGCTTCTCTTTTCAAAGTCTTTACACTGTTCATACATTTTTAACAAATTCACACTACTGATTCAATGCTTTGATGCACAGTGACAAGACAGGGATGGGCATCAAGTTGTGTTCCCAGAAGAAGAACAAAAATAGTAAAGTTTGGAAATGAAATGTACCAGTGAAACTTACTTGAAATGGAACTGACTTTTACTGGGATTGGAAAATTCTGAACTTTTTTTTTCATCTGGAAATAATACAATGTTTTTGAATTATCTCATGGCTCTCTGAGCTAGGTACAGGACAGATTAGAAAATAACCATGCAGACAGCTTTACTATATCATACCTGGTGGTGCTCGATGTGAGCGTAGGTAGATAAGATTGGCTAGTCTCAATTCCACTCCATGGCAGAGGATATTACATTCCATAACAGAGAATACTCACAAGACTCACTAAAACAAGCACCACACCGTACAAGCAGCAACATTCCTAACTAGAAACAATAAGCTGTCAACCTTTCATGACCCACACCATTACATCAGGCAACAGACAACATGATTCCACCTAGTATTGGCAGAGGCAGTTTACAAAAGAAGGGTGAAAGAATTATGACTACTATTATGGTGTGGGCACATACTGTCTGGACTGAGATCACACGGAGCATATCTTATTTAGGATTCTTCCAGTCAGTGATACAGTGTTGTCCCATTAACCCATCAAACTCCATCCTAATTATCAGAAGTGTTCTTTAATGTCCGGAAATAAAAGGTACCCCTTTATAGAAACATAGAAAAACTACAGCACAAAACAGGCCCTTCGGCCCCACAAGTTGTGCCGAACATATCCCTACCTTCTAGGCCTACCTATAACCCTCCATCCTATTAAGTCCCATGTACTCATCCAGGAGTCTCTTAAAAGACCCTATTGAGTTTGCCTCCACCACCACTGACGGCAGCCGATTCCACTCGCCCACCACCCTCTGTGTGAAAAGCTTCCCCCTAACATTTCCCCTGTACCTATCCCCCAGCACCTTAAACCTGTGTCCTCTCGTAGCAGCCATTTCCACCCTGGGAAAAAGCCTCTGAGAGTCCACCCGATCTATGCCTCTCAACATCTTATAAACCTCTATTAGGTCTCCTCTCATCCTTCGTCTCTCCAAGGAGAAAAGACCGAGCTCCCTCAGCCTATCCTCATAAGGCATGCCACTCAATCCAGGCAACATCCTTGTAAATCTTAAATCTTGTTTATAATATATCTTGTTTATAATATATCTTGTTTATAATATAATCTTCACCAATTTTGATGGCATTTTCATTGTAAATGTATTAGATTTTAATCTAATGATCAAATATTAAACTGTTAATAAAAATACTGCAATTAATTTTTGTTGGATTTGGTTCAATTCCTTAGGTCAGTATCATTAAAGTCACAATGGGACTGTGAAAGCATCTATTTCTGCTCCTGTGGAATTGGCATTTTTAAAAAAACCTTTGCTTCCCAGAAATACATTTAAATAAGAACTATAATCCTTGCCCTAAGTAGCTTAGGGAACACTATCCTATACAAACTAGATGCTCTCACAATAAATCAATGGTTTCTTCTCATCATCTGCCTCTGGCTCTCTGAAGATTGTTTAAATGGACACATATTAGGCCACTTATAGAATCCCTGCACTGTTGAAAGAGGCCATTTGGTCCATCGAGTCTGCACCGACTCTCTGTCAGAGCATCTTACCCAAACCCTATCCCCATAACCCCATGTATTTACTTCTCTAATCCCAGCACACTAAGGTGCAATTTATCATGGCCAATCCGCCTAACCTGCGCATCTTTGGACAATGGGAGGAAACCGGAGCACCCGGAGGAAACTCACGCAGACATGGGGAGAATGTGCAAACTCCACACAGACAGTCACCCAGGGCTGGAATTGAACCTGGGTCCCTGGCGTTATGAGGCAACAGTGCTAATCACTTGCTTTCATTTTACAGGAGAAATCTTCATTCAATAAAAGGAATGAAGGCGGTGCTTCCATAATGAGCCTCGCTCCAATGGTAAGGACCACCATTAATACTGTTGGCAGAAGCAGCATGCAGCATTGGGGATGGTGAGGCTGGAGACTGGCACAGCAGACTGTGTAGGCATCTCCACTTTCTATTTAACTCTTGCCACATGTATATCAACTGTCAGCTCTGAATAGATGCCTTTCCAGAAAGTAGTCCAGGAATTGCACCTCGCCCCCACAATAGCATCACCCCCCAATCCCCACCTCCCTGCCACCTATCACCACATGGTATAACTAAGGAGTCAGAAGACTCTCCACTGGTTAAGATCAAAGATGGTCTTTAGGGGCCCACCCTTTATTAGAAGATATTTTCCATATATCAGCAATTACTTGGTGCATTAAACTGCCTACTAAGATACCGCAGTTGGAGAGTGTGAAAGTGTTCACTACCATAAACATTTTACTCAGAGGATTTGGGAATCTGGAAGGCGCTGCCTGGGCAACTAGTCGAGGCCGGAAACCTTGCAACCTTTAAAAAATATTTAAATGAGCACTTGAAATATCATAATATTAGAGGATAGGGGATAAGTGCAGGCAAATGCGATTAGAGTGCCTTTAGTGGTAGATATTGTTGGTGCAGAGTTGATGGGCTGAAGGGCCTTTTCTGCACTGGATGACTCTATGACTCTAAATTGTGTGGGGTTCAGATGCATCACAAGAGTACCTTGTAGTCAACAATGGAACAACTTTCTCTCAATTGGCATTCCTTGCAGAGGTCTGCAGCACTGTTCAATATATCAGTGTCAGCCTTTCTGGGGAGTATCACTTTATCTAAGGCTGAAAGGATTGGGAGAGATGTGGGTAGCTGAAGTGCGCTTCAATAAGCTGCTACTCAAGATTTCTAATTTCCTCCTGTTTTCTTCCTTTCTACATTTCCTATGAAAGAGCAAAGAATATGGGGAGTGAGTTGGTGTAATATAAAATTAATTAATGGATTTGTGTAGTGTGAAACTGTTTGAACATTTGCTATTGTTTGTAGTTTATTTTATTTATTAGTCACTAAAGCCTAATATTAACACTGCAATGAAGTTACTCTGAAAATCCCCTAGTCGCCACACTCCGGCGCCTGTTCGGGTACACTGAGGGAGAATTTAGCATGGCCAATGCATCTAACCAGCACGCCTTTCGGGCTGTGGGAGGAAACGAGAGCACCCGGAGGAAACCCAAGCAGACACGGGGAGAACACGCAGACTCCGTACAGACAATGACCTGAGCTGGGAATTGAACTCAGGTCCCTGGCGCTGTGAGGCAGCGGTGTTAACCACTGTGCCACTATACTGCACTGCTGCCCACTTTCACCATCCACCAGGTACACGGTACACACTCTTGCAACTCAGCCAACGTTGTCTACCTGATACGCTGCAGGAAAGGATGTCCCGAGGCATGGTACATTGGGGAGACCATGCAGACGCTACGACAACGGATGAATGAACACTGCTCGCCAATCACCAGGCGAGAGTGTTCTCTTCCTGTTGGGAAACACTTCAGTGGTCACGGGCATTCGGCCTCTGATCTTCGGGTAAGCGTTCTCCAAGGCACTCTTCACGACACACGACAGCGCAGAGTCGCTGAGCAGAAACTGATAACCGAATTCCGCACACATGAGGACGGCCTCAACCGGGATCTTGGGTTCATGTCACACTATCTGTAACCCCCACGACTTGCCTGGGCTTGCAAAATCTCACTAACTGTCCTGTCTGGAGACAATACACATCTCTTTAATCTGTGCTTAACGCTCTCTCCACTCACATTGTCTCTACCTTTAAGACTTGATTACCTGTAAAGACTCGCATTCCAACCATTCTTTTGTAAATTGAGTTTGTGTCTTTATATGCCCTGTTTGTGAACAGAACTCCCACTCACCTGACGAAGGAGCAGCGCTCCGAAAGCTAGTGGCTTTTGCTACCAAATAAACCTGTTGGACTTTAACCTGGTGTTGTGAGACTTCTTACTGTGTTTACTCACTTTCACTGTGCCCAGTCCAGCTTATATTGCAGCTCATTGCAGCAGATTGTTATTTTTCTATTGCCCAGAGAGACTGTTGAGTTTACACCTTGCAAATCTACAGCTTGTTACTTACCCAGTTCACCTGTCCATTTGCTATTTAATAAATCTCTTTGCCACTTATAGTCTAAACTATGATTTTGTTTATTCTGCCGCCTTGATCAAGGAAGATTACCTGAGGGCATGAGATCTAACAAGTGAGCTGAAACATAGTTAGAAAGGTTTTCTATTTCAGTCCCAGGGTTCACTGTTAAATACATAGGTATTAGACAGATCAAAGCAGAATCTGGGTCATGGAAAATGAGGGATCGGTGTGGGAAAATATCCAGGCCAGAATTCTACCGTCCCGCCCGCCACGGGAATCAGGGCGGGTGAGGGGCGGACAATGGGAAGGGCCGTTGACCACGGGCGAGATTTTCCAGTCTCGGGGCGAGTGGGGCCGTAAACCCAGAGTGAGTATCAAACAACATAACAGGCCCAGAGTTCCATTTGACCTTTTCATGTCATTTTCCTTTATCTGTTAAAAAGAGTTACACATTTGCAACCACAGATCTGCTTTGTTTTCTTTCAGGCAAGATGCTAAACCAAGGTCTTGTCTACCCTCTCATGCAAAAGATCCCACGGCATAATTTTGGAAGAGTACAGGAGAGTTCATTCTGGTTCTCTCTGATCCGGGCCAATGTTTATCACTCAGTCAAGGTTAGCTGGTCATTACCACATTGCTGTTTGTGGGGGTCTTCAAGTGTAAATTGGCCATTGTCTTCCCTATATTACAGCAATGACTACACTGCAAAACTACTCCATAGCTTAGAAAAGCATATGGAGATACTCAGAGGTGGTGAAAGATGCCATGAAAATGTATGTCATTCTTTTTTCCCAATCAATTGTGAATCTAGCAGTTTAGACTTTATGAGCGGCACGGCACGGTAGTACAGTGGTTAGCACTGTTGCTTCACAGCTCCAGGGACCTGGGTTCGATTCCCAGCTTGGGTCACTGTCTGTGTGGAGTTTGCACACTCTCCTCGTGTCTGCGTGGGTTTCCTCCGGGTGCTCCGGTTTCCTCCCACAGTCCAAAGATGTGTGGGTTAGGTTGATTGACCATGCTAAAATTGCCCCTTAGTGTCCTGAGATGCGTAGGTTAGAGGGATTAGCGGGTAAATATGTGGGGATATGGGGGTAGGGCCTGGGTGGGGTTGTGGTCGGTGCAGACTCGATGGGCCAAGTGGCCTCTTTCTGCACTGTAGGGTTTCTATGATTCTATGATTTCTATGAGCGGGATTTTACAGCCTTGCTCGTACCGAAACCCTAAAATCCTGCCCGAGGTCAACAGACTTCTCCATGATCCACGCCTTGCCCGCTCTGATTCCCATGGCGGGCGGGGTGATAAAATTCCAGCCTATAACTAATTTGAGAGTGATGGGCAGGAATGTTACCACCATTCACACCGGCGGGATTTTCCTATCCTGCTGCAGTGAACGGAGATTTGGTTGGGCGCCAAACTCTCTGACCTCACTGCAGCAGGAGTGTGGCATGAACGCCCGGTAAGATCGCGCCCCCCCATGACGTTTTGCACGTGCTGTTCATTATGACCAGAAAATCAATGGCAATGCCTGAATTTCTGTTTCTGTTGGCTGCACAGGATAAAAATTAACCCTCTTTATTTTCACTCCCGTGTTTTTATTTTTCAAAACTGGCTCTTCCAGTATTGAATCATATTTACCACATTGTCCTATCATGTCCATCTTATTCTAGGGTCTAGCACATTCTTCCTAATGACTTGAAACATCCCCTAAAATGTTACTATGAGCAAATTTGAATAATATTCTTTCTGTTCCTATGTTCAAATTATTTATGTGGCTGGAGAGCAAGAGATATTCCAATATAGATCCCTGGCACTGACAACTTTCTGGCTAAATCTTCCAGTCTCCGATTGTCAGAGGCCAGAAGGTCTGGCAGAAGATGCACATCAGGACCCTATAACACTCCTGACGTGTGGATATCTGGGAATTGCCTGGGAAGTTTAAATTTCAAATAGGGAATTCCCTGCTGCAAGGATCCTGTATGATTGCCTCTGGCTCTAAGGGCAAGATTTTCCAGCCACACTCGCCCCAAAACTGGAAATTCCCACCCAAGGTCAATGAACTTTTGTATGGTCCACCCCGCTCCTGCTACAATTCCCATGGCGGACGGGATGGGAAAATTCCATTCTAAGTTAGAGTTTGTTCAAATTTGCATGACTTACCTGGATAGTTACACAGAAAATGTTAGATGATTTAAAACCTGGCTTAATACCTGGGTAACAGCGAAATCGACCCGCCCAACACTACCACTGCTCACCCCGCCCCCCACCCATCCACTGGACTACCATCTACCCATCTATCAATCTCCCCACCTACACATCTCACTCAACCATTCATTCATCCACGCTTAAAATCTGGACCTTTAAACTTACCTTAATATGGAAGCTAGTGTTGTAAAATGGAGGCATGTCCTCTCATCCCTTCACTTTCCTCCCCTTTGATGGATTTCCTCAGGGAATGTTGCACATTTCTCCGATAGCCGGGATCAGAAGATCCTGGAAGAAAGGCGCAGTTGTGTCGGGTCAGAAAAATCTTCATGGGCAGCAGCAATGCATGCAACACTGCCGCGAACAGGAAGATTGAAGCTAATATATTTTACCCATCTGAGAAGCCTCTACTTATTTCTCTGTGCTTTCTATCCTTCAACCATTCTTCAGTCCATAACAACAACAGTTGACAAGAGTTCATTTCTCGATGTATTTGTTCAAAACTTTCAATATTGGACTTTGCTAGAATATTTTAAATAGGTTGAAATGGTGAAAGAATGCTTTGCATTAGCATTTTGGTGACGTGGAGGAAACACTGAAGTTTCAAAGCTAATTACATAAGGGATTGGTTGCTAGGAGACTCACAACCTAACATACAAGATTATATCTTCGGCTGGTATTATCAAACCACAGAAAGAACCAGACGCAGCATGGTTACAACACAGAAGGAGACCATTCAGCCCATCGGGTTTGTGCCAGTTCACTGCAAGAGTAACTCAGCTAGTCCCACTCCATCGCTTTTTCATTGCAGTCCTGAAATTTTTTCCTCTTCAGATAGTTATCTAATTCTCTTCTAAAAGCCACAATTGAATCTGTCTCTATCACACTCTCTAGCAGTTCATCCTAGATCCTAAACTTGCTGTGTAAAGAAATTTGTCCTCATGACAACTCTGGATCTTTTGTCAATCATTATAAATCAATATCTTCTGTTCTTACAATAGGCAATGTTTCTCCATTTCCTACGCTGTCCAGGCCCCTCATGATTTTGAACATCTCTATCAAATTACCTCTGAACCTTCTCTTCTCTAAGGAATGGCACGGTGGCACAGTTGTTAGCACTGCTGCCTCACAGCCCCAGGGGGCCCGGGTTCAAATCCGGCCTTGGGTCACTGTTTGTGTGGAGTTTGCACATTCTCCCCGTGTCTGCGTGGATTTCCTCCGAGTGCTCAGGTTTCCTCCCACAGTCCAGAGATGTGTGAGTTATGTTGATTGGCCATGCTAAATTGCCCCTAATTTCAGGGGGATTAACAGGGTAAATATGTGGGGTTGCGGGAATAGGGCCTGGGTGGGATTGTGATCTGTGCAGACTCCATGGGCCGAATGGCCTCCTTCTGCACTGTAGAGATTTTATGATAAGTCAGTCACAGCTTCACCATTCTATTCACCTGACTCAAGTCCCTCATCCCTGGAACAATTTTCATGAATTCTTTCTGTACTCTCCCAATGCTTTCACATCTTTTCTAAAGTGTGCTGCCCAGAATTGAACATAATATTCCAGTTGAGGCCAAACCAGTACTTTAAAGGTTCACCCTAGTTTGTGATCCATGTCTTGATTTATAATATCCAGGATTCTGTATGCCTTAGTGATTGCCTTCCCAGCCTGCTCTGCCATCTTCAATGATATATGAACAAATACCCCATCATCCGCCTGCTACTGCACCCCATTAGAATTGGGTCCTTTATATTATATTGTGTCTCCTCATTCCTACTTGGTGGCACAGTGAATGGCACTGCTGCCTCACAGCGCCAGGGACCCGGGTTTGAGTCCCCGCTTGCGACACTGTGCGGAGTCTGCGCGATTTCCTCATGTCTGCATGGGTTTCCTCCGGATGCTCCGGTTTCCTTCCACAGTCCAAAAGGCATGCTGGTTAGATGCATTGCCCATGCTAAACTCTCCCTCCGTGTACCCAAACAGTGTGGCGACCAGGGGATTTTCACAGTAACTTCACTGCAGTGTTAATGTAAACCTACTTGTGACAATAATAAATAAACTTAAACTTTAACTTCACTTCTAACTTCACACTTCTGTACATTAAACCTAAGCTGCTGCACGTGCGTCCAATCCACCAGCATATCTCTGTTCACTAAAAAGCTAACATTATCCTCCTCACAGCTTTCAATAACAAGTGGTATTTGCTTAAATAACCAGTCTGGAGTCAACTTAGGGGGATACTAACATGAATATTAGTTCAAGTTAGCTGAATGATATAAGAATAAACCCAATGGTCCCTCCAAAAGTTAGAACCCTTGGGACAGTTGCAAATTCCATTTTTCTTAACACTGAACTCACAAAGGTTGTAAATCTAATCAACTTGAAGAAGACTTTGTGGAGAAGACAGGTTGTATTAATTGCTTATCATTTAATGTATTACCAAAGAACTGTTGCATAAAACCAATACTATTATTAATAAATGAATATTGAAGTTTAAAACCACTTGGGTTTGAGTCAGAAGAATGTAATTGTCGTCAGACTAACCATCCTTTGTTGCAAGTGTAACCATGGGAAATCTGCTAAACAGATTTGCAGCAGTTGCAAGTAGAATTGGTTAATGAGACTTCAGACTGATCCCGGTATAATGGATTGAATTTTATCAGTCGAACAGAAGGTGTGATTGAATCCGTATGCGTTGCCAGATCTGGGAGAGTGAGAAATGAAACCTTCTGTGACAGTTAGAATATCAGTCAATTCACTAACACAGACCATATTAATCAACGGATTTATTGTGCCAAACAAAGCAGGCAGAATGACTTGTTATATGTTATTCTGCGAGGGGTACATATGAGACAATTGGGCATAGAGCCTAGGGGTGAGAAAACATGCAAACAGCAGCTAGAATTTGAGGTGGCAATGATTCTCTGATATGAACTGAATTACTGGTATTATTATGGCTTTTGTCAAGATCAACTAGCAAACTACGAGGCAGAATTTTTTTTTATTCATTCGTGGGACATGGGCATCGCTGCCTGGCCGGCATTTATTGTCCATCCCTAGTTGCCCTTGAACTGAGTGTCTTGCTAGGCCATTTCAGAGAGCAGTTGAGAGTCAACCACATTGCTGTGGCTCTGGAGTCACATTGAAGGTCAGACCAGGTAAGGACATCAGATTTCCTTCCCTCAAGGACATTAGTGAACCAGATGGGTTTTTCCAACAATCAACAATGGTTTCATGGTCATCAGTAGATTCTTAATTCCAGATTTTTTTAATTGAATTTAAATTCCATCACCTGCCAAGGTGGGATTTGAACTCAGGTCCCCAGAACATTAGCTACGTTTCTGGATGAAAAGTCTAGAATCATAGAATCCCAACGGTGTCAAAGGAGGCCATTCAGCCCATCGAGTCTGCACCGACCACAATCCCACGCAGGCCCTTTCCCCGTAACCCCACATATTTACCCTGCTAATTCCCTTGACACTAAGGGGCAATTTAACATGGCCAATCAACCTCACCCACACATCTTTGGACTTTGGGAGGAAACTGGAGTACCCACCGCAGACATGGGGAGAATGTACAAACTCTACACAGTCACCCGAGGCCGAAATTGAACCTGGATCCCTGGCCCTGTGAGGCAGCAGTGCTATCCACTGTGCCACCGTGCTGCCCAAGCGATAATACCACTCGGCCGTCACCTTCCCTGCAGAGGAAATGTGAAGGCTGGAGTTGCCGCTTTGAGCTCAATTGCTGATTCCAATGCAAATTGTAGACATTTGAAAAAAATGTTTTCCTCTATCACCCCACCCTGAGTTTCTGCTCAAGTTTATTTACACATCAGCGAGTGCTAAATCTGCCACATGTCAGCACTGTTAGGCAGTTTTAAAAAGTAGTTTGATTCTAATGGTGATCAAGTTACCCCGGGGACATGGCCAATTTTACGACTGGGCCTTATTTTCAGCACAATCTTTTCTTCAAAACAGTGCAAGAGAGATCGAAACCTGAGGTGCACTCAATATACCTGTAAGCTATTGTATCAGCTGCAACGATTTTGGCTGAATTGTGCCAAATAAACTCGGGCAATCGAGTGGAAATTTCAGGCCAATCAATGGGATTGTGTTTAGCCATGTCGCCAAGGTTCGAAGAGTAAAAGAGACAGGAGATTAAATCACTGCGGTGAGAGAGTGTGCTTTAGTCATCAAAGGTTGAAAATAACTGATGCCAATTCAATTAGTTCTCATTAACAATTTTTCATTACAAAAGTTCAGATTGGGTGTAAACACTGCATTTCATTTCCTGCTCTGTGTCTCAAAACGCTCCCTAATTAGATTTAGCACTTGCATGTTACATTACAATTTCAATGATTTGTCTCTGGTTGGAAAAATGATATTTTTAGCTTACACAAAACAAGCAGTCAGACGAGTACGCAGTTTATATCCTGCCACAATATTGGACCCTCATCAATACCTTTGATACATGTAAGCTAATGACGTCATCACAAAGACACCGTGCTAATAAATTGCTTGCTTGAAAGCCATTAGGAACTGGATTGCAAACCCTCCCTAAACATGTTTCATATTAAATTCCCAGTAGATAGAGCATAGTTTCATCTTATCAGTCTCGAAGAGACCCAGAAGTGAAAGGCCAATGTGTATCCCAGTTTACTAGCTAGACTCAAATAAGTAAATGCTTAAAAACAATATCACTGGATAGACAATTGAATAGACCTGGTTACCCCAATTCTGCTCCCATTGCATGGCAGTAAGGATCCAAGCAAGGTAAAATTGAATGAAAAATTGGTAGGCATGACTAATGAATCAATGGGCTGCCTTCAGTGAGGTGAAGTTTTGTGTGAAGTTGAGATGCATACCCCTCAGAGGAAAAGATAATGCAAACAAAACAAGAGGTCTCTGAATGATGAAAGCGAAAGAGAGATGGGGAAGAAAAAGTGGATGTATGGCAGATGTTTGATTCATAATGCAGTATGAATTGGGTTAAATATAGAACATTCAAAGTGAAAGTGAAAAATAAATAAAAGAAAGGAAAAAGGTAATATGAGAAGAGGCTGGTAGCTAATATTGAAGATAATCCAGAAGTCTTCCATAGGAATATAATAGTAAAAGGGTGGTAAGAGGAGAGACTTTAAAGGGCACCCATGTATGGAAGAGGAGGTCTTGTGGCGCAGTGGATACAGTCCATGCCTCTGCACCAGAACCCCTGAGCTTGAGACCCACCCCAAGACTTGATGGCCAAGAAAGGCCAATTCATAACATGTACAATAGATTAAGTATCTTCTCTCCCCTGCCCTTTCCCTCCAATCATCAACCCCTTCCCCCCTCCCCTCCCCATCCCCCCCCCCCCAAAATAATCTGCCTTTTGGAGCTATGTATGACTCCAAACCCCGCCTCCCAACAATCATCAGCCCCTTGGAGCTAGCTACACATGGCTCCAACCCGTGGAGCATAAGCCACCCCCCACCCCCGCCCCCCCCCAACAATTCCCATTGACTCCAGTTTTACTACAGCTCCCTGATGCCATACGTGGTCAAATTCTGCCATGATGTCAAGGGCAATGACTCTCATCTCACCTCCGTCTGTGCATAAGTTGGTGTAGAAGTTTGAGCATGTGGTTAATGAGGTATATTAAATCCTTGGCTTCTGAAATAAAGGCATAGAGTACATGAGCAAGAAATGTATGATAAACCTTTATAGAAAAAAACTGTTTTGGACTCAACTGCATCCAATTCTAGTATTGCATTTTAGAAAGGGTGTGAAGTCTTTGGATAGGGTACAGAAAAGATGTACAAGGATAGTTCCAGGGATGAGGCGTACTTACACAGATATATTTGGTGAAGGTGGGGAGGGGTGGGAGTGTGTGTGTGTGTGTGGGGGGGGGGGGGGGGGGGGGGGGGGCGGGCGCGGTTTTCCTCAGAAATCTCCTGAGAGGAGATTTGATAGACCTGTTCAAAATCATGGGTGTGGAGAGAGAAATTGACATTGACATTGAAAGGACTGAGAACCAATGGAAGATGATTGACAGAAGAACCAAAGTGAGTGGTTATGATTTCAAATACACTGCTTGAGATTGTGGTAAGAGCAGATCCTATTGTGGTTTTCAAAAGAGAACTGGATAAGCATGTGAAGAGAAAAATCAGTGTAACTAGCTGTGTTCTTGTAGTGAGCCAGTGACGCAACAATGTGCCGTATGGCTCTTTCTGTGCTCTAACTATTCTATGATGCTATGGTTAGTTAAGTGATGTTTGCTTTTTGCCTCTATGTCAAGTGTTTATTTGCACCTGAAGTTATCCTGCAGCTCATTACTTTCCCCCTTTCAACTGTTGTAATATTTCCTGAATAAAGAGTTGTTCTGTGACATTGCATTATGAAGGTAATAGCTTGGGTTTTCTGATTATGTTTTTGTTAGCCCACCATTACACCCTATCCGTGGACAAAAAAAGAATTGTAGCTCTGGTGTGCATAGGCAGTGACTCTCAGCCAGCGAATCAGAAAGGACAAAGTGACAGTTATGATTAGAATTGATTTGTGTTAAGATTTAAACACTTCATCAATTTTAATTAGAACATAAATGCTGGTACTTAAAATATAACTTTTGAAAGTCATTTTTGTAAATTAACAGATTAAAAGGAATTGTTGCCAACAACATGACATGCAAATGTAGTTATTACTTAAATTAATATTTTATTCCTGTTTAGTATAATAGTGAATATTTGCTGGATCATCCAATCTCAACATGTGTGTAAAAATATAGCATTTATTTAATTTCCAAATGGATAGAAGGAGCCTTGAGTAATCGAGCTGTGTGGCTTTAGGAATCGAACACAAAGGCTCTGGTCTGACCACATTTGAAGTATTGTGAGCAATTTTGGGCCTCGTATCTAAGGAAGGATGCGCTGGCTCTGGAAAACCAGAGGAGGTTCATGGAAATGATCCCAGGAATGAAAAACTTGATGTATGAAGAGCATTTGAGGACTCTGGGTCTGTAATTGATGGAGTTTAGAAGGATGAGGGGGGATCTCATTGAAATTTACAAAAATACTGAAAGGCCTGGATAGAGTGGACACGGGGAAGATGTTTCCATTGGTAGGAGAGACTAGGATCCGACGGCACAGCCTCAGAGTAAAGGGATGACCCTTTAGAATCAAGATGAGGAGGAACTTCTTCAGCCAGAGATTGGTGAATCTATGGAATTCATTGCCACAGAAGGAGGTCAGGTCATTGAGTGTATTTAAGACAGAGATAGATAGATTCTTGATTGGTAAGGGGATCAAAGGTTATGGGGAAAAGGCAGGAGAATGGGCTTGAGGGAGTTATCAGCCATGATTGAATGGTGGAGCAGGCTCAATGGGCTGAATGGCCTAATTCTGCTCCTATACCTCATGGTCTTATGATCAAACACTGCTAGAACATTTCCTAAACTACCAAACATTTGCCAGAATGTGTATTTCTATCTCATCCTTGTTTTTGTCAAGCTGTCATTATGTTATAACAGGCAGGTGTCATCAAATGACAAAATCTTCTTTGCTGATGACAGCATCTACTATAAAATTGTCAACTTCCAATATTAACCCAGGAATAGCCAAAGATCAGAAATGACCAAGTGACCTTTCAAAGCTTATGTCCCGAGTAATCTAACTCTCTCACTCCAGAGATGTACAGCATTTGAGTGTCCCAGTCTTCTTAGCTAGATAGCATTCCAAGCCTTCATCATCCATTGCACAAAACAGCACGGTAGCACAGTGGTTAGCACTGCTGCTTCACAGCTCCAGGGACCTGGGTTCGATTCCCGGCTTGGGTCACTGTCTGTGTGGAGTTTGCACATTCTCCTCGTGTCTGCGTGGGTTTCCTCCGGGTGCTCCGGTTTCCTCCCACAGTCCAAAGATGTGCGGGTTAGGTTGATTGGCTATGCTAAAATTGCCCCTCAGTGTCCTGGGATGCGTAGCTTAGAGGGATTAGCGGGTAAAATATGTAGGGATATGGGAATAGGGCCTGGGTGGGATTGTGGTTGGTGCAGACTCGATGGGCCAAATGGCCTCTTTCTGTGCTGTAGGATTTCTATGATTTCTATGATTCTATGAAAACTAATTGAAGAAACAAACCATTACTGAATTACTTTAACCTTAAATGGAAAGAATGACACATTGATGCTAAGGGTCCAGTATGGCATGTGGCATGCATTAATCATGCAAGAAGCATGATCCCATTATGGATAAGGCTGCATCCGCTTCAGGTTTCGCTTTTAAAAAATAAATCTGCTCATTACATTAATCAGAAAATGTGGTAATATGTGTCGTGCGTATGTGGAATGTTAACCTTTAACTTCATTGGCTGGTCAGCTATATATTGAATTTGTTTAAAACTTATTTAAAAGGACACAAGCAAAGACACCCTACTTAAGATGGCTACCACAAGTCACCTGACACATCGGTAATTACAAGTTGGTCGGTTTCTGAACATTTCCAAAATGGATTACGATCTGGTGGGGGAGGGGAGGTGGGGTGGTCAGGACCGCTGGGGGGGGGGGGGGTGGGGGGGCGTCAGGACTTCCAAGGGGGGAGGGTTTGGAGAGATCGGGACAGGTGGGGGGGAGGGGGGGGTGGGTTGGCCCAGATAGGTCTGGGAGGCTAGCGATCTTGGGGTGGGGGAGCCAGCAAGGGCAGCGATTGGGGGTTGCGAGGCTGGCCAGCGATCAGGAGGCTAACAGTGTGGGGCTACTGCGCATGCATCGATCTCCGCTCTGACGGCTCAGTGCATGCACAGTAGCCCACTATGCTGCCGGCCTCTCTAGCGGGAATAGTCCCCGCCCACTGATTATCAGAGTGAATCTCACTAGGGCACTCTGCAGTGCTCAAAGTGTGGGAGAATGATTTTGAAAATCCTGCTTAAAAAAAATCAACGGGAGTTACTCCAGTTTTCACGTGAATTCGGCACTTAGAATTTTTTCGGGAGAAAGGAGCCCCAGATTTTCCTGAAGACCCCTATTTATTCTCTACCTCTCCCCCACTGAAGCTTCCCTTTCCCCCACCCATACCTCCCCCCTCCTCCACCTCTCACACCCCCCACTATAACTTCTTCCATGACCCTCCCAATCTCCACTGCCTTGAAATCACTTGGATATGCAACATTGACTTTTAGTTCACAAAGTGCCGTGAGAAACAGACTGACCCTGAAGAATTTGTAGCTTAGTTGTCAGTTTAGGTGAGAGGCACATTATGGAGCCTTATAGGCTATAATTACTAAATTAATATATCGAAGTTGCTCCTTCATAGTCAGAGTTTTATGCCCATCCTGTGTGTGGGCTTGGAGGTGGGGGTTAGGGGAGTGGGAAGCATAAAATGAGTAAGATGGGGAGTGGTGCTGTGTTTGTCATTAACCCATCTCTGTTGGTATTTTACCTCTGGTAGAGTAGGTGGCGGCCAGTCTGCCCTTGTCAGTTGGGGTCCTTAAGTGGCCAGTTAAGGCCTCCCAATTCACTATAAAGAGGAAGTATTTTTAAAATGGGGAAAGATACCAACATACCAGTGCATCAGCAGGAACATTGGCATCCAACAGGATCCTAAGGTTCTCCAAAAGACCAATGGAGATTTTGATAGAGCAAATGACCAAAAAAAGGATTTAGAATGTCTACAGTGCAGAAGGATGCCATTCAGCCCATTGAGCCTGCAGCGACAACAATCCCACCCAACCCCTATCCCCTTAACCCCACATAGTTACCCTACTAATCCCTCTGACACTAAGGGGCAATTTAACATGTCAAATTAACCTTACCTGCACATCTTTGGGCTGTGGGAGGAAACCGGAGCACCCGGAGGAAACCCACACAGACACAGGGAGAATATGCAAACTCCACACAGACAGTGACCCATGCCGAGAATTGAATCCGGGTCTCTGGCACTGTGAGGCAACGTTGTTAAGCACTGTGCCACCTTCATATGCCAAGGCAAGTTAATGAATACATAAGGGAAAAAGAATAAAATATGTATAAAATATCAAATGCCATCGACCATTGTTTCCAGGACATAGCTCCAGTGATGAGGATTAAAAATAATGATCTTCTAATGTAAGAATTCACGTTTCTCATACTACTTCAGCCCCGCACTATCAATTTTTCCCATCTCTGCTTTTTATCACTGTTTAAGTCAACAGGAAACTTTTCACTACATTTCTGTTCTTGTTTCAATCTCACCCTACTACTGCTTTTATAACTGCTTCTCTTTCTTGGCCTCATTCATGCTAAAAGCCCTTATCTGGGCCACATTGACACAGTTCCACTGTTGCAATGGGGAAATCAATTTGCAACCCAAAAGTTTTGAGCATCTTCCTTTCCTTCTCTCTTTCTGCTTATCTCTCCTGCTCACATCATCGGCATGACAACTTATTTTGCGTTTCTGCTGCTACCTCCATTCACCATCGTATCCTAAATCTTATTCCTCTCCTAAGTCTAGTTTCAAATGAATCATATAGTCAAGTTTGAGGAGAAGATGGGTGCACCACTAGTCATTGTTTATGACCTATATGGGTCGGTACTACCCATACTACCATCTTACCCTGGCATGGGTAGTTAGAGGAGTTTGCATTGTGTGATTTACAGAGCACAAATAATGTACCAGCAATTATTTGATGCATTGGATTGCCTGCTCATAAGCTTCCATGACATGTCAGATAGATAGCTCCACTGCTAACATGCCGAGTATAGGTATGTGACATTGATGTACTACAGTCAGTGACGGGGGCATTTGGATGCTGCTGCAGCTGGGTACATGGTGCAAGAGTCTTCAACACCAGGAGTAACATCTTTCAAAGATTCAGATATTACAGCCATGCAGGCACTGAACTCAATCATCTCCTCTACTTTGGACAGGACGCAGAACTGAATGCATTAGGGTTTCAACTGGATCACAGATGTTCCATTGTCTGTTCAAAGGAGGGATAGTCAGTATTTTTTTATTCATTCGCGGGACATGGGTGTCGCTGACTAGCCAGCATTCAATGCCCATCCCTAGTTGCCCGAGGGCATTTGAGAGTCAACCACATTGCTGGGACTCCAGAGTCACATGTCGGATAGAAAAGGTAAGGACGGCAGATTTCCTTTCCTAAAGGACTCTAATGGACCAGATGGGTTTTTCTGACAATGGTTTCATGGCCATCAGTAGATTCTTAAATCCAGGTATTTTTATTGAATTCAAATTCCACCATCTGCCATGGTGGGATTCAAACCCGGGTCCCCAGAACATTAGCTGAGTTCCTGGACTAATAGTCTAGTGATAATACCACTAGGCTATCACCTCTTCCATGGTGCTGAATTGCAGCTCCATTGCGGGTTTAATATTAGAAAATATTGCCCGATGACGGCACCTTCCAATCCTCATGATTCCTTCTAATTATACCGACTGATGCAAAAAAAGACTGCCTTGACATTGACAAGGTTGGCACAGTTTGTAGCCCAGTTCTCTCAAGCTCAAGCCCCGTAGGTTGCTGACCACAGGTATCTCAAGAGCCCTTAGCTGATCCTCAGCAAACTACTATCTCCACTGGGAGCAGCACGTTGTGGAAAAACCAGAATAAGGAGGGAGAATGTAAGGCAGAAAATAGGGGCTCACATCAAGGTGATCGTTGATTTGCATAAGTCATTAAATGATAAACCTTTCTGAAATCTTTGTGGACACAGTGTTGCTGTATGAGCTAGTGACCCTACATTGCTAGCAGACATGAACATGAATGTTTGCCTCTGGACAGATGATGTTCGAAGCACTGTGAGAGATGCTGGATATTATGATTCACCAAAGCTCCCCGTTGGCTGAAAAGCTTTTGTTATAGTCAACTATTAGATTATTTCCTCTTCCTCATCACATTGTTTTCCTCAGTATTCCCACCCTAACATTCTTCCCTGATGGTGGCTTGATGTGTTACCCCGATTTTGGATAAAAAGTTGCAGTGTATGGCCAACTACTACAATTCAGGATAAACTTTGTGATTTTAACACAGGGATAACAACAAACCTGCACAGTGGCACAGTGGTTAGCACTGCTGCCCCACAGCATCAAGGACCCATGTTCGATTCCCGGCTTGGCTCACTGTCTGTGCGGAGTCTACGCGTTCTCCCTGTGTTAGCAGGGGTTTTCTCCGGGTGCTCCGGTTTCCTCCCACAGTCTGAAAGGCGTGCTGGTTAGGTGCATTGGCCATGCTAAATTCTCCCTCAGTGTACCTGAACAGGCGCCGGAGTGTGGCGACTAGGAGATTTTCATAGTAACTTCATTGCAGTGTTAATGTTAGCCTATTTTTGATACTAATAAATAAACTAAGCTAAAAACGAAACCTGTCCAGGCATAGGAACCATTGCTTGAGAACTTCAATAGTCTGCTCAATATTGATACTAGTTGACCTATGATCTGATTATATTGCAGTTTGACTGCTGAAGGTAGGTTCTTGAAAGGGATCATGAAGCAAGTGTACTGGGCTTTAGTCCCTGTTCTCAGGCAGTCAGCCCCTCACTTGCTGTGCTGGGGTACAGTGTCATGGAATGGGCAATGGCAAAATATAAATGTGTCATAGTATCTTCCAGAAAAGAAGTGAAAACGATTGCCCTAGCAAATGCGGCATCAGTCTCCTGTTTAACGCAAGCATGAACTGTGCAGACCAACTAATGGTACTGATGTTCCCAAGGCAACCTGGAAAGAGCTGGATGCAAAGAAGTTGAAGGCTGCAGTGGCCCGAAGTAAATAAGATAGACTGGAACTCATCATTAAGTTGGCACTTCCTCCTGACGTACAATTTGGGCCCCACTACTGTCTTACTTTAAGCACAAATCGTATGGTAGTAGGGACATTAAAATTGTCACCATTGGGCTTATGCAGCACAATGTTGCATTTACTGTACACCATTGTTCACCATTGCCAATAAATATATTTATGTTGGTGACAAAATGATGGTTATATTTAATAGTTGGTATCAATCCTGGTAGAAAATAAGATGATATGTACCGATGCAGCACGGTGGCACAGTGGTTAGCACTGCTGACTCAGCTCCAGGGACCCAGGTTCAATTCCAGCCTTTGTGTGGAGCTTACACCTTCTCCCCGTGTCTGTGCGAGTTTCCTCCGGGTGCTCCGGTTTCCTCTCAAGGTCCAAAGGTGTGCAGGTTAGGTGGATTGGCCAAGGGAAATGTGTGGGGTTACAGGGATAGAGCGAGGGATAGGGCCTGTATACGATAATGTGTCAGAGAGTAGGTGCAGACCTGATAGGCCAAATGGCCTCTTCTGCAACTTCTAAGTTCTAAGTCTAGGTAATGTTAAGAACCCTGACATCTTTTTCAATATTAGGATAAGTAATCAAGCTTTAACATAAATATGTTCACATTCACCTCTCTGCCAAGAATAACTAGCCATGCATTATTTTCTTCTTTTAATCATAACCTTCTGGCTGTGAAGTTTCATTAATGCCAGTTTGGTGTTTGTAGTATATTTATGCCAACACAAGTATAGTTAATGTTATACATATTTTACATGCTGCAAACTTCTTTGATTGGGAAATCATGTCATTTTATTCCTTTTGTTTCTGAAAGATCTGGCTCTAATGTTTAGACTATGCCTCCTAATGCCAGACTATTTGTTATCCATCAAAAGAGAAAATGCTGGAAAATCTCAGCAGGTCTGGCAGCATCTGTAAAGAGAGAAAAGAGCTGACGTTTCGAGTCCAGATGATCCTTTGTCAAAGCTTTGACTGTCAGTTCTTTTCTCCCCTCACAGGTGCTGCCAGACCTGCTGAGATGTTCCAGCATTTTCTCTTTTGATTTCAGATTCCAGCATCTGCAGTAATTTGCTTTTATCTGTTACCCATAATATCTTGAATCAAAGCACCCCTTTATCCTCCAAATTCCAGGGAACATAACTCCAGTTTGTTCAATTACAATCCTTGCTGTCCCTTTACATTGGTCCTTTTAGGACCAATATATCCTCCTGAACCATTCATAGGTGTGATCCAACCAGGGTTATGTACGTCAGAATCATGACTTCTATCCCCTTATATTCTATCCCTGTCGATATAAAGGCCAGAATTCGATTAGCCATTTTGATTATTTTCTTTATCTTTTCATGACATTTTAATGATCTATGTACCTGGACCATCAAGTTTCTTTGGATCTTCATTTTTTCCAGTTTTCACAATCTAGAAAGCATCCTGATCTATCCTTTTTAAGTCCAAAGTGGATAACCTGACGTATGACTACGTTGAAATCTATTTGCTGCCATTTTGCCCATTGACTTAATCTAGCCACATTCCTTGGTAATTTTATGCTTCCATCCACATTATTTACAATATAATTAGAACCATAGGAAAGTTATGGTGCAGAAAGAAGGCATTCAGCCCATTGTGTCTGCGCCAACCACAAAGAGACAAAAAAATCTAGCCACTCAATTTAAAACATTTTCCAGCTCCTGGTCCATAGCAGGTCACAGCACTCCAGGTATCTTTTAAATGAGTTGACGCTTCAGCCTCAACTGCCAAGTTAGGTAGTGAATTGCAAGCGCTCACCAGCCTCTGGGTGAAAATGTTTTTCTTCACATTCCCTCTAATCCTCCAACCAATCACTTAAATCTAAGGAATGTCCTTCGGTATCAGAGATACTAAATGTATGAATATAACTTGTTGCTGCTGCTGCCATCCCACCAGCACCCAGGCATTCCTGGAGGGCTAGAACTGGACCGATGCATGTTCTAGATAGAGGCCTATTACAAGCATACTGATGGCATGACAAAGTTCTTCTATTCTCCCATCTTGTTTCTCTGAAAGGAAGTCCACGGGATGCCTCATCAGATGGATAACTAGTAAATCATGGCTGCTAACTCCAACACCCTAGATGCCACTGACTGGAGGATATAAACAAATGTCAATAGCAGACCAATAAAGCCAATGAATATTAAGATGAGCTAATGCAGGATGTCTGCAAGCAAATATCCATCACAATCAATAGCCAGCTGCAAGGCTTGAAGTGACTGTATCACAGTTGTGGGGGCAGTGGGTGTGCGCTACATACACTTGAGAGACTCCAGGCCATGTAAATGGTGCAAGATAGGAAATTAGGGTTTTCCTGAATAAGGTCAGGCGCAGAGTACTTTGGATACGTTACTTCTGTTCAGCATTGAGAGTACGAGGGGCAGAAATATCTAGCCTTACTTTTTGTCAATTTTTCAGTACTTGATAAAGTTTCTCTCTGTAGTTTTCCATCTGGGAATTTCCACAGGAGGTGAACAATGACTGCAGTCAATATCAAATTAATTGAAAAGTTCAACAAATTTTCCATAAATTAATCCTTAAGGAAGAACGGAGATTAAGGTTTGTGGAAGATTGTTCCAGTCCTTAATTGTTCTTGGGGGGTGGGGGGGGGGGCGGAGAAAGGAGTTAGGAAAGGAGGTACATTGAGGTGTATACAATGGAGATGTCGATTATGAACACTTTAAACTCAGTCACGTTTAGGCTCAGAAGCAGGTAATTGTCCATTTAAAACTTTATAGAGACATGTCATCCTATGGGCCTTTCTTCAGTTCTGGAGACTGTGCCAGCCTAGTGACGCAACCAACTGTGAGACAACAGTATCTTTGTAAGTAACTGTTTGTAATGAAACCAGCTGCCCAGTGTTGAAGTTTCTCAAGGAGAGTAATGCTTTTAGCAGGAGATGGGTCCCGTGCGGCAGTCTAGGTGTAGTGACTGGTGCAGCATTTCCTCATTGCAGTTGAAGAGTGATGAAAGCTGTGTTTCATGAACTCCAGCACTTTGGAAGCATTGGATGTTGTTTTTTGACCTTGTAAGTTTGAGTTTATTTATTTGTCACAAGTAGGCTTACATTAACACTGCAATGAAGATACTGTGAAAATTCCCTCGTCGCCACACTCCGGCATCTGTTCGGGTACACGGAGGGAGAATTTAGCATGGCCAATGAATCTTACCAACACGTCTTTCGGACTGTGGGAGGAAAATGGAGCACCTGGAGGAAACCCATGCAGACACAGGGAGAATGTGCAGACTCCACACAGACAGTGGCCCAAGCCAGGAATCAAACACAGGTCCCTGGTGCTGTGAGGCAGCAGTGCTAACCACTGTGCCACCGTGCCACCATCAATTCCCTTCACAATAAACAATAACATTCTATTACTCTGCTAATTACTTGCCACACCTGAACACTAACCTTTTGCGATTTGTGGACTAAAACACGATTTGGTTCTTTAGCTCCATGTGTGATACATGTTCAAACCCTTGAAAATATCTAAAATAGCAAAATGTGTAGGAATGCGATTGTCTAGATTATTGGTCAGACTGGATAGTAAGGATGAGTAGTGATTCTGTTGATTTAGCTTTATGAAAGGCATACCATTCATCAATAAGGATATTCTGACATTTATGATGTCTCATTAGCTGACTATCAATGATATGTTGTAGTAATTTACAGAAAGCACTAGTAAGTGGATCAGTACAACCTTTCTTGTAAATTGGAGTGATTAGCTCGTAGCCAGGCGACAAATAGTTCTTAATGGATTGTTGAAAAATGTACCACGAAATTGGTGAAAACTCACTTGCTGCAGTTTTAAATGCATGGTTTGGGATGTCATCAGGAGCTTTAGATAGATCAATGCTATGGAGGAGTTTCTCTACACCTTTTGTTAGAATTATAATATCAGGCATGTTCTTGTAAAGCTGCCCTCGTACTATAGATTCTTACTCAGGTTCTCCTCCCTTGAAATCACCGTTGAAGTGAATTTGGGGCTTCAGCCTTTTTCTCATCATCTTATCCCCACTATGAAGAATTGGCATTCCAGTAATATCCTTTCTTTTGGATTTAATATACCTCCAGAATTTCCTGGGGTTTTCTGTCCTGGCCAATTCCATTTGTCATTACGCTTGATGCATCGAATCTCCCTGTTGACCACAGTTTGGTATGATTCAACCTTAACCCAGGAGCCTACTAGAGGAATATATTTCTCCTTTTTACAGACTTCCTTTTTGAGATAGCTTGTAAACTGTGGGGTACTCCTCTTTCCGGGGTAGGTTTTGTGAGAAACATGTAAATTTACAACCATAGAATCATAGAATCTCTACAGAGCAGAAGGAGGCCATTCCAGCCTGTACTGACAACAATCCCACCAGGCCCTATCCCTGTAACTCCACATGTTTACCCTGCTAGTCCCCTGATGCTAAGGGTCGATTTATCAGGGCCAATCAACCTAACATGCACAGCTTTGGAGTGTGGGAGGAAACCGGAGCACCCGGAGGAAATCCACAAGGACACGGGGAGAACATGCAAACTCCACATAGTCACCCGAGGCTGGAATTGAACCCAGATCCATGGCACTGTGAGGCAGCAGTACTAACCACTGTGCCACCATACTGTGATGTATGCATTTTGTCTCAGGAGAGTTGTTGAAAAACTGTTTTGTTCTCTGGCAATTAAAGGCATCAGCATTGATACCTTTCCATTTCAGCACTTTCTCTGGTGGTTTTCTGATCAGCGATGTCTTGACGCAACTACTCAACCAGTACTGCAGAATGGTCACTTATCCCAGAATGGACCCTGACAGATCTCATCAAGGCGGGATGGGTAACCAGAAGGAGATTTAATGTTGAATTAATAAGTACTGAGACAACTTCATTTTCTTTTATCTGTTGCTTGTTACATCTCTCAGCCTCATTTGTATTGCATGGAGCTTATTGCTTTGCGTGCATGGCTACTTTTAAAATTTATATACACATACAATTCTCCACTGACAAAGAATAAAGAACAAAGAACAATGCAGTACAGGAACAGGTCCTTCGGCCCACCAAGCCTGCACTGATCACGTTGTCCTATCTAGACATCCCTCTATTCCCCACCTGTTCGTGTGTCTATCCAGATAAGTCTTGATTGTCGCTAACATGTCTGTCTCAACCACCTCACTTGGCAGTGTATTCCAAGCTCCCACCACCCTCTATATAAAAACATTTCCCCACACATCTCTACTGAATCTTTCTCCCCTTACCTTGAACTTGTGCCCCCTTGTAATTGTCATTAATGTCCTGGGAAAATGCTTCCAACTGTTCACCCTATCTCTACCCCTCATTATTTTATAAACTTCTATCAGGTCCCTCCTCAGCCTCCGTCTTTCCAGGGAGAACAATCCCAGTTTATTCAATCTCTCCTCATAGCTAATACCCTCCATACCAGGCAACTTCCTGGTAAACCTTTTCTGTACTCCCTCCAAAGCCTCTCAATCCTTCTGGTTGCGTGGCGGCCAAACCAATGTTTTATGTAACTGTAACATAATTTGCCAACTTTTATACTTGATGCCCCAGTCCGATGAAGGCAAGCATGCCATCTGCTTTCTTCGCCACCTTTTCCACCTGTGCTGCCACTTTTAAAGATCTGCAGACCTGCACTCCCAGATCTCTCTGTGTGTCTATGCTCCTGATGGTTCTGCCATTTATTTTATAGCTCCCACTTGAATTGGATCTACCGAAATGCATCAACTCGCATTTGTCCGGATTAAACTGACGTGTTCAAAACTCAATTAACAATTGTACCTATATTCTAGACCAGTGTATTGTAGCCTCATTTTAGTTAGCTGTGTCCACCTGTCGTATCTACTGCGCAGTCACCTTAGGGAAGTAAAGCTGAGAATAGGTTTCTTCAGCTTCTGAATGCAAATTACTGGAGTAGTGCAGCTGCAGTGGGACTTTCAATGCTGTCTCATGTGATGTGGTAGGGCCACACTTTCAATTGTTCTACTGTTTTATGATATTTTTAAGGCCATTTGTCATTCGTTTTAATGGCAAACAAAGGCTCTTACCCATCTCTCAGGGCTGTAATAACTGGCACAAAAAGTTATATAGACTTAATAAAATCAACATAAAAGCCTCTCAGCAATTTTGATGAAAAATTTACATTACTAAAGCCGTTGGGTCTGAGTAAGCTAATCATCTTCTCCGGTTATTACAATGGGAAGATGGGCAGAATTAATATTTATTTATGCAGACCCAGTTTGATCCAAGAGACATTCTCATTAGCATTGACCAAGCATATTAATTAATGTCAACTTTTCACCAGTGAATGTGGAGATGTTCCGTATTGAATTAAATGTGCTGAATAGCAATGGACACAGCCATTGGATTTAATGATGTACACTCTCACCATATTCACACATTATTTAACTAGGTTCTGTGCAACCATTTTAACTAACAATAAAGTTTGTTAATACACAGGGAGATTGCATATTAGAAATAAAATAATTGATATTTTTCTGATAGTAGTAAATATCTTCCGATAATCTAAGTTCCTTAGTTCACTTTTGATGCCAGAAAAGTATTTAAGTGGCCTTTATTTATATATAAACTTCCACTAATTAATTCAAATATTGCAACATGAAAAATGTTGGGTGAAATTCTCTGGCCTCTCAGCCGCGTGTTTCCCGCTGGCGGGAAGTGGCACATTGTTTCCCTGGCCCCGTCGCTTTCCCATTGACGTCACCCCACACCAGTCCGGTCGTTATGTTTTAAATGCAGAGATGTTACACTCCAGCTTGTTTTCCCACCCATACCACTGGCGGGATTATTTGTTTCCACCACAGGTTTTCCAGCTGGCCCACAGTGGACACCATCTTCCTCTGAGAAACATGCTGCTGGGGGAGGGGCCAGAGAATCATGGCTTTCATTCAATGCTTCAAAATGTCTGCTCCCATGTTGACAGCTACTTGCCCACAGTTGAGCTCTTCTTCCTCAGTCACCATACCCAAGGTTAACTAATCACACACCACGATCAAGTCAATCATCAACAGACACAGCTAATCAAACAGCGAACAACTGAACACTACAATAAAGATTGTGGCTGATATTTTCTGCTCCTGGTCAGGTTTAGTGACGGGAACGGGATTGTTCTCTCCCCCTTATCAATGGAGGACCGTGTTTCCACCGTTCAACATTGGGAATATTATAATAATATATTTGGATCTCATTATTGGGCCCCTCTGTCCCAGTCATACCCCCCTTCCCCGTCATAAAATCCATTCATAGTGATGCGATGTTAGAATGGAACCAATCACAAATGGCTTCAAAAGGTGTGCCCCTGGCAAGCAGCTTTCTGAAGGGAGCTCGGAGGTGAGTGTAGCTCTTGTGCAGCAACTCTGTGTAATCAGGGGGTTAAATTGGTGTACTCGGTCTGACTCGGGGTACATCAGGGCTTGGCTCGGAGGTATCTGGGATCTGACCTGGAGGTACCGGAGTCTGCTCTGAGAGTACTGGGATCTGACTTGGGGCATTGGGTCTGACTCAGGGTTGTTGGGTCTGGCTCGGGAGTACAGGGATTGACTCAAGGGTCACCAGCCTTGACTCGGGTGTACCGAGGGTAATACTCAAAGGAGACTGGGGTAAAACCCGAAGCGTACCGGGGTAATGCTTAAGGGAGACTGGGGTAAGACTCTGAAGGAGACCAGGATAACACAGGAAGGAATGTTGACTCCAGGGTACCGGGAGTTTGACTCCTGGGTACTGGGGACCGAGTTGGGGGAGGACCAGGGGGCAGACTTGGAGGTGACCAGGAGGAATGATGTCAAGTGCGAAAAGTATCATTCTTGAGGATGCCTTTTGCTGCCAGGCCATGGGTTTCTGGGAAGGGCCTCACAGAGGGCAGGGAAGCCTGGGGTAGTGCGCTAGTGGGATCGTGTGGTGGGAAGGGTGGGGAGTCATCACAGATTGATGGTTTCACTCAAATTGAAAAACCTGTCAGTCATCAGTACTCCTTTGCAGCTGAGACCATTTGGCTATAATTCAATTGACATGCTTGGAGTCACACTAGTCACACAACTATGTCCAAGCAAGCACCACTTATGTGTGTGAGTGCCATTGATTGCTGTTCAGAATTGAAGTCGCTGACTGCCATGGTGTGCCTGTACCATTGGCAAACTGGGCAAAAAACTACATTCCTTTGGAGAGTTGACAATTACAATAAGACCATAAGACGTAGGAGCAGAATTAAGCCACTTGGCCCATCGAGTCTGCTCCGCCATTCAATCATGGCTGATATTTTTCTCATCCCCATTCTCCTGCCTTTTCCTCATAACCCCTGATCCCCTTAATAAAGACTGTGGCTGGCATTTTCTGCTCCTGGTCACATTGGTCAGGTTCAGTGACGGGAACAGAAACTATCGCCAGAATTGTGATAGCTTTTGGACAATGCCTACTTTTGAGATGAGAGCTCGGAATGCAATGGAATGCCAAAGCCGTGGCCACTTGGTCATGTGGTGTGGGGCAAGGGCGGTGTGGGGTATTGCCAAAGCAGAATGTGAAATCAGGATTAGGCATCACTGTGGTGGCCAGGAAGTGAGTCAGTGGGCTTTGACAGGCAGTTTCAGACAATGAATGAACAAAGAGCGGTCCTTAGGAGACACATGCTAACTGTCAAGCCTTTCTCTTTGATACTGCAGTGAGGGGAATGTATAAAACATGGTGCCTGGTGATCTCTCTGTCATGCTTCTAGCTAATAGGCAGGAAAGAAGAAGATGTTAACAGAGGCACCCGGTTCACCAAAGGCAGGAGCAGAACTATGAAGAGAAAGGGGGGGGCAGGGCCTCTACTGCACGCAGAGGGTGAACCCCAAAGAGCTGTCACTCGGAGGCACCTCACTAGACCCACTGTCTACAGACGGCACCTAACATGCCTGCAAATATCCAAGAATTAATGTCACCAAAGCCTACACACGTCCAAGGAATTGGTTGGTCAAATCTGCCATCTTCGGCAGGATTTGGCACCATGGGGACTTAGAAACATAGAAAAACTACAGCACAATACAGGCCCTTCAGCCCACAAAGTTGTGCCGAACATGTCCCTACCTTAGCGATTACTAGGCTTACCTATAACCCTCTATCTTACTAAGTTCCATGTACTTATCTAAAAGTCTCTTAAAAGACCCTATTGAATCCGCCTCCACCACCATTGCTGGCAGCCCATTCCACGCACCCACTACCCTCTGAGTGAAAAACTTACCCCTGACATCTCCTCTGTACCTACTCCCCAGCACCTTAAACCTGTGTCCTCTTGTGACAACCATTTCAGCCCTGGGAAAAAGCCTCTGACTATCCACTCGATCAATACCTCTCAACATCTTATACACCTCTATCAGGTCACCCCTCATCCTTCGTCTCTCCACGGAGAAAAGGCCGAGCTCACTCAACCTATCCTCATAAGGCATGCTCCCATCCCAGGCAACATCCTTGTAAATCTCCTCTGCACTCTTTCTATGGCTTCCGCATCCTTCCTGTAATGAGGCGACCAGAACTGAGCACAGTACTCCAAGTGTGGTCTGACCAGGGTCTTATATAGCTGCAACATTATCTCACGACTCCTAAACCCAATTCCTCAATTGATGAAGGCCAGTACACCATACGCCTTCTTAACCACAGCCTCAACCTGCACAGCTGCTTTGAGCGTCCTATGGACTCGGACCCCAAGATCCTTCTGATCTTCCACTCTGCCAAGGGTCCTACCATTAATATTATATTCCGCCATCCTATTTGACTTGCCAAAATGAACCACTTGGAGGACATCTATCTGTCAGTGTCGCTCCTTCCACGGTTCCACAGGCGACTTCTGCAGTATTGCAAGCCACTACACAAGTGAGTGCAGGAATTGACTGATGCAATCTTTCCAAGGGCACAAAACTTTGTCTATTTCACTGGAAATCAGGCCAGCCAGGATGCAAAAGCAATGGTCTTTGCACAAATCTCTGGTCTCCCACAGATGCAAGGTGCCATCGACTGCACACAGCTGACACTCAGGTGTCTGGGCATCAACCAGTGAACTATGTGAACAGCAATGGTTTCCACTCTCTGAATGTTCAGCTGATCTACGACCACACCAAACCTACCTTGCAGGTGTGTGCTCAATTCCCACAATGTGTGCACGACTCCTACATTCTGAGCCACTCTAAGATCCTTGACTGGTCTCATGGTCCGCAGAGGCTGCAGGGTTGGCTCATCGGGGACAACGGCTATCCACTGAGGAGGTAGCTGATGATGCCGGAACACAGGTCACAGAGTACTGCTGAGACAGGGTATAATGTGGTTCACGCTGTAACTCATGCAGAGGCTTGAGAAACAGGAGACACGGCTCACACTATTGGTGTCTGATGGACGTTGCAGTGCTGGATCCTTGCTTGGTTTCTCGCCGCCAAACTCACCGTCAGCACAGGAGTGGTCAACATCTTTTCCGGCCAGAGAGATGGCTCTCTCCTCAAAGGCTGTAAGGACCTTGAGTTCTGGCAGCCCTTTACCTGTCTGGGATCTCTCTCCCTCTTGTGTGCCAGCTTCTCCTGCATAGAAACAGATGGAGAGAGTGTAAGCAGGATGCGTGTTAGTGCAGATGATAAGGATGCCTGGCATGTGTGGGTGGAGAGTGCGTCCAGTGAGGCGATGAGGACACGACTACAGAGGAGATGAAGATGTGTGTAGGACAGTGAGTGGTGGTGTCCCCTGTGCTGGCAGTGAGTGAGATCCCTGTGGGTAAGTGATGGGTCTCTGAGCATGTGACTTGAGACTGATGAGAAGAGTGACTTACCCTGGTGGAACAGAGGAGATCATTCATCCTCTTTCGGCACTGGATGGCACTTTTCTGCAGAGCGCTCACGCTGACCTCGACTGTCACCGCCTCCCATGCTGGGTTGGTGACTCTGCGGCTGTTTTCTTTCCTGAGCGCAGGTACAGCACATCATGGCGGGCCAATACAACATCGCCCGTCTCTCCAGAGAGACGTCCGAAAACTAGCAGGTGGATTTTGCGACCATCATCCCTTCCAGGTGACCTACTAAGTGTGGCTGGTGTGTGCTGGGGTGGCCTGATGATTGCAGCACTGAATCAGGAGCCGCCCTGCCAGTGATAGGGTATGGAACCTGCAGATGAAATCTTTTGGCAATAAATGCCACACTATATGGTGGGAAAAGCCACCATTGCCGTCGGCTGGCTCATTGCCACTTTTTCCCGCCCGCCATCGACCTTTGCCGATTTCCAATAAAATCTTTCCCTGTGGGGCGAATTTTCCCCTTCTGCCTGCCACAGGAATCGTAGCGGGCGAGGGGCGGACCATAGCAAGGTCCGTTGACCTTGGGCGAGGTTTTCCAGTTTTGAGGTGAACGCGGCCAGAAAAATCCAGCCTTTTATGTTTATTTTGTCTTTGTTTCTTTCTCCTTTCTCATCAAAATCTTAAATTATTACAGCAGTTGCGGGGAGCCATTAATCGAAGTAGTGCGTGCACAGGTAAGTTTTGCAATTATCTTTGTGAAAAGCTATTCTTAAAAACACTGATCATGGGGAATGAAATGATTTAGTGGGACTGCAAACAAACTTACACTAATTACACATATACATATCATCCAATGGACTGAATGAGGGACTAATACTGATTTATTGCTCGTTGCTATACAAACACTTTTTTTTCCCTCACATTTACATTCCATTGCCCCAGATTAAGGAATGGACGGCTCAGTATTAATTTAATTAAGCAAAGTAGCTTGGATATGTTTCTCATAAGGCCCACTTAGCTATTATCCATTTGCATTTGTTTTGGTCCATAAATTTTATACTGACAATCTATTCAGTAAAATGGAAATTGATGCATTGAATTTAGCAATATTTAAATGATGAATAAGAGTACTCATAAACTAGTGTATGAAATCTTTATTTAAAGCCAAGATATCTTTAACCCCATTTTGAGTTATTTATTTCCCCTCTTAAGTCCGAAGTAGGTCGCACAGACCAGCCCAAATCATGGGAGAAATCCACTTTAAAGTTTGCCAGTTTCTAAAATTTATTTATTAGTGTCACAAGTAGGCTTACATTAACACTGCAATGAAGTTACTGTGAAAATCCCCGAGTCGCCACACTCCGGCGCCTGTTCGGGTGCATTAAGGGAGAATTTAACATGTCCAATGCACCTAACCAGCATGTCTTTCGGACTGTGGGAGGAAACCAGAGCACCCGGAAGAAAACCCGGGGAGACACATGCAGACGTTCACATGCAGACTCCGCACAGACAGTAACCCAAGGCCGGGAATCGAACTCGGGTCCCTTAGAGTTGTGAGGTAGCAGTGCTAACCACTGTGCCACCGTGCTGCCCCATACTGTGTTATTCTTTTGACCTGCCATTTAAAGGGCTTTGAGAGAACAATGCAGTAACTGCTAGTTTCTAATCCTCTGACTTTTCCCCATTTTTCTGGATGAGTCAGCTATGTCTGCATGAAATAAACATTAATTCTGCTCTCATCTTCCGAATGTCATAAACAAAGGCAATTAGCTTAGTCAATGTCTCTGAGTCACTGACATAAACTGCATGCTTAGCTGCCTTTATTTTCCAATGTTTTACTTAGACACACCCAAGGAAAATATTACATGTAAATGAAGGTGAAATAGCTTTGACATTTTTCTTTCGCTCCTCATGAATTACCATATTGTTTGCAAGCATTTGGACTTCACCCTTTCATCACCGAATTAAAAGTTATAAAATCAATATATATAAGTCAGGATAAACATGCACCATTTGTTTAGTTTACTTATCATGCTGTGGTGATTGTCCCTTTAAGGGCAACACAGCAGAGTAAGGGTCACCTGGTCTGGGTGACCAATCGGGACTCAGAGTAAGGAATCACCCCAGGAGGCGGAGTCCTCTGAGGCAAAGAGACATTTTGGGAGCTAGCTACAGCGAAGTGGTTGCTGTAGAATTATTATTTATTAAGGGCGGCATGGTGGCACAGGGGTTAGCACTGCTGCCTCACAGCGTCAGGGACCTAAGTTCTATTCCCGGTTAGGGTCACTGTCTGTGTGGAGTTTGTACATTCTCCCCATGTCTGCATGGGATTCCTCTGGGTTCTCCGGTTTCCCTCCACAGTCCAAAAGATGTGCTGGTTAGGTGCATTGGCCGTGCTATATTCTCTCTCAGTGTGCCCGAACAGGCACCGGAGTGTGGTGACATGGGGATTTTCACAGTAACTTCATTGCAGTGTTAACGTAAGCCTATTTGTGACACTAATAAATAAACTAAACCTAGTAGTTATTTAATATTGTGAATAACTGAAGAGACAAAAAACCACATTCTATGAACATACATTAGAAGCAAACTCTTCATAAAACTTCCTCCACTGCAGTCGCACATTTTAGCCTTAATTTGTGCTTATGGCATTGATTTTAATCATTCATATTATAGTTTAGTTTCTCTCACAATCGCCTTCGTTGAGTGCCCCTTTATGCAGGCATTCACACACACACATATTATGTATATGTATTTATTTACAATGGAATACATACCACCTTGGCTGTACCAATTAGAGAGTAAAGATACTTCCACCAAGTTTAATTTTTCCCATGCTACAGTGCCATATGCATGACTAACAGTGAGTGAATTTAATTTACAATTCACCTTTATTGCAACCCACTCTTTCTTTTCCTGTTCCCAAGTGTGCCTGTCTAACCATATAAGATAAATATTAAAATTGATTCACACTCTGCATCAAAGCCTCAATTTAAGATACCATAAATCATGGTGTATAAATCCACATGGCGTCTAAGACAACCACATTTATCTGGCCCCAAAATCATGTTTTTACATATACTTGGCATATAAATTGACTCCCCACCACCCTCCACCCCCCCCATCTTTTTAGCAATGACATATACTCTCATTAGTAGTTAGCCTCAATTTTTTGCCCCCGCCAAATGCTTGTTTTGCTTCCCCAATACTGGGTGCGAGGAAGAGAGTAGGCTATGTTGCAAAGCTACATAGGGGTTTCAGACGTGTCTGCACAGAGCAGACCCAGGTGATGAATGACAAAGAGAAGTGAGCCTTCCAATGAAACAAACAAAAAATACAACTGGTTTCAAGCTAAAAGTCGTAACGTTTGCTGACTCACCAAATAGCTGTGCTGCTGCGAGTGAATTCGGTGTCTGATTTGATTTGATTTGATTTATTATTGTCACATGTATTAACATACAGTGAAAAGTATTGTTTCTTGCACGCTGTACAGACAAAGCATACTGTTCATAGAGAAGGAAACTAGAGAGTGCAGAATGGTGAAGAGAAAGATCAACTTAATGCAAGTTAAGTCCATTCAAAAGTCTGATGGCAGCAGGGAAGAAGCTGTTCTTGAGTCGGTTGGTACGTGACCTCAGATTTTTGTACCTTTTTCCCGACGGAAGAAGGTGGAAGAGAGAATGTCCAGGGTGCGTGGGGTCCTCAATTATGCTGGCTGCTTTGCCGAGGCAGTGGGAAGTGTAGACAGAGTCCATGGATGGGAGGCTGGTTTGCGTGATGGATTGGGCTACATTCATGGCCTTTTGTAGTTCCTTTTGTAGTTTCTGGTCTTGGGCGGAGCAGGAGCCATAAAACATGTAAACATGGGGTAAACATGTGGGGTTACGGGTATAGGGCCTAGGTGGAATTGTTGGTGAAAAATCGGCATGAGAATGGAAGAAGAAGAAATCTACCCTGAAGAAGGTGCCCACAATGAGAACAAGGACCAGCCACTGGCCTGATCATGAGAATCAGCTTTTGGATTGAATCCTCAAAGATGGGCACAATGATATCATCATTGCCAGAAATAGAATGTATCCATATGCACTTAAGTGGGCCAAATCTAATCCTGAATCAAGCAAAGATTTCAGGGCAACAGTTAGTTGGCTGCTTTATGGAATGAAAATACATGGCAGAAGACCAAGAACACTAAGAGCCTACCAAAAGACCTCAATGTCATATTTATCAGTTTCCAACAATTCATCATCAGACAGCAGCAAAAAGCACAAGGACCCATTAAGTCACACCGGCAACATGGATAAAACCCGCATGTGTTTGGAAATGTCCAGCACCCGAACTGTGGGGTGAAAAGGTTCAAAAATAATTCTCGTACCAACAACAGGACATGAAACAATGAGATCCATGGTGGTACAAGTTCGCATAGGTGACAAAACAAAATTAAAGCCTATGGTTATTTTCAAACGTAAAAGCATATCGAAAATCAAATTCCCTGCAGGCATTTTGTGCAGCGGTTGGATGGATGATCGGTGGATGGGCGACATGGTGGCACAGTGGTTAGCACTGCTGTCTTACAGCTCCAGGGACCTGGGTTTGATTCCCGGCTTGGGTCGCTGTCTGTGTGGAGTTTGCACATTCTCCCCGTGTGGGCATGGGTTTTCCTTCGGGTGCTCTGGTTTCCTCCCACAGTCCAAAGATGTGCAGGTTAAATGCATTGGCCATGCTAAATTGCCCCTTAGTGTCCCGGAATGGGTAGGTTAGAGGGATTAGCGGGGTAAACGTGGGGTTACGGGTATAGGGCCTAGGTGGAATTGTTGTTGGTGCAGAATTGATGGGCCGAATGGCCTCCTTCTGCACTGTAGGATTCCTATGATTCTATGATTTTATGATGATGAAGTGAAGCTTTGGTTCAATAATGTGTGATATACATCCCCCGGTGGCCTAAGAAGTAGCTTGTGAGACATGTTCAGATAATGGATGAGATCAAGCAGTGTCTTTGAAGAAATAGCACCCAAACTGCAGGTCTAGCAGGGGGCCTCATGTCTGTAAGTCAATCTTTGGATGTGTGCCTCAGCAAGTCATTCAAGGATCATGTTCATGTCGAATGGAATAGGTGGATGGCAGATGGAGAAATAACCTTCGCAAAGAGTGGAAATATGGATGCTGCACTCTTTAATGTTTTGTGTAGTTTCATTACCAAATCGCAGGATGCTATTAATGTGCAAACATCAGCAGATCATTTAAAAAATGAGGAATATCCAGTACAATGAATGGAGAGAAAGATGATTTTTTGGGGGGAGATGATTCTGAAACTGACAATGTCGCACCTGATCCAGAATGGGATCCTTACAATGGTGCCATAGCCAAAGTTATTCCGAATGAATTTGGTGCACTCATTGGCCAAACTCTTCGGTCCTCATTCACAACTGGGATTTTGGGTGTCGCTGAAAGTGAATTAAATTTTGGCTGGCTGCAACGCCAAATTTTCCTTTCCTACGAGCAACGGGTCCTGCCACAAACAAAACCAGGGAATCCTCCCATTATGTTGGATACCAAAGGACAGTGGGCTGTGTTTTCAGTTGGAGGTGGGGGAGAGTCGGGGAGGCATAAAATAGAGCCAATGCCCACCCTACCATCTTCCTGCCCACCCATGTGCTCAGCCCCTTAATAGGTGAGTGGGTGTCAAAATCCACAGCCGCATGCCATATTAAAAGAGATAATCAAAGGTCAGTTAGGATTTTTACCAAGCCAACTGACCCTAATAATATACTTCCCACACCTTAAAATGGTCGGCGTGGGCAGGCCTGTGGGAGTAAGCAGCCCAATTTCTTTTTAATTTCTTCAAAGGACAGGAAACAACAGGGGGAATTCTATCTTGAGAGCCTGCCATTTGTGGATCAGAGCAGACCCACATGAGATAGAATCCCCCCTTTTTTCCTACATGCCTGCTTCTTAAAGCCACCAGCCCCACCAACCCACCCAAACGCTCAGCCCCTTCTCTAACTTGCCCAAACCCTTCTATAGTCTTAACTAGGCCGCACGGTGGCACAGTGGTTAGCACTGCTGCCTCACAGCACCAGAAACCCAAGTTCAATTCTGGCCTTGGGTCACTGTCTGTGTGGAGTTTGCACATTCTCCCCGTGTCGGCGTCGATTTCCTTCTGGTGCTCTGCTTTCCTCCCACAGTCCAAAGATGTGTGGGTTAGGTTGATTGGCCATGGTAAATTGACCCTTGGTGTCAAGGGGATTAGCAGGATAAATATATGGGGTTACAGGGGTAGGGCCTGGATGGGATTGTTGTCGGTGCAGGTTTGATGGGCCAAATGGCTGCTTTCTGCACTGTAGGGATTCTATGATTCTATGAACTGTCTCAGGGATCTATTAGGATACTAAGGCCGGAATCTTACCACCCATTCATGCCGGCGGGATTTTCCCATCCCACCGCAGTGAACGGAGATTTGGCTGACCATTGAATTCCCCGGCTTTGCATAAACGGCAAGTAAGGGCATGAACGGCGGGTAAGATCGTGCCCTAGTTCTTCTTCTTCTTGCTCATTGTTGGAACAGCAATAATCACTAATGTGCTCTTGGTGCAGCCAGGACTGATGGAGATCTCAACCAATCACATCGGCAGGCAGCTCCTGCCATCCACTAGAGCTTCTTGTCTAGCGAGGTGCACACGTCCCACTCTTCCTTTCTTAAACCTGCCTTTGGTGTGCGATGGATGCCTAGCGGGCTGGAAAATAGCACAATCCTCCACTCCCACCCCGCGCCCCCCCCCTCCCCCAGCCCCCACACCCTTCCCTCCCCATTATTCTGACCAATGAATTTGCCATTTTATAAAAAGCTTTCAATGTGTTTTACACTATATTTGAATAAGCAAGCTATTCAATAAACTGTGCCACATTTATTGAACATGAACTACTGAAGTTATTGTTTTTCACATTTCAAAATGACAGCCACCCACACACACCCACACCAGCGATTATAATTAACATTTTAGATTCATTGTATAAGCTGCCCCCTCTTTTCGCAATGAAGTCTTCAAAGTTCGACTCATACACCAACATCTATGGTAATTGCATCTTCTTCCACAAGAGGTAAAGATATGGAGTTTGATTATAATTCAGCGTTAATGGTGTAGGAACCCTGGCGAATTGTTTTTAGGTGTCATTAGAGAAGATGCATGGAAACATATCACTTTTTACATGAAGTTATCAAATATTAAGCCAATTCTTCTTCACTGATTTGAAATATTGAAATATCCTATTGCCATTTAACTCCTGCTGTTTTTTCTTACATTTATCAACTACAAAGCAGTTATTTTTAGTGTTGTTTTATTCTTTGTATGGTGTCGCGATGCCTTCCCAAAACTGGAGAAAGAAAATGGGAGCCATTTTGAAGCTGTGTAAAAGACAAGAAAGCGCCATTTTAAAGAAAATAACATCTTTCAAATAATTGTTCTCTTCCACACCTTGTTTATTATGATCTCCCCATCAACGCATAGGTTGGGATTTTAGCTTTTTTTGAGGTGCGTCAGAAGATTGCATTTTTTACCAACTGATTTGCTATCTGCTGAATGATTGGCGATACGTGATGAGTAATTTCTTAGCAGAGTTGAACGAAACATTAAATGCTGCATGCAAATATCATATCTGAATATAAAATGTGTTTTGAAGGAAAGAGGCAAACATAAGTAGATAGTTTTTGTTAATTAGGAGAAAGCTAACAATTTCCTTAAAAAGCATTTAAAAATCTTTTAGCCATGCAAATGCCATTCACATAAAAAATAATTGAATACAAGGTGGCTACCTCCACTAATTTGATCATTGACAGCCAAGTATTCTTATATATTTTAAGCAATGTAGGTGATTTGTGTGGCTGACAAACAGGGTGCATCCTAGTCTGCTTTTTAAAATTCATTCATGGGATAAGGGCGTCGCTGGCTGGTCAGCATTTATTGCCCATCCCCTAGTTTCCCAAAGGTAGTTGAGAGTCAACCACATTGTTGTGGCTCTGGAGTCACATGTAGGACAGACTGGGTAAGGATGGCAGATTTCCTTCCCTAAAGGACATGAGTGAACCAGATGGGTTTTTCCCAACAATCGACAATGGTTTCATGGTCATCAGTAGATTCTTAATTCTTAATTCCAGATATATTTTATTGAATTCAAATTCCACCATCTGCCGTGATGGGATTCGAACCCGGGTCCCCAGAACATTAGCTGAATTTTTGGATTAATAGTCTAGCGATAATATCACGAGGCCATCGCCTTCCCTGCGTGTCTCGAAGGTTGCATTGCTGGTCAATCCACCAGCAGTTCAACTGCCGAAAGCTTGCTGCTTCGTTTGCTCTGCTAACTTGTTTCTGGAAAATAACTTGGCTAGGTCATTGTAATGGTCACTGAAACAATAATGGCACCTGAATGGTGCATGTCATTATTAATGTGCAAATTGGCCACCAACTTGTCTTGAGGGGTTGATTGTGAACTTTGAGTTGCCGGAAGTGGATGGATCAGTGCCACTCTGCTGTTAGCTTCATGAAAACAGTGTCTCATTCTTAAACATCCTGTGATTTCTGTGAAGTTGTCATATTTTTTCATTAAATGTCCACTAAACTCACAACAGAAAGGTAAGCCTGATAAATTAACAGTGCAATATGTCCTTTCTGGTGGTGCTACCTGCCGAATGGGCACAAGGTCGATTAGAGAGAAGAAGGCTAAGAGGAAATTTCATACAGATGTTCAAAATGATGAGGGGTCTGGACAGAGTAGATAGGGTGGCACGGTGGCACAGTGGATAGCACTGCTGCCTCACAGCTCCAGGGACCTAGGTTCAATTCCGGCCATGGGTGACTGTGTGGAGTTTGTACATTCTCCCCGTGTCTACGTGGGTTTCCTCTGGGTGCTCCTGCGTGTTTCCTCCCGCATGCCAAACATGTGCATCTTACCCAGGCCCTAACCCCTGCCCTATCCCCGTAACCCCACACATTTACCATTTCTAATCCATCAAACCTACACATCTTGAGACACTAAGGGTCAATTTAGCATGACCAATCCACCTATCTTGCACATCTTTGGAGTGTGAGAGGGAACCGGAGCACCTGGAGGAAGTCCACAGTTGAAACCCATATGTTGAAAACATATGTGATACTATTGATATAAAAGATATGTACCGTATGATGTATTGTGCATTGTGCTCTGTGCTATACATATCGGAAAGTTCTTAGATTGTAGCTTTGATCCGGGCTGCACTAACTGATCTCAGAGGGGCAGTGATATGATTAGAACAATTAGCCCAAGCTTCTGAGGTGGGAAGGAAAACAATCAGTTGGGATTCACACGTGCAATTGCTGCTCCAGAAGTGTTCATGTGTGTATGCTGGGAGTTAATATGGTTTGATTGCGTTGTCCCTTATCCTTCTAACACTCACCACCTAGATTTAGATTTATTTATTGTCAAATGTACTGAGGTATAGTGAAAAGTATTGTTTTGCATGCTATCCATACAAATCATACCATACATAATATCACACACAAGTACATTATGGTAATAGAACAGAGTACAGAATGTAGTGTTACAGTGACAGAAAAGGTGCAGAGAAGATCACTTCAGTATCTGAGAGGTCTGATAACAGCAGGAAGGAAGCTGTTCTTGAGTGGTGGAAGAGAGTATAACTGGGGTGGGAGGGGTTTTTGATTATGTTGGCCGCTTTCCCGAGGCAGCGGGAAGTGTAGGCGGAGTCACTGAATGGAAGACTGCTTTGCGTGATGGACTGGGCCATGTTCACAATTCTCTGTAATTTCTTCCAGTCTTGGGCAGGGCAGTTGCCATACCAAGCTGTGATTCATCAAGATAGGATGATTTCTATGGTGCATCTATAGAAGTTGGTAAGAGTCACAAGTGCTTGAGTAAGGCGTCAGAATGCTACAGAAGCCTGTGTTGAAAAATAAGTCGTGCATTCAAGAGAAGAGGGGAAAAAGGGATAATATCCAGAAAGAGAAATATATTGCAGCAATACATTACAGAGGAATGTTTGCAGTTAAGACACTTTGAAACCAAGGAGTATTTAAAGGGATGGAAACATCCAACAGAATTACACAGATCTTTGCAGCAGAACAATAAAGATGTTTTTAAGACTGAATGGACGACTACAAAAAAAATCAACATGACTCTACTGCAGATTGACGGGCAGGAACCAGCGCTATCCATTAAACCAAGTACCATGGGATGGATGAACAGAATTAAAGTCCAGCAGATATATTTAACTGTGAAGGCCAGCCTTTAGAGAGTATTATAACAATGAGGTTGGTCCATCCTTGCAAAGGCATTTTACAATTAAAATGCAGCAAACAGATGACCTTGACAGAAAATAACTTTCAGTTTCAGTCCCAATAACATTTCTATGAAGACTCTAAAAACTGGGTTAGAGGTTCTTCTGGGTATGAAAAAGAAGTATTCCTTTCTCTGGATGAATTTTACACATTAAATTAACCTGTATTCAAAATAATGTGCTATAATTTGCTGCGGCGACAGCACCTACCATTAGTTAGACTTGTTCTTGCATGCGTTGTCTTTTAAATTCTTTGCATGGCAAGTTGCTGGAAGTGTGAGCTGACAGTGCTGCAATGAGGGAAACAGAGAGCCATTAGCTTAACACTTATTTTGACGGAAAAAAAGCCCATTAGCTTTCTTTTGTACAGCGACAATGTATTAAAAAGCTGTCATTAAGATACTTCTTAGTCTTATGAAAGACAGAACGATTACGAAAGAGTAAGCTGCAGAAAAGATAAATAGTTAACATTCAGGCAAAGGTAACACATGAAAGCATTTTAACATATTGTGGTTTGGGTTTTAATTGCACATTTGCACTATCTACTGTAGTAGACTAAAATTTGAATAGTAACAGATGTTCAAATGATGCGATGAAAGCGACAGGAATATGGTACTTCTGTCATTTATATTAATACTCTTGTATTCTTGCAGCAGGAAAATCTAAAGAAGTTTATTTGATTTCTTGGTATAACTTTAGTGGAATATTGATGGACACAGCTGAGAGGTGTCATAAAAGGCCATTGCTACCATTAACCTGGAGTTTCTGCTGAGCTTCCACTGAAGTTATGGTGAAAGATTGTGACCCACCGACCCCCCGCCGCAGGAATAGTATGAGTTTGTTTATGTTCAGGTTACTGATTTCTATAGTGCTTCATGAGCACTCATATCTTCACCATAGGCAATGAGAAATTGGTGAGTGATGGTTATGCAACTATCTGGGTTCAGTCTTGAGCAGTGTATGACACATGATATTAGAATTCGGAAGGTATTAAACGGCCAGGCACGAGAAGTCATATTGCAGTACATGTCTTTGTGAGCAGAGAGGAAAATAATAAAAAGCAAAATACGGTAGCAACATTGATCCTAAGTCTGGCTTCCAAATTTACACTCCCTCATTTCCAACATAATATGTAATGTTGACTCTTCTTGTCAAGTCAATGGATAATACATGGGAATCTCTTTTGTGTGACCTTTTTGCTGCAAATAGATACAAAACATACCTGGCTCAGAATTGACAATGTTTTCAAATGCCCGGATGATACATGCAGCATTAGAAACCTAGTTAAGTGATGGCCATAAGTTTGTCCTATAATAAAATAGACATTTGCCATCTGGGTGGAAGAAGTGAAAGCTTATATTAGTGCTTTCTGTGCTGCACCAAACCTGCTGTTGGATTCTGGCTCGTTGTTCAACAATGCCTTGATTTGAAAACTCTCATCCAGGTATTCAGGTCCCTCCATGGCCTCGCCGATCCCCATCTCTGTAACCTCCTCCAATCCTGCAACTCTACAGGAACTCTCCATTCATTCAACTCTGGCCTCTTGTGCCTCACTCACTACCTTTGCTCCACCATTAGCAGCTGTGCCTCCAGTCATCTAAGGTATAAATTTAAAATTCCCTCTCCAAGCATCTTTGCCTTTGCACTTCTTCTCCTTTAATACTCTTTTTGAAATGTACCTCTTTGACCAAAGGACTGGTCACCTGTCTCTTTCATTGGCTCCATTTCCATCTGATTTACATCCCTATGAACTATATTTGCACTTTGCATTAAAGAAATTATATAAGTGCAAGCTTGTTGCTTCAGTGTAGAGGCATTAAGTAGTTAGTAAATTATTTAAATCATGCTGGTTCATGCTCAACTGAGCAAATTTGCATACTTCAGTTTATTCGAAACTCTGAAACTGTCCTCTCATATCTATGGATGTGCACTCACTCTACCTTTTCCAACTAGCCACTTTGTATGTTGCTCTCATTGAAGGTCTCTTCTACTCTAAATAACCCTAGCCCTAACCCTAACCCTAAATAGGGCAACCACCTTTTGTGGTTCCTCCCAGATTAACATTTCAAAGGCAGCATCCTTCTGATCTCCAATTTCCCATCACAGGGTGGTCATTTACTGCAGCTCCTTCCAAGTATGAGCAACAGATCTTTTAACACTTTCTGGCTTACATGGTATCCTGACATGTTCTCTGTGCCTGGCCCAGTGAACATAGGGAGTATACCTGCATTGTTATAATGAAGTAACCTTGCAAAATCACACAAGATCACCTGTGCTGGCATTTGAGATTTTGTGCACATTTCATCTGCACTGATGCAATCCCACTGGCACTGTTTCAGGACTGGATAATTGCCCCTGCAATGCACTGCCTCGTTATGCACTATCTCTTATGAGTATGAAATGGTTGAGGATGCATAGATGGTAAATGCATATTTTTTTTGCTTCTAATTTTAAATACAGTTTGAAATAACCTAGATAATTTTTATAAAACAGCTTATTGTTGCTAATTCATCTTCATTTTGCATACAGATCTTGACTGACAGTCAGCATAGCAATTGAATGAAGAAATCCTGCAGACAATTTATTTTGCTTCTTAAAACATTAAGAAAGTGGAAAATACAAAAATAATTTAACGCTGCGAGTTAAAGACAGATATGAAAATAAGACAGAACTGACCTCTGAGTGAGTTTAACCAGCTGGAAAGGCTTTGGAAAGCGCAAGTATGTGTCACCACGTCGGGACCCAGTTTAAGCAGCTTTTTGTAACATTGTTTACTTGGTCTGGTTCTAGGTTTTTCATTTAGAACTTCACTATTTGCTTGAGGAGATAGAATGTTGTCTACAAGCAACTGAACTATATCTAACACAAATTTGTACAGGGAAGGAAAATTAATAGAAATTGGTCGGACGTTGCTATTGGTTTTATATAAACTTTCATTAGATCCTGAAAATCCCAACTTAAATCTATTACATAGCAAGGAATCCTTCTGTCGCAGGGGTAGCACCCCTAGGGCTGGTTTAGCTCAGTTGGTTGGACATGTGGTTCATGATTCAGAGTGATGCCAACATCATGGGTTCAATTCCTGTACTGGCTGGGTGAAGGCCCCAGCTTCTCAACCTTGCCCCCTTGCCTGAGGTGTGATGATCCTCAGGTCAAATCACCACCAGTCAGCTCTCCCTCTCAAAGGGGAAAGCAGCCTAGGGACATCTGGGACTATGGCAACTTTATCTTTACTGCTGGCCCAGAAACTCCAGGTTCAAGTCAAATGCCAATGCCAATGGCCATGGAAGGAGCATTCATAACATGTTTCAACGGACTGATAATTAACTTGGGAATCCTGTCATCACTTTGCCCACTATTCCCCAAAGCATACAATACAGTGTGTGTGTGAAGATGTGCTTTTAAAAAATTACATAGCAGCTTAAAATACAAAATAAACAATCCTAATGCAACACTTATTCATGCCACCATTCTTTCATCCTTAGCTGCCAGGTGCACATAGCTGAATGAAATAATTTTCAAATTTCAGCATTTTTACATTAGAACTGGAATATCAAATCACCCCAGACCATGGCACTCATCAACAAAATGTGGGTTGGACAATTGTACACTTGGGATTCAATCACATGTCACAGGAATGGCAGAGGGTGGAGGGGAAGAATGAACACCTTTACTGCCAGGTGAAGATAGCTATTGACTGTGTAAAGATCCATCTGCTGTCGGCTTACTGCTTCCAAACAGAAGTATGTGAGAAAACGTCATGACCATCCAAAATATGAATCATTTAGTGAAATAACTTTGTTCGGGAACATTAATCAAATGCAACTATTGGACAATTAGATTATGAGAGTTAATGCAGAATCTGGAATGCTGAGTTGTTTTGTAACATTGATGAATTATGTTCATGCACCTAGAGGCAGTTTGACAGCAATCAGAAAGACCTGTGCATTGTCATCACACCCTGGACTTCTGAGCACGAGCGTATAAAAAATGAATTCACTGCACCCCTTATTTGCTGATTTATCAAAAGTAGTGATACGAGATTATGTGGTAAAAGAATGTAGAAGAATAACTTTTTATATTAAATACGTGAAAACAGCTAATCTTAATTTCAGTGTTAATTAAGGATGCGATTCTGTTACTGCTAATGAACATATTCACTTGAATTTCCATTCTCTTTAGTTTGATGAATCTCAGTCCAAATTACTGAATGAGTAAATTAAAAATGATTCAACTCAGAGACCTGAAACCAAAACTTAAATTTTTACCCGATTAAATAATAATAGATTTATATCTTATAATAATTTTGAAGATAGAGTCATAAAGTCATAGAGATTTACAGCATGGAAACAGGCCCTTCGGCCCAACTTGTCCATGCCACCGTTTCTTTTTTAAAACCCCTAAGCTAATCCCAATTGCCTGCATTTGGCCCATATCCCTCTATACCCATCGTATCCATGTAACTATCTAAATGCTTTTTAAAAGGCAAAATTGTACTCGCCTCTACTACTACCTCTGGCAGCTTGTTCCAGACACTCACCACCCTCTGTGTGAAAAAATTGCCTCTCTGTACACTTTTGTATCTCTCCCCTCTCACCTTAAACCTATGCCTTCTAGTTTTAGACTCCCCTACCTTTGGGAAAAGATATTGACTATCTAGCTGATCTGTGCCCCTCATTATTTTATAGACCTCTATAAGATCACACCTCAGCCTCCTACGCTCCAGAGAAAAAAGTCCCAGTCTATCCAGCTTCTCCTTATAACTCAATCCATCAAGTTCCGGTGGCATCCTAGTAAATCTTTTCTGCACTCTTTCTAGTTTAATAATATCCTTTCTACAATAGGGTGACCAGAATTGCACACAGTATTCCAAGTGTGGCCTTACCAATGTCTTGTACAACTTCAACAAGACATTCCAACTCTTGTATTCAATGTTCTGACTGATGAAACCAAGCATGCCGAATGCCTTCTTCACCACTCTGTCCACCTGTGACTCCACTTTCAAGGAGCTATGAACATGTACCCCTAGATCTCTTTGTTCTGTAACTCTCCCCAACGCCCTACCATTAACTGAGTAAGTCCTGCCCTGGTTCAATCTACCAAAATGCATCACCTCGCATTTGTCTAAATTAAACTCCATCTACCATTCGTCAGCCCACTGGCCCAATTGATCAAGATCCCGTTGCAATTGGAGATAACTTTCTTCACTGTCCACTATGCCACCAATCTTAGTGTCATCTGCAAACTTACTAACCATGCCTGCTATATTCTCATCCAAATCATTAATATAAATGACAAGTAACAGTGAGCCCAGCACTGATCCCTGAGGCACACCGCTGGTCACAGGCCTTCAGTTTGAAAAACAACCCTCTACAACCACCTTCTGGCTTCTGTCAAGAAGCCAACTTTGTATCCATTTAGATACCTCACCCTGGATCCCGTGAGATTTAACTTTATGCAACAAACTACCATGCGGTACCTTGTCAAAGGCCTTGCTAAAGGCCATGTAGACAACATCAACTGCACTGCCTCATCTACCTTCTTGGTTACCCCTTCAAAAAACTCAATCAAATTTGTGAGATGTGATTTTCCACTCACAAAGCCATGCTGACTGTCCCTAATCAGTCCTTGCGTCTCTAAATGCCTGTAGATCCTGTCTCTCAAAATACCTGCCAACAATTTACCCACCACAGATGTGAGGCTCACTGGCCTTTAGTTCCCAGGCTTTTCCCTGCAGCCCTTTTTAAACAAAGGCACAACATTTGCCACTCTCCAATCTTCTGGCACCTCATCCGTGACTATCGATGATAGGCACCTCACCCGTGACTATTGATGAAACCAGAGTTATAATTTCTGAAGACAAGAGAAAAGTGAACTAATTACAGTTAGAGAGTCTAGTTGTGAGCAAAAGCATGGTGCTGTGCTTCATATCCAGACTGTCGTCTGATAACCACCATAAAAACACCATTCCTTTGGGGAGCCCTGACATTAGCTATTGGGAGTGGCATTCAATGTCTCAAGTACCTTTAATAAAATGCAGATAAATCTGGCATTTCGAAAGGTAACGTGATTTTTTAAATTATTCATTCGTAGGACATGGGCGTTGTTGGCTGGCCAATTTTTAAAAAATTCGTCACAAGTAGGCTTACATTAACACTGCAATGAAGTTACTGTGAAAATCCCCTAGTTGCCATACTCCGGTGCCTGTTTGGGTATACTGAGGGAGAATTTAGCATGGCCAATCCACCTAACCTGCACACCTTTGGACTGTGGGAGGAAACCGGAGCACCTGGGGGAAACCCACGTAGACACAGGGAGAATGTGCAAACTCCACACGGACAGTGACCCAGGCCGGGAATCGAACCCAGGTCCCTGGTGCTGTGAGGTAGTAGAGTTAACTACTATGCCACCGTGCCACCCATTTATTGCCCATCCCTAGTTCCCTTGGAGGGCAGTTGAGAGACAACCACATTGGCTGTCACGTGAAGGCCAGACTGGGTAAGGAAGGCAGATTTCCTTCCCTAAAGGACATGAATGTAGCAGATGGGTTTTTCCGACAATTGACAATAGTTTCACCGTCATCAGTAGATTCTTGATTCCAGATTTTTAAAAATTCAAATTCAAACACCACCAACTGCCATGCCGGGATTCGAATGCGGGTCCCTCAGAACATTAGCTGAGTTTCTGAATTAATAGTCTAGTGATATTACCACGAGGCCATTGCCCCCTGAATAAATGATTACTTTGGACTAAAAATTGGTCTGCGCCATTTTTGGGCTTGAGGGTCATGATTGACGCTCTGCCCCTGTCTGGTTCTGTTGTGGCAGAAGCATGGGAACTTTGCATTGCCTTATCAGTACAATGGCATCCGGAGAGATCCGTGTGGCTGGTTGGTTGTACTCTCAGTAAGAAGTCTCACAACACCAGGTTAAAGTCCAACAGGTTTATTTGGTAACAAATACCATAAGCTTTCGGAGCACTGCTCCTTCGTCAGATGGAGTGGAAATGTGCTCTCAAACAGTGCACAGACACAGAAATCAAGTTACAGAATACTAATTAGAATGCGAATCCCTAAAGCCAGCCAGGTCTTAAAGGTACAGACAATGTGGTGGAGGGAGCATTAAACACAGGTTAAAGAGATGTGTATTGTCTCCAGAGTTGTACTCTCAACAGGGTGCCTAATAATGTGTGATGCTGGCACATGTTGAGGTGAGGCACAGCCTCTCAAAGGTCAGTGGTTCTCCTTATTGGGAAACTGCACTGAATCACAGGAAGCTGCAGCTGAATACTATGGCTCAAATTCTACACAAGGGAAATGGAACACCAGGGGTGAGATGGCCATGCAAAGCAACATGCTCCACAACCACAGCCCTGTACCATGATCACTGAAATCACATGACCTGCCTGATTTCAGGAACTGCCTCTCGAAAACACTCCCAAAGCACACCACAGCATTTCCACAAATCCAACCTGAACAGAAGGAAAGCAAAACCACCTCACCCACGGTCCAGGTTGAATTTAATGGCCGCAGCAGTGGCCCCGTCAACCAAGCAAATCATCAGTGGCAACCCTACCACGGTCTTTTCTGGAGCCCCAATGCAATTCAATCCCAATCAGATTCTTACCTACTGGCTGAGGGGTTTCCAGGGCCTTCAGGACAAGGATCCCAACTCTAAGAGCAGCAACCAGAGGGCCAACAGCTCTTCAGCCCAGTACTGAGAGTGGTGGCCACACCTGGGATTGGAGGTGGCCTGGTAGATTTCCTTCCCTCGAGGACATTAGTGAACCAGGTGGGTTTTTACAACAATTGACAATGGTTTCATTGTCATCTTTAGACTGGTAATTCTAGATTTTTATTGAATTCAAATTCCACCATCTGCTGTGGTTCCTGGCAGATTACCCTGGTTCTCGAGATTACTAGTCCAGTGACAATCCAGCTACATGTTCATATTTCTCCCAAGTGACTTGAAAATCCCACTTCACGATTGTTATGGCAGTAAATTGGGATCATGTGTTCTTGGGTCAATAATGTTTTCCATTCAAAAATGTAAAGTAACCTGTTGGATACATTTAAACTGTAGATCATGCAACATTTTGAAAGATTAACATTTCTAGTTCCCATATATTAAATGTGTTTGTTTTGTATTTCCTTATTTGTAATGTTATTCTGTGTACAAATTGAAGGCAAACTTCATAAGGTAAAATTATAATTAGGTATCACCCAGAATAAATACAATTCCATATTAAACGGCTTAGTTATAACGCACAACATGAAATATGATTATTTATATCACTGAACATTGGCCTCATCTGCAAATATTTCAAGATGTTGGGTTTCTTACGTATATTACACATATATGGGGCGGCACGGTAGCACAGTGGTTAGCACTGTTGCTTCACAGCTCCAGGGACCTGGGTTCGATTCCCGGCTTGGGTCACTGTCTGTGTGGAGTTTGCACATTCTCCTCGTGTCTGCGTGGGTTTCCTCCGGGTGCTCCGGTTTCCTCCCACAGTCCAAAGATGTGCGGGTTAGGTTGATTGGCCATGCTACAATTGCCCTTAATGTCCTGGGATGTGTAGATTAGAGGGATTAGTGGGTAAAATATGTAGGGATATGGGGGTAGGGCCTGGGTGGGATTGTGGTCGGTGCAGACCCGATGGGCCAAATGGCCTCTTTCTGTACTGTAGGGTTTCTCTGATTTCTATGATATTAATATTTCATGTTACAGACATTTGTATAAATTGTATCCCTCCATTACAAACTCCTAATTGATAAGTGTTTAAAATACAGATCCTTAATAGAATCAGAAACTGGATTAGCATAACCTGGGAAATTGAATTCTGAATATTTACATTTCTATTCTGTTTGCAGGTTTTCTATTTGATCTAGTGCAGTTTTCTGCAGTTATGGTGTTTCACACCGATAGCTGCAAAAGTATTTGTTCTTTGAAAAGAATATAAAGAGAACAAGCCTGTCAGGGGAGAAGTACTTAGATATGATCATAAGACCATGACACCATAAGATGTAAGAGTAGAAGTAGGACATTCACCCATCGAGTCTGCTCCGCCATTCAATCAGATCATGACTCATCTGATGCGATAATCCTCAACTCCACTTTCCTACATTAAGCCCATAACCTTGAATCCCTTACTGATTATCTCAGCCTTGAACATACTTAACAGCCTCTACAACCCTCTCCATAGGGAATTTCACAGATTCACTACCCTCTGAGACAAGAAATTTCTCCTCATCTCTGCCTTAAATGGGCGACCCCTTACTCTGAGATTATGATAGCCTTCAATGAGGAGGAAGATCCTAAATTTTGAAAGAACATGGTGGAGTTGCACGGTGGCACAGTGGTTAGCACTGCTACCTCACAGCTCCAGGGACCCAGGTTCAATTCCGGCCTCGGGTCGCTGTCTGTGTGGAGTTTGCACATTCTCCCTATGTCTATGGGGGTTTCCTCCGGGTGCTCCGGTTTTCTCTCACAGCCCAAAAAATGTGCAGGTTAGGTTGATTGGCTATGCTAAATTGCCCCTTAGTGTCAGGGAGACTAGTAGGGAAAATACATGGGGCTACAGGGATAGGGCTCGGATGGGATTACTGCTGGTGCAAGTTTGATGGGCTGACTAGACTCCTTCAGACACTCAGAGGCAATTTTAAAGTTTTTTTTATTAGTGTCACAAGTAGGCTTACATTAACACTGCAATGAAGTTACTGTGAAAATCCCCTAGTTGCCACACTCCAGCACCTGTTTGGATACACTGAACGAGAATTTAGCATGACTAATGCACCTAACCAGCACATCTTTCAGATTGTGGGAGGAAACCCGAGCACCCGGAGAAAACCCACGCAGACACGGGGAGAACGTGTAGACTTCGCACAGACAGTGACCCAAGCTGGGAATCGAACCCGGGTCCCTGGTGCTATGAGTCAGCAGTGCTAGCCGCTGTCCCACTGTGTAGGAAGTGCTACTGAAAGAATTGAACTTTTACCCTGGCAGGTGGAACTGGATCTGCAGTTGAAAGCAACCCACAGTGACTGGTCACTTAATGCACTCTAACCTCAGAGTAAGAGGAAATGCAGCAATTCCTGATTCCTGCATATTGAGGGTGTAGATGTTATAAGAACGTGTTAACCGTCTGCAATATTTCATCTATAATAATCTGTAACAGCCACTCATTTATTGAGACAGCACTGTATTCATCATTTGTACAAGGTAGCTTCAACTTCATTGTTCTATGTACATAAACGGGGGAATAAGGAGAAAAAGCAAGTGATATTTGGCCGTTAAGAAAGAATGACTTCAAAGATCTGCCAGACTTTATCATGAGCTACAAATCAATGCTGCAGAATGTACAATGACCTGTCCCTCAGGTAGATCCTGAACATTAGTCAGAACATTCTCTTCATAATTCCATGGTTAGCTGTGTGTGCCCCAGCAGTGATAGGTACCTGAATGCATCAGCCACAAGTTCAACGTATTAAATGAGTTCCTAATTCAGGCATGCCTCTTGCCTTAAGGAAGGAAACAAATAGACACAAACAATTTTGCTGCATGAAAAGAATGCCTGCTGCTAGCTGAGAACAGAATCTGTAACCTACTTCCCATCTGGAGAATTATTTAATTAAAAAAAAGGCTTTTAAAATATATCATTTTAATAAATAGTGGCATGCCAACAGTATAGTTTCATAATAGCCATTGAAGTGACTAACACTAAACTGGACGGTATATATTCCATTAGTAAACTAAAGTTACGTCGCAGGCTATTCAACACAGGCCAATGCCCATTGGAGGCACAAACTATTGTTATGACCAAGTGATGAGAAATGAATTGGCTGTCCTTTTGTTCAGCCTCCTTGGTTGGTCGCAACAAAAATTTTAAAATTTACTTTCCCTGGAAATGCCTTTTCCAATCAAACGTTTTGGTTAATATGGAGGCAAACAAACCAGGTTTTTGTGTGCCAAAGGCAGAGTAAGTTTACTAGTTATTAAACAGGAGAAAATAATAATAAAAATGTGACAACACATGCACACACACATACGCACGCACATACGCACACACACACACACACACACGCACACATACGCACACATACACACACACACGCACACACATACACACACACATACACACGCACACACATACATACGCACACACATGCGCACACACACACATACACACGCACACACATACATACACACGCACACACATATATATCAGAAGTTGGAAAGTTAGAGACCAATAAAAAGTTAAAAGAATGTATGATTAAGTCCTTTGCTTGTCTTTGAAACATAAATTGTTGAATATTGCGGCCATTTGAACTTAATTGATCTCCTGTAGAAATTTGGAGCTGACTTGCTTCTAGTATTCAACTTGCTGAAGGCACTCTCGTAACTTCAGAGAAAGAGGGAGGTTGGCATGGATTCACTGCCTGGCCATATCATTCTCGATGTGGAGATGCCGGCGTTGGACTGGGGTAAACTCAGTAAGAGTCTAAAACTCTTACCATGTCATTCTCCCCAGGGCTATATTCACCTTTACATCCCTGGGGGGAGCCCCATGACAGGTTCACGTCTGAGTGAACCTGTTGTGAATTGAGCCAATGTGACATCATGTCCACACAGTTTGAGAAAATGACAAGAGGGGCAACATCTGCCGAGGGAGAGGGGAGAGTGTTTAATGATATGGAAATCTATTAAAATGAATGTAAATCAGGTTTCCGCCCATTATGGACATGAATCTGATCATGTCGCTGGCGAGGGCTGGTGAAAATCAGAAGCCGTGATCTTGCCGGGGATATCTGCGACTTTCGGATTTCGCCGCATCTTGAGCCCATGCCAGCAATCTCACGAACGGCGAGAGTGGACTCAAGATCCCGCCCCAATGTTACTTTATTGGTGAAGGAATGCACAAGCTAGCTTAAATTCCTCTTGCTAATGATTTGAAAGTGATCTATTTAAATTTACACTTTTAGCTCAACTTGAACTTTTCTCAATGAAATAGCCCCAATTTAAATAATTGTCAGTAAATTCGAATAAATCATATAAATATCTTCGAACTGGCTATTGAGGAATATCCTACATTGCCTGCTGGTTCTGTTACTAAATGTATCAGTGCACACGGTACTGAGTTGGACACACCAGGCAGAGTTCTGCGGCTTTGTGGGTGTAATGTCACTTTTGGTAATAATCTGAGTGTGACTATCTGCAGACAATTTTCCAGGAGTGTATCCCCGCAGCCTTATGTGATTTTATTCTTTCCTATGACTGTGCAGACTGCGTGTCCACTTGGCAGACAATTATGTTTGGTCTTCAAGTGTGTATGATCCTGAGCTTCTGGTCACCTCTCGTTTTAATTCTCCACCTTGCGCCCACTCTGACCTTTCTGTTCTTGGCAGTCTTCCAATGAAGTTAGACGTAAGCTCGAGGAACAAAGCCATTGGCCTCTTTACAGCATTTTGGAGTTTAACAATTTTCGGATCAGAAGTTCTGCCTCCATTTTGTTTCCTAGGAACATAGGAGTTAGGAACAGGAGGAGGACATTTGGCCCTTTGAGCCTGCTCTACCATTCAGTGGTTGTTCTCTCAACTCCACTTTCTTTGTCTATCCCCTTCTCCCCACCACCCCAACTTTTGACTCCCTTGTCTATCAAAAATACAGCTAACTCAGCCATGAATGGACTCAATGAGGCGAATTTTCCCATGCCGCTCACCATGGGAAATTGTACCGGGCAAGGGGCGGACCATGGAAAAGTCTGTTGACCTCGAGTGGGATTTTCCGGTTTTGGGAGAATGTGGCTGGAAAATCCCACCCAATGATTCAGTCTCCATTGCTTTCTGGGACAGAGAATTCAACAGACTAACAACCATCTGGGAGAAAAAGAAATCTCCTCATCTCTCTTAAAAGGAGAATCTTACATTCCTAACCCCACCATCCCCCCTCCACCCCATGTACCCTAGTATAGTCTCCCTCACAAACATCCTCCCAGTCAAGCGTCAAGTTCCCTTAGGGTCTCATGTATATATCAATAAGATCACCTCTCATTCTTCTAAGCTCCAGTAGTTATAGGCCCAACCTGTTCAACCTTTCTTAGATGTGCGGGTTTGGTTGATTGGCCATGATAAATTGCTCCTTAGTGTCAGAGGGACTAGCAGGGTAAATATATAGGGTTACAGGGATCGGGCTTGGGTGGGATTGTTGTCGGTGCAGGCTTGATGGGCCGAATGGCCTCCTTCTGCACTGTCGGGACTCTATGATTCTATGATTTGTTTTCTTTTATTTTTTTAATTGTATCTCTCATTTCTCCTTGCCTTTGCATTCAGGGGGCAGCCATCCAGGATCCTGCCATTCACACCTCCTCTAATCACATCTCTTTACTTGTTCCGTCACTCCTCTTTTTGGCCTTGCGACACAAAATCCTTTGTCAATTCAACCCTCCCATCCTTCCCTTTTGATCTTTTGTCTCTACCCTCCCCCTATTCAGTTGCTCAAATCCAATGACATTTCTAACTTTTTTCACGTTCGATGAAAGGTCACAAGGCCTCAAATATTAACTCTGTTTCCCCTCCCCCACAGACGCTGCCTGACCTGTTAAGTATTTCCAGGACGCTCTGTTTATATTTACGATTTCCAGCAACTGCAGTCATTTGTCTTCATTTTTACCCTTTCCAGATGTTCAACTGTATGTTTCCCAGCGGGGCTTCCTGGCCTGGTCATTAGGATGGGGAATATTGCCTGACTTTCCTCTCTTCGTGGATACTGAAGATAATCATACATCGGCCTTGCCTGGGGTCAGTTATGCACAGAACACGAACCATTCTGACCTCTTAGTTTTGTGTAGGTTGAGGAAGACTTTGGATCAAACAAATCCATTCAAGTTCCGGATGCAGATATGTCCCAATTTCCTGGTGAGTCACGCGCAGATTTGGATCTTACAGCTATTTCTTATTATTCTTTTCCTGAAATTTCATCGAATATGTTTTAATATTCTGGCTTTATTTTCCAAGCCGTGCTGTGGATTCCTGATTTGACAACTCGTTAGCCAGTTGCTTGTATCTTGGCTGTTGACAGATTTATGTGTCAGCTTCTGGAAATACAGTGATGACCCTGTCCCTTTCTGGCAGCACATTGCTTACAAGCCGTCTCAATGATTAAGGTTGGCTCACATGACATGTGGGATTGTTTCACTGCAGTGCTTACAGTTTGCATTGCACAGCAGGATAAAAAGGCAATGCCTCTACTTTCTCAGGAGGCTAAGGAAATTCAGCATGTCCGCTATGACTCTCACCAACTTTTACAGCTGTACCATAGAAAATATCTTTTTTGGTTGTATCACAGCTTAGTATGGCTCCTGCTCTGTCCAAGACTGTAAGAAACTACAAAGGGTCATGAACGAAGCCCAGTCTATCATGCGAACCAGCCTCCCATCCATTGACTCTGTCTACACTTCCCGCTGCCTTGGAAAAGCAGCCAGCATAATCAAAGACCCCACGGACTCCAGACATGCTCTCTTCCACCTTCTTCCATCAGGAAAAAGATACAAACGTCTGAGGTCAGGTACCAACCGACTCAAGAACAGTTTCTTTCCTTCTGCCATCAGACTTTTGAATGGACCAACCTTATGTTAAATTGATTTTTCTCTTCACCCCAGCTATGCTGTAACATTACGTTCTGCACCCTCTCCTTTCATTCTCTATGAACGCTATGCTTTGTCTGCATAGCGCGCAATAAACAATACTTTTCACTATATACTAATACATGTGACAATAATAAATCAGATCAAATCAAGTCAAATCAATTCTGTGCAATAATTGCATTAGAGTGCAAGAAACAGAACTTTCCAATCGCATCAGTACAGAAATATCTCTGAGTATGCACTTGGTTCAACCAGTGGCAACTGATCTAGGTGTGGAATTTCTTGTGTATTTGCATCTGAAAGTATGCATAATCTTAGGGGGAGGCAATGGCAGTGGTACTTTCACTGGGCTAGTAATCCAGAGACCCAAGATAATGCTCTGGGGATCCAGGTTCGAATCCCACCATAGCAGATGGTGAAATTTGAATTCAATAAAAATCTGGAATTAAAAATCCAATTATGACTACTAAACCATTTTTGATTGTAGTAAAAGGCCATCGGGCTCACTAAAGTCCTTTAGGGAAGCTGCCATCCTTACCTGTCTGACCTATATATGACCCCAGATCCACAGCAATGCAGCTGACTCTTCAATGTCCTCTGAAATGGCCTAGCAAGCCACACAGTTCAAGGGCAATCAGGGATGCGTCATCAATGCTGGCCCAGCCGGTGACAGCCACATAAAGAATAAAAAATAAATAATCGATGTGTAGAACAACTACTGTTGCAAGCGAGTTATATATCACTCTCTGTCTGAATTTCCATGCCCTTTTATTCTGTCTATCCATCCATGTCCCCAAACGTATCCCAGTTCATGATAATGGCTCCACCCCAGGTTAAAGAGTTGTACACTCAAAAGTTGCTCAATTATGTTTGAAATGGGTAAAAATTCTAAACTTTCAGCACAGCATGAAACAAAACCATTTTCTGCTGGTTGGTTGTTATTTACCAAGTTTCTTAAAAATGTATTCTCAGCGAAACTTGGGCTGTATTTTCTGTTTCTTTGAATGCATTTACATGTCAGCGTAAGTGCCGTTAAAAATTGAAAAGCTCCCATGTTCTGAAATAGTATTTATGTTAATGATAGTAATGCAATCTGGGTGAAATCATCTAAACCTGCTGAACAGATCAGTGAATATTAAATACAACTGAGCGACATCCTGCACCTACATGTGCGGCACTATGGCACAGTGGTTAGCACTGCTGTCTCAAAGTGCCAGGGACCCGGGTTTGATTCCCTGCTTGGGTCACTGTCCGTGTGGAGTTTGCACGTTCTCCCCGTGTCTGTGTGGGTTTCCTCCTCCAGTCCAAAGATGTGTAGGTTAGCCATGCTAAATTGCCCCTTGGTGTCAGTGGGACTAGCTAGGGTAAATGTATGGGGATAGAGCCTGGATGGGATTGTGGTTGGTGCAGACCCGATGGGCCAAATGGCCTCTTTCTGCACTGTCGGATTCTATGAAAACCACTGATGTTCATGTTTACCGTGATCTTTTATGCAGACCAGGCCCGGTCCCTAGTTCAAATCTGTAAGATTCTCCCGAAGTTGTGGTTCTTTAAATTACAATTTCTCTTCAGTTCACAGGCACGAGGAGGCACGTTTTAAAATCTATTTTGTATCAAAATAATAATGGCCAGAATTTTCTGACCATTCATGCCGGCAGGATTCTCTGTTCCCGTTGCAGGAAACGGAAATTTAGCTGAACGTAAAATTATCTGTCTTGTTTGGAGCGACAGTGGGGCGTGAATGGCCAGAAAATTCTGACCACAGACCTTGCTCAGAATCTATATGGTGTACTCCATTAAGCGATTCAATGATTCCATTTATTTGAAGTAACTTCCGGCAAGTTGCTATCACACTGACATTCCTGTGCAGCACAACCAACGGATCAGATCTAAGCTCTGCAGTCCTTCCACACCCAGTCGAGAATGATGATGGACAATTAAACAACACCCTGGAGGAGAAAACTCCACAAATATCCCCATCCTCAATGATGAAGGAGCTCAGCACATCAGTCCAAAAGATAAGGCTGAAGTATTCGCAGCAATCTTCAGCCAGAAGTGCCGAGTGGATGATCCATCTCGGCCTCCTCCAGTGGTCCCCAGCATCTCAGATGCCAGTCTCCAGCCAATTCGATTCACTCCACGTGATATCAAGAAACGGTTGGAGGCATTGGATACTGCAAAGGCAATGGGCCCTGTTAACATTCCGGCAATAATACCGAAGACTTGTGCTCCAGAACTTGCCGCTCTCCTAGCCAAGCTCTTCCAGTACAGTTACAACACTGGCATCAACCCAACAATGTGGAAAATTGCCCAGGTATGTCCTGTACACAAAAAGCAGGACAAATCCAACCCAGCCAATTACCGCCCAATCAGTCTATTCTCGATCATCAGTAAAGTGATGGAAGGGGTCATTGACAGCGCTATCAAGCAGCACCTGCTCAGCAATAACCTGCTCAGTGACACCCAGTTTGGGTTTCGCCAGATTCACTCAGCTCCTAACCTCATTACAACCTTGGTTCAAACATGGACAAAAGAGCTGATTTCTAGAGGTGAGGCGAGAGTAACAGCCCTTGACATCAAGGCTGCATTTGACCCAGTGTGGCATCAAGGAGCCCTAGCGAAACTGGAATCAACGGGTATCAGGGGGTAAACTCTCCGCTGGTTGGAGTCATAAAAGGTACATAGAAAGATGGTTGTGGTTGTGGAGGGTCAATCATCTCAGCTTCAGGACATCTCTGCGGGACTCCCTCGGGTAGTGTCCTAGGCCCAACAATTTTCAGCTGCTTCATCAATGACCTTCCCTCCATCATAAGGTCAGAAGTGGGGATGTTCGCCGATGATTGCACAATGTTCAGCACCATTCACTACTCCTCAGACACTGAAGCAGTCCATGTTCAAATGCAACAAGATCTGGACAATATCCAGGCTTGGGCTGACAAGTGGCAAGTATCATTCGTGCCACACAAATACCAGGCAATGACCATCACCAATAAAAGACACTCTAACCACCGCCCCTTAACATTCGATGGGGTAACCATCATTGAATCCCCCAATGTCAACATCCTTGGGGTTAACATTGACCAGAAACTCAACTGGACTCACCACATAAACACAGTGGCTACAAGAGTAGGTCAGAGGCTAGGAATACTGCGGCGAGTAACTCACCTCCTGACTTCCCAGAGCCTATCCGCCATCTAAAGGCACAAGTCAGGAGTGTGATGGAATACTCCCCACTTGCCTGGATGGGTGCAGCTCCAACAACACTCAAGAAGCTTGACACCATCCAGGACAAAGCAGCCTGATTGATTGACACCACATCTACAAACATTCAATCCCTCCACCACCGATGCTCAGTAGCAGCAGTGTGTACCATCTACAAGATGCACTGCAGCAATTCACCAAAGATCCTTAGATACCACCTTCCAAATTCATGAACAATTCCATCTAGAAGGACAAGTGCAACAGATAAATGGGAACACCACCATCTGCAAGTTCCCCTCCAAGCCACTCACCATCCTGACTTAGAAATATTTTGCCATTCCTTCGCAGTCGCTGGGTCAAAATCCTGGAATTCCCTCCTTAACGGCATTGTGGGTCAACCCACAGCACATGGACTGCAGCGATTCAAGATGGCAGCTCACCACCACCTTCTCAAGGGCAGCTAGGGATGGGCAATAAATGCTGGCCAGCCAGCGACGCCTATGCCCCACGAATGAATTTTTAAAAAGCTCAATATAAGATTGAGGAACAGCACCTCACCTTTCAATTCGGCACTTGCACAATTTCAGACTCTACCCTGTGCTTCATATTGTTTCCTTTCCTCTGTTTGTCAGTCAGCAACACACCTACCCTCGGCACATTCTCCTCTTGCCCCATCAACATTCTCTTTGGCCCTCTTCAGCATTCAATCTCTCCTGACTTCGACACCCTATCACACACCTTCCTATTTTCCAGGTCCCACCCAACCCTTGCTCAAAACCTGTTGCATCTTTCTCTAACCTTTCCGAGTTCTGATGAACAGTCATAGACCAGACACATTGGCCAGAATCCTCCAACCTCGCCCGTGGCTGGGATTCTCCGGTCCTGCCGCTTTGAACGGTGATTTGGCTAAGTGCCAAATTCTCCGTTCTTGCTCACAGTGGTAGTGGGGTGTGTGGGACTGGAGATTTCAGGCCATTAAATCTGGTTATTTCCACAAATGCTGCCATAACCTTCTGAGCGCTGTTTTTTAATCTACAGTCACTTGGTGGACCCTGGCAATTTGTGGAAAACTTTGGAATTAAGTGAACTGACTGTTAAAGCTAAAGCGATCAGTTAAAACAGCAGCTGATGAATTATCTCAATACTTTAGTTACTTATCGGGCAGTTCCAACAGGGTTTGCCAGTTCCCTGCAAACTAGCTGCCTTCACACACGCAAACCCATTTCCATTTGTTCAATCAAATTCCTCTCCATTAACAGCTTTCTCAACTTGTTCTTTTGGACAGCACGGTGGCACAGTGGTTAGCACTGCTGCCTCACAGTGCCAGGGACCCGGGTTTGATTCCTAGCTTGGGTCACTGTCTGTGCGGAGTCTGCACCTTCTCCCTGTGTCTGCGTGTGTTTCCTCTGGCTGCTCTGGTTTCCTCCCACAGTCCGAAAGGTTTGCTGGTTCGGTGCTTTGGCCATGTTAAATTCTCCCACAGTGTACCCCAACAAGCACCAGAGTATGGCAACTGGGGGATTTTCACAGTAACTTTATTGCAGTGTTAATGTAAGCCTACTTGTGACACAAATAATAAACTTCAAACTTCATCTTCAAAGCCTTGAGTACCTACATCATTGGGTCTTTCTGTTCTTGAAACCATTTAGTTTATATTGTCACACATCCTGTCAAAATACAGCACTTTGATTTTTCTGCACTGAATTTTATTCAAGTGCCGGTCTCTAACCTCATGATGTCTGTCAGTAACCTCTTCACTGTATAATACATTTCCAAGCTTTGTATCACCTGTAAACATTGTTGTTGAATCTGGTATTTCCAAATTCAACTAACTATGGCCCATAATTTCTGCCTACCAGTGGAAAGCCATGGTCTGCCAAAATAAGGAGAATTCCTCGCCAAATTATCTGTGTTAAAAATGCTGATCTAACTCCCGATGGGAGCAGCAAACTTCGACTTTCAGAGGACAATCTACGAAGGCCCCAGCGTGGTACAGGAGGACTCTAGTCACATCCCCTTATGACGGGGTCAGATTGGAAATACCCATTGAGGTCATGCATTGAAGTAGCAGTTTTGTATTAAAGACAGAGAGATCAAAAAGATTCCCTGCTTTTATAACGCTGTGTTGATTTTTTTAAAAAATATTTCTGTCAAGCAGTTAATCCTATTTTTATTGGGTCATTTAAAGTGTAATTTTAAATTTATTTTTATGATTGAGGATGAGCATAGGTTTTGCTATTTGTTCTAAATTTATGAAACTACTTTTTAAAATCTGCATTCAGGAACATTAAAAGGCCTAGCCTTAAGGTTTTGTACCTAAACTTTGGGAGCGTTTGAAATAAAGGCCGCAATTCTCCCAAACCGACCCACAACTTTTCTGGCGGGTCAGAGTGGGAGATACGCGTTGCCGGCCTTGTTCCAAGATTTGTGCAGGCGCTGGGAACGCATGCGCATCTCCCAGAGCCGGCGAACAGTCCCAGGCCAGACCACGCTGGAAACTGGCGGGAAGGCAGGTAAGTCATTTGAATCGTTTCTTAATATGTTTTAAATGTCTTTTACATTTCATTCTCAGGAACTTACCGGTCCTGAATGGATCTCCCACCCTGCCATGAATACTTCATTCTGGCGGGGTTTAGAATAGCTCCCCACGTTCGGGAAACTAGTGGAAGACCCCGCCGGAATGAAGGGGGGGAAATCGGGGCCCTCCAGGGGATCGGGCGGTGGGGGGTGGTGCCACCTGTGCATGGGCACCCTGGCAGTGCCAGCCTGTGCCCCCGGCACTGCCCCAGGAGCAAAGTGCCCTTGCCCAGGAGGCACGATGGCACTGCTCATCGGGCATCGGGCAGTGCAAAGGGGGCGGGGCCTATTGTGGGCAGGGGCCTAGGGGTGATCTGTGGGGATGGACAGTCCCACTGCCATTCTGCATGGCGATCGCTCTGGGATAGAGGGAGGGCAGCGATTGGGGCGGGCTGGGGAGGTGGTCTGCCAGGAGGGGGCCTGCCTCCCGGGGGGTCTGACCCCTGGGGGAGGGGGGGGGGTGTCAGCGGGGTGGGGTCAGGGCTGGCCTGGGAATTGTTGTGGGGGCCACGATCAGGCTGTGTGGGGGGGGTGGCTACTGGGTGCTGGAGGTCTGACCCCTGGAGGTGTGGGGGTCCCAGTCTCGCCAGTGATCGAGCTGGCCAGCAAACAGGGAGTCTGACAGATCGGGACCACTGCGCATGCGCAGAGTTCCAGAACTGTCAGACTCTGGCGCAAATAGTCCGAATAGGGTTTTTAATGAGATTCACGATTTGGATCTCTGCAGTGCATAGAGTGGGGAGATTCAGGTGAGGAGTTGAACTGACAAAACAGTCAGGATCTAAAACAGTTTTCCCGCCAATTCAGCACTTTTGGGAGAATAGCCCCCAAAATGGATGAATTTGTTGCACCAATAGATGTAAAAGGATTACGGAGACGTTGCTCCAAGGTGGCCAAAGATGGGAACTAAACATTGAGGACTATTCAGTGTTTAGGAAGGGCACACAGAAAGCAAAAGATGGTGGAGTTGCATTGTTGATTAAAGAAAATAATGATATAACATTGAGGAAAGATATTAGCTCAGGCGATATGGAATTTGTGTGGGTCATGGTAAGAAATGCCAAAGGGCAAAAAATATTTGTGGGGGTGGTATACAGACCACCAAACTGTGGTGGTAATGTTGGGAATAACATTCGACAGGAGTCAGAGATGCACCTGATAAAGGAACATCTGTGATCATGGGTGGCTTTCCTTTGCATATAGATTGGGTGAGTCAAATTAGTCAGTACAATAGAGGAGGAGTTTCTGGAGTGTATATGGGATGGTATTCTGGACCAATACATTGAGGAACCAACAAGAGAACAAGCCATCTTGGACTGGATAATGTGCGATGAGAAAGAATTAGTTGGCAATCTAGTTGTGAGAGAACCCTTGAGGATGACTGATCATAATATGATAGAATTTTTTATCAAGGTGGATAGTGACGTAGCTGATTCTGAGACCAAGGTCCTGAATCTCAATAAAGGTAACGATGTTGGCATGAGGCATGAGTTGGCTATGATGGACTGGGAAAGATTACTGAAAGGAAGGACCATGGACAGGCAATAACAGGCATTCAAGTAACGAATGGGTGAACTCCAAAAGTTTTTCTTTACGCCTATTTGGCGTAAGAGTGAAAAGGGAATTGTGGCCAAACCATGGCATACCAGGGAAATTAGAGGTAGTATGAGATTCAAAGAAGATGCATAAACATTGGCAAGATAAAAAAATAGACCTGAAGATTGGGAGCAGTTTAAAAAACAGCAAAGGCAGCCTGAGGGATTGATTAGAAAGGGGAAAATAGAGTATGAAAGTAAGCTAGCGGGGGAACATAAAAATTGACTGTAAAAGTTTCTATAGGTATGTAAAGAGAAAAGGATTGACAAAAATGAATGTAAGCTCCTTACATTCAGAAAAGGGAGAATGCATTACGGGGAACAAAGAAATGGCTGAGGAACTGAATTCATACTTTGCTTCTGTCTTCACCAAAGAGGATATAATGTATCAGAAGTTCTGAGAAACAGAGGTTTTGGTGAGGAGCTGAAGGAAATCAGTATTAGTAGATACATTATTGTTGGGGAAATTGATGGGATTGAAGGTAGATAAATCTTCAGAGCCTGATAATCTTCATCACAGGCCACTTAAGGAAGTGACCCTAGAAATAGTAGATTTGTTGGTGGTTATTTTCCAAAATTTTTTGAACTCTGGAATGGTTTCTACAGTTTGAAGGACAGCTAATGTAAGCCCGCTATTCAAAAAGAGAGGTAGAGGGAAAGCAAAAAACTATAGACCAGTGAGCCTAACATCAGTCGCAGGGAAGTTGCTAGAGTCCATTACCAAGGATTTAATAGCACAGCATTTGGAAAGCAGTGGTATAGTCAGAGAATGTCAGCATTGATTTACAGAAGGGAAATCATGCTTGGCAAATCTACTAGAATTGTTTGAGGATGCACTAATAGAATTGACCAGGGAGAACCTGTGGATGTGGTTTATTTTGACTTTCAGCAGGCTTTTGACAAGTTTTCACAGCAGATTACTATGTAAGGTTAAAACACATGGGATTGTGGGTATATAGAAAGTTGGTTAGCAGACAGGAAGCAAAGAGTTGGAATAAATGGGTCTTTTTACAATTTTTACATTTCCACTCCATCTGACGAAGGAGCAGTGCTCCGAAAGCTAATGGTGTTTGTTACCAAATAAACTTGTTGGACTTTAACCTGGTGTTGTTAAAACTCTTACTCTTTTTACAATTGGCAGGCAGTGACTATTGGGGTACTGCAGGGATCTGTGCCAGGACCCCAACTGTTTACATTATATATTAATGATTTGGACAAGGGAACTAAATGTGTTATTTGCAGATGCCATAAAGCTGGGTAAAAGGGTGAGCTGTGAGGAGGATGCAGAGATGCTTCAGTGTGATTTGGACAGGTTGAGTGTGTGGACATAGGCACGGCAGATGCAGCATAAGGTGGATAAATGTGAGGTTATCCAATTTGGAAGGCAGATTATTATCTGAGTGGTTGTAGATTGAGAGTGGGGAATGTGCAACGAGAACTGTGTGTCCTTGTACACCATTTGCTGAATGTCAGAATAGAAGTGCAGCAGGTGGACCATGATTTGGATACCTTATTGCATAACGTTGAATGAAGAAGAGTTCACAATTTAGGCCATTGAAAATCTAAACCACCACATGTTTATCATTAGTATTCTTCTGCCTTCTTTACTTCATTTATAATCATCTCCAATTTAAATGTTGTGTTTTGAAGTTTCAATAAAGCATTTGTAGAATTTCAGATTTAAATGTGTTTTGAAGTTTCAATTAATAATTTTGTAAGGTTTAATGGACAACATTTATTGACAAAAATTATGTTATATACACAAAAATGTGATACTATATTAACAGTTAACTTCAGCAGCTGCAGTATGACATTTTGTTTAATAGCCTCACATTTGCACTAAAATATATTTTTCTCTTTAGCATAACAATCAATAAAATAGCTTTTTACTTTAACACAACAGTTCTGCTGACTTTCTACAAACAGGGGATGAGGGAGGGAGGGATGTGTGGATGGGTAAGGAGGGGAGGGTTTGGACATATTACATGTCGCCTGATTCTTCTCATATGATCTCTGTGTTACATCAAAGCCTCAAATGAACTTCAGTGATTTTAAGAAGCCAAGCTAAAAGTGTGATGTTCCAGCAGTGATGGAACATGACTCCAGATTTTCAATCTGCACTGGATTCTGCAATACCTATCAGACAGATAGTGCACACCAGCTTACAGGAGGCTTATATATGTCAGCTTTCAGTGTGCATGTCCGTGTGGCGGGACTTCCGTACTGTCCTGATGCGCATGAACGGTGCATAATCTCCCTAAATCGGGACTCGGGATGGAAGGTATGGGAAATATCACAACATCAATCTTGGGGGGCATCACTGCAGACTCTCCCTCAGTCTGAGAAATGACTTATCCCCTTTCTGCCATTTGGCCAATTTCATGTCATTAATCCCAGCAGCTTCAATGGTGTTAACACATGCTTTGACTATCTGCCTGATCTTGCAAAAGCTCTGTCGATGACTGTTCTTAAGATTGGAAACAAAATTGGCCCAGATCATTTTGTCAATGGTGGAGCTATGGCTATTGCCACTGCCTTTCTGGCTGGCCGAGGCGGGAACTTGCTATCCTGGCTGCAGCGCGACCCATCGGCAAAACAAGCAGCAAGTCCAGTGATGAGGCACAACTGCAGCAAAGCCATGCACCTTTTGAGGTCATGAGGTGAAAACATGTAGGGCGGGACTTTCCGGCCCTGCTTTCCCCAAGACCAGAAATTCCCACCTGAGGTCAACGGTGCATTGCGTGCTCTGTGTTCCGCCTGATACGACTCTCATGGTGGGTGGGACGGGAAATGGACATGAATGGCAGAAAGGACGCCCGTAGCCTTTGAGGTCTGCCTTCATCTAAATGACAATTAAGGGTTGTAAAGCGTTTTTAAATGTGCTTTTGATCTATTTTATCTCTACTTCCACCCCCCTCCGCCATGCCAGCACGTCCTAACATTGCCCACCAACCCGCCCAAGAAACTCGGTGCCAACGAGTCCACCTTCTGTCATCCCCAGTACGATCAGATCTGCACTATATCCATGAGATGAAGGAGCCAGGATACTGGGTGGGGGGAGAACAGTGATCAGAGCCAGGAGTGTGGGAGTGACCCTTCATCATTTGGCAGTGCTCCTCGCTGAAACCTGCAGTGCTCTTGCGACCCTCAGTGATGACAGAAGTGTCAGCTGTGTGTTGAGACTGCAAAGTCCAGTAGTTTGTTAACCCTATCTCAAATGTAGCCCTCAGCATCCGGCTGTGTTCTGGAATGGAAAATAAACATCTAGAACCAGAATTGTGGACTTGCTTTCATCTCAGTTTTTATTTGCCCAGATAGGAGAACCACAAAACTATGAATGAAAAGGCTTGGAAGAGATGGCGCACCCAGATTTTGTCTGCTTTGAGCTACCTCCGCTCCTGTGATCCTCCCATCATCCATGGCAATCTGACTTGTGACAACATATTCATCCAGCATAATGGTCTTATAAAAATTGGGTCTGTTGCACCTGATATAATTCACAACCATGTGAAAACATGCAGAGAGGAACAGAAGAACCTGCACATTTTTGCTCCAGAATATGGAGCTGAAACAAATGTTACTTCTATGATTCTATAATTCTGGATGGTTTGGCATTTTCATCCAGTCAGGGTGCTGAGTTCATAATGACTTCTGTTTTTGCTTTGCTTGAAGTACTATCGATTATGTAGGGTGATATTGGAGAAAATAATTCATAATGATACATAAATAATACATACCACTCAAAGCAGGTTTCTGATTCTCTGCTTAATTTCGAAAGTAAGCACTGGCATAAAACTTCTCCATAAATGTTTAGAAATGTTTGTCTTTAAAACAACTTATTCACAGAAAGGTGACCACCCACCTTGTTTCTCATATACGAAGCATCAGTTCCCATAGTGACTGTCACTAAAGAAAGCAAATTAACTGTCCCTTAGAAAGGGACCTTTATAAGAGCTGTCTGCTTGAAAAGCTCTTAGCGTGTCAAGGGTACCTCGGATTTTCCTGGTGACTTATCCTCCCCTCGCAGACAGTGCATGAAATATAAATGAGTACAGCACCATGCTGATTTTACTCAGCGTAGCTGTGCAAATGGCACTATTCCATTAGCGTCATCATTTCCAGATGAAAGGTGTAAGATTGTGATTTTGCAATCCTCTCGGGAAGACTGGCTTCCTTGAGGGACAATGTCAGAAATTCCAGAATTGGTTGTGTACAATTTACCCAGCCAAAAAAATAAATAGCCTGGAAAACAATGTGTGACTCGAGCTGGAATGTTCAGTTTTTCAGACACTTTTGGAAGGCGGAGTGGAAAAGTATTTCCATTGGCTTATGCATATTAGGTACATTTGAGAATTTTAGAGGAGACACGCCTTAATTTGCATGTACCGCTGTAACAAGATGATTTTCAGGGGGGCTCCATTAGAAGATGCTTACTTCAATTACTGGTCATGGTGTGGCACGGTGACACAGTGGTTAGCACTGCTGCCTCACAGCACCAGGGACTCAGGTTCGATTGCCAGCTTGGGTCACTGTCTGAGCGGAGTTTGCACATTCTCCCCATGTCTGCATGGATTTCCTCCGAGTGCTCCGATTTCCTCCCACAGTCAGAAAGACGTGCTGATTAGGTGCATTGGCCATGCTGAATTCTCCCTCCGAATACCCAAACAGGCGCCGGAATGTGGCGATTAGGGGATTTTCACAGTAACTTCATTGCAGTGTTAATGTAGGCCTACTTGTGACTAATAAATAAACTTTACGTTATGAACTTTACTTTCATGGGGAAGACTTCCTGTGGTCAACTGGGAAATTAATCCAAGATGTAGAAAATAGGATTGAGGAAGATGTTACAAGGAAGTTACCGGGACTGGAAGGTTTGAATTATAAGGAGAGGCTGGATAGACTGGGACATTTTTTCCCTGAAGCGTAGGAGGATGAAGGGTGACCTTATAGAAGTCTATAAAATCATGAGGGGCATAGGCAAGGTGAACAGCCAAGGTTGTTTCCCCAGGGTAGGGGAGTCCAAAGCTAGAGGGCATAGATTTAAGGTGAGAGGGGAAATATTTAAAAGGGACCAGAGGGGCAACTTTTTCCACAGAGAGGGTATATGGAATGAGTTGCCAGGGGAGGTGGTAAAGGCGGGTACAACTACAACACCTCTCAAGAAACAAGGTGGCGGGGTGGGGCGGGGGGGAGGTCCCAGCCCAGGGACATGCCAGGGGACATGCATGCCACATCAGGGACTGGCCCGGACATGTCCTAGATGCCAGCGATCAGGGCATGGGGAGATCGGAGGGGCAGCATTGCAGGGTCGCAGGGCTGGCCAGCGATTGAGCTGACCAGCGATCAGGAGGCTGGCAGTGCAGGGCTACTGCACATGCACTGATCTCAGCACTGACAGATCGACACATGCGCAGTGGTCAGCTTAGTGATATGCTGCCGGCCTCTCCAGCGGGAACAGGACCTGCCACCAGTTTTTTAACGTGACTCATGCTCGGTCACTCTGTGATGTACAGAGTGTGGGAGATTCATTTTGAAAATCCCGCTGAAACAAGCAACGGGATATACTCCAGTTTTTACATGAATTCGACACTGAATTTTCTCGGGAGAATTCCACCCAATACTTTTCACTGTATCCCAATACATGTAACAAGAATAAATCAATTCAATTTAGTTCAGTTCCGTTACTGATTAAGACCTTAGAAATCCCGGACTGCAAATGAAGCTTTGCACATGTTTGCACAACTTTGCACTGTTGTTACAGGAGCAAACTTAATGACAAAAGTATGAGGATAAATATACCGTAAGGCAAGGCTTGCAAAATTCACATTTGGATCAATAAAATGCTAACACTGCTCCATGAGAATCGTGAGAGGGGATAAAAATAAATAACCACAATCACTTTACACTTCATTGCTGCCGTTCAGTACAGTGGGTGTTTCTGATAGATCCATCATTAAATGAATGCCTTCAACCGTTAATCAGCCGATGAAAAACAAAGGTATAAAGATAGGAAGCCGAGGTTGTGTTGCACAAACCTCATGGTCTGGTTGCTACTTCAGACCAGAAAGAAGGCACAGTCGGGTGCCAAAACGAAACAACAACAGCTGCAAATATAAGCATGCAGAGAGCATCATCCATCTCCTAGGACACCTAATTTTACAGCCTTGTTCCCAGAGCAGATGTCAAACAAGCCTAACTAAGCAAACTGATGAGTGATTGCATATATTTTATATTCCTAACGAAATGTTAGAAGCATAGAAGTATTTTAAAGCAAAGTTTGCACATGTGCTCTTCAGAGAGAAATTTGGGAGTCCAGAGACTTATTTTGGGTGTTCACTTATTGAGGATTAAGGCCAATATTCTATGAAGTGCGCTGGCATGGGTGGATTGTAAGCTTTATGCCAGCCCAAATATTACCCCGTGTGGCACACTTGATGCGCGGAGTTACTGTGCACAGTATTGGTTTAACAGTCCCGAGGTATTGAGTTTAAAACCCACCACAACAACTTGAAATAAAGAGCATGAAAACGAAAACTACTGAATTGTTGTAAGCTGATTCGTTAACACTCACAGAGAAGGGAAAATATCACCCTTTATATGTTTTCAGCCTATATTGAATCATAGATTCTTAGTATTCTTACAGTGCCGAAGGAGGCTATTCGACCATCAAGTCTGCACCGAGTCTCCGACAAGTGTCTTACCCAGACCCACCCTCCTGCCCTATTCCCATAAATCTATGCATTTACCATGGCTAATACACCTAACCTACACATTTTTGGACACTAAGGGACAATTTACCATGGCTAATCCACCTAACCTGCACACTTTGGGACACTAAGGGGAAATTGAGCATGGCCAATCCACCTAACCTGCACATCTTTGGATTGTGGGAGGAAACCGGAGCACCCAGATGACACCCACACTGACACGGGGAGAATGTGCAGACTCCACACAGACAATCACCCAAGGCCAGGATTGAACCCGGGATCCCAGTGCCGTGAGGCAGCAGTGATAAATACTGCCACCATGCTGCCCACATATGTTTGATTTTTAATGAACATCTCCGAGCAACTGTGGATGTTGTATAAATACAGTCATTCTAGGGTGATTCACACTCTACAAACAATATAACAAAGAAACAAAGCTTTTTGAGCTGATTCTACCTCGCTATTCCCAGCCTGTCACTGGAAAATTGATATCCAAAGTGCTTATTATTGGAATGGGTTACTGGGAGTTCAAAAAAGTTACTAAAATGAATTAAAACTCTGCAGATTTGGGGAGGTGGTGATGTAGTGGTATTGTCACTGGACTAGTAATCCAGAGACTCAGGGTAATGCTTTGGGGACCCTGGTTCGAATCCCGCCACTGCAGATGGTCCAATTTGAATTCAATAAAAATTGGAGATTAAGGCCAGAATTATCTGATATTCACATTCTGGGCCTGCTGCAGGTGACAGGAGATTTGGCTGAGCGCCAAATTCTGCATTCTTGCTTGCAGCGGCAGCGGGGCTTGAACAGCCAGAGAATTCCGGCCAAAATGTCGAATGGTGACTGAACATGAAACCATTGCTGATCGTCATTAAAACCCATCAGGTTGATTAATGTCCTTCAGAGAAGAAAATCTGTCGTCCTTACCTGGTCTGGCCTCAATGTGACTCCAGACCCATAAGCAATGCCCTCAGGGATGGGCAATAAATGCTGGCCCAGCCAGCGACGCCCACTTCCCTTGAACAAATAAAGAAAATACAATGAGGCAGCACTAATAAAGTGGTCTGATGAGAGATGATACGATGCATCAATGCATAAAATTGCAATGAGAAAATGGTATCAAATTGGGAACGTGTTTTATGGATCTAAACTGGATGACCTCAGACTTGGATACATTGAATTCCATCAGCCAAAGTTTTGACATTCATTTAATCTGTCTCTGACCATTTGCAACATTCTATCATTTTTGATTACCTTTTGTAGCTGTGCACTATCCTTTACTGATTTCTGTACACAGATACCCTGATAATCTCTCTTTGATCCTCCACAGTTCCTAATCTCTCGCCAATGGGATATTAATCCGATTTGTCTTTCGCAGTTCCAAAGTCAAAGACTTCAGGCTTCCCCAGGCTGATCTCCATCAGCCACCGTTTTAGCCTGGGAGCCCACTCATTTATTCTGTCTCTGTCCCTTTGTAACATACTGCTCCCATCTATGCAATCTATTGTAATGATAGCAAATTACTGCGGATGCAGCAATCTGAAACAAAAACAGAAAATGCTAGACAATCTCAGCAGGTCTGACAGCACCTTTGGAGAGAGAACAGAGATAATTGGAATTTTAACGCCTCGCCTGCCCGAGGCTTGTAAGATCCCATCCGAGGTCAATGAAAAATGCCGTTCAGCGAGCCTCACCCGCCCCAGTTCCGGGGTGGGTGTGCTGGCAAAATTCCGGCCAATGTTTCCAGTCTGGACAATTAGCAATTTCTTGTGTCTTCTAATGTTGCTGAAAAGATAGCTATGTTGCTGAAGCTTTTCACCTTGCACTCATCAGGACAAATGCAGCAATGCCAAATTTCAAATGATCATGACAATTGTTACGACAGGAGAAAAGGGTGCTGATTGGTTGGCAAGTCAACTCTGAGTGGCAGCGGCATTGAAATTTGAAAGTAAAATTGTTAAAAATTTGGCATCCTGGCTTCCGTCCTGGTAAGCGTAAAACAAAAAGCTTCAGCAATATGTCTCTCTTAGTAGCAATATTTGAGTCTGTACAACCAAGCAACTGTTTGTGCCTTCAACTTAACGTCACCTGCACACTTGGGTATACAATTCTTCATTCTTTCGTCCAGGTCATTGATGTATCTGATGAAAGGTTCAGACTGCAGTATAGATCCCCGGGGAAGACCACATCAGGCACTCCACCAATGAGAGTGCTCGTCTTCATCCTTACTTTCTGTCTCCTACCACCCAACCAATTATCAAACCATGTCAAGCAGGTGACCTCCAATTTTGTGCAGTTCTATTTTTGCTGATAATCCCTTCTGCTAAGTTTTATAAAATGCCTTTTGTAAGTCCCTGTGGATAGACAGTCCGCTATCCAACTCCTCAAATAATTCAACCAGATTAGTCAGATATGAGTTAACCTTTACAAATTCATGCTGATTCTCTTTGATCAGTTCATACTTTTCCAAGCGTGCAGTCACTTTGTCTCTGATGATGGATTCCAGTGCCTTCCCCGCACTTGAGATTAGATGGACAGGTCAGTAATATCCTGGTTTACTAATCCCTATTTTCCTTATTAAGTAACGGCACTGCACTGGAAATTTTCCCTTCCAAAGTCACAATCACCGAAGATATTTGGAATATTAGAACCAATGAACCTTCAATTTCCTCATTTTGTTTTGCTAACATTTCTTTTTAGGTTTCTTTTTATTTGTAGCAGTGCTATGAAATGCTCCATTTCATAAACAAAGAACAAAGAACAGTACAGCACCGGAAACAGGCCCTTCGGCCCTCCAAGCCTGTGTCGCTCCTTGGTCCAACTAGACCAATCGTTTGTATCCCTCCATTCCCAGGCTGCTCATGTGACTATCCAGGTAAGTCTTAAACGATGTCAGCGTGTCTGCCTCCACCACCCTACTTGGCAGCGCATTCCAGGCCCCCACCACCCTCTGTGTAAAAAGCATCCTTCTAATATCTGAGTTAAACTTCGCCCCTCTCACCTTGAGCCCGTGACCCCTCGTGATCGTCATTTCCATCATTTCCATCACTTATTCTTTCACAGGATGTGGGCTTTGCTGGCTATTGCTCATCCTTAATTACTCTTGAGAAAATGGTAGTGAGCTGCAGTCCATGTGGTGTAGGTACATTCACAGTGCTGTCAGGAAGGGAGTTCCAGGATTTTGACCAAGTGAAATGAAGGAACGGCAATATATTTCCAAGTCAGGATAGTGTTTGGCATGGAGGGGAGCTTGCAGTTGGTGGTGTTCCTGTGTATCTGCTGCCCTTGACCTTCTAGGTGGTAGAGGTCATGAGTTTGGAAGGTGCTGTCAAAGACCATTGCTAAGGGGCCGCAGTGTATTCTGTAGATAGAGACACTACTGCCATTGTGCGTAGATGATGGAGGGACTGAATGTTGATGGAGGTGGCAAGGGTGCCAATCTTGGATGTTTTCAAGCTTATTGGATGTTACTGAAGCTGTATTCATCCAGGCAAGTGGAAAGTATTCCATCACACTCCTGACTGATGTCTTGTAAATGCTCTGCAGGCTTTGGGGAGTCAGGAGGTGAGCTACTCACCACTGAATTCCAAGTCTCTTGGTATTTATATACCTGGTCCAGTTCAGTTTCTGGTCAGTGGCAACCTCAGAATGCTGATAATGGGGCAGTTTGTGATGGTAATGCCATTGAATGTTAAGGGGATGATAATTAGATCCTTTCTGGATGGAGATGGTCATTGTCTGACACTTGTGTGGCACGAATATTATTTGCCCTTGGTCAGCCGAAGTCTGCAAGTTGTCCAGATCTTGCTGAATTTAGTCATGGGCTGCTTCAGAGTTTGCGAATGATGCTGAACATTTCCAATCATAAGTGAATATGCTCACTTCTGACTTTGTAACAGTCATTGATGCAACAGCTTTATTCATACAAAGGACATGGGTGACACTGGTAAGGCCAGTATTTGTTTCCCATTCATAATTGATTTTGAATTCAGTACCTCACTAGACAATTTTCAGAGGGCAGTTAAGAGTTAACCATATAGCTGTGGGTCCGGAGTCACATATAGGTTATACTAGGTAAGGACGGCAGATTTCCTTCCCTAAAGCTCATTAGTGAACCACATGGGTTTTTAATTGGAAATCCCATTACTTTCTTTGCTTTTTGTAGTTCGCCTGGATTTCCACTTTTATTTGCATTTGCACAAACCTTTTCTTTAACTCGATGCCATTCTTTTTTGCAACAGGACACAAATTTCAATTAGGAAGTATCATGGGGACTATTGACACCTTGCTGCAATACATTCTATACATACTACACATTGCAGCCATGTTATAATAATGGTGGATAGATTGGATATTTAAGTCACCTGGAACTGATTAACTTTGACCTGGATAGCGTTGAGCTTCTTGAGTATTGATAATGCTGCACTTGTAGAGTCATAGAGGTTTACAGCATGGAAACAGGCCCTTCGGCCCAACTTGTCCATGCCACCCTTTTTTTTAAACCCTGAAGCTAGTCCCAATTGCCCTCATTTGGCCCATATCCCTCTTCCCCCATCGTACCCATGTAACTGTCTAAATGTTTTTTAAAAGACAAAATTGTACCCGCCTCTACTATTACCTCTAGCAGCTTGCTCCAGACACTCACCACCCTCTGTGTGAAAAAATTGCCCCTCTGGACACTTTTGTATCTCTCCCCTCTCACCTTATACCTATGCCCTCTAGTTTTAGACTCCCTTAGCTTTGAGAAAAGATATTGACTATCTAGTTGATCTATGCCCCTCATTATTTTATAGACCTCTATAAGATCACCCCTCTGCCTTCTACGCTCCAGAGAAAAAAGTCCCAGTCTATCCAGCCTCTCCTTATAACTCAACCCATCAAGTCCCGATAGCATCCTAGTAAATCTTTTCTGCATTCTTTCCAGTTTAATAATATCCTTTCTATAATAGGGTGACCAGAACTGTACATAATATTCCAAGTGCAGCCTTACCAATGTCTTATACAACTTCAACAAGACGTCCCAACTCCTGTATTCAATGTTCTGACCAATGAAACCAAGCATGCTGAATGCCTTCTTCACCACTCTGTCCACCTGTGACTCCATTTTCAAGGAGCTATGAACATTCACCCCTAGATCTCTTTGTTCTGTAACTCTCCCCAATGCCTACCATTAACTGAGTAAGTCCTGCCCTGGTTCAATCTAACAAAATGCATCGCCTCGCATTTATCTAAATTAAACTCCATCTGCCATTCATCAGCCCATTGGCCCAATTGATCAAGATTCCATCTCGACAAGTGGGGAATATTCCATTATTCTCCTGACTTGTGCCTTGTAAGCGGTAGATTGTCTTTGGAGAGTGAACCATACATCACAAAATACCCAACTTTTGACCTGTTCTAGTAGCCAAACATTCAGGTAGCTGCTCCAGTTCAATTTGACCTCACCCCCACTAGATTGATGGTATTATTTGCCACTTATCAATCCAAGACTGCATGATCATTTGATTTGATTCATTATTGCCACATGTATTGGGATACAGTTAAAAGTATTGTTTTTTGCCCACTATACAGACAAAACATACTGTTCATAGAGTACATAGGGGAGAAGGAAAGGGGAAGGTGCAGAATATAGCATTGCAGTAACAGATAGGGTGTAGAGAAAGATATGATAGGTCCATTCAAAAGTCTGATGGCAGCAGGGAAGAAGTTGTTCTTGGCTCGGTTAGTATGTATTCTCAGACTTTTGCATTTTTTTCCCGACGGAAGAAGATGGAAGAGAGTATATCGGGGAAGCATGGGGTCGTTGATTATGCTGGCTGTTTTTCCGAGGCAGCAGGAAGTGTAGATGGAGAGTATGGATGGGAGGCTGGTTTGCAGACTGGGCTACATTCACAACCCTTTGTAGTATTTTGCGGTCTTGGTCAGAGCAGGAGCCATACCAACCTGTGATACATCCGCAAAGGATGCTCTCTATGGTACATCTGTAAAAATTGGTGAGAGGCATAGCAGACCTGCTGAATTTCCCTAGCCTCCTGAAAAAGTAGAGATGTTGGTGGTCTTCCTTAACGATAGCATCAGCATGGAGGGACCAGGACAGGTGATCTGGACATCTAGAAATTTGAAGCTCTTGACCATTCCCACTTCATCGCCATTGATGTAGATCGGGGCATAGGTCCTGCATTATTCTTCCTAAAGTCGATGACAACCTTCTTAGTTTTGTTGACATTGAGGGAGAGATTATTGTCGTTGCACCAATTCACCAGATTCTCTTTCTCTTTCCTGTACTCTGACTCATTGTTTGAGATGCAACCCACTACAGGGGTGTCATCAGCAAACTTGAAAATGGAGTTGGAGCGGAATTTGACCACACAGTCATAAGTGTATAAGTGTATCATCTAGGTCATGCTGCATGGATATAGGGACACAAAATAATACATCCGTTTTCACAATTTTAATTGCAACAGTCAAAACTCCAGCAGCCCTGGCTTAAGAAACTATCTCCTGAAATGGCAGGAGATAGTTTCTTAACTTGTTTTCAATGATGGTTTATCTGGCAAAATGAGTACCAGCTCATTATCATTGAATCATCCATGTTAATGTTATTGGAATATGGTTGATGTATGGTTGCTGTGGGAGCTGACAAAATGAAATATTGTGCCGTTGCTTAATTCAGTGGTTCCCCAACTTTTTTCACTGGGCCGCACTTTCAGAATAAAAATTTGCTCGCGCCACACCAAATTTTTTATTGATAAGAAATACATTCAAAAACAAAAAAAAAAACAACTCCGAGCAGTGCTTGATTCATAACATAGAACACAACTACTTTATAATATGATCATGGGACATCCAGAAAGTATAAAACAATCACTTTGGAAAAATATCCATCCATGTTTAAATGTTTCTTTGATTGTCCTTGAATCTTCCCGCCACACTTGCCATCCTCTCTTGCCGCACCAGTGTGGCGCGCCGCACCCTTTGGGAACCACTGGCTTAATTCCTGCATGTCAGAATCGTACTGTTGTGCATAATCCTACCAATCAGAGAATGTGCAGACTGCACAATAATATCAAATGAGAAAGAATAAGAAAGAAAACACAAGTGATAATTTACTTTTTTTAAAATTAAGTTAATATGCCTTCATCAAGAGGGAAAAATGCTTTTGGTTCTATTTTTATTACAACAACATAAATACAGCATTGACGAGCAGTCGATTTATAAGGTAGTCAGTTGTGTCTAACAGCTAAAGACTTTTTTTTTAATATTGCAAAGACCGAAAGCAGTAACTATATTTCAGCTGAAAGTAATGGCAACATAAACATTGCTTGATGGACTTTGCAATGAATCCTCTTTAAATTGAACAGCCAATTTAAAGTTGAGCTAATGCAGGAATATGACTCACATTATCTAGGTTGGTGTTCTATGAATCTATAAGTATCCCCAAGTTCCTCTGCATTTTTACCAGTTAAAACCTTTCAAACCATTATTCTTTACATACAGCGCTGTCTCGAAAAATAATGCTTATTTTTATTAAATAACAGTGTTTTTTGGCTGGTCATAAATTTAGCTTCAAATTTTCAAGCCATTTGAATGACCTATAAAGTTGACCTTGTATTCTTGGCAGTGTTGTAAATCTTGCTTAACTCATTTCAATGTCTTCCTTTCACACTGTCAAAGCGTGTAATGGCAAGGCATTGATGTCAGTGTATAGTGCTGACATAATTACAGATGGTGACACTGTCCGCACCATTACATGTGAAGACATTTCAGTGAGTTTTGACATGTCACCTTTTCTTGGTAATAAAATTTCAATGAGATTCACAGCAGTCACTGTCTCCAAGCTGCTGTGTTCCTTTTCTTGGTTATATGGCATGAGGGAACAGGTAAATGGTTTATCCTTTCGACAGCAGAAATATTAGTACATTAACAAAGTGCTTCTCAAGGTGACAGAATATGTCCAGTGGCTGGGGGGTGGGGGCGGGGGATTTGGGGGGGGCGGGGGATTTGGGGGGGGGGCGGTTCGCAGAGTGGGGGGGGGGGGGTTGTGCAGAAGGAAACTAGCAGAATTTTAAAAGCTACTGAAAAGAAACAAGAGGAATTCATTTTTGTAATTCTGACCTTGCTACTACACTATTTCTGCTGAAAAATGGTGTGGCATAGAGACAAACATTAGGGCCTGTGATGTATCACATTGTACAAACACACCATTTATATGGCTTAACCTTAACCAGGGCGGAATCACCTTGCATCTCGCTTCCAGTGGAATTAGGATGGGATTTAAATTAAAGAAGAAAGTCCTGCATTTATATAGCACCATCTATGACTACAGGACATTCCAAAGCACTTTACAGCCAATGAAATATTTTTTGAAGTATAGTCACAGTTGTTGGCAGGAATTCTCCAACCTCGTCCACAACTGGAATTCTCCAGTCCCGCTGCTGTGAATGGAGATTTAGCTAAAGTGCCAAATTCTCCATTCTCACTGGCAGCAGTGGAGGGGTCAGCGGAGAATTGTGGCCGTAATATGGGAAGCACAGCAGCTAATTTGCACATATGGGGTAGATTTTCCAGTCCCGGCCACAACGGGAATTGTTGTGTGTGGGACAGACAATTTAATGGACCATTTAAAGGTCCATTGACCTTGGGCAGGAATATCCGGCCTTGGGGCGGGCATGAGCGGAAAATCCTGCTCAGTAAGTTCACATAAACAGCAAGGTAATAATGATTGACTATTCTGGTTTGTGAAGTTGTTTGAGGGATAAATGTACCAGGGGTAGCTCTTCTTTAAAATCGTGCCAAGGAATCTTTTACATCCACCTCAGAGTGTAGACTGGTCATTGGTTTAACGCTTAATATTGCATTGGAGTGTCGGCCTAGACTTTTATGCTGAAGTTCTGGAGTGGGATTTAAAGCCACAACCTTCTGACTCATAGGCCAGAGTGCTACCAACTGAGTGACAGCTGACAATCCTCCCTCCTCTCCAAATTCAATTCCAATCCTTGCAAAATTATTTAGTTTACAACCTTCCAATCCATCAAAATCTTGGGTTCTAGGTTTTTTTCTCAGAATATGGGGGGAGATTTTCAACTTCACCGCCTGGATGTGAATCTGGTGTGATGGATCACTATCCATTTTGAGAACAGGCCCGACTTTCATCCCATTAATGGAAGGCAATAGAAAGTAAATTGGTGTTTGATGTAATTGGTTGCTGATCCTGTACCATTGTGTTTTCAGCCTCCCCAAAGTTCAATAACCCCCCACAAAACATTTCATACTAATTGTCTCATTCACAGGCAATTAATAATTATCTTGTTAAAGGATCAATGCCACACAAAAATAATTAATTGAGCACTCCATTGATATTTGACAGTATAGTTACAATAGTGGATATTCTGAGGACAATCTATAATCTTGCCCCCAACTACATTCATTTTCCTTATAAACGGAGACTTTAGACAATTAGCTTCTTTTTGAGTAGCTTTATTCCGTTTATTTTTCTTAACCTATTTGAAAGTAATTGCAAGACAATGGTGCATAACTTCCTCGGAGTGGCAATCAATGCCAGACTGCCACTCTGTATCCACTTACCTGTGATAAAGTTCTTCAGTGCCTGCCTCGTCTGACCCTCCTGACTTAGGCCAGACAAGATTCAGGCAGGGTGGTGGGACCCTGGGTCCAGTGCCTGAGTCCAAAATTGAAGTGAAGGAGGACATGTCCCCTTTCTTTTGGCACTAGCTGCCACAAAGCAGGTGAGTTCAAAGATCCAATTGAAACTCAGATCACACCTCCAATCCCCCGATGTCTAACTCCTACTAATGTCTAACCCCCCCCCCAACCCTGCTGATGTCCAACTTCCCTGACGTTCAAACTCCCCAAAGTCTGACCTTGCCCTGCATGTCCATCCCACTCCCTGATCTCTGAACCCCCAATGTCTGAGTCCGAACGCCCCATCCCTAAGTCCCATCCACATACCTTAGACAATTAACAATGTAATGAAATTACTGTGGAAGGGTACACCGAGGGAGAATTTAGCATGGCCAAGCTACTTAACTAGCACATCTTTGGAGTGTGGGAGGAAGCCGGAGCATCCGGTCACCCTATCATTATTACCCTGCCAGAAACTAGAATTGGCTATGAAACATTAGTCTTATTTGCTTGATCTGAGGCATCTCTAAACATCATGAAACTGATTTGACTGAGCTAGTCTACGTGCTCATTCTTCTGAATACCACACGGACTGCAATGGTTCAGGAAGATAGCTCATCACCACCTTCTCAAGGGCAACTAGAAAAGGGCAATAAATACTGGCCTTGGCAGCTACAACCATATCCCATGAACGAATAAAAAAGGAAACATTCTATTATGGTGTGACAGCAGCAATTTTCTAACATCGTATTCAAAACTGGTTGGAAATATTTACTGAAAGTGACAGAAATTTCTGACATGTAAGAAAGTACAAATATTGATCCAGCTGTGGCAACAATTTATCAGGGTCAGGACAATTCTTTTTTGCCATGTCTGGTTGTGTTTAGACTCTTGCACTGAATGCACCTCCTCAGAATGGATCATCTGAATCTTATCATGTGCTCCGCAGATTTCATTCCCTAATATTTCTGAATGTTATTCATTCTCAGGTCAAGTCACTACTTACGTGTATTAATAGTCCCATGTGATTTTTTTTGTGACATTTACTGCAAAGGGCTGCAGTAGCAAATGAAATAAAACAACGTGATTGTAGTCTGACGCGTTAGTAATTCGAGCAGTTGACAGGTACTCCGGTATTTGCACCCTTCATAAATTCAACTGAAAATCTCTCTGGAGAAAAGATATGCTTGCAAAACGAACTGCCACTAACTTTGTAAGCAAATATCAATGACCCAGTACCATTGAACAGGCCAAACGCAGAATCTATTCTTTTCAAATAATTCTTTGCTGGGGACTGAAAGTAATTTATCACCTATTTATAGAATCATAGAATCCCTACAGTGCAGAAGGAGGCCATTTGACCCATCGAGCCTGCACTGACAAAATCGCCTTATCCCCGCAACCCCACATATTTACCCCACTTACCCCCCTGACATTAAGAGGCAAACTAGCATAGAAATCCACCTAACCCATACATCTTTGGACTGTGGGAGGAAACCGGAGCATTCGGAGGAAACGCACGCTGACACGGGGAGAACATGCAGACTCTGCACAGGCACTCACCCAAGGCTCGAATTGAGCCCGGGTCCCTGGCGCTGCGAGGCAGCAGTGCTAACCACTGTGCCACCGTTAAATAAAAATTGTATCAGACATTTCCATCATGCCCAGCTGTCTTCTCCTAAAAGCAGTATTTTATTCTTGAGAATACACCCCCATTCATTCCACCCACCGTTCCCGCTGATGAATTTGAGTTACATCCTCACTGTTTCATAAAAACTTGGCTGTAAATGTGTTACGACCAAATGAGGAGGATTGAAATGACTCCCTTATTCTCTCACTCCTAATTTGATTGTAACAGGATTTTGTTTTCATAAGAATTTAGAGAGGATGTGCTTTGTCCATTTTGTAAGTAACCCACTATTTACACAGAACAGAGAACAGTACAGCACAGGAACAGGCCCTTTGGCCCATCATGTTGTACCGATCATGACGCCAAATTAAACTAATCCCTTCTGCCTGCCCTTGGTCCATTTCCCTCAATTCCTTGCATATTCACGTGCTGCTCTAAATGCCCCTTAAATACCCCTACATGTTGAAGTTGTGGAGAATTACTCAGACATGTTTTCTTAGGTTAAACAAAGAACAAGCTAAATTTACAGAAACTATTCCCGAACGAGAAACACACAAAAACAACATGCATATAGACCCGACATTTGTCTGGGCCCAAACACACACACACACGTACAGATGGTAGAGTAAGGGGATATGTATATAGGGATGTTACAGTCCATGAAAAAAGGAGTATATGATTAAAGTTCCTTGGGTGATCTTGAAGCACTGATTCAAAATTGCAAACGTAGATGTTCTCTGGGAAGTATGATGTGGAGATGCCAGCGTTGGTCTGGGGTAGGCACAGTAAGAAGTCTCACAACACCAGGTTAAAGTCCAACAAGTTTATTTGGAATCAGAAGCTTTCGGAGCGCTGCTCCTTCATCAGTAACTCACCTGATGAAGGAGCAGCGCTCCGAAAGCTCATGATTCCAAATAAACTTGTTGGACTTTAACCTGATGTTGTGAGACTTCTTACTCTGGGATGTAGCCATACTGAGCAGATTTCCACATTTTAAAAGCTCTTAACTCTCAGCCGTTTTCTGCTCTGAGTGGGCCCCTTTCCAAACCAATGCAGGTTTCATTGAATAGGTATCATAGAATCCTACAGTGCAAAAGGAGGCAATTCAGTCCATTGAGTCTGCACCAACCACAATCCAACCCAGGTCTTATCCCCATACATGTACCCCAGAGAGTTCATAAGAGAGAAGGTTCACGTTCCTAACAACCTGTTTCAGTAGAGCACTGTCCCTCTCACTTCTTCCTCTTGAAATACTTTCCTGGCTCTATATTCCAGAGGGACTTGATTAGTTTATGTCTGCTGCAGTTATTGTTTCAGAACAGGTAATTGGATTTTGATGCCTCACCTTAGAAACATTTGCAAAGTCAATTTGTGATGTGAATAGTCAGGAGATGGGGCCCTACATGCTCGCCAGGGGGTTAATTGTCTGTCTTCATTCCAACCATTTGGAATGCAAAATAGTGTTTTGTAGCAGCTGAGCCAGTCTGGACTGTTTCCTTAAAAAAAAAACCCACAATTCTCTGTATCGGATTGCAGTTTCAAATCCAGCCATGAAAAAAATTAAAAACCACATCTTCAAAAAGCTCATCATCATGATAAGTATAGTAACTAGTGCCGGAATTTTACTGGCACGCCCACCCGAGGCTCATAAGATCCCGCCCGAGCCCAACGGAGAATGCAGTTCTGTGACCCTCGCCCACCCCCATTCCTTACTTGCCTCGAGGAGGAAAATCCAGGCTTTCTGTCTAGATCCAACACAAAATACCAAGGAGGCTGGAAATTAAAGCAGAATATGTTTGCTGGAGAGTTCAGAAGAATGAGAGGTGATCACAATGAAACGTATAAAATTCTTACAGGGCCTAACAGAGTAGATACAGGAAGGATCTTTTTCCTGGCTGGGGGGATTCCAGAACTAGTCCCAGAATAAGGGGTAAGCCATTTAAAATTGAGATGATGAGAAATTATTTCACTCAGAGGATGGTGAACCTTTGGAATTCATTCCCCCAGAGGCCTGTGGAGGCTCAGTCACTGAGTATGTTGAAGGCAGAGTCTGATAGATTTCTATATATTAAATACATCAGTGAATAGAGGAATCGTGTGGGAAATTTGGTTTGAGGTATGTTACAGAAGATGATAAGCCAGGATTCTGGGTAGTGAGAGCCACAGATCTATCAGGGCATTTACTTCAAACTATTTTGTTTGCGCCATTTGTGGTGTTTACATAGTGGGTTATCGGGAAGGTACATCACCCCTCCAGGCTGCCTGCCTGCGCACATGTCTCCCTGATGTCAATGTCACATCATTGTGTGGCCCATAGATTAGCATATCCATTCTGTTAACTCCTTACCTCACCTCCTCCCAAGTGTACTAGCTACTTCTTAACAACTGCGGCACGGCATACTGGCACAGTGGTTAGCATTGCTGCCTCACAGCGCCAGGGACCCGGGTTCAATTCCTGGTTTGGGTTACTGTCTGTGTGGAGTTTGAATATTCTCCCCATGTCTATGTGGGTTTCCACTGGGTGCTTTGGTTTCCTCCCATACTCCAAAGATGTGCGGGTTAGGTGGATTGGCCACGGTAAATTGCCCCTTAGTGGCAGTGAGACTAGCTAGGGTACATGTATGGGGATAAGACCTGGGTTGGATTGTGGTTGGTGCAGACTCAATGGACTGAATGGCCTCCTTTTGCACTGTAGGATTCTGTGATAACAATATGAAACTATCTCTTCAACTAGTTACATGACCTTTGTTTTTACGCTATTTACAATACTGCCTCATTTTTCCCCTAACACTCTCTGAGTCAGCCAACTACAGATTGAATATCTAGGGAGGCTTTGTCTGAGTGTGTCCTGGTGACTGCTCCAATGGGTCTGAGGACTGGAAGTGGATCCTGGGTGTGTCAATACCCCTCAAGCATCTGGAGTGATTTGGGAGTATTGTGGCTACAATTGGTGGGAGTTGATACTCTGTGATCTGGTGGGAGTGAATATGATGAGGGCTTGTGAGAGATCCTATGTATCTCTCACCCTGTTTGCTTCAGCCTATGCAATGTCTTCATCTATGCAAAGACTTCATTTCAAGATATTTCTGCCTATGCTATTACATTTAAATGCTAGACTGTAGGGGTTAACTAACACTGCTAACTTGACTACATTTTAAAGCTAATCTGACTACATTTTAAAACTCAGAAGGCATGCTGAGTTTGCTAAAAATTGACCACACTCCTGAAAAGTACACATCAGGTAAACAACAGCAGCTGCAAGGCTTGTTTTTCGAGACAGAGATAGCCTGCGAAGGGCACTCACAATAATGAGATAAGAATTGAAATATAGTTTGGAACTGTGTGTTCAGTTTTCAGTTTTTTGTTTTCAAGATACTGTTCAAGCTCAGCTCAGGGCCTGGCTTAACAGCCAACCTCCAATTTGCATTTCCTTTTCAATTTTGTCATGTTAATTTTAAATTCTGTTCAATAAAATAAATTCATTTTAAAACTCGTAACAAGTGCTATCCCCTCATCTATTCGAATGAATAAATGGACCCTACAGCTTGTCTACCCTACCAGACCTGTGGTACCAAATACAGCTGTGGAAGTTCCATGCTAATGAGAGTGAGGTCTTTGGGCTTTTGATCCCAAATCTAGACCCGCTGCCCTGGTGGATTTTCCCGTATCTGGCATTGTACCATTGCTTTTCCTGAAAGTTCAGCTCCATTACCCTCACCCTTGTTATGGTCAGTGGACGTGAAATGCGATTGAAGGTTTGCAGGCAATAGCGGAACCTACGTACTTAAATGATGGCCACAAGGAGCTTGGCTGGAAAGAATCCATTGGCAGGGGAGTAGCTCAATACTGCATGAGAGCTGAAAGACAATTTGAATTCTTGGACATTAGATCCTTATAGTTTGGATCATTGGTCAGTTTCCCTATTGGCTTGGAGCAGAAGAGAGAAGCACTTTTGGTTTGGAATGCTTTGATAACTAATTCTGCTCTGGTTATATGACTATCTCTCACCATAATAATCAGCAACCATGAGGTATGTCTTGCCATATAGTCAAAGAGGCCAAAGCCTAACTTCTACCATGGGTGTTTAGGAAAGTCAGATAGTGCCAGGGGTTCTTTTGGTATTTGAGTGTGAATGCGGCAGGTAGGGCAGTATATTCCTCATGGCACATCTTCCCACTGCAATCTCCATATAAGTCTTTGAGGCTTGAAAATGTGAGTGGTAGGGGCTATTACTGTTTTTGTAATGCTGTCATTGCTTCCAGTCTTCCAGAATGCTTGACGTGGCATCTTGCCAAAGTGGGAGCATCATTTTGATCTTTGGGTATTGGATGTGAGGCATCAACAATGGACTGAATTGGTACCTTCACCATTCCTACCATGTTGTAAAAGGTACTAGACCAGGATTCTAGTAAGGGAGAGCCACAGGTACATTAGGGTTCTACTAAAGACTAATTTATTTACAATATGCGCATTGTGTGTTATCGAGAAGATATGTCTCTACTTAAGGCTGCTCATCTACTCCGACAACACATCGTACACATCTCCCTGATGTCAGTGCTACATCATCCTGTGTCCTGTGGATTAGCATGTCAATTCTGTTAACCCCACAAGAAGATCAGCAATGATCTAGTTGAATGGTGAAGCAAGCTCAAGAAGTCAAATGACCTACTCTTGCTCCTATTTCCTATGTCCGTATGTTGGGAGCACTCAGTAGGTCAGGCGGGGTGTGTGGAGAGAAAAACAGAGTTGCGAGGGGGCAAATTTAATCTGTGCAATCCATTGACAGGCGGAAAGGATCAGGTGTGATAATTTTTCAAACCCCACCCACTTTCAGTTGTGAGGAATATTTGGCTGGGTGCAAAACTGGCTGGGACTCCCACTTGGTGAGTTAGGTTAGAATTACTTCCATACTTTCAGCTTACTGACTTTTCATCACACGAAAAGGTTTCCACCTAAAGCACTAACACTGTTTCCCTCTCTACAGACATTTACTTATTTGTTGATTGCTTCCAGCACTTGCTTTAAAAGCTTATCTAACTCTCTAACTCTGGAGTTGTACCTACATTTTTGAGTAACTGGTAAGTGGAAACTACCATGTTGTGTTGCTAAAGTAGTAATGTAAATGACTCAATTGACTTTTTTTTAAAAACTTGAAATATATGTATATAATGTATGTTGGGGTCTGGGGTGTGTACTGCCCCTTTAAGAGTGTGGGTCAGGTAATCCCTGCGGGGAGAGCCCCTCTCGGTGTGGGACTCAGTTGTGCAGTCTTAGATCTGACTGTGGAACAGTGCACACATACAATAGAAAGCTCCCAGTTTTCAAGTTACGCAGCCTGCCTTGTGATTCTTTAGGCACCATAAGTTGATAGGTGCACACGTAACAAAACTGTCCTCCTTACCTGCCACTCTCACTATTTGGCGCATTACAGCAGTGATTTTGTGGAGCATCTATTATGATGCAGAACCTTCAGGTATGTTGATGCAATGCACAGTTTCATGCTGTTTATACTGCATTTCATGGAGGGAGTAAACTAAACAAAATGGAGTTGTGAAGGAGTTCAATGTTTGAAGGTCACAGTTCAGCAATAAAACGTTTAAATTATACTTTCTTTCCTGACCCCTAACAACACAGTTTGAATACATGAGCGTCTTGCTAACAAAGGTAGTCACCCATTTAATATAAACAGACTCCTTTTAAAGTATGCCAGAGGATTGTTTAACAAATCTGTTAAGAAGTCATAGGCTAATATTTGCACAGTGTAACTTCACAGCTAGTGTATTTGATAGTAATCAGATGCCGAATTAACAATTACAGTTCTCATAGGGAAAAGGTTGAAATTATGCCATATGATACCAATAACGCACATTAATTTTTAACAGATTAACAATTTCATTATAGTATCAGGGACCTCACAGCAAGACTTGGATATGTTGGTTCCCAATATCACACAATCTGATTTCAACTCTCGTATTGCTCGCTGTAACTGAAAAGTTAATCATTGTTTGTTTACTCACTTGTAATTAAAGATCTGAGTACTTTGGTGGATGCGAGAGCCCACCAAATATGTCTGCATAATGAGTCTCATCAGTGAACTGCTGGGATATGATGTCGGATAACACATCTGGGCACAAAGGGTTAGGTTGGCACTTTGTCAGCCTCGGCTCCTGAACAATGGATCATAGCCAATGTTATAACCCATGAATAAGAGCAAGGAGCATCTTTCTGTTCTTCCATCTGGACAGGCATGATGGCAGGCCTTAGTGAATTCAATTATTTAGTTTCTCCAACTGACCATAAACTTCAAGCTTCACCGATGTTCCATCTGTTTCCCATAACTGCTGTCTTTATTATTAAGTATAAGTGCGATCCTTGTTTAATAATGTGGCTTATCATTACTTGTAGGGTCCAGTTCTGATTTCCCTGTCAATGTTAGGTTCCTGGCAAAAGAAAATCAAATGTGTACGAGGAAACTCATTTTTCTGTAGCAATCAATTCAGAATTATCTGGCTCCCACCTTTAGAGCGTATTCCATAAATATGTTACCATTTTAAACTCTAGGTCCATCTGTCATTAGTTCTGGTCAAGTCATATAGTGGGGACACTATAGGACTTCTCCAGAACTAATGAAGAAGTTTCAGAAGAGGGTCAACAGATTAATACCAAGATTAAACTCTCTTAGTTGTCATATGTTCAAGGATCTGATTCTCTTTCGAGAGACTTACTTGAAATATTTAAAATAATGAATAAACTAGATTGCAGATGTGAATAAGTTTTTTAAATTAAATAAATTAGGGAAAATGAGGGGAATGAGTATAAATTACATAGGTAGAGAATTAACTTTGATGTCAGACAGTTGTTGATCTTTGTGATAAATTGCCGGCAGAAACAAAATTCCAGAATTATAATTTTCCTAGGTCTACGGTATATTTTACTTGCTTTCTCCCCTTCCTTTTCCAAGAGACGACATGGACGTTGGAAGGGCAACATTGATAGGCAACATGGCTAAATGGGATTGAATCAATAGACCAGCTCGACCTTTAATCATAGAATCCCTACAGTGCTGAAGGAGGCCATTTGGCCCATTGAGTCTGCACCATCTCTCCGACAGAGCAATTATCCAGGCCCACCCCCTGCCCTATCCCCATAACCTTATACATTTATCCCCCTAACCTATGCACCTTTGGACAATAAGGGGCAACTTAACATGGCCAATCCATCTAACCAGCCCATCTATTGGAATGTGGGAGGAAACCGGAGCACCCAGAGGAAACTCACGCAGACACAGGGAGACCATGCAGACTCCACACAGGCAGTCACCCAAGGCTGGAATCAAACCCTGGTCTCTGGCGGGGTGAGGCAGCAGTGCTGACCACTGTGCTGCCCAAAAGAGACGGCCAAAATAAATTTCAATGTTTCCACAAATCATTCAGCTTTAACTTGTACTCTGAGGCAGCAATTAATTCCCTCAGTGGACTTCTGCAAGTGTAATTACTTTAAATGAATAAGCTATTTTACAACTTAATTATTAGTCAACCTCCTTAATTTTCTTGAATCATACCTAAGTGATTTGTTGTTTTGATCTTTCCTCGTTAGGGAAGTTTAAGAGTAATTTCTTAGGCTTAGAATATTTATGCACTAAATTGTTTTGGCACCCTGAAAAAAGCTTTCCCATCTGGAAAGGTATTTACATTTCCCGCATTGTTCATTGACTGCACGCATTAGCAGGAAGCAAATGCTTACTTGAAGTCAGGCTGTACCTGACGGGGCAGCATGGTGGCATTGTGGTTAGCACTGCTGCCTCACAGCATCAGGGAGCCGGCTTCAATTCCAGCCTTGGGTGACTGTGTGGAGCTTGCATTCCCCGTGTCTGGGTGGGTTTCCTCTGGGTGTTCCAGTTTCCTTCCACAGTTTAAAGATGTGCAGGTTAGGTCGATTGGTCATGGTCAATTGCTCCTTAGTGTTCAAAGATGTCTAGGTTAGATGGATTAGCCATGGTAAATGTGTGGAGTTATGGGGATAGGGTGGGGGAGAAGGCCTGGGGCAGATACTCTGTTAGAGTTGGCACAGACTCTGTGGGCTGAATGGCTTCTCTTGCACTGTAGGGATTCTATGCACCTGGATCAGTTCATCTGTATATCATTTGGAGATGTAATTGGCATAAATCTGATACATAATAGGTGTAATTTGCGGGACTGAATGAACATTGGAGTGCAACATTTAAAAACAGTGGTAGCTGAACAGGGTAGTCACAGGCAACAAAGGAGCTGGGCTTGGCTTACTCACTTATCTGTCAACTAACTTCTTGGCATGTCTCATGAAAATTTCTTGCCACTTTTCAATAATGTCTGATCTTTGAGCAGCAGACACCCACAGTGAAACAAGACAGCTGGGCAAGGGCACACAAGCAGGTGAGAAGACACTGCAATTTCACAGAGTATAACCTGCAGACTTGTTTGAGGAAACTGATGCCAGGAGATGCAGAATGCCAGCTACCCATGAAAAGAATTTCACCTGAGGGTTCCGACACCAGCGCAGAGTACCAACTCTTTCACCTTAAGGACTACAGCCAGTACTGCAAGAATTCCAATAACTAGGACAAGAAAAGCAGCATACTTCCCATTTTCTTTCCCACACAGGCCCCCAGTGTAATCTTCAGCCTCTGATGTAGAAACAAATCTCTCATTTTAAGTCTGGTTAAAGGAAAATGCTATCTCAGGATTTTGCACTTTGACAGGGTAATAACCACAAATCATAGAAACCCTACAGTACAGAAAGAGGCCATTCGGCCCATCGAGTCTGCACCGACCACAATCCCACCCAGGCCCTACCCCTACATATTTTACCCGCTAATCCCTCTAACCTACGCATCTCAGGACACTAAGGGGCAATTTTAGCATGGCCAATCAACCTAACCCACACATCTTTGGACTGTGGGAGGAAACCGGAGCACCCGGAGGAAACCCACGCAGACACGAGGAGAATGTGCAAACTCCACACAGGCAGTGACCCAAGCCGGGAATCGAACCCGGGTCCCTGGAGCTGTGAAGCAGCAGTGCTAACCACTGTGCTACCGTGCCGCCCCTTTCAATGCAGCTCCCCCTTCCCATTTGACACACACCTCTTAACTTCACCTTATTATATTCTTATCATATTGCAAGTAATATTAGTCCCATTTCCTGCAAGATGGATAGAAGCCACCTGTCTAATACTGTTGTCTCTCCTTACTATAGTACATGCCAAACCTCTGACCTTCCTGTCCAGAGATGAAATAATTGGAACAAGGGAGGTGACACCATGTTGTTCATTTACCATCTCTCGGGATATAGCCAGCAGGAGTAATGTGCCATGTGAGGTGGGCTATGTTAATTCCATCATCCATATATAGAGCATGAGAAGGCCACCACCCCTTGGTCTGCAGTTGCACTGGGACATGTACCTTTTGTCCTTAATCAATCAATCTTACATCAGCATTTCTTCATCGCATCCTTAGCAGTTTTCCTTGAACAGTTTCATCTTCCCAAGATACATTCCACCTCTGACCTTCAAGATTGACTTTCAGAACTTTCATTATGTCCTATCACTTTTTCTAAGGCCAGTGCTGTTCATAATCGTCTTCCAATCTACCTGTTCTAACTTCTTAACATACTATTGAGCCATAAGATTGTTCACTTGTATTCTAATGAACTTGGGTGGTTCAGCTAGCATCTCAATTAGGCAAGGTTAAATGAAAGGCCTATCACAGGTTTGTGGTATGGTTCATGATAATACAATATATAAAATAAGAACAGAAAATGATCTGGCAGCATCTGTAGACAGAGTAATAGAGTTAATGTTTCAAGTTCGTATGACTCTTCAACTCTCAAATCATATGGACTCAAAGGTGGAATTTTCCCATGCAATGGTCCGTTGACCTCGGGCAGGATTTTACGGCCTTGGGGCAGATGTGGCAGGAAAATCCCACCCAAAATGTTAACTGTATTCCTCTCTCCACAGATGCTGTCAGACCTGCTGAGTTTTTCCAGCATTTTTAGTTTTTATTTAAGATTTCCAGCATCCGCTGTTTTTTGTATTTATTCGTGGGGCATGGTTGCTCATTTTCAGGATCTACCAGTTGCCCTCCCACTACTGTGGAGATGCTGTCTTAACGTGGACCCCTTTTTCTGAGTCAGGTACAATGGACATCACTGAAGAATTATCATTCCACTGATTTGTGTTTCGAAAAATGAAACCTTGTGCCACTTCCAAAACTTCAGTACATGCAATTACAAAGACATGCTTATTTATCAGTGTCACAAGTAGACTTACATTAACACTGCAATGAAGTTACTGTGAAAATCCCATAATCACCATTCTCCGGCGCCTGTTCAGGTACACTGAGGGAGAATTTAACACGCCCAATACGCCTAACCAGCACATCTTTCAGACTGTGGGAGGAAACCGCAGCACCCAGAGAAAACCCACGCAGACACGGGGAGAACATGCAGACTCCGCACAGACAGTGACCCAAGGAATTGAACTTGGGTCCCTAGTGCTGTGAGGCAGCAGTGCTAACCACTGTGCCACCGTGCGTGATTCATCTACAGTCAATGAAAAGAATACTCAGATTAGAAGCATATAGTACTGCAAGGAAAGCAGCTAAGGATAGATCCTGCTATGAAGTGCATCTTGCTGAAAAATGGGCATTCTTATGAAGCAAAGAACTGCAAGGTTTAATTACTTAATTATTAATGCACTGGCATTAATATAGGTTATTGCAGGGGAGGTGTATAGGGTTTTTTTTTTCAGCCTTCATCAACCTGTTGAGATCATCAATCATTTTATGGTTAACTAAGAGGTACAGTGGGCATTCAACTCTGCCAAACAGCCTGAATTACCTGCTTGGAATTCTGCTGCCCATAAATTACAAAGTGGGCCTTCTTCCCCAAAAAGCCTGTTCCAAGGAAATCTCTATTATTTTGTCTGAATGTTGAAGCATCCTTTGTCGGAATGACTAAATAACAACATGCCTATAATTAACCATACTTTGAAGACTATTGTATTCTGCCAGATGCAACGGTGTCATTTAAAGTGTTGCAAGTCTTTAAGGACTGAAGTTCTTGTCCAATAACGAACAAGTTTGCTTTGAGAATATTGCCTCTGACTTTGAGTGAAGCGCTGTTTACCTATCTCCAGAGGCATCTTATCAGTATACTAAAAATTTGCTTTAACTTTGAAACAGTGGATCGAATGTTAATTAAACTAAAAGACTTCATGTCCTTATTAATGTCAATGGCTTGAAGAAGAAAATGAACGAAGTAAAGTTGGTATTAACCTGAGGTGTGAAACGAGTACCTAATCTTTTATTGAAGAAACATGGGTAAAGATGTGGAAACGTGACTTAAACCTTGTATGAGATGCCCCACCACATACGGACAGCACTCTACTATTATTCAGCTATTAATCTAAACACCTTCCAAGCATTCCAGTTTAATGAGACAAACAAGGACAGGAATTGGCTTTTGATCCAACAAATTTTCTTTTTATTTAACACTTTAGGGACCAACTCAAACTTAAACAGTTGCAACTCATTAACTCTCAACTGAACACCAACTCTCAACTGAACATTAACTATTTAGCTGAAAATAGATACTGCCAGGTTTAGGAAGACTTGGCCAAATTCTTTCCGATGTAGAATCTATCTTCGTAGTCTTCTCTGAGGACAATTCCTTCAGGGCATTCTTCTTACGATGGCTAATCTCTATAGAGTTGTCGTCGGCAAGCAAAGGACTGCAATTTCTTTTGTCTACAAATTCTTCACTTGTTTCCAGAAGATACTCTGCCATCCAGCCAATTGTGTGACCAGAATCCGATCACATGGCTCAAACAGCCAATGAAATTATTTGTGAACGATGCCATTATGCTTACTTCAGATGACATGTCCCTCACATAATGGCAATAAAATTCGAGGCCACTGTGTCTATTTGAAAGTCAACACAGGAAGCTTCAGGTCATAGTTTCCAGACCAGAACCCTGATTCAAGTGTAACTTTACAACCTGCATCTGGTTTTAATTATCAGTTGACCAAAAATCCCAGCATGTTGAACTCTCAGCCAGAACAGCCATTTTAAAGATACTATTGCCATTATTGTTGTTAAATCATTGTTGTAGTTGTTCTTTCTCCGTCCACACTACAAATGCATATTGTAAAGAATTTAAGGTTTATTCTTTAAAAAAAACTCATCAGTAAGCTTCTTTTAACCTTGCAAAGTTTACTGAAACAAGGGAGCAAATTAACTGGATTTAGTGAGATGGAAGATGCTCTGTATCTGGGACTGATATTGTTCAAGCAGGAAATGATACTAATTGTGTTGAGGGAGCAATGAGTGCCATTGTTGGCAATGATTGATTGTTCAGAGACAAGTAATGAGTGCTCTGAGGCTGGGGATTATGATTAGAAAATCATTAGAGAAGTGTGTATAAATATAGATTCATTCAGGTGAATAATCCGTTGAAAATATATTAAACCAGTACATTGCCCATAGATCTTTCAGTAGTTTGATGTCTTGCATATGATGGAAATGTAATTACTGAGTACATTCATATCTTTTGACAATAGCCACAGCTTTTACTTATTCTTTGTGACAATCTCACTTAATCTCATCGCAATTAATTGTTTGAATGCTTAGAGGGAAATACACAAAAAAAAACACCTTTCATCTCATTCACTCCAAGTTCCATAATCGCCAGATGTGAATGACTTTTCTTGACAGAGCAGTACCCTTGTAAATATGGCCTCGGTAAGAAAAAGATGGCACACTCTCAGAAGGGAGGAAGATTAATGAAGGTGGGATAAAAGAATTGGGCAAAGGAAAGGTAGGAGACATATCCCCAGTGTTCTTGTTGATGAAGCAAGAGACAAGGGACTGTGCACTGAAAGACACAAAAAAGAAAGTTACGGTCTTTGTCCCAGAATGTCTGCACCTTTGGGAAGGTTCTCTAAATAGAAAGCCTGCCACAGAATCACATAAAATACTCTGCCTTATAAATGGATCAAACTAGTTTTGATGCTCCCGGATCTTAAATTGCATCAAACCTCTTATAAATTGAACTTGATTTTGCCAAAGGAAAGTGACCTTTTTTCCGTGGGGAATTTAATTAAGGACAATAGACTGAGGCTTTAGAAAAGCTCATTTGAAAATAAAATGGTATTACCATGCATGCTGGTGAAAGGGCTTCACTGCATTTCATTTCATAATTTATGTTTTTATCAAACAAATATGACATTTGGTTTTATAATAAAGTTGCAGAAAAATCTGTATAATGTTGTCACTAGTGTTCAGTTCAGCAAAGGCTGTGCAATTGGAGAGAAACAGGAATACATTAGAGGGTTACCAGATTGAAGTGAAAATGGAGATGATAATAGGGCAGAAGCAGATCACATTCAGTGGCAGTTTTACTATCCTGCAGTGTTAAACAGGTTCAGCAATGTTTTACAAAAGCAAAGTACTGTTGGAACTCATCATAAACAGATAATGCTGGAAATGTGCCGCTGGTCTGGCAGCATCGGTAAGGAAATGGAGAGAGAGAGATAGAGTTGATGGGCATAATTTAATGTTGGCAAAGGGAGTGGGGAACAAGGCAGGAGGGGGACAGGAGTGGCAGTGTGGATTGGTGTCGGGGGGGGGCGGCAGGGAACAAGGACAGGGCCCGAGGTTCATTGAATCACACGGGAGGTGCCATGTCAGTTCTTTAGGGATAAAGAGGCCTGAATTATAAGATCATAACCATAAGATGGAGGAGAAGAAGTAGGCCATTCAGTCCATCGACTCTGCTCTGCCATTCAATGAGATCATGACCTATCTGATATGCTGATCCTCAACTCCACTTTCCCACCTTATCTCCATAACCCTTGATTCCCTTAAGACCAGAGAGGAGTCAGGGCAATGCTGACGCCACATGGTATAAAAGTAACTTCAATGGCTTTGCATATCATTGTCACTACAGGAAAATTTTACTGATTAAATTGAACCTTTGGAATTACAAGCATGAGGTACAGAAGGCCTTCACTATCCTGGTCATGTAAAGCTGTCAGTGAGTTGACGAGTCAATCTACGAGGGGAAGCTGAGCTACTTGCTGCTGCCTCCCGCAGCACAGAAATTATATTTGAAGATGTGAAGAGGAGGCTGTGAAGAGGGGTAGGTCGAGGGTCACTGTGGGGAGTCAGAAGGTCACTATGAGGGTGATCTTGGGTAGAATGAAGACCAATCAAGCTTGGAGCTTGGTGACTGTGAAAGCGATTATTCTTGAATGACAGGGACCCAGTAGAGGACACAGCCTTGCCAGGGTCACGATATCTGTGTAGCTTGTGGAGCCAACGTGTGTCCTGACCACCCAATTTTCCTGGAGCTTCGGGGGGGAGGAGGAGTGGGGGAGAGGGAGGCTGGAACTGGGTCCAGACGCGCAAGTGCCAAAGACCACCAAGGAAATCACCCCGTGGCTAGATCAAATTCTGATGACAGTCAGGAGGGAGCCAACCAAGTGCCAGCCTGTCCCAGAGTATACAGGTCTCGCCTCAAGTATCTGCAAATGCCTGAGAAGCAAATGCCAACAACGAGTGAGGACACTTGAGGACTTCAGTTACTGTCTTCCTTTTTGTATACTTGGAAAAGTTCTTGCAATCTTTTTTTTTATTTTTGTCGCATTTGCTCTCCTATTCTGTTTATTCCCTTTTATCGACTTTATGGTAGCCTGGCCTTTGCTGGTTTCTAAAACACTCCCAAATCTCAAACGTCTTCTGTTCTTTGTAATCTTATAAGCCGCTTCTCTTAATCCATTACCATCCTTAACTTACAGAATAAACCACAGATGAATCTTTCTTGCTGAGTTTTTCTTTTCAATGCAATGTATTTTATTGAACATTTTGAATTGTTTCTTCAAATGTTTCCCATTGCTTACTTACGGCTATGACTTCTGGTCTATTTACCTCATTGATCTTAGGCAACTCTCCCCTCACACCTACATAATTGACTTTGTTTAAGTTTAAGGTTCTCGTTTATGATTGGTGTTAGTCACTTTCAAACTTGCAGAATTCAACTGTATCATGATCACTAGTTCCCAGTGGAATTTTTACTATGACATTACTAATTAACCCTGCCTCATTACACAATACTAGATCTAAATTAGCTTTATTCCTAGTTGGTTATTCAATGTATTGCTCCAGGAAACTGTCACAGAAACATTCTACAGACTCATTTTCTTGCCCACTCTTGCAATTTGATTGGTCCAGTCTATATGAAGCTTAAAATCCAGCACAATTTTGTTACATACGCCAATGATTCCTTATTTAATGCTCTGTCCAACAATATAACTACAGCTAGGGGGTCTATAACCTACTCCCACCAGCATCCTCTTATTTCTAATCTCCACCCATCCTTTCTCACCATTGTCCTTGCATCATTCCTCATGATCAGAGCCACCCCTCCCCCTTTGTAACTCTCTCTGTCTTTCCAAAATGTTGTGTGCACCAGAATATTTATTTCCCAACCTTGGTCACCATGTCTTTGTAATGGCAATTAGACTTTAACCATTTATTTCTATTTGTGCCACAAGGCATCTATCTTGTAATGGATATTTCATGCATTCAAATAAAGAGCCTTTAATTTCAGATTATTTTTACTATTATTTCCTGCATGGACATTACTTGTTGATTAATCTTTTTGTACCCTTGCTGTTCCACTCTGCCCGTTTTGACCTGCATCACTACACTGTTCTATTGCCTCAACTCTCTTTGGATTTCCAAACCACCTGAACTCTTCCTGCTCCCTCATCCACAGCCCTCATTGTGCGATTCACCAGTACATTGGTCCCAGCCTGGTTTAAATGAAGCCAGCCCCAATGGAAAAATTATCTCTTCCCTGAGTACTGGGACCAGTGCCCTATGAACCAAAACCCCTTTCTTCCCAAACTCTTTGATCCATGTATGTAATTCCCTAATCTGCTTGATCTTATACCATGTACATAGCTCAGGTAACAATCCAGAAATGACTAGCTTCGATGTCCTGCATTTTAATTTGGACCCTATCTCTTCAAGCTCTCTCAGCAGAACATCATTCCTATTTCAACCTATGCTGTGTCTTTCTATCTGGAGCATGACAACTTGATTCTCACCTTCCCACCATGAGGAGATGTCCTTGATGGGCAGCAGGATGACACAGTGGTGGGGGCCTGTCTCTGTGGGGATCGGGGCCCCAATCATCATGGACCTTTAAAAATGGCATTCTGATTTCGGAACAGTGGGGCTGGCCGACAGTTTGCCCATGATGGGCTCGATAGGTAATGGCATTTACCTATCTTTCAGGTAGGTAAATGTCACCTGACACGCTGCCAATGTGGGTGGGGAAACACTCCTGTTGGTGTGACTACTTAGTCTGAAAATTCCACCCAATATCTCTCTCTCTTATCTGATCTGCCAGCTGTTGCTTTTTCAGTTCTGAAGGACCTTCTATTGACCTTTTAGCTTCAGGAGCCCCCACCACTCTCCCTAACCGGATGACGAGACGACCCTCCAGCCATTAATTGGCCAATTTAGTCTGTTCTACTGTTTTGCACAAAGCGATGGTGATTCCCCTTTGACCTGAACATTGGGGTCCTGGCAGGAAGTGCAAAGTCTTGCCCAGAAAATTTCTCTTCTTTTCTGTCCAAAGATCAAGCTTTTAATAAAGACAGAACATCCTGGAAATACACAGTGGTCCTTCAACATCTAAATGAAATCAGTTCTGCTGAAAGTTCTCTCCCCTGAAATGATAACCTATCTGTTTTTTGTTCAGAGGGTCTGCCGTGTGTCTCTGGCACCTGCAGTCTCTCTATCTGTACGGTTTTTGATGCTGTAGTCAAGTAGTTAAACCCCCTGGGAGTTCTTCATCAGCAGACACATAAAACCGAGGTTGACAGCTCAGTGCACATAAAATATTAGGTGACAAAGTAACTGTGTATAGGCGGCTGGGGTTAGCACCTAAATTTGACACGAGTCTGAATCACAACACAAATGCTCAGACTTCTGTAGTAAGTATTACAGTGATATTTAATTTTAAACTCACCGTCTTAGAAATCTCAGAATTTCAAATCAATTGACACTCTTTATTAAATCAGATGGTGCAGCAATAGGCAACAGTCAACTGTAATGAAGATAGATGTCTTATAGACCTGACCTTGGTCTTCACTGGGCACACCAAAAGACGTGGAGAAATTGTGCTAACCTTGCCACATATAAATTAAAGATTTTCCATAGCCTGCTGGATATTTGATCTTTAGCGGGGTAATTGGTTAGCCACATTAGTTATCTTTTCCACACTGGGGCACACGGTTCCAGGCTCTGACCTTTTCCGAGGCATGATCATGGAGCTGTCCCTCAAGCACTCAGTGGAGTACAGTTTGCAGTTTGGAGGGATGTTGAGGCCACACAGAGGGTACAGCACAGGTTCAATCGGGTGAGTTTGCTAGCACAGGAAGGCACTGATATTAGATTAAATTTAAAGAGATTGAATACAGGGGGCAAGAGAACCTTCTTTTACTCAGAAGCTTATGAGACGATGGTAGGCACGACTTGAGTTATTCATCGAAGCAATGACCATGGGGATAATTTTAATTCCCCGAAACAGGACTGGTTGGCTGACAGGCAAAAGCAAAGAGACTGGCGGGGAGATATATCATCCTGAGAGAGGATAGCAGGTTCACGTTACAAGGAGCCACTGCCACTCTCTCAGCCTCAGCAATCCCACTGATGCGGTAAAGAACAGATGGCTGAACAGCTATGGCACCCTGGGTAGCCTTTCCGACAATGGTATGCACAGACAAAATGGCAGCCGTCTGAGATCCTACTGTGTGACTCAGACCTGTGATGGAAGCATTTTGTGCTGCAAATGGAGTTGTAAGGTTTGCCATCAGACCTCCCTGGTTCGACAGGCGTGCTGATAGAAGTGACCACACATTCCATGTTTGAGAAGCATGGGTTCCGAGCGCTGCAAAAAGCTCTGTGTCAAGTTGATGCTGGGCTCCTCTGTTTTCCTTGAAATTGAGTGCCAGCTTTCTGGCAGACATCCCAGTTCACCAAATAATTGGCTATGTATCAGCTTCCTTTTGTGGCCTGGCTAATCAAAGTCCTCACATGACTCCTCTGCAGCAGAACTAGTGTGCGACCTCTCCCTCTGGAAAGCTGTCATTTGCACAATCTTTTTCTCCTCATCCTGGCTCCTGTGTACTTGCGTCCCACCACATGCAAACCCCTCCTCTATCCTAGTGTTAGGGACAGGAGGGAATCCGGCACTGATTTCCTCTTCTCACTTGTCCGTAAACAGAAGGTGTTTTGAATTATTCTGTTTCAAAAACAAAAATGGGGGTGTATTTTTTAAACCTGTCATTTTTTGTGTGATCCAATTTTATCAAAAACCCACAGTAAATTCGAGTTAGGATTAACACAGAAATATAGTTTCTTTTCCACATTGCCAAAAACGGCAATAATGAATGTTTACATCTTCCCACTCTGCATTTACACAGTAGCTGGGTTATTAGGGGAGGGGGGTGAATAGAGAAAATGAGGGCTGGCATTCTCCGGCTGTTCATGCCAACGGGATCTTCTGATGCTGTCCATGTCGTATCCCCGCTGTGGATTTCCTGGCGGAATGGGATGCAGTCAATCCCAGGAATCCCATTGACAGTGGCGGGACCAGAAGATCCCACTGCTGAAAAAACTCAGAACTTCTTTGAGAGAAAATTCTGCCCATGGAGTCACAGACCAGCCATGACCTGACTGAATAGCAGAAAAGGTACAGTGTGCTAAATGGCCTCCTCCTGTTTTTATGTTCCAATTAGCCTTTGATTACTTTTTTGCTCTTCGTGATCTGTGCCTCTGGACAATCTGAATTTCTTCATTCCTCCACGTTCTCGCCATTATTTAAAGATTTCCCCTGCAGCATGGAGTTACTGCGACAGGTGACAATTCTTTGCAGTGACAATTCTTGCAGCTGGCAGTTCCTCAGGCGAGCCGTCAATCAAACACACACTGCCCCCCCCCCCCAACACAGTCGAGTTCCTCATCGACACTCCAGTCGCATCAAGTCCAGCGGCAGAACCGCAAAATCATCAAGTTGCTCATAAACACAGCCAAAACAATTTTCACTGGTCCTCAAAAGAACACTCCACCAGGCTGCAGCAGTTCTTAGACCCAAATGTGAACAAGGAATTTGAATGTTAGGAGTGAACATCCAAAGGCAAATCCTTGAAAGATCTCCCGATGATGATTCCAACTCTTTACATAAACTTGCGATAATGCCATGCTGATGAGTACTTAACCTAAAGATAATCTGACCAAGTCAAACAGTTAATTTTACGTTGAGCTTAGAATGAAATAGAAGGAGATAAAGTTGCTATGCCCAGAGTATGGTGTTAGAAATTGATATATGATAGATTTGGTTATGGTGAGATGGTGGGCATATTCTTCCAAGCACATTATAAAACAAATTAAGGCATATTATGACTAAACCGCTTGAGATGGTGTCAGGTAATTCTGCAGTGTTAATTGCCGGGTGGCTCTTTAATCACTAAGCTTTCACCTTCAGAACCTCATTAATGGTTAATCCTGAAACTGTTTTTCGTCGGGTGAAATGGGTAGTTTGCTTCTCAGCGTAAGAAATAGAAGATATGAATAAATAACGCTAAGCATCGCCTGACGGATCTCAGGACGAATTGAAAAAGAAAGAATCTGGCTTATTTTATTACCAGGCAGTTAAGCAGGGATTCTCATTAGCTATTCATCAGGGTCTCAGTTACACATATAGTTAATAAATCAAAGTTTTATAAGGAATGTGCAATGGGTTTTCACCAGCTGTTTGTTCAGGTTGTTGCCAATTAGTGGGGTGATGTGGAAATGCGTTCAGAGGTGGAGTACGATACAGTCGTCAAAAGCTAGTTGCAAAGTTGGAGGCCAACATTGTCAAATACCTATTATGGGCTCATTGATCATAATCTTGCAATCCAAAATCAACTGATGCAGCTATGAAGACTGTATTACCAGTGTAAGATAGGATAGTTTTGTTATTCTCTATGTTATTGTTTGAACTGGTTACTGCAATTTACCAGTTACAGTGCCAAATATACTCACTCTTATGTAATGTTTAACATTCTACATGGGTATTATCTTGGCTCAACCTTCGCTATTATCTGAAATGAATGACATCTTCAATGAAACCTGGCTCTGCTATTACATTATCAAGTGATAAAGATGAGATCAGTAGGTCCATAAAAGTTCAGTTTAATTTTATGAATTAGTGATATTCCCAATATGAAGAAGCTTGAAGTTTTAGTCTGTTTTACTATGTTACATTAAAGAGCGACAAGAGGCTTCATATATTCAAAGGGAGTAGGTTCTTATAAATCAATGAAAGTCGTTTCTGGAGACATAAGGGGCTGTGTTTTATTCATTCGTGGATGTGGGTGTCACCAGCAACATCAGCATTTATTGCCCATCCTTAACTGACCTTGAGAAGGTGGCAATGAATCACCTTCTTGAACTGCTGCAGTCTTTATGGTGGGGATATATCTACACTGTTGTTAGAATGGGAGTTCCTCTTTGGCCCAACAATGATGAAGGAACAATGATATATTCCCAAGTCAGGGTGATGTGTGACTTGGAAATATAAATTGTTGTTTCCCCCGTTACTGCTGGAAAATTATTATGCGCTTTCCTGATGAGCACAAGACAAAAAGTTTTGACAGCACATCTCTTTTTTCAGCAATACTCAAGCTCTGTGCTACCAAACAACTAAAGATAAAAATACAACGTTATCAAAAGAACTCTAAGCTTAGAGAAAAGCTGCAGTCCATATCCGTGCACCCGCAATCGGTGTTCTAGATGTAGGAGTCCAGCGCCTACAAGTATTTTCAGAGCTGCATGAACATACTCATCAACAACACTTCAGAATGCACAGTGCTTTCCTATAGAAGATCACTAGTTATCGGCATTGAGCTCAAATTGCTATATCCCTTCCTTCAGTTTCATCTTACAACTCAGCACCCAGTTTAGTATCTTTCTGACAATATTATTTTGAATATATGTAATATATATGTGTAATAGAATGATAATCTCAACGTACTGCACAGCTGTAATAGTCTTCATCAGAATGTTTCATTGTTTCAGGCTATATAAATATACATGCGACCCCAGAGGCTAACAAGCTGTTAAGTAAAGTGAACGCTATCCTATTATGGCTATACTAAGATTGGTTTTGAAGCATGCATGAATTTGTGAGGAAGTTCAGAATTAAATGTATTAGTAACTGAGATAAGGCTGTTTGTAAGTCTGTCAATCAAAATTTCTGCTGTCAGAAAAATTGTGCAGGCTTTTAGCCTTAGGACATATACAAAATGGCTTCCTCAATATGATGTCACCCATGGCTCAGTGATTGTAATCTTGCCTATGAATCAGAAGGCTGGAGTGGCTGTGTACTCCAGAGCCTTAGGGTGGAATTCTCCCAACCCGCCCATGATATGGCGGGTGGGTGTGGAGAATCTGTCAGTGTGATAGCCCCCGCGGGGTCCATGGGGAATCACTGATTGGTCTCCCTTTGAGTATGAGTTCCCCATCTAACAGGCAAGGGTCTGCCCAGCTGAAATTCATTAGTTGAGCTTTTTATAAGGCAAGCCCAGGACGTAGAATCCCAGCCATGGGCAAGGTCGGAGAATTCCGGCCTTAGTCTCAAATTGAGAGAATTGCACCCTCAATTACAAAAATCCAAGTTGACACTCTAGTGCAGGAGTGCAGCACTATTAGAGGTGCTGTCTTTTGGATAAGATTTTAAACAGAGGCCCCACCTGCTCTCGCAAGTTAAAGACCCCTGTGACACTATTTTGAAGAAGTGCAGGGAAGTTTTGCCCAATGTTTTGATCAATATTTATCCCTCAGCCACATTGCTGGGGAAAAAAAAAACCTGGTGACCATCAAGATGCTCTTTGTGGGACATAGATATGTACAATTTGGCCACTGTGTTCCCAGGATAACAAAAGCGATCATTCTTCATAATATACTTCATTCTCTGTAAACTGCTTTGGGATTAAGATCATGAAAGGTACTGTATAAATGCACATTTTTATTTTCTCACTTGTCCTCTCTCTTGCAGAGGCAGTTAAAAAATGACAACAGCTATAGCTAATATTCAGACTGCTGGAGTCACAGAAGTTTAATTGATTAGCTGACAGCTCCATTTGGTCAATAAAAGGCATAAAATGTATGACTGATAAATTATGAAAGATACGTTGACATCAAATCTGTAACTTGTTGCCAATTTGAGAAAAACAGCCTATGTTGTTAAATTGTTTACAATGTGAAAGATGTTGAGCTGGTTTGCGTGAGGCCAGACAGTGGAGGGCACTTAGCAAAGGTGAGTGGAGGTATGGTCAACGAGGCACATTGTGACTAGACATTTTGAAAGAGGGTAAAGAACTAACACAGGTTTTGAGAAGCTAATTTCCAGATAGGTGCAAGACAGCTAAAGCCCTGACACTGAAAGTGTCTGGAGATGCACTAAGGAGCCAAGAGTTTGAATACTGGAGGATGGGGACTGCTATGTAGAGAGGAGCAGGTTGCATAAGTAGGTTGGGAAAGGTATCATAGAGATTTGGAAGCCGTAAAAATCATTTTCATTTCAATTACAGCTGTCTAGTAATGTACAAAATTTTGAATTATCAAAATACATTAAGGTGTTCACAAGGTAAAATTCAACGTAAGCAATGAGTACGCTTGTATCAAACTGTCTCCTTTCAACAGAGGCATATATCCATTCATTTTAAATCTATTAACTCCTTTGCTAAAACAGTGTAGAGAGGAATTTGATACAAGCACATCAGATATACAAACTATAGCATTGCAGATAGTAATTTGCAGATTGTTCTTCAGACACAAATAAAACCTATAGGAGGGAGATAGAAGAAAATTCTATTACTTATAAATAGGACTGATGGTTGGGTAGATATATATAATAGACAAAGATATGCAAGTAGTCCATATTACATCATTTAGATGGATGGAAAGTCAGACAGGCTGCATTCTGTACGTTTCCACCCAGTTTGCCTCTTTAGAAACATTGAAGATAGGAGCAGGAGGAGGCCATTTGGCCCTTCGAGCCTGCTCTGCCATTCACCACAAGCATGGCTGATTGTCCAACTCAATGGCCTAATCTTGCTTTCTCCCCATAACCTTTGATCCCATTCACCCCAAGTGCTATATCGAGCCCCCTCTTGAACCCAGTTATGCTTTAGATCCAAGAGTGGTTTTCTCCAAATGCTTTAGACCATTAAATAGTCTCCCAAATGCCCAGGATGGGTTATTCGGTTGTAAGGCCTGGTTAGCTCAATGATTTGCTGGGGGACAGATCTATGGGTGGCTGAGAGACTCTGCAAATCAATGTCGACCGAGGAATCCGGACCCACCAGGGCAGCTGCCTGCCTGAGCTTCCATTTTGTTATTCCGTGGAAGCTGCAACGACTGCAGAGGAAGCTGTGACCTTAGTCATCAAAAATTGCGTGATGTCAAACTCCATTGGTTACTGGCTGGAATTGGTCAATCCCTTCTTGCTGGAATGGATGGATTTCTGGCTCTGAGCTAAAATGGAGGCACACTTCTCCATTGCCCTAGCCCTGACCTGTAAACATTGTCAGACTCTTCATTGCACCAAGCATTTGGTTTGTCAGTCTTTTTCTGAAACATGATTCTGCAAAGCTCTCACGTGACTCCTGTACAATAAAACTAATACATGACCTTATCCCCAATATCACCCCCCCCCCCCAAAAAAAACAGGCAAGATGGCACCTGTAGTGTCCTTTCCACCTGCTGTTGCTGATGCCCACTAGTGCCTGGTGGGTATGATTGTTGAATCCATGTTCTGTAAGGTGCATATGGTGTCAGCCTTGGAGCCGGTGCCCATGACAGTGCACCTCCTCTTCTGGTGGGTGATGTAGCTCTTCACCCTCCTCTAGTTACTCTGCTTTGCCTGCAATGATTAAACTGGAAGTATTGTACTGTGGGTGCCATGAGATCATATGGAGTTTAAGAATGAGAATAGGTTTAATATTAGAGATTAAGAAAAGTTAGAAAATTGGAGTGACAACCTACCTCACGACAAGATGTCTCCTATTTGCCTGTATCCACCCCTTTCCTCCTGATCAATGGCAGTCCTGCCTCCTCACAAGGAGTTTTCCAATTCAATAATGCTTCCCCTCCCTCAGTCAGGACCTGTTGCAGCCCATGATGTGCTATCTGAAGGATGCAAAGTGTGGTGTGCGTGAATGCTCATGGATTGTTAAATGATGGATGAAGTGCTGATGATGGGGGAGTAATTGAGAAGTATGTTTGTTGGATGGGATCATACTTTATCCCCTCACGTCAAATTCTTCAATCTCTCATGGCACTGGAGCCATGTCCTGAGGACTGTGATCCTGGCTATCAGTTCCTCGCCAATCTCCTCCCGCATCGACTTCATTATTCACCTCTTGTGGCCCCTCTTTCTCCTACGGGTACACGCCATCCCTCCTCCTCTTTATCTCTTCCGCCAGGACTTCCAGTGCTGCATCTGAGCTTCAGGGAGCTTCTCCCTCAGTTATTTAGCCATTCTGATATGTTACATTGACTGTCTGTGAGCACACTTCACACCATGGGGCAAATTTTCCAGTTCTGCCTGCCATGGGAATTGTAAGCGGGCGAGGGGGTGGACCATGGAAAGGTCTGTTGACCTCGGGAAGGATTTTCCAGTTTCGGGTCGAGCATGGCTGGAACATCCTGCCCCTTGAGTGTGTGTGTGTGTGTGTGTGTGTGTGTGCGTGTGCGTGTGCGCACGCATGTTTGTGCGTGTGGACATATGCTCCACACAAATTGCTCCAAATCAATGTTTCAGTGCTAAACCTTCAGATGTCAATTTTAGCCTTTCCCCGTTCCTTGAAATAATCATAATCACCAATTAACCTCAAACTTCTGTGCTAAAACTAAACATTTAAACAGGCAGACTTCATTAGCATCCACTTAGCTTCTGTTTTCACAGAATACACCCCTCCCCCCACCCCCTCCATCCGTCCAAGTTTCTGAAGAAGATCATCACTCCAATTGTTCCTACACTGAAGGAAGCATGAAAACCATCACTTCCTGAATGCAGTAGGTTAGGCGTGAACAGTTAAAATGTGAAGATGGATAAATATTTTACAGCTTTACTTGATTGCCACAACTGCTACATCTCATTCCTTTGGAGTGAAACTTAGTGTTTTAAAGGTAAAATATTTATTGAAGTGGTTTCACAACCAGGCTCACTCTTTATGATCACAAATCTTCTAACATTTCAACAATCATGTTTCTCTGCTAATTAGCTTGGGAGATCAGGAAGAAAATGCGTCAAACTTTAAATCAGGTGGTTAATCAGGTCTGCTGCAGAGATTGAATCATCTTTTTCAGTTGCTGCCTCAATCAATCCTTAGAACACTGCTTCTCGAAATCAACTCTTCTGTGTTTTCAGTGATGTTCATCATCGCTGGAGTCTAAAAAAATACATTTTAAAACAATCGTCCGTTCACTTATGTTCCTTCTCCATAATCTCTGTATTCTCTCACCCACCACACCCCTTCCCTGGTTTAATCCAAGCTTCGAATTCATAGAAATTAGAAGCAGGACTAAGCCATTTGGCCCTTCAAGCCTGCTCCACCATTCATTTTGATCATGGCTGATCATCAAATGCAATATCCTGATCCCCTCTTCCTCCCCCCCATATCCCTTGAGCCCTTTAGCCCCAAGTACCAGATCTACTTTCTTTTTGAAATCAGACATTTTGGCCTCAACTACATTCTGTGGTAGTGAATTCCACACACTCACCACCCTCTGGGTGAAGAAATTTCTCCTCACCTCAGTTGTAAAAGGTTTACCCCTGATCCTCAAACTATGACCCCTAGTTCTGGACTCCCCCACCATTGGGAACACTGGGGGCGATTCTCCCAAAAGTGCTGGATTGGTGGGAAAAGTGTTCTAGATCACGACTGTTTTCTCAGTTCAGCTTCTCACCTGAATCTCTGCACTTTGTGCACTGCAAAGGTCCCAGTCATGAATCTCATTAAAAACCCAGGGGGGCGGGGGCCTATTTGCGCCAGAGTGTGACAGTTCTGGAACTCTGCGCATGCGCAGTGGCCCCGATCTGTCAGTCTCCCCATTTGCTGGCCAGCTCGATCATTGGCCAGCCCGGGACCCCCGCAGTGCTGCCCCTCCAGCCCTCCCCACGGCCCGACTGCGGCCCCCATGACAATTCCCGGGCCAGCCCTGACCCCCCCTGCCCTAAAGTGCCCCGATGTCCAGCCCACTCCCCCAGCAGTGGCGATCCTCTCACCCCCCCCTCACCCCGGCAGATGCCCCCCCCCCACACGCTGACCCCCACTGGGGGCAGGCACCCCAGGCAGACCAACCCCCCTCCCCCAGCCCGTCCCGATCGCTGCCTTCCCTCCATCCCAGACCAGTCGCGATGCAGAGTGGCAGCGGGACCCCCCCCACCCGGGGCCCCCTCACCCCAACCGATTATCCCTAGGCCCTGCCCCCATGGCACTGCCCACTGCCTGGTGGGCAGTGTCAAGGTGCCCCCTGGACATGGGCAATTTGCCCCTTGGGCAGTGCCAGGGAGCACAGGCTGGCACTGCCAGGGCGCCCATGCCCAGGGGGCACCATCCACCCACCACCCGACCCCCTGAGGGGCTCCGATTGCCCCTCCCCTTCATGCTGGCGGGGTCACCTGCTAGTTGCCCGAATGTGGGGAGCTACTATAAACCCCCCGGAATGAACGCTCCTGACTGGGTGGGAGATTCAATTGGGACCAGCAAGTTCCCGATAATGAAATGTAAAACATATTTAAAATACATTTTAAAAAGGTTACCTGTCTTCCCGCCAGTTTCCAGCGTGGTCTGGTCTCCGACTGCCTTACCGGCTCTGGGAGATGTGCATGCGTTCCTGGTGCATGCGCAAATCCCAAGGCCGACGATGCGCATCTCCCAGTCCAACCTGCCAGAAAAGTTGCGGGTCGCGATGGGAGAATCACCCCCATTCTTTTGAATCCACCCTGTCTAACCATGTTAGAATTTTATAAGTTTCTATGAGATCCCCTCTCACTCTTAATCCAGTGAATATAATCCTAACCGACTTAGTCTCTCCTCATATGACAGACCTGCCAACCCAGGAATCAGCCTGGTAAACTGTCGCTGTACTCCCTCTATCGCCTTTGATCCTCCCTTCGCAGTGCCTCTAGCTTGACTTAACTCGGAGGCGATGTGATAATGGTTGGAGCCTGATCTTCTTTCCTTCTTCACCGGATAGCGCACCACCTCCATTGAAATGAGGTTTGAGGCTTAAGGAAAGAATGAGGAGAACTTCTAATGATCAAACCTCACTTTGCAATAGCAAGCTACATTAGATAAACAATTCTAACATTGTAAATTGTTATACAAACACCCAATAAATCAATAATTATAAATATCATAGTTACAATTATACATTGTAAGTTGCTGCATGAAGATTCAATAAATATTCTAATTACATTCAAAATCAAATAGATCAACAAGTACATATACATATTTTATAGTCATAGAATTCTTACAGTGCAGATGAAGGCCATTTGGCCTATTGAGCCCACACTGACAACTATCCCACCCAGATCCTATCCCTGTAACCCAAGTATTTAGCCTGCTGAACCCCCTGACACTAAAGGGAATTTAGCATGGCCAATTAACCTAACCCACACTTCTCTGGACTGAAAGAGGAAACCGGAGCATCCAGAGGAAACCCAGGCAGATACAGGGAGAACTCCACACAGTCACCCAAGGTCAGAATTGAACCTGGTTCCTGGCGCTGTGAGGCAGCAGTGCTAACCATTGTGCCACTGTGTCGCCCTTGTACACAAATACCAATAAGTTATAATGATTCTAATCTTATTTATATTCAACAGATGAATGATTCCAGGTGAGCATAGAAAAAGTATGGAACTTAATTGAGACCAAGATCCAGTAGCAAAACTGGATAAAGGCAAAATACTGCAGATGCTGGAATCTGAAACAAAAACAGAAAATGCTGGAAAGTCTCGGCTGGTCTGACAGCATCTGTGGAGAGAGAATAGAGTCTGCTTGGCCGTGTGTCAGAGCTGGTAGAACCAGGAATGTAAAGTCCAGACTCTAAAAGCTAAGAGGTTTAAGGTTGTGAAATATAAGGAAACAGTGCACCTGGAGTTTTGGATATCCATGCAACCGGGTGGGATGCAGTGAAAGTTGCCGGTTGAATTGGGAGATAGGATGCATGTTTCTTGATAAATTCATGACGTTTTCTCTCAATTTTTTAGTGAGTTATTTGTGCTTCAATTTTCTGGGATATATAGTGTAGGAATTGGGAACTCGCCTGGTGACAATACCATGGAGCAAATTGTTTTGTGTAATGTCATTGAGCAGATTTTTTTTAGAAATGTGATTAAGTTTATCTATTAGTGTCACAAGTAGGCTTACAGTAACACTGCAATGAAGTTACTGTGAAAATCCCCTCGTCACTGCACTCTGGCACCTGTTCGGGTACACTGAGGGAGAATTTAGCATGGCCAATGCACCTAACCAGCACATCTTTCAGACTGTGGGAGGAAACCGGAGATCCACGCAGACACGGGGAGAATGTGCACATTCCGCACAGTCGGTGACCCAAACCGGGAATTGAACCTGAATCCCTGGCATTGTGAAGCAGCAGTGCTAACCATTGTGCCGTCGTGCTGCACACAGACAACTTTGGTGTAAAATAATATGAAAATATTGAGCTAGAGAATGGTTTTGTGCAAGATTGAAGTAGGAAATAAGAAATTAGAATATTGGGGGAAAAATATCGCACAATAAAAATGAACAATTAAGCGACCAAAAAAACACTGAGATATTAGAAAGAAAATGTGACACATAATCATGACTGAAACTGTTACTAATGATGATCACCAAAACAAAGCAAGAAGTGCTATTTGTTGACAATATTTTTCTGCACAAAGACTGCAGCAAAGTATTCCCTGAGGTGTTTCTATTGAAAGATCCTGGATGAAAAAGTTGGAATACTTGCTTGTCACCAGAACTAGTTTCATCACAGAACCTTTGGAGACGAGACTCGAGAGCTGGACTTCTCTGGCCGTTCTCACCCAAATCTCCATTCACTGCAGCGGGACTGGAGAATCCCAGCCACGGGTGAGGTCGGAGAATCTGGCCCAGGATCTTGGAGAGCTGGCATTAAGCCCACTTAAACATATTGAGCTATAATTATTTTCCAGACTGGCACACATTGAAATGGCGTATTTTCACAAACCAAAATGATGATTGTTATTCTAAGTGGCTGCGGTCTGACAGGCTTGGATGATTCATTGATGTTGTAAGAGTGTTGAATTTTAATGACACTAACATAGAATGGAGCTATTGTTCCCAGAGGATTCAGCTGATTGGCTGAGAAATTTATCACTGCTAATAGGGTGCATTGTCACTCACGTAACTCTGTTTTATGGCGACAATCCAGATTGAAATAGCCGACTGTGTTCCCAACCTGGTAGTGAGGAACTTTACATCTACAACTCTATAAAACTTTGAGGCAGAAAAAAAATCAAGAAATTAGCTTACTAAAAGAAGAGACAAGGGCAGAAATAAAACACTCAGAGACAGATATATGCTCTGTCATAATCTTTTGGCAATGATTAAGGATGTAATTAATAACTATTTGTGTCACATAACAGACTATATTTTAAGTAACAATGAAATTCACAGCACCGCTGCTTAAAGTACAAAAGTAGACCTTACACCTGCGATCTTAATCACTCGAATCATTTCAAGTTGTTCTGCAGATAGGCATAAAAATCAAGCACAAGGCTTCATTTCTCTGGGATGCATTAGGATAATTAAGCCATACAGTCAATCATTACAAGTACTCCTTTACCATCAGTCTGAGAATAAACTGTGATTGATGCCTTCAATACAAAATGTGATTCATTTTGCAGTATCCTTGTCCAGTCATATTTGCTGCCCAGTAGATCTCATTAGAACGATGGCCCATGTTACAAAGAAAAATTGATGCAGTTTTCATGTCCTGTGGATTTATCAAAAGTAGTCATATCAGATTTTTAAAAAACTTGTATCAATAAGTTTGCTTGTAAGTTTTAACAAATTTGATGGTGCAGAGATATGGGGTGGAATTTTACGCAGACAGATTTTATGCTCCCACTGAAGTCAATGGACTTTTGAATGGCTCACTGCATTTTACAGCGGGACTGTAGAATTCTGCCCATAAAGTCGGTGCCTTGTTCTAGCTACACACATTCAATTTGATACTTTTTTTCAGCATTGCCTCTTAACCACTCCACTGCAGTTCATGCTCAATCCACAAAATGTAATTTAAATGAGCATATTTGCAATAATTACACATTGACTGCTTGATTCTGCAGAACATAGGTTCCATAATCTGGACCTAATGATTACCCTGTTACCAGTAGTCTAAGGATATAATTCAATTGATGCCTCCAAAACCAAATGTAATCCACACTACAGTTCCCTTATCCAGTATTTTTTGTTAGAATAATGAAGTTAAGATATTTTAATTTATGTTTATTTATTAGTGTCATTAGTAGGCTTATATTAACACTGCAATGAAGTACGTTACTGTGAAAATCCCCAGTCGCTACTTTTCGGCACCTGTTCGGGTACACTGAGGGAGAATTTATCATGGCCAATCCATCTAACAAGCACATCTTCCAGACTGTGAGAGGAAACCGAAGCGCCCTGAAGAAACCCACAGAGACATGGGGAGAATGTGCACACTCCGCACAGACAGTGACCCAAGCTGGGAATCAGACTTGGGTCCCTGGTGCTGTGAGGCAGCAGTGCTAGCCATTGTGCCATCATGCCAGCCTTATGGGATATTTTGAATGTTAGAGGTGTTAGGTAAATTGTTTTCCATGTATGATAGAGGTATTATCAGTGATTATTAGTTGGATCCAATAATGGCATATTTATTGCCCAGTAAGCAGCGTCTTCAGCAACTTAAGAGTGAAATCTTTCAATATTAAAAATTAATCTTATACTAATGGTTATGTGTAGCTGACAGTTATTCCCTTTGTTCTATTGATCATTATAGAGATGGCTGGGAAGGGGGGAAGAGGTTGATGATTATGTGGTAGTTTCTACAGATCACCAAAGGTAAGATTGTATCAGGAAGAACCTATGATTAGCTTTCATCTGTATCTAATGAAGGCAACAGTACTAGTCCCAAGAGAGGCAACGAGTGTAGATAAACAGAAAATAGCACAGTGAGGCTCAGGAGATACATCAACAATTCACTTAAAAATTAGAACAGAAAATGCTGGAAATAGTCTGCAGGTCTGGCAGCATCTGTGGAGGGAGAGAAAAAGTTAATATGTCAGGTTGATGATCCAGTTCTGATAAACGATCATCAGCTTGAAACATTGGCCTGGATTTCTATCCTCAAGGCAGGTAGCGGGATTTGGGAAAATTCCCAGTTTAGCTCATCCACCTCAGAAAATAATCCCTGCAAAGGTGAGGTTATCATTGTGGGAGGATAGGTGTGGGCAGGAGTTTGGCCAGTCAGCCTGGAAAAGAGTTTGGAGGCAGCAGAGGGGATGCCGGGGATGAGGGACAGCTGAGGGACGACTGGGTCCAGGGGCTCATCATCTGACTGAGGGTCAGCAGTGTCCTGGTCTCCAGCAATCCTCCAAGTGCCAGACTCCTGGGAAGTCCCAGCCTCTGCCTGCTGTGGATCAGCCGAAGTGAGATGTTCACTGGTTAGTGACCCAGAAGCCTCTCTACTACTACTTCCCACTGAGGTGAGCTGGTGCAGGTTTATGGGTGACAGCTGTGATGCATCTTCTGGGGGGATGTCCAAGAACCCATCAAAGCTGCTTTCCTCCGTGGTCTCCAGTGCCGTATTGGTGGGTGGATTGGGCTGCTCCATTGATATTCCTGCAAGAGAAGGGAGATGGCATCGGTACATGGCATGGGCATAAGGATAGAAGAGAGAGAATTCATGTGAGGTTGGCAAGATGGATAATTGTGTTGTGGATCCTCAATTTTTCTTTTCTCTCATGCCCATCACAACCTCAGCGCAGAGTGGTCCTCTTCCTTGCTGGCAAGCTGGAGGGCTCTATCCTGGAATGGGAATATTAAGTTTGGGCATGCCTCTGCCCTTTCCTGTTTATTGTGAGACAGCTTGTCATGCAGGGTCTTAGAAATGGCCTTAGAATCATAGAATTTCTACAGTGCAGATGGGGGCCACTTGGCCCATAGAGTCTGCACTAACAACAATCCCACCCAGGCCCTATATCCATAACCCCACATATTTACCCCACTGATCCCTCTGACCTATGCATCCCAGGACACTAAGGGACAATTTAGCCTGGCCAATCAACCTAACCCGCACATCTTTGGACTGTGGGAGGAAAGCAGAGCACCCGGAGGAAACCCCCGCAGACACGGGGAGAACCTGCAAACTCCACACAGACAGTGACCCAAGTCGGGAATCGAACCCAGGTGCCTGGAGGCAGCAGTGCCGACCACTGTCCTGCCCCTGACAGATGGGGAGAGTGTGAACAGGCTGCATGCCAGGTCAAACGGTAAGGATGCCTGGAATGTGTGGCTGGTGATGAGGAGAGGAGCCGCAATGGAGATGAGGAAGTGTGCGGGTGGGCAAGTGATGGGACCCTGTGAGGTGGCAGTGAGTGAGCTCCCAGTAGATGTATGATGGGTATGTGGTGGGTGGGCATGTGGTGACAGATGAGAAGAGTGACTTACCCTGGTTGAAAGGAGAAGATCATTCATCTCCTTCCTGCATCGGATGCCCGTGCTCCTGTGCAGGCAGCTGGTGCTTACCAGCACCATCACTGCCTCCCTTGCCATCTTGGTGACCTTGCTGGATGGTCTTCTCCCAGCCCAAGGCCGTAACCTCTCCTCCCCTCCACTGCATCAGATTAGAGCTCCTTCTGGGAACCAAGGGGCAACCTTTCCTAGCAGCCATCCTTCTGGATGGACTTGGAACAAGTGCTGGGGAGGCGTTTAAATGGAGCGCCCCCCTGATTGAAATGTTCAGCTGATGGCAGGATGGGTGAATCAGAGTCGGCCTGTCACGGGGGCAAATATGAAACGCAAATCTGTTCTTTTTCAATGTGCCTAAAATAGAACGCAAGAAATGGGACATCAGTGCCAGCAAGCTACTCACTGCTTTTCACACCCAAAACGACACTCAGATAAAATAATGGAAAATTCTGCCTGAAATCACTGAAGCCACATCCTGCACCAACATATCCATAAAACAGTGGGATTGTTCTCTTAAAGGGACATTCACCAGCAGGTAAATAGAACACAAAATCTGCGCACTGTTAGTGTGCATAGAATCATGGTATCCCTACAGTGCAGAAAGAGGTCATTCAGCCCATCGAGTCTGCACCGACTCTTACCCAGGCTTAACTGTAACTCCACGTATTTACCTTGCCAATCCCCCTAACATATATATCTTGGGACAACAAGGGGCAAATTTAGTATGGCCAATCAACCTAACCCGCACATCTTTGGACTGTGGGAGGGGACCAGAACACCCGGAGCAAACCCAAGCAGACACAGGGAGAAGGAGAACATACAAACTCCACACAGATAGCGGCCCAATGCTGGAATCGAACCCAGGCAGTGTGAGGCAGCAGCGCTAACCACCGTGCCGCATATGGTCTGTATTTGTTTGGATCCTGACCTAGCTTGGCTCACTGGTATTTTACACTTCTGCCAATGAATTGCCCTCATTCAAAAAATGAAATTTGACCATGAATTCCTTTCGCAATACTGTACCAGAATAAATACTTATTCTGCCATATGCCAAGAATTCCTTTGAGGATTCTCTGCTCCAACGTTATGATTTTAGCAAAATCTCTGCTTGCGTATATGAATGGGGTTCCTGTTGACTTTCGACAAAGTTACAGCTCTGAAGCTTGAGAGAGTCCGTGGAAAATCCCAGTAATGAGGCACCTGATAAAGATTGCTCCATATTAAAGTGGTTTATTGATTTTCCTGCAGACATTTATTATATAAACCTTATGCTAGCACTCTGTTGGCATTAATTATGAACAAACAAATTGTATTCTTCATTATTTACAACATATAATGCTAGTTCCTTACAAAGACAGGATGGGCTGGATTTTAACTCCAAAAGTTGATTGCTGATGTTGGGGTCAGAGATTCAAATTTTAAAAAAATTGTAAACAAGAATCTAGCCTGTCTTGAACTTATCTACTTCCAGTTTAAACAATGGCCGAGGGGAGGGTGATTAATCTGTCTGCGGGAGGTAGATTAATCATTTAGATCATATAATGAGCCTGCCTGCCTCCATTTTGAATAGTTATTCTTGTTTTAATTTATGTCAGCCATGTTTCCAGAGCTCAGGAAATCCAACAGATGAAAGGAAGTGAATCTATATAGAACATTATCTTTGGAGTACTGCTTGTGGACTAGAGTAAGAAGTCTAACAATGCCAGGTTAAACTCCAACAGGTTCATTCGATAGCAAAAGCCACGCGCTTTTGGAACTCAACTCCAGCAAGCTATACAATAAACAAAAACCCCCTATCCCCGTCTGCTTCCTCTGAAGCTCATCAGATTTCCCCCACTGGTAGTAGACTTCCCCCACCCCCTCGAGTATTTGCTCCCATTGACACCTTCCCTTCCCCCATTGCTTTCTCGGTTGTAATATGCCTTTAAGGAATATCAGCATGACATTACTAGAAGGCAAATATGTCATGTGATGCAGTCTTAGTTTGACTTTTGCTCTGAGCAGAGCACAAAAAGCTTCTAATGTCTCCGAGCTATACAACCATGTAAGCCTGTGCCTCGCCTTAATAAATGAATCCACAATGTGTTTATCCAATAGCTTATGACTGATTGATGTCTTGTGTCTTGTACAACAAATAAGCTCAAGGAATTATATCATCATAAGAACATGACATGGTGATCCAATGGTAAGAAGTCCAAAGATGTGCGGGTTAGGTTGATTGGCCAGGTTAAAAATTGCCCCTTAGAGTCCTGAGATGCATAGGTTAGAGGGATTAGTGAGCAAAATATGTGGGGATAGGGCCTGGGTGGGATTGTGGTCAGTGCAGACTCGATGGGCCGAATGGCCTCCTTCTGCACTGTAGGGTTTCTATGATTTCTATGATTTCTATGAACACCAGGTTAAAGTCCAACAGGTTTATTTGGTAGCAAATACCATAAGCTTTCGGAGCGCTGCCCCTTCGTCAGATGGAGTGGTTATCTGTTCTCAGACAGTGCAAAGGTCAGACAGATAGCAGCAAGTTGATATGACATGGTCAACAGCCTTAGATTGTGCTACGTGACATGAGGCGAACCTTGACGCTTCGGTCAGGCTACAACCACAGCGGGTGATTATGAAGAAAAGCTTTGGAGAGATACTGCCAAGCTAATGCAACACCTCCTCCCTCCATGCTCAAAACCTACCACTCCCAGTTGGGACCCTTGAAACTGGGAGCCCTCCTATTGCTCCTGACTCAAGGCCTGGCGATCTCTCAGCTCCCGACTGCGCCTACCAGGCCTCCTCCCCACTGGCCTTGTGCTGTAGGCTTCCTCGCTCGACAGGCCACTAACCTGTCAATCAGGTGGGTGGAAACCTGATGGAAAATGTTAAAATCTGCTGCCGGGACATTTGTGAAGCTTTTGCTTCCGTATTTCCTGATATCGAAAAAGCATGGAACTCACCTCCAGGCTAAAATCCAAATCTCCAACGCAAAAGTTCTCCTGATGTGATTAGAATATTGTTCTATAGTGCACATAAACTCAGAGGCGACATGGGTGTATTTTGTATAGTCTGCTGTGTCTGAATCTTGCAGCAGTAGACCATGAGCATGTGACCTTTGCAGCATACTGATATTGTCATCAAGTTGTACTTCCATCATGCATAACCAAGTTTCAACCTCTGACCTTGATTCAAAGAACACTGCAGATTTATGTATTTATAGTCCAAAATAGCCCATCTGCACAGCTTGCTAATATCCTCACTACTAGCGTATAGCTCTTGAATGCAGAATACACATGCTCAGAAATAGTGGACCCATATCACTGATGACCTACAATGCAGCAATCTCTGCAGACTGTCATTTCTGTAAAGGTAACCTCACACCTTGGGAGAAATTTTCTGGTTTGTAACTTTCCCTGACAGGGTGCATTTGGAGAACCAAATGTTCAGGCAAAAAGACCAAGGTCAGATTTCCATCAGTTGTTTCATATTTACTGGAATAGAAGCATTTGAGATGTTTGCACTTCATTCAGAGTTTCTCACTGAAGCTGCTGTGACCACAAATCTACAGCAAAGCAGAGCAAGGATTGTGTTATCAGTGGTTGTGAGGATGCCCGTGACTGGCTCTTTCAAAGCTGCCACTGGAGATATCAGGCACATAGAATCATCACAGAATCCCTACAGTGCAAAAAGAGGCCATTCGGCCCCATCAAGTCTGCACCGACTCTCTGAAAGAGTATCTAACCCAGGCCCTCTCCCCTGCCCTATTCCCGTAACCCTGCACATTTAATCTGCTAATCCCCCTAACCTACATATCTTGGGACACTAAAGGGCACTTTAGCATGGCCAATCCACCTAATCTGCACATCTTTGGATTGTGGGAGGAAACCCGAGCACTCGGAAGAAACCCACGCAGAGACGGGGAGAATGTGCAAACTCCACGCAGACAGTCACCCAAGGCCAGAAGGGAACGGTGAGTGCTAACCACTGTGCCACCGTGCCACCCTTCTCACAGTTTGCATTGCATTGCGGTGTAAGTGAGGTTACTGAGGCTGCCTATGAACAGCCTCAGAGTTATGAGTTTGATTTATTCCTTCTTGCCAAATTGAAGCAGGTGAAATGAGCACAAGGGTTTGCAAGAACTACAGGTTCCCCCATGATGCTGGATGCCATTGGCTGCATATACATTCCATGCACCTCATGTCAACTCAGCTGCGCAACCTAATCTAAAAAGAGTTCGCTCCCTCATTGTGCAGTGATCGCAGTTAGCGAATAATACAGGGTAATGCCCAGTGTCCCGGCAACCACCATGATGGATTCATTCTGCCGGAGTCATCTGTACTTCAACCACCATGACAAACTGGCAGTGGGCAGCAAGGGCTCTCCACTGATCACAGGGTTCCTGACTCTGCCTCACAACCCATGTACACATGCGCAGCAGGCATTCATAGAGTATGATGCTGCCACAAAAATCTGACACAGCATGCATCTTGAAGCAACAATTCTTCTGCCTGAAAGAATCCCTCAGTACTCAGCTGAGCAGGTCTCAAGATTTGCGGTGGTCCCTTGCATGCTGTGCGACCGTGCCACCATGAGGGCCGCTGCCAACAGCTGAAGAGAAGGCAACTGCAGAGCAGGAACACGAGATGGAAGAGCACAACGAGAGAGTGCAACCTATTCCTCTCCTTTCTTCCTGTTGTATGTAAGCACCTAATTCAAGAATTATATTGGTCATCTCAAACTCCAATACCCCCTCACCTGCAATCCCACATTCCTTATCTTCTCTCTGACCCTGATTATCACATTATCCTCTTTTCCAAACTAAAAACTACACATTCCAGTCCAAACGTATAAATTCAATTATGCCATATTGCATACTGAAATAATCTAATCCCTATTGCATATTCTTTTTAGTGCTTTTGCATTTCCGATTACTCCGAAGAGACCCTATCCCAGTGAATGCTGCGTTGCTGCTGATTTTCAGTGGAAGGGACTGCAGGTGGTCCTGGAGAATAACCTTGAGCAGCTCTCCACCTAGAACTGCAGCAAACTGCACCATTGAGACATGGGGATGGCAGTTCTCTGGGCTACCTGTCTGATAGGTAACAGCAGAGACACAGCCAGAATGGCAGGGGTGGGAGGACGAACGCTGGTCAGGCTCTCGCTGCATGGAGCCTCTGCCACTCTCCCAAAGAGATGGTTGACTTTCTGTGCCAGTCAACAAGCCCCTTAAAATACAGATATGCTAATCCATGGTTGCAACAGTCTGGGTTTCCATTGCAGCACTCAGATGTTGGGTGGCTGCTCCTTGTGCTGCAATGGAAGCTGAAACATTGGCTGATGCTATCTCGTGGTTGGATCCACAGTTAATTGATGGACTTGGTCACCAGTTAGGTTGGTGCTAAACTGCTCCATGCTGTGGGAAGGGAATTGGAAACTGCTCCATGCCCCTTGACATTGAATAAAGGCTTGCTGGTCTGTTTCCCCAATACGCAGAGCAATTCTATGTATGTAACCTCCTGCTTTTTTCTGCACACCACTACAAAGGATTCCTCAGCTGAGTCCTCTAGGATAGAGCTCGTGCGTGAACACACCCTCTGGCAAGCTGACACCTGAGCACTTGTTTTCTCTGCCTTTGGCTGCAGCATATTTTTGCCCTTTGTCTCACCATAAACAGATCCTGCCTCTGTGCTGTCAATGTGTAACTTCACTATCTGAGCTGCGAATGTGCAACTGAATGGGTGCGCTTTCATCATTGCTGTTTCCCTGCTCTTCAAAAGCTGCAAGAGTCTAACATTTAAAAAGGAACAAGGGTTGGATAGCGGTGAAGTGAAGGGAAAAAGTAAACACATGCTTATGTCATTTGCAGTCTCTGGGTCAGAAAATAAGAATTAGGAATGCTAGGATGTGAGAAGGAGGATTAGGTATGAGGAAACAGTCTCCTTGAATGGGTTCAATCCCCCTGGGAACCACAGCCTCAGCATCTCCATTGTAGCCAACACCATCTCCTCCAATGAGAGGGGATTAGAACATGCAGATGTACTCCTCCCACTCCAGTCAGTTCCTACTCTCTTCAATTGCAAACCATTTCTCCTGCAAGAGAAAAGAAAGTGTACCAGTGAGTGTTGTGCAGTGTGTTTGGATGATTTGAATGTTATGGTCAAATAGTCACCAGTGTGTGTAAGTTGTGACATATGGGTGTGAGGCATGCTACAGTACTGAGTGTAAGAGAAAATCCAAATGTTATTGACAGATTATTAGTAGTTCAGTGATGGGTTATGGTGTGGCTGAAGATGGTGGTGCAGTTGGTGGAATATGACATTTGAAGGTACATTCACCTACCTCGACCACTCGTGTGAAGTCCTTAAACTTTTTCAAGCACTTTATCCAGCTCTCTGTGGCTAAACTCCTGGCATTAAACTTCAATGGCAATTTGTTCCCATCACCTTCTCATTGTGCATCTGAAGAGTCACCTGTCTCCTGTGAGGATCTCCTGCCTCCTGAAGATACAGGACATCTCTTCCTTTCATACGGTGGCACAATGGTTAGCACTGCTACCTCATAGTGCCAGGGACCCAGGTTCGATTCTTGGCTTGGGTCACTGTCTGTGTTGAGTCTGCATGTTCTCCTGTGTCTCCATGGTTTTCCTCCAGGTGCTCCGGTGTCCTCCCACAGTCCGAAAGACATGCTGGTTAGGTGCATTGGTCATGCTAAATTCTCCCTCAGTGTACCCGAACAGGTGTCAAAGTGTGGCGACTAGGGGATTTTCACAGTAACTTCATTGCAGTGTTAATGTAAGCCTGCTTGTGACACTAATAAATAAACTTTAAACTTTAAATCCTCCTTTACAAGGAGCTCAAATGCAGTTTATGAAAGACTTCTTCTGGTCAGCCGTTCTCTCTTTCCTTGGTCAGATTCAGTTGCACAGGAATTTATTCTCTCAAAGGGTTGTGAAGCTGTGGGATTCACTACCCCAGAGTGCGGTGGATGCTGGGCAGGAAAGTGGAGTTGAGGCTGAGATGAGATCAACTATGATTTGTATTGAATGGCGGAGCAGGCTGAAGGGACTTGTACTCCTACTCCTAGATCATGGAATACCTACAATGCAGAAGGAGGCCATTTGGCCCATTGAGTCTGCACCGACTCTCTGACAGAGCATCTTATCCAGGCCCTATCCCTGTAACCTCAAGTATTTACCGCACTAATCCCCCCAAACGTACATATCTTGGGGCACTAAGGAGCAATTTAGCATTTTCAACCGACCTAAACCACACATCTTTGGACTGTGGAAGGAAACCGGGGCACCCAGAGGAAACCCACGCAGACATGAGGAGAATGTGCAGACGCCACACAGACAGCCACCCAAGGCTGTAATTGAATCCGAATCCCTGGCGCTGTGAGGCAGCAATGCTAACCACTGTGCCGCTCCTAGTTCTTGGGTTTTAAGTTCTGCTTTAGACGCAATTCACCTCCCATTTAAAATATGCAGGCTAACTTTAAGTTCGGCAAATTAATAAAAGTATTGGTCCCCCTGCTGATGCGCGCAGCCAATGAACAACACGGAGAGTATTGGCTGTACACAGAAATATATATAATTAGCAGGCAGCATGAAGCTGGTACGTCGCCTGCAGTCAGCTCAATAGGCACGGGTTAATTGCATATCACAATCCCTTTTTCTGGGGCTAACCAATATAAAAACCCCATGGTGCACCTGACAATTTTTAATATCGGAAGCAAAAAACATGCTTTTCAGATGGTGCTGCAACTAGAAATCGTTCGAATATGATGCAATCATTTCCATCTCCAAGACTGAGGCAAAGCCACAGCATCATAAATACATTTGGATATTTGAAGTTAATTTATTAGTGTCACAAGTAGGTTTTAGTTAATGCTGCAATGAAGTTACTGTGAAAATCCCCTAGTCGCCACACTCTGGCACCCCCTGTTTGTGTACACTGAGGGAGAATTTAGCACGGCCAATTCACCTAACCAGCACCCGGAGGAAACCGAAGCAGACATGGGGAGAGCATGCAGACATTTCTGTGAAGGGAGAAAACAAATTAATATTTTGGATGTAAATCCTACACCAGAACAAATCGTGCAGCGCACTATGTTTAGATGCTGCTGAAAAAAGAGAGACTTTTTGTCGAAGTTTTTCATCTTGCACTCATCAGGACTTTTACAAAAATATAATGCAAGGGAAATCAACACATATATACTTTGACAAAAATGTCTCTCTTTTTCTGCAATAGTCAAGTTCTGTACTTCCAAATGACTATTTGCATTTAGATATTTGGCATGATTTTTTGGGGGCTGTGCTTTTAGCATTTTTCATTTTTATGTTAGGCATGTTGCATCTTTGCAGTTTTGTTTTGCCCCTTTTTGTTATTAAATTTGCCTGTATTTTTTTGCTTTTCACCTTATGTCATCTTCCCGTGCTATTTCACTCTTTCAGATATTTCCGCCTCTTCTCAATGTCCTTTTATGGCTTTGCTGTGTAATCATTTTACATAACCTGATGTGTTTATTGTTTTTCCATCGAGAAAATTGCAGATCCTTCAACCTATTATTATCCATCTTTCCTTTCCCCTTCCTTTCTCTTTGGTCTTTGTTCCACCAATCTATCAGCTTCACATTCAGTTTTCAATTAAAATGACGGGTTACGTCAAATACATTTGCCGAGATCTTGCCAGATAAATAACAAGGCACCCCATTATTATTGTGCAGATTGGCAAGCAAACCAATGGGGTTAAGTGATAGACTGTGAGTTGTAAATCTGCAGAACTTGCTTTCGCACTGCCTTTGAATCCTGGGGATCAAATGGGAGGACTGCCCTACCAATGCTAGTGTCCTCTATAAAGCTTTGTCTATCGGCATCGAAGTTACTCCAATGGATGGGCCATAGTATCCGGATGAATGGAGGCAACCTCCCTCGGCAGCTTCTCTTCTCCCAGCTCTCTGAGGGCCAACCCCAAAGGAAAAGGTACAAGGATTCGCCCAAAGCCACTGTAAAGCACAGAGGTATTAGCACCACTCACTGGCATGGCTTAACCTGGTGCATCAAGGCACAAGCTGCTTCGAGACTCAGTGATGTGATAGCAAGGCAGAATGGAAGTGGCAGAGGATGGAGAAGGAAGCCAACCTGCGGCTTCCATTCCCCGTACAACAACATGCCCCCCACCCCCCCATGATGAATAAGAGTTTGCGGCTCCAGAACTGGGCTCCTCTGTTATTTGAAGACTCCCCAAACCTGACGGACATCATTTTGAGGAATTACCAACAATGATTACGCTGTCCCATCATTTATTTCACACAAATAGCATCTTGCTCTTAACCTTCTCGTTACTTTTAATTTGCACATTGATTTTCCATTAAAATCACCTTGTAAAGTTAAGTCTGGTGATTATTTTAACAAGTACCTATTTTAACAAGTGATCATTGTTACTACTGTGCCAATCAACAAGTCTGACTAGTCACATATCATTACCGATGTTTACAGACATGTTCTGTGCTTTTAGTAGCTTCTGTTTGGTTTTGCACAAATGAATATTGCTCTAAAATAGATGATATATGGCTTACATCATCTTTGTTTTTTCTTGAGGTCCTTCCTGACCGGAAAATGTCAGTACTTTTCCTAAGAAATCAGTTACACGTTGAGTGGACATTGATGGCTGCATAACCTACTGTTGAGAGGCTACCTCGAGTACCTGCTGGACTTCTGCCTCAGCAGGAGGCCCTTCTGATGTTGCCAAGATCCAAGAGCCATCAACAAATTGCACCCAGTTATGCACTTAATGGACCTCACTGGCTAATTGCCACTGCAGGGCGGGTAGCCGCTGTGGGATTAATTTGGCTTTCAGTCCTGTCTCCAATGCTGCCAACACAGAACTGTTTATATGGGCAATACGGTGGCACAGTGGTTAGTACTGCTGTCTCACAGCGCCAGGGACCCGGGTTCGATTCCCAGCTTGGGTCACTGTCTGCGCGGAGTCTGCACATTCTCCATGTGTCTCTGTGGGTTTCCTCTGGGTGCTCCGGTTTCCTCCCACAGTCCAAAAGAAGTGCTGGTGAGGTGCATTGGCCATGCTAAATTCTCCCTCAATGTACCCGAACAGGTGCCGGAGTGTGGCGACTAGGGGATTTTCACAGTAACTTCATTGCAGTGTTAATATAAGCCTAATTGTGACACTAATAAATAAAGAAACTTTAAAACTTTAATATTCTGCCCTTTGAATATGGTTAAACTAAGGCAGCAATTAAAGGCCAGTCTGTTTAACCTCAGTGGTAGGAAACCTTTCAAAAACGACAGCGCGCAACAAAACCAATAGTCACTTGGACGAGTGTGATTACTTATGGAAAGATGCTATGGATTTGCTGAAGTCAAACCATGGTTAAGTAATTTTATTGATGTTTTAGATAACAGAGACGGGTATAATATGAATAATGTGGTGGACACGGACCTCCAAAAGGCATTTGATAAAATGCCACATAACGGGCTTGTCAGCAATGTTGAAGACCATGGAATAAAATAGACAGTGGTAGCATGGATACAAAGTTGCCTGGGCAACACATAACAGAAAATAAGGGTGAACGGTTGTTTTCCAGATTGGAGGAAAATATACAACGGAAATCCCAAGTTGCGTGTTGCTAGGATTTATTTTCTTGGTGCATATAATATATGTATTACTAACCTAGAATTGTGTATCAGGTCACAGTTTCAAAATTTACAGATAACAAAAGCTTGGGAATATTTAAGTTGTGAAGAGAATAACGATAGGTTTCAAAAGGAGATAGGCAGCCGGGTGAATTGGGAAGTCTACAGTGCCAAAGTGGTGAAGTGCAACTAGCTGAGTTGCTCTTGGATTAACATGATGGACAGAATGGCCTCCTACTGTACTGTAACATTTCTGTGATTCTACATATGTTTCTGTGCATACACTTGAATGCCATGGTAACTGATCAGTCAAATATCTGAGAGATTTAATTTTAGTGCAACTCTTCGAAGAATAAAAGCAAAATACTGCGGATGCTGGAATCTGAAACAAAAACAGAAAATGCTGGAAAATCTCAACAGGCTTGACAGCATCTTTGGGGAGAGAATAAAGCTAACGTTTCGAGTCTAGCTGACTCTTCATCAGAGCTGACGAAGGGTCATCTAGATATGAAACATTGGCTCCAATCTCTCCCCACAAATGCTGTCAGACCTGCTGAGATTTTCCACCATTTTCTGTTTCGTTTTTCCTTCAAAGAATATCGCAGTTCTTAAAAATCACAACTCCATCATATTATGAGTGGAAGCAAAGTATATTGGAAAGAAATTGTGATTTTCTTTAGAAAACTATAGGGCTTGAAATTACAACTATTAACACCAAACAAACACTTCATGTGTTTGAGTGGAGTCCGTTAATCCACTTATTCTAAATGGGTTAACGCCTGGCTCAGTAAAATTTAGCCTGTATCGCTTTAATCTTGAGAAGAAATCTTTTGACCTTTTTCTCCTCAATTTTCACCCTGTTAATGATATTTTGGAGCATTTAGTTGGTAATTTTCCTGTGGAGTGCATAACGGGTAGGCTGAGGGAAGCCTGGTTGGGCCTCATTTGTATTCACTAGGTGAAATGCCAGCACTAATAGGCTGCTTGTTAATCTGTGGGCAGAGGATTGTCATGGGCCTGTGAAAGCACCTGAAAAAAGAATGTGGGAGCAGCAGTTCTCAGCATTTTGGAACATTTTTTTGTAGCACTCTCAGCAGCGATCAGATAAATAGCATTTGTTATTATACTTTGGTTTCATATATCAACAATCGTTTTATGATGGCTGCTTTCCTTCTTAGGTTGCCATGGTTTGGATGGTAAAGTTTATTCATTAATAGTGTCGCAAGTAGGTTTCCGTTAACACTGTAATGAAGTTACTGCGAAAATCCCCCAGTCGCCACACTCCAACGCCTGTTCAGGTACATGGAGGGAGAATTTAGCATGGCCAATGCACCTAACCAGCACATCTTTCAAACTGTGGGAGGAAACCAGAGCACCCGGAGGAAACCCACGCAGACACTGGGAGAACATGTAGACTCCGCACAGACAGTGACCCAAGCCGGGAATCGAACCTAGGTCCCTGGCACTGTGAGGTAGCAGCGCTAACCATTGTGCCACATGGTAACACTCTTACCTCTGTGTTAGAAGGATGTAGGTTTAAGTCGCACCCCAGAGCCTTGAGCACAAAAATCTTAAGACCGATACTTCAGTGCAGGACAGAAAGAGTGCTGCTGTCTCTGAGGTGTTACATTGGTCATTGTGAATTATTGCAGGGAAGCAATAATGCAAATCTGTAAATAGTCAGATGAAATAAAAAGATAGCATCATAATTATTTATGAAATTTTTCCTACTGTAATGAGAATAAGCGACTGGAATTGTTCAGTCTGTTCTGATACAAGGTTTGAATAGAAGTTAATAGGAAAGATTATTTGTCACCTATATCAAAATATTTACTGGAGATGATATTGTAAATGTAGCTTGATTAATCTTTACAGTACAGTACAGTTTTGAACCTGAAAGCTTCAAATGCAAAAGAATGTGATCTCTTTCACCAGATCTTCAATTCTGTCAGTATTAATGGATAATTACTCAGCAGACACATGTACCATAAATCTGGCACAGTTTCTGAACACAGCTTCTTATAAAATATTGGCCATTCACTAGTTTAATTCAAGATGCTTTTATCATTGAATGTATTTTCTGACAGTAATATTACTGCTGTGAGTGTTTCATTTTCTGAGTGTTTGATTTTTCTTGCTCATTTAATATATACTTACAGTCGACAGGTCTGAACGAAATAAGTCTGTGGAATTTCATAAAATGGCTGATTAAAAGGCCATCGGCCAAAGTAGTTAAGTGACCTTTATCTTGTGGTAATTTTGTCACTTTGCCTTAGGACACTGATAAAATTATCTTCAATATGAGCATACAAATTGTCAGTGAAGCTGGTTTAAAAACTCTGTATAATACCAAAGGGTAGATCCATTTGAAAATCGCAGTAAGATTCCATGTGTAGTCTGTTCATAGTGGGGCATAGGTTATTGCCAATCTTTGCTTAAGTGAATATTACTAAATTTCCAAATGTGGTAATTTAATCGTGGTGCTTTTGATGTACAGTGCCATGACATTTTACAAACTGTTCTGATTAAACCTGTGTACCAGTTAGAGTATATGTCATTGCAAAAATCCTGACATCCATCTTAAAAGAGCCAAGGGGGCAAAGAATAGGAAATTTACAATTGTTGCTGGGGCAAAAACTGCACCATGACAGAGGAATCTTTATTTAAATTAATAAAATAAACCTGTGTGTCTTAGCATTTTCATCTTTTGATCCAGTAGTTGAAGTTCAGTTTAAAAATTCAGATAAAAAACATTCTTGTTACCAAGGCATAGCATCCTATGCAATAGATTGCTCACTACTGCAGGATGCTATGTTACAAAGTTTAAAATGCAAAATTAGTATTAGCATAAATGCAATTAAAGATCAATCTAATAGAGGAGAAACCCACAGGTTCATATTGTTAACTGGCATAATTCATGTATGACCCTCTGTACGTTGGGATTGTGTACTCGTGTCAGTATTATACAAATAATCTCGTATCGAGGTATTTATATATCATGTGGTGCTAGAGCCATTAATTTTTCTTGGAAATTGTCAAGGATACCTGAGCTTGCTAAATCCCTTTTATAAATCCCATTGCTACTGCTTATCCATTCTGGCATCATTAACGTGGGAATGGCAACTTCCTTCCAGACTTTAGAGTCGATAATGTCTTTGCCTGGGGCTACTACATATTAAATTTAACAGGATTCTTAACCTACTTAATTGTGAAACAGCTAATATAATAGTTTTGTCTTCTATTTGGTCTTTTCGTAAAAATGTTTCGCGTCTGAAAACAGATGGAGCTCTGGAGGAATACAGAGAGAGTAGGAAAGATCTCAAACGGGGAGTTAGAAGGGCAAAAAGAGGTCACGAGATGTTCTTGGCAAGCAGGATTAAGGAGAATCCTAAGGCATTCTATTCATACGTTAGGCACAAAAGAGTTGTCAGGGAGAAAATCGGACCTCTCAGGGACAAAGGAGGGGAATTATGCTTAGAACCCAAGGGAATAGGGGAGATCCTAAATGAATACTTTGCATCGGTATTCACGAAGGAGAGGGGCGTGTTAACCGGGAATGTCTCGGAGGGAGGTGTTGACCCGTTAGAGAAAATCTCCATTACAAGAGAGGAAGTGTTAGGTTTTTTAGGGAACATTAAAACTGACAAAGCCCCAGGGCCTGATGGCATCTATCCTCGACTGCTCAGGGAGACGAGAGGTGAAATTGCTGGGCCTCTGACGGAAATCTTTGTCGTTTCTTTGGACACGGGTGAGGTCCCTGAGGATTGGAGGATAGCGAATGTGGTCCCGTTGTTTAAGAAGGGTAGCAGGGATAACCCAGGAAATTATAGGTCGGTGAGCTTGACGTCCGTGGTAGGGAAGTTGTTGGAGAGGATTCTTAGAGACAGGATGTATGTGCATTTAGAACGGAACAATCTCATTAGTGACAGACAGCATGGTTTTGTAAGAGGGAGGTCGTGCCTTACAAATTTGGTGGAGTTTTTTGAGGAAGTGACAAAAACGGTTGACGAAGGAAGGGCCGTGGATGTCGTCTATATGGATTTCAGTAAGGCACTTGACAAAGTCCCACATGGCAGGTTGGTTAAGAAGGTTAAGGCTCATGGGGTACAAGGAGAAGTGGCTAGATGGGTGGAGAACTGGCTTGGCCATAGGAGACAGAGGGTAGTGGTCGAAGGGTTTTTTCCGGCTGGAGGTCTGTGACCAGTGGTGTTCCGCAGGGCTCTCTACTAGGACCTCTGCTATTTGTGATATATATAAATGATTTGGAAGAAGGTGTAACTGGTGTAATCAGCAAGTTTGCGGATGACACGAAGATGGCTGGAATTGCGGATAGCGAAGAGCATTGTCGGGCAATACAGCAGGATATAGATAGGCTGGAAAATTGGGCGGAGAGGTGGCAGATGGAATTTAATCCGGATAAATGCGAAGTGATGCATTTTGGAAGAAATAATGTAGGGAGGAGTTATACAATAAATGGCAGAGTCATCAGGAGTATAGAAACACAGAGGGACCTAGGTGTGCAAGTCCACAAATCCTTGAAGGTGGCAACACAGGTGGAGAAGGTGGTGAAGAAGGCATATGGTATGCTTGCCTTTATAGGACGGGGTATAGAGTATAAAAGCTGGAGTCTGATGTTGCAGCTGGATAGAACGCTGGTTAGGCCACATTTGGAGTACTGCGTCCAGTTCTGGTCGCCGCACTACCAGAAGGACGTGGAGGCATTGGAGAGAGTGCAGAGAAGGTTTACCAGGATGTTGCCTGGTATGGAGGGTCTTAGCTATGAGGAGAGATTGGGTAGACTGGGGTTGTCCTCCTTGGAAAGACGGAGAATGAGGGGAGATCTAATAGAGGTATACAAGATTATGAGGGGTATAGATAGGGTGAACAGTGGGAAGCTTTTTCCCAGGTCGGAGGTGACGATCACGAGGGGTCACGGGCTCAAGGTGAGAGGGGCGAAGTATAACTCAGACATCAGAGGGACGTTTTTTACACAGAGGGTGGTGGGGGCCTGGAATGCGCTGCCAAGTAGGGTGGTGGAGGCAGGCACGCTGACATCGTTTAAGACTTACCTGGATAGTCACATGAGCAGCCTGGGAATGGAGGGATACAAACGATTGGTCTAGTTGGACCAAGGAGCGGCACAGGCTTGGAGGGCCGAAGGGCCTGTTTCCTGTGCTGTACTGTTCTTTGTTCTTTGTTCTTTGTCTCCTGCATTTGTTAAATTGAATGGTTGTAGAATCAAGGAGTT